>NC_080430.1:53128350-53728350 GCF_028018845.1 Melospiza georgiana
CAAAAGGCACTACAGACAATATTGCAGCAACGAGTGT
The DNA here is from genome assembly GCF_028018845.1 of Melospiza georgiana. Lineage (NCBI taxonomy): Eukaryota > Metazoa > Chordata > Aves > Passeriformes > Passerellidae > Melospiza > Melospiza georgiana. Next base: position 53,128,388 of record NC_080430.1, read on the forward strand.
TTCTTGGATGTCAAACACCCTCCAGCCCACAGCACTTTGATCTTGGGAACAAACCATAAAGAACAAATAGAGTAATTTTTCTTACATGCTAAGATTTAACAGTGAGGTTGATGAACTTCTGGAAAACTAGCATAATGGGCATGCCTTTTCCATTTGTTAAATTGTTTTGACAAGGGCATATTTCATTTGAAGAGGCTGTTTTCTATTCCTTCCCTTTTTGGTCTCTGAAAAAATAAAAGAGGAACCAATATAGAACTTCACAGTACAGATCAGCTCACCTTCCACATGAGCCAAGTGGAAAAAATATCACTTAAATGCTCTTTTATTGAAGGGGGAATAGGAAGGCGGGGGAAATAAAAGCGCGTGTAGACAGTATAGCTGGGTATTTGTGAGTTTTGGCTCTTCTGGCCTTTTCATTGAAAGCCTCTGTTTCCATTAAACTTGCCAAAGAAAATGTATGAAATATATTAATACACACTGTGCACATTAGGGATGGGTGCAGTGACTTAGAGGCTATCAAAACCCCACTGGTGCTCTCTCTGTGCAGATAGGAGTATCAGCAGGCTCTACCGTGTTTGGTCACTATTTCCATCTGCAAAAAAGATGCTGCTTTAATATTTTTATATCTCATTGTCCTTTCACCTTTCCTTAGGAACTGAAATCACCAAAATGGAGGAGGTTCCCTCCTGAGTTGCCATTCCAACTGCCTCAGGAGGTTCTTACACTCCCCCAAACCTGCTTTTCCAGGATCCCCTTTTCTCTGCTTGCAGACTTAAGCCTTCCCTCTGTTTGTTAGACATACAGCCTTTCACTATGCTAAAGCTCAGGCTCCATTCACAGATTCTTTTGAGATTCATTTTGCCAGTGTATCTCTGTCTTCCTGAACACGAAATAGATTTTTTTTCAGGTATAGCTTAACAAACCAGAGTAAGAGACTCTTGAAGTCTTGACTTTTTGGAGTTAAGAGTTCAAATCCTGACTATATTTAACCCAAGCCTTTCATCGTGAGGAGATGCTAGTTTATATGATTTCTGGTGGAAAACCGTAGCATGTCCAGGGCTTGGCTGCTCTTTTTGAGTGGATGCTAATAGTTGCTGGGCATAAGAGCCAGGATTTGTTCTGCCAGGCCTATTCTTTCCCACTGTTTGCAGCAAAACAGTGCATTTCAACAGTGCTGTGAGAGACTCTATCAATTTAGATCCTACCTATTGACTGAAAGACTTCATTTTCTTCTTGTCACACAGAAAAATTAACCAGTTTCTGCTCTTCATGGTTTTCCTTTTCAAACAAGGCAGTGATGACAAAACCAGAGCTAAGACACAACTGTATCCTTGGCCCTTTTCAGGGCAGAAATGTCTCCTTCACTGGAAGACACGCTGATGAATCCTTGCATTCAATTTCAATTCCTTATTCAGCTATGCCCAGCAACATGCCGAAAATGAAACTCAGGATGCCGAGTCGATGTTTCTCAGATTCTGTCCTGACCATTTGCAGAAGGAGTAGTGTTTATACTATCCAACTTCAGGCATCTGACGTGGGCTATGGGGCTGCTTTGTCTCCTGGATCTGTTTGTGCTGCTGGGTGGGATTTCCATCTGCAGCTGGGTATCAGAGATGTGTGAGCTTGTCTCATTCGGGTCTAGGAACAGAACTGCTATCTGGAGCAAAATGAGCCATTCTGCAAAATTTTCTGCTTACACAGTTCAAGCTAGCAAGGACCATTCTTCCCAGTTTGGCACATCTTTTCACATTTATAATAAAGCTTAATTGTATGTGGTTGCATGTTTGCAAGCGCATGTTTTGTGGCAAATGTTTCAACACTTCTGCCTGGTTTTGCCTAGGGGTAGTTTTAGCCAGGGTAGGAAAAAAATTAGTTCTACCAGAGGCAAATGTTTTGAAAAGACTGTTTTTTCTGTCTTCTGAAATGCTTTCTGTCTCATGGCAGCTAACAGATGATCTCAGAGGAGTGTGGCATCTGCACATAAAGCTCTTACCTTCAATTTCTCATGCTAACAGAACACAAAAAAAACTGGTTAGAAAACAACTACTAAAAATATCCACAGTTAATTTCTTTCTATGCTTTGACTTGTTGTAGCTTATGAGGAAGTAAAGAGAAATTATGCACAACATGATGATTTTCCTGCTTTTTAAAAAAAAATTCTTTTCTCCATGTGATTGACTGAAATATTTTTTGGGAATCATTTAATGTAACAGTTTTCCAAAGTTACTACAGTTGTTAAAATTCTGCTACATTGGCCAAACAATATAAATTCAAATAGAAAGTCAATTTTACTTAAAGATTTATCCTGTGGCTTCTTTCCAGCAGGAAGCCTTTTATGGCTTCTTTAAGATTTTCCAGTATGGTTCTTTAAGGAAAGCTTGGTAAATCTTGTGAGACTTTACTTTAGTCGTGTTCATATGAAATGGGTATAGGCTTAAGTGTGCCTTTAGGTACAGAAAGGGTATTCACAGGTGAATGGCAAGATGGCTTCTAAAAGATTTCCAGCAAACACCCACAATTTGATGCAAAACCTTATCCTAGCTCGGGATGCACTGGAGCACCACCTCTGCCTGGAAAGCTTTGTGCTGATGCCTTTACCATCATTTCTCATGAAAAACATCTCAATAAAGCAAGAGAACAAATGTCCAGCAGGTACAGATCTGTACAGCTACACTGATTTGTAGCTGCATTAATAATCTGCTTCAGTTATTTGCTGATGAACTGAAAACTTCCATGAACTTTGTAACAAAAGCTTTTTCACACTCAAGTATGTCAGAATAGGACCAATGTCATACCCCCAAGAGTTGAACTGGCTGACCCTGCTGTGGTCCCCATCCATGCCCAGCCTTAGAGCCAGTCTCTGATCTACATGGCAGCATCTCCCAGTGCTCATCCTGCAGTTACAGATTTGCTTCCTTTTGGATGGGGATTTCTGGGTGGGGTTCTCAGTGGGAATCCATTGACTCTCCTGCTTGATCTGGGCTGAGCTGATATTGGTGTCCATTTTGCCTCTATCTGCTTGGGTGATGACTCTCCCTACCTGTCTGCCTCTGTCATCAGGCTCTTTCCCAAATATCTGCTTTGAGAGGCAGGTCAGCAGTGTGCAAGGTGCTTGGAGATCAGTGCAGAAGGCTCAGTTACAGGTTTGCTGACTCATTTCCCAGCAAAAAGCTTCCCTTCCCCATGGAGGACCAGGGGGCTGTGGACTTTGCAGAGGGCTTTAATTAGGAACATCATTGCTGCTTGTGTGTCTTTCTTCTCCAAAACAGAAGAACTTCTTTGAAATGCAATTTTAACTTTTGATGTTGTCAACTTGCAGTTCTTGTTTTGGGGACAGTGTTTCTAGTGTGGTGCTGTTAGTGGGTTGTCTTTTCTTTTTTTTTTCAATTGCCAAAATATTTTGAGTGCTAATGTAGGTGGGCAGTTTTTGGTCTGTCTGTATCTGTTTAAACTTCGTGTGCATTGCTGGAGTCCAATCTTTCATCCAGTGAGCAGAGTTAAGTATTTGCTTGACTAACAGTGGTAAATAATTTAGTACTATATTGAATTGTGGAAGGTCTCCATGCTTCCAGAGAGAGCAAATCTCAATCTTCCTTTGATGTGTAAGCTCAAGATCACACCTGGTTGGGGTAGCAACCAAGTAAATGACATATGATGATTGCCCTTATTTCCTTCAAGAGAGTGTAGTACCTCTTAGACTTCAGAATCACTGGAATTCAAATGCCTCTGAAATACAGAAGTGTACACTTTTTATTCCTGCATGCACACGACATTTGGCAATACTTCCATTTGTCCTTGTAAGTGCATGAAAAGATGGTATTTCAGCCTGATGTTCACAACTGAGATTCCAATTTTTGAAAGAACTCATTAATTTAGTAACCTCATCCTGGACTGGAAACATTATACTAGATGAAAACCTCAAGCTTGTGCAGTATTGGGGATTTTGGACCTGCAGTTTGCAGGATGGCAAATCCCTGCAGGATGGGCCAAAATTTCAGGGGGAAGTTGTACCTTGTAACTTTGAGCTTATCAAAGTCGTATTGCTTTGTCCAGAGTGTTAGGATCATTGGAATTCTTAGTTAAGTGCCTATCCCCACTTTGTTAGGAAAGTGGAAGTAATATTTTTTACCTTGCTCCACTTTCTATCCCAAGATTGGAAGTGTTAAATGTGCAGTATGCCTCAGGCAAGCTCCATTTTCAAAGGAATAAACTAAAATAAAGATGGGCTAAGCAACATTTTGTTAACCTGTTTGGTTCAAGAATCCTGAAACTTAAGAACAAGTCTTATTTTGTGACTGAAGTTGTGTTTTTTCCACAGAATTACTTTGTTTTTAAAAATCATGTAGGTATTATTTTTCAGGGCATGTGGGTTGTGGCTTTTCTTCTAGACAGGCTGTGATTATCTACTGATAAGATCAGTTGCAATCAGCACTGCAGGCACACCACCTCCATGCCTTCTCCAAGGGAAAACTTGCTCCCTTGGTGAGGCTTAGCATCAAGTTTGCAGAGACTTGGGCTTGGGTCTCCACTGGTAAAACATGGATCAAGCCTGCCATATGCTTTCCTATACCTCCTGTAGAATGTGGATTATACTTCTCTTTTGCATTTTGTCTGTTTCACCTCTGACTGCAAGTACCTTAGGACAGATGCGACTTTCTGCACTATCTATGAACAATGCCATTGCAGGGTTTCAAGCTGCTGCTGTAACACCAAGGGTTCAATAAAATGGCAATTACGTGGAAAAACCTTGCTTATTTATAAAAAAAAGCTAAACTGCTGCGAACTGTTCAATGGCATGCTGAATTTTGGCACACTTCAAAGCATCTGAAGCTCCAAAAAGGGAGGTGCCTCTTCTGCCTCTGATATACTATCTTGAGTAAGAACAACTTTCTCATGAAAGAGTTTGATGCTTTTTTGCTCCACCTCACTTTACATCAGACTTGCTTTGTGTCCACTCCCTTCATTTTGTTAAGGCACCTGCACAGTGTCCTGTTGCAGATGATTGTTTCTGATCACCACTCTGAGTGCAAGCATCCTCGGCCCTTGGAGGTGTGGTCACACTTGCCCCTGGAGCATTGTGCTTCGTGCTGGAGTCCTGAGGGAGCTGTCTGGGAGAAGAACAATGAGGTGCCCTGACAAAGTGTCTCAGGCAGCTTGAACATAACTTACTGTGTCAAGAAGAGAGAGCAAGAAAAAAGCATGAGGTGTTCTAATAAAAGCACTAACGCCGTGAAGATTCATTTTTCTTAGAAAGAATCTTAAGAAGTTCTTTTTTCATTCTTTCTTCTTTTCCCTCTCTGTCTGCATTATCAAATCTCTACCCCCTGTGTCTGTCTCTCTGTTACTTTCAATATGCATTGTAGCTTCTGTCTCCTCCTTTGTTCGAGTTAGCACTATGGGTCTTTCTAGGTGAAGGAAAGGGGACCTTTTGCTGGTCTATGTATCAAGCAAACCTTGTGAAAAGTGGAGAAGGCAATCCAGACCTCTTAGTTCTGAATCTCTCTTTTCTTTCTCTCAGATTGTACTTCGAAGTAGACATAAAGTGCTGCTGTTTGCTGCTGTTTGTCATTTGATAGATGCACACAAATCCAGGAAGTGATCCAAATCCTGTATGACTTCTTCTATCCCCAAAAGGACTTCCTGCAGAGGAAATAATTTGGGTGGCTTTTGTTGGTTTGGGGTTAAGGAGAAGGCTGCTATCAGATATTATTTCGACTGAAAGATGCAACTCCTTTAATACTTCACATCCTGAGTTGGTTTGTGAAGAAAGCTTGACTGATCAGACTTTTTCAGTAGATGAAGAAGCTGCTCACTCTCAGGTGGCTACAGGTTAGCTTGGAGCGGTTCCATCAAACTTGTCATGGCAGTAGAGGAACTTGCATGACCGACCAGAGGCTTCTTCTTTCTGCAGAGACATCTCTTGATGTCGCTGCAGTGATCTGAAGTGCTGCATTATCTTGCCACCCTTTTGCAGGGGAAGCTTCCTGACTTCCTTTGTTGCTACTGTTTTCTATGCCATTGCAGTGTTCTTAAACTTGAAAATAATTTTGGGCAAGGATTAGAGAGTATCAGGAGGGGCAATCAGAGACCTCCTGAGGGACTTTCCTACCTGAGGGACTCTGTGAATCTCTGATGGTCTGCTTATTACTGGCAGCAAATTCCTGTTGTGCTTAATGTATAAGAAGTATGCACAGAACTGAGGAAGTGCTGTGATGGAAAGCTAAAATACTGTCTAGGAAGGTTTATGAACTGCAGAATCCAAAGTACTGATTGTAGCTTAAATCTGTAATTCTATAGCCAGAGAATTGAAATAAGTGGTTATAATATTATGAAAGTGAATGGCCTGTGTGACTATGTTCCTGGGAAGACCTGTGTGGGTTTTTTGGTATTTAGAGGAAAGGTGCAAGCAATCCTTCCCACCTGCCTGTGCTGTAAGACAGAGGTTTGGCTCAGCCTTCTGCTTGAAGCAGTGCTGGGAAATATATTTGAAGACCCAGTTTTGACTCTGATCAGAGGGAGGAAGTGTTCAATTTAAAGATTTTAAGCAGGCATTTAAAATCAAACAAACTAAATTTAGGAGTATCTTTAAAAAAATCTATTTATCTTTATCACAGACATTTAATAGCCAGGACTTGAATTCTATGAAATACTAAGGTGGATCATTTCCAAAAGGCTTATCTGTATTTGAATTATAAATGCCCTCAAAGCTCATGAACCATGAAATTCAGGATTTCAATCTGTTTGAGGAGATGTTTCAGACCTTGGATGGGGTTAGTTCCTCCACTTGTAGCTGTTTTCATTGAACTAGTTGGGTAAACACTGAGGGAGGATAGACTCAAACTTTTCTGTTGAGTTATACCTGAAACCTCTGAATTAGAGCTCAGACTATCATGGGATGCTTTCAGTTTCTCACTGAAACGGTATTAATCCCTGTCTTATCACCAAGGGCCACAGAACAAATGCATCCACAGAATTTAATGCTGTTAGTTGACATCATCACACAGAAAACAAATGCAGAAGGCATCCACAAACCGAAGGAAAGTTTTCCTCTGGCAGAGAGAGTGTAGCATGAGGCCAAAAGTGAATTCCTACAAGGCAGGACTGAATGCTGTAGCCATGTGATAGATGGAGGAGACCACTATAAATCACAGGATAAAATAACCACTGTAAAGAATGCTCCTTGTCCTACAAATGTTGTGCAGTTATGCTCCCTCCTAGGATTTATAAACTATTTCAGTCATTTTTTTGCAGAACCTTTCAGCAGTCCTGAATTCTCTGAATCAACTGCTCAGGAGAGAATTGAAAATGGCAGTGCACTGATGCTATAAAGGAAACCAGAAGACTTAAATTGCATTCATCTCCGATTTAACCCAGTGCAATACAACACTGAAATTAGTAGGGTTAGAATGACGTTGCCACGAGCACAAGTTGCCCTTTGCAGTTTAAAATGTGTGTCTCCATCTCTCAGTGGTGTAAGTTACACCCCAGGCTGGAGCACACAGAGAGGTGCACTGAGCACAGGGCAGGTGCTTTGTGGGTGAGCCATGCTGGGTGCACAGGGCAGGAGTGTGCCACAGGAATAATCTGTGTCTATATATTCCTCTGAAGAGATCTGATTTTGCTGCAATCCCTAGGGCAGCAAAAGAGGCTTCCTGGCTGAGAGTGGCCCATGCTTGGTCACAGAAGGATTGGCAAGGATGTGAGCACACGCTTACATTAGGCTTTGCTTGAACTGACACACAGAAGTGTAGAGGTCTAGTAACTTGCAACCAGTTTGAGCTCTTACAAAAAACAGCACAAAGTGAGTGTTTTATCATTTTTATGTGCACTTTGGCTTCAAGTAATGTGTATTAGGAGTTCATTTCTAGTAAACTACCTAGTTTACTAGCAAACTACCTAGGTTACCAGCTTTTCCCTGGTACTCAGGGCAGGCCTGTAATGCCCGTGGCATTGATGCCCAAACACCTTGCAGAATTTCACTGTGTCAGCCTAGGCTACCACTATTGCCTGCCATAGGTATGTATTCACACTTGCACTTTAAACCCTCTTGATGCCTTTTTGTCGGTATTTCTTCCACCTGATTTAAATGCTTTGAATTGGGTCCTGCTTATAGTTTCTCTCTTTTTTTTTTTTTTTTTTAGAGCAAATTCTGCCAGTGATCTTGTGTCACTGCTCTGCCATCCTGGTCCTGTGGTGGTGAAGCACAAGCTATTCTGGTGGTAGCTGAGCTCCTGGAAATGCTGGCAAAAATGGTGAGAACAAAGCTGCACCATGGTTACAGCTGAAGGAAGAAAATGAGCCCATGTGAAAACATGAAACTTGTGAAAGGATTTGGTAGGCAAGCTGGGACTCTAATTTAGCATTTTACCCTTATTCTTCATCATCGGTAAAATCAAGAGTGAGTTGTGCTTGGGCCCAATTTCTAATAATAAAAATTTTTGAGGATCGATTCAAGCCAGTTCATTTTCTACACAAATAAACTAGTATACTGTTAGCACATGCTGCTGTGGAAGAGGGATTGACATGAATATTTGGAAAAGTGTGCTTCTAGAACTTATAAAGCATTAAATAGTAAATATTTTAGTACGCAAAGATGTGGCATATATAGGAAAACCTCTGTGTGATCCAAATCAAACAAACCTAACTGTTTATCCCAATAACTTGTCAAAGGTACAGTATTTTAGAACTTTTCTCACCCTATAGGCTTCCTGCTCTTGAAGTTTACCATCTGTGTTCTCCCTAGTACTGAAAACTCTCCTTGGAGGAGTCACCAGTGGCCTGAGATTTTGCCTGTATTCAAGGAAGTGTGGCTGAAGTGAGCAAAGTCATGAAGTTAAACCTCAGCAAACCCACGTGTGGCTCCTATTCAGCAGTGCTGTCCTGGGTGTTTGAAATATCCATGAGCCCTAACCAGCATTTTTGGATTAAACATTTTTTCTGAAAAATGGATCAGCAACATTTTTCTGGTTTTCCTCCTTCAAGCCTAAAACTTTCTTTGAAAATTGAACCAAAGGAAACTGCTTACCACTGGGAGGAACACATAATGGGTTCATTCCCGACAAGGATGGGATGGATTACATTGCTTCTCCTGTAAAAGAAAAAAAACCCTCTCAAACTAAAAAATTACTTTCAGATTTCAAATAAATTTCTCAGAGTTTCTTTCAGTGATTTCCTCACACAAAGACTTATGCAATAGTCACCTCCTTAATTTAAATGTAAGCTTTTTCTACCCAGTGTGGGAAAGATCAAAGATTGTTTCCAATTTGTAAGTATTAGTGGAAAAATTGTAGAACTTTTATAGCTGGATTTATATTTTAATTAAAAAGGGCTTTGAAGAGTAAAAATAAAGAAGGTTTTGGCAGAAAATTTTAATTATTTTAAAATATCTGGGTTTTTTAATGATAAAAAAGGCAAGCATGAAAATTTGTTGTCCAGATTATTTGTTTTTGTTAATAGCATTTTTTAGGTTAAAAAGTGACTTTGATTTTTTTTAACTGCAATTACTCATGCAAAACCAGGTAATTTTTCCCATATTCCTTTGTGAACAAAAAAATAATATGAATCCCCTAGACCAACACCCTGCCACCTACACCACCCAAACTCCCATCTTCCCTGCACCCCCAAAATACAATAGACTCATTAATGCTTACATGGGAAATTTTAGTTTTTAAAATAAATGTGACATTTTCTTTTTTAAAAGATGGTCTTTCTCCCTCTGCCACACTTGAGATATTTTCAGATATTAATGCTATGAATCAAACAAATGTTTAGCAAAAAGACAAAGTTTGTTATCTTAGCTGGTAACACATCAGTTCCAAAATCTCTGCTAAATTCAGTAGTCCACATCTGTGATGGAGGCATTGGTCACATGCAATCAGAATTATGCTTAACCTATGCTTATGTCAAAAAGAAAGTCCCCTTAAACATGTTTCTAAAGAAAAATTGTAGTTGGTAGCCCTTTTTTTGTCCTCCAGATGTTTTTAAACACTTCAATGTTTTGTCATAGTGAAAAATCAAGATAAATTTTTATTGGTATGTGTCTGTCAGATTTACATTTGTGTCTGTGCTTCATGAGCACTGTGGAATTTTAATTTACTTCTATCCACCCAGCTGGGTGCCTGACTTATAGCCAAAGCTCAGAGAAGGGGTTGAAAGAAGTTAAGAGCAGAGAGCACATATAATACCTGCATCAGCAAACTACAATCTAGGGTTCAGGTCACAGCTTTCCAGCCATGTCTGGCTGTGTTAGAGCTTACCAACAGATGCAATGAGAAATTCTCCTCTGAAACAGCCACTGAATTGATTTTTGGCACGTGAATATCTAATGAAGAATTAGTTAGAGACATGTAAGACGTGGTTGGCCTGCAAAAGAACTAGAGAAAACTTGTATCTTTTTCGTTGAGAAGGAGCTCTAAAAATTGAAAATCTGCCTAAGATTTAATTTTTGTATACCACAGGTGTCCAGTTTTAGAACAATAAAGCATTCCTGTCTGTGACAAGAAAGCAAGAACATGGACATCAGTGATTGAGAAAGTTATTAACATTACAATGACCATTAGATAAGCAATTGAGAAATGTTTTAAATATTTGTCAAAGACCTAAAGAAATTAGTAAAGCTAGTGGAAAATATGCCTAATATGTGTTCCTGAGTGCCTGGAGGTACCCTCCTGTTGCATGCCAGTGTTGCTGGTTTCATCAGGAGTAACAGCAAAATCCCTCCCACTGCATTTTGCTGAAGGTTTAATTTTCCAGCAGGTAGAGGCAGAAGTGCCTGCATCACAGAGTGAGAGCTAGAGCTTGTAAAAGACCTGCATGGGCCATTCTTTTGTATAGGGATGTGTCGGAGTTCTGTGGATTGAGTGAGTCTTTGAAGAGCTTGGATTTGAGTTTAAATTTATCTTTTGTCACAGAACTTGAGTTTTTCAAATATTTTTCTTCCTATGCAGGAATGAATTTGCTGAAAGCGAGAATGTAACTTGATTGTTACATTGCTCCATGATATTTTTGGCCTGCTCTAATCCAGTAGATATTTTAGTCTTATATTTTAAAATAAGACTTATTAAATATTAAGTTAAGGGTTTTTTTGCAATTATTTTCTTGAAAGAAAAAAAAAAAGTTGCTTTTTAAGGAAATACTTACATTTTCTTTGATATGGCTCAATTGGCTGTAGTTATTAAAGGGAAGTCAAACCAGATGCAGCTGTAGTTCTCATCTGCTTCCACTAAGGCTGACATGGACTTAATGTTGGAGTATAGCTTTGATGACAATTTGAATGGGAACTTGGAGACTGTATTTCAGGGTCTGAGGGCTTCAGTACTGATCAAGCCTTAAACTAGGTGGTTTTGTAATTTGAGATTTCAATTGTTCTCTAGAGCTGCATGAGACCAATAAAGTGTCGTAGATAAAATGAATTTAGCTGACAGATATGCAACATGTGCAATATATTTTTATTATTTCTTTACAAAGGTAAAGGCAAATGCTGAAATCTTTATTCATTTGTGTCTCTTTCTTTATCCAGACTAAAGTGCAATTGGCTCTAGCCTGTCTCTGACTCATTAAAATCAGTGGAAATGTATCCCCATAAAGGCTTCAGGATGCAATCCCTTTGTTTCAGCCTTTCAGGCCAGCATCACTCAGACTCCCATCACAACACTGTCACAGAGGCACGGACACTGCATGAACAACATGAAATTCTTGGAAAGATATCCGCCCTATTTTGTCAGTTCTCACTTCAACATTGTTAAAAGTTCCTGTTTTAACACTTTCAGCCACTGATTAATCCTGCAGCTATTATCTGTATGAAGGTTTAAAAAAATATTTTGTGGTTGTACTGTAGTTTGTGTTTCTGCCACTGCCACTGCCTTGCTGGGTCACATTGTCTGTGTCACACCATCTGGTTCTGATGCCATGTCCTTTCTCATCCATGCTGATATAGTCAGGAACTACTCTGAATTTCACACACTTTTCTAGGTGAAGGTTTGGCTCATAAGAAGTTGAAATTACTTGTAGATGTATTTTGATTGGTGTTTCAGTCAGTTCAGTCTGTGTTTCACAGCAAGTTGTGGCTCATATCAGTCACAAGATATGGACACAGTCACAGCTGTGTTTCACAGCTAAGAGTGGCTCATATCAGTCACAAGATATGGAAGTGATGTTTGACACACAGGTACCATTTATTCTTTGAGACTCTCTTGCATCTTGCAATTTTTGAGAAAAACATTTGCAATGAGGTTCCCAGCTATAAATTAGCATTTATATTTTTGTAGATTGGTATGTTGCGATGATAGAGCTCTAGATGCCTATGCAGGAAAACTCAAAATTCCCACAGTTTGATGATTCAGTTGAACCCTTAATCCTTTAAAATTATCTTTGAAAACGTTTTTTCATCTCTTGTTCTGTAAGACGATTGGATGTAATGGAGTTCTTGCTTTTTTTTACTGGTATAAGGCAAGGGTAGGATTTGAAATAGGTTTAGTGATTTATTTATTTTTTTTTACTAAGACCAAATTACAATTTGACCACTTTCATTACAGATGATCAAACAGAACTGCAAACACAATTTTCAGATTAACATCCATTACAGCATAAAGTATTCAGTGGCAGCCTTTGCCAAGAGCTGCCCAAAACCTAATTATTCATCATTAAACTGCAGCCTGAAGACACAAAACCAGACCAGAGGTCTGCTGTATAACATTGCTGCACATGCACATAATAAAACAGAGGGTTGGATCCACAGGGGACTTGGGTCGCTGTTTCTGCTTCCTGCGCTTCACGCTGCACGCCCAGCAGTTAAGAAATGCACTGTGTTCAGAGGGAAGGGCCTTGTAGCACTGCTGGATGCCTGCCTCCCCTCCAGGGGACTGCCCTGGGTGCCAGGCTGCAGTCACGCTCCCTGCCCCGCTCTCCTTAGCCCCATCACCTGGGGTATTGTCTAAGGGGCAACAGCTATGGTGGGACAGATGGAAAATGTTCCTGCAGGCCCTCCTTAATGCTGGGAGGTGGGGGGCTGAATTGCCCTTAGAGGGGCAAAGTTGATGCCAGTCCTCTCACAGGCTTGGGATGTCACAAACTCTCTACTCTGGGATGTCATTGCTGCAGCCAGGCACAGCAGGAATTCCTTGGTGAAAACTTGAGAGCCTGAAGGTCGGATGTGGGATGAAACATTTGGAGAAGGCATCTCTTTTCTGCTTTTGTAGTGCCCCTCTGGTTACAAACCGCAGCAGTGGATAGCAGGACAGACAAATGTGGAGAGGGGAGAAAGGAGGAACACAGAGTCAGCAAGCACCATGCCTGGGCTTATGCAGCAGGATGAGGCAGAAGCAAGCAGTCTGTGCAGGATTCCCCATGCTGCTGTGACATCCCAAATCCTGGAAGATATTGCTCCTCTTATGACCTGGTGTCATGTGAAAATCCTATTTGGTGTTTGAGATTCCAGAGTAGGGAAGTGAGCCACAAGGCAGCAAGGGTTGCTTCTGTTTGCATGTCAGAGAACATTCTGGGTCATGGAGGGAGCACATGGGCAGCCCAGGAGCTGACTCAGAGCACTGGTTTACATTTTGGACATCTCTCTGGGACTAAAAGCGTTCATAACTTACTGTCAGCCTTCTAAACAGGGCTGAGCACCTGCAAACTCAACATGACAAAGTAGGGCTTGGAAAGCTTAGCACTCTGAAAATCAGATCCTCATCAGTTCCAGCTTTCCACATAGTATTAAAAGTAATTATGTACAAGCTCGTGCTTCTGCTACTTGACTTGACCAAAGACAGCTTCCCACTTCCCATTTATGCCCTCCACTTCATATTTTACTGGAACTTATACCTTCTAATGAGAAACATGAAAATATGTTGGGCTGTTTTTCCTTTTAAGGATGGTATATGATGAATTGGAAATAAGCATGGAAATTAAAACACTTAATGTCTCCATAAAATCACATTCAGTAAGCCTTTAAACTATTCACAGTTTGAAACTGTAATGCCTGCAGCTAAAACAATTGTGTTTAAAGCAACAAGGCAGACTCACAGTATAAACTTCTATCAAGATTTTGAGCCTGTACTTGTTTTCTGTTTGCTTTCTCTTCTCTTCCAAGCCTTAATCTTCAATAAAAGCCATGGAATAGGGCTAAGTAACATGGAAAAGCCTATGTGCTGCTGCAACAGTGAAATCCACAGCAGAAGGAAAAATCTCCTTGATAAACTGTTCAACTGCCTGTGCTAAATGGTGATGGTTCCTGCTGTTATTATGGGGGTTGTAGGTTGCAAAACTTCATGTCTCACTTTTTTTTCCCTCCTGGCATTAAAGACTCAAATTCAACTGTTCCTTTCTTCTCTTGTCTTTTCTTTTTGGGTAGAACAGGCAAAAATATGAACTCTCTCTCACCTTTCTATATCCTCTGCTTTTTTTCTTTATGGTATTGTATTGCCTTTATCAGAATTATCTCCTTTTCTTTAAATCTTACAAGTTTGATTATTACAGCCCAACAAGATTCTTCAACGAATGGACCTGGAGCTAGAGACCTATATGCCCTTTCCATTTCAAAAGTGTCAATATCTTCACAATACAAAATGGCTTTCAACTTTTCTTTCTTCCTTTTTTTATTCAATAAAGTGATTTCAGTAAAAGTAAGCTCCAGAAATTTATCCCGTATTCTCTTCTGCCAAATATACATAGATAATGTATATGACTGTTGGTTTTCAACTAAATGCAGCCCCCTTGAAATGTTAGTAATTTGTTGCTTAGAAACTAAATCTGCAATAAAAATGGATCTGAAATGCTGTTTTCCATGTTAGATGCTTTCACTAAAATTATTGTATGATGACAGAAGTGCTTATGCTCTGGAAATCATCATAAAAATGTAAGTGATACAGATACCTTACCTCATTCTTTTTCACCTCAAAATATATTTATGGCAGGACTGAATGCTTTATCTGCAATTCCTTCTTTTGGGTCAAGACCTCTTTTTGGAGGAAGCTACTTCAGAACTGGAAAACCATTGCTTTTCAGCTGTATGTCTCCCATTCATCAACTGTTTTTCAAAAAGTCCATAGAAACTTGGATTGTCTTCTCACCATCTTGTTCTGTTCTACACTAGTGGATCATGACTGGTGTCGCTTTCAGATTTGATTTTTGGAAACCCAGCTGAAAATTACTCATGAGAGTCCGGATTTTAAAGGGGAGGCCTTCACCCTCACTTGAACCTCCTGTGTGTTGAGTGACTGATCTGTGTCTCTCATTAGAGCTAGTGACAGAACTGTCTTGTGGGTCTCCCCAGTGCTAAAGATAAATTTGGCCCCACTGGAATCAAAGGCTACATCCTCAAAGCACTCTTGAGTGATACGTATTTATGGGGACTGGTGGTGTGGTGCTCCCTCACGATAAAACTGTCATTCACTTCTTGCTAGGGTTGCATCCAAGCAGGGAGTGGAGGATTAAGCACACAATTCCTGCGGGCAGCAATAAAACCTGGCAGACTAGGGAGCAAGCAGGCTCCTTTAACCCTCAAGATGAAAATCTAGGAGCTTGCCTTCTTACTGAATACTAGTTTTTGGTCCATTTCATAAAGATTGGTGCACATTCCTATCTCTCTCTGGATATGGTCAAGAGTAGAAGATGAAGAACTATGTGACTCAAATCTCAAAATCATTATTACCCTCTAGTTTAAAAGACAAGCCTTATTTTCTGTTATTAACAATGGTAGATCTACTTTCCTCATTTTTAAACGTAAACTCACCTAATTGAAGGCAAAATCAAGCTAAAAAATAGCATACATATTTATTGCTTATCTGAATTGAGCATGAAATTGGTGCACTATGTGGAAAGGTCTTTATTTAGAAGTGAAAACATTTTTATTTAGGAGTGAAAACATTTCAGGAGTGAAAGTTATTTTCCCTGCTTTCCAGTGCGCTTTAAGGAAGTTGAAGTTTCTTTTATTTTCTCTCAAAGTGGAGAGAGCTTTGGCTTAATTACATTGAGCTGAATATATTTTGAGGTGAACCAGAGTAATTCCAGTGATGTTATGTGGTTTGCATCCATCAGAAAGCTTGAGTGGGGCCTAGTTAGAAACTGTTCAAGCTGAGGTAATGAAAGGAACTCTGGTACACAGCACTAGCTGTCATTTTTACCTTGCATGGTAGTCTGAAATTTATCTACATGCATCATTTGCATTGCTTTAATCACATAAGTTAAATGATATAATAACTCCTTAATTTTTCTCCTGTGCCAATATGACTATTTCAAACCATAGTGTAGCTTTATGTATTTTATCAATAGTTGTATTTCAGTGAAGGAAAGAAGAACTAGTTGTGGGGGAACAGATTTTAAACTGGCATCATTGCATCTGGAAAGACAGTAGTACCAGGTGCCTTGTATATATTTATCTTTTTTTAGGGTATAAGGCTACAGTCAGGAGTGCCTTGGGGGGAAGAGTTAGAAAGTTGGCTAGTCTATCTTTTTGTGCTCAGTTGTCTCCCCAGCTGACAAATAGTTACTGTGTGAGTGTTCCTAGTTTGTTTCAAAGCCAATAAACTTGGTTAGATTAGATTGCCATCATAAGAGCTTGGTAAATTAGCCCATGCTGGGCCCAGGGCTTTTATATCTGGCCTGTGTCCAGGTCCACAACTGCCTTGTTAAAAGCTGAGCTTGAATGGCTCTGCATTCCAGGCACTTCTGTGACTGGTGTGCACACATCCCACAATGGTTTTACCAATTGGACAACACTTACTTTTGCATTTAATCACCTAGAAAACCTTTCCTGCTAGGGTTCTTGCTGAGTACGCACGTTTCCATATCTTTCTCAGTTTTTATTTTATTTTTTTGGATTGTCTATAAAAGATTGACCTTCTACTCTGTCAAATATTCTTGCCATCAGATATAAAGCACATGTACTGGCATAAAAACTACTGTATATGGAATGAAAATTACTGGCAGTTCTTGAAACACATTCTGCACGTTAAAGCCTAATTGTTTGTTGGACAGTGGCGATCGTAAAAAAGCAATCTTGAATACTTGTGGTTTAAATCAATGACCTTTACTTCTGTGAGTGGCTGCATTGATACCAAGGATGTCAAGTGCTAAGCCAAGGTGAAACTGAATATTCTGTGAAAACAAAGTCTCGTGCCAGTACTCCCTGCCAACAAACAGCATGCCCTAAGTGAGGGTGAATGAGGAGACTGGGGAGGGGATTTGCAGGTTAAGGTGCAAGGTAAGACCTTGTTCATGTGAGTAAGTAGTGATTCCTACAACCTTGGACAAAACAGTTTGCTAAAATTTGATTCGTCTGAAAGGCTTGTGAAATTGCCTTGATAACGAGAGTATGTGAAGACTTCTCCATCCAACGTCCACAAGCTGGAAATGCTTTTAAGATGCAAATGTTCAAAACTGGGCCAAATTCAGTTTTCAGGATTTTGTTGACATAGCCATTGGTCTAAATGGAGTTTTCTTGGGGTTTTTGTAATGCTAAAATGAATAGAACTGATCCCTGATATACTAAGTGCTAAATGAAGAGTCTTTGTCTTTCCTATTTTGGGATCAGAGCAAAGTCAGAGTGATTAACTAGAAGAGCATAAATTCACATTGGCTACCCTGTAAACATTTTCTGCCTGGCTACTCTTGGTCACATTGCATCAACAGCACCCTGAAAGGGAGACCTAGTCAGAGTGCTGTAGGCAGTGTGCAAGCAATGTGCACTAAATTCCTGCTGTACTCACCTTACCTGTGCAGAGAAACCTTTATGCAAATGCAGATGAGGAGTTAATTTAATCTAAATAGTTATTTTAGATATGACCACATGTGTGGGAAGAGGATCAGACTAGCATTGTTTTGCAGATGAGTGTTGTTTTTCTTGCCTTGTGTTGTTTGTCCAGGGAACGGAGCAGACAACCCAGTGCAATAAAGCCTGGCTCACTCCTGTCGTTTTTTGTGTTCCCTAGTACTAATGAGAGTGTGTTTGCTGGTGTTAGTTAAAAGTGCTAAGAGATAGGTCTGAAAGCTGAAGTCACATGTTTGTCTCCTGCCTGAACACAGGCATTCCCAACTCATCCCATAGAGATTCAAGAAAGGAACTAAGGAGAGGAGGAAGTGCTACTCCCAGAGTATCTGTGTGCCACTTCTCTATTCATCTCCCTGCTGAGAGCAGAAGGAAGCCTGGTAATAAGCAGCATCCACGCTGCGGGAGTTTGCAATGCTGATCTCTGTCTCTCCAGAGCAGGACTGGTGACACCCACTGCTTTGCACCTGTGTACCACAATGGCAATCACAAGGCAACACCTTACTCTTCCTCCAACAAGACACCTCAGTGCCACCAGCAAAGCCCAGGAAAGGGAATGGATAGCCTGGATACTTCTTGGGCTGAATTTATACACACAGAACAACAGTGGATTAGAAACTGGATTAGAAACCAGTGCTTCCTAAAGTGGGAATGAAGGGGGAACTCTGCAGGTAGACAATGTGGTTAGGCCAGACTGAGAGCTCAGGGCTCACTTGCAGTACATAGAAAGACCTCTTCACCATTAAATCACCTGTTTTCTGTTTTCATTAGCACCAGTGTAGCCCCTGACTACTGCAGATTTAAATCAGTAAGAGATGGCTGAAGGCCAAAGTCAACTTTGTTTTAAATTTCTTCTACCAAAAATTTGGCCCTGGAAGCTCGTACTTGGAATTGTACAAAGTTTCATTTTATTATGGTATGTTTCCCCCTCTGTCCCCAAATTGGTGACCGTTTATATGAATTTTGGCAGGAGACGAATGATCCTTCACACTCAGCCTGTAATTTACAGCTATGTTTGGTTTTACATAATGTACAATTTCAACGTTGTCTAACAATTCTTCATGTATTGCGGAAGACTTTCAGGTTTTATTAAACTGGCATATATAAATTGATTTTCCAGCTGGATGCAGTCACTTGGCAAACTCTGCATATTCTAACTACATATGAGCTAAATTACACACTCTAATAGTGTGTTTGAATTATTTTATGGCAACATATAGTTGCAGGAGCATGTGGCAGTTTCCCAGTGCTTTGCCTAACCAGGGTTTTGCTCCTAGCTAAAGGAACAGTTACAGAGACAGACATAAATATTGCAGTGAAAGAACAAGCAGGCTGTGCCTCTTGGTAGGAGAGACTATTGCCAATTTGCACTTGCTGAGAAGAGGTATTACTGTCTCCCCATGATATGAAGAAGTATTACTTAGGGCAAGTCTAAGTCTGCAAAATTACCACTTGAGTTAGAGGGCTTTATGGATATGAAGAAAAATAGAGCTAGACTGGGGCACTTTCAGTGTCAAGGGGATTTATTTCTTATACAAATAGATGATCCATGAGAGACAGAAGAATTCTGCAGTCTGTCCAACAACTTTTCATGAGTTCTCATTCAGGAAAACTTGGACATATTGACTGGATTGCCTCTTTGCTACAATGAATCAAGATGATATTGCTCACCCCTAATATGCTCGCTTCCCCATTATGCCATTCTTGCTCTTTGAGAGTAAGTTTTAATTCCCCCACAGTCTCATTTTTGCATTACTCTTTGTGAAGGATCAGAGTGTAGACAACAATCTCAAACAAGATATCCAAAAATGAGTACTGGGGAGGGAACTGTGCTGAACATTTTCTCACTGAAGACAGACAGATCACTTCACATGAACCTTTGATGGCGCGGCCCAAGAGTTTTGAATTTGAAAATATATTTGATGCCACCTGCAAGATAGAAGGCTTGGCCTTTCACAGCCACTAGAGTTTGGGATATTTTTTATGATGTTCACATTTACCAGAAATCTTCAAATATGTCTCTCTGTCCAGAAGGTTATCCTACTCCAGGGTGTAGTGTCTAACTCAGTAAGAGCCATCTCTATCTCATTAAGGCCGTAGTCTTGCTCACAGGGTGCTATGGTGGAGAGTAGATGCAGATGGTCACACCTTACTCTGCTGGAGTCAGCTCCTTGGGCCATGCAGGCTGATGCAGGAATCACTGTGGCAGAGGTGGCACTGGGAGCTGTTTTGTTGTGAAAACCTTTCCCTCTGCATGTCATGGCACACTGTCTCCTTCTCAGCCTCTTTGTAAAATGGAATTTTTAGGTTTGAGTGTCTTTTGTGTTGAGGCACTGCAAGAATTTTATGCCAGGCTGCAAACCCTGTAATGCACGTCCTGGTCTCCTGGTAGAGGAAAGATGGAGGAAAGGAGAGCAATATTGGAATGGTGTCACCAACAATCTTTTAATTCACCAGATATTTGAATATTACTGGAGAGTAATGTTTCCTTATTTCCTGAGGGATGGAATTAGCAATAAATTCTGCCACTATCTCACAGAGTTCTGATTTTGTTCCTCTTACAGTGCTTCAAGTGTCAGCTGTGCTATCTATTTACCACATGGATAAACACATAGCAAGCATTATACCACTTTATTAGGCCACTAATATCCAAGAGCTTTGTCTTATGACATGGTATAAACAATAAATCATATGCTCATTGCAGTTATTCTTTATGTCAAGTCTTATTTCTACATCCCAGGCAGAATAAAGTGCTCAGTACAGCTTTCTTGTTATGCCTTTCTGCCTCCTCTGTTGTTATTAGTCGACGGTGTGCCTGATTATTCTGCCAGGGAAGGCAATGTGGGATAAATTGTGGGCTCAGATGAGGGAATTGGAAAAAAATGTCTCAGTGCTTACATGGTACTCATGGCTGTGATTTTATTTCGGAGAGCTGGGTGCACTAAGCACCACATAGCTGAAGTTCAGACAAAACTACAAAGCTGTTTAGCCTAATAGTTCCTATTGAAAAGGGCACTCTAGATGCCAGGGAGCCAAAGCTGTATGTAGCATTTAGGACATGTAAATACAGCCCAAGGTATCATACTCATTAGAGGTCTTCATCAAAGATTTGTTGTGTGAGATGACTTGTTCAGCAATTTCCTAAGCTAACAGCACTCCATACAGTTCTAGACTATGTATTTCTGGTAAAATTATTAGGAAAACCAACAGATTTGTATTTTAATGGAGAGGCATATTAATTTTGTCACAAAAGAAAGAAGCATTTTATGTCATCATGACCACATCCATCTGCTGCGCAGCATCTGTGGTTGCTGTCCATCAAAGCTTTCCCCTTCAGTTTCCTGGTGCCAGACAAGACCATGGAATCTTTCTTAGCTGCAGCATATTGTTTGTTGGTATCACTTTTAATCTTTTAGGAGAAGTAGCAAGTGGCCTTTATTTTCCCTTTCTTCCCTCCCACTCAATTAGAAGCAGGGGTGGGGAGGTATGGGGCAGAAGAGAAACAAAGAGACATCAGCTGTGGGGTTCCAGAATGCCTTCACCCTGTCCTTTCACCTACAGCAGGTTTAACCCAGGCTGTGGAGAGAACAGTCCTTGCCTGCCCTAGCTGTCCAGGGCTTTCTGCATGACATTCTTGAAGAGTCACTTCAGCCAAGCATTATAACAAAAGCAGCTTTGACTTTGTCAGACAGCTCCTTGAGATAAAATCCCCCTGACTGAGATTTCTTACCATAGTCATGGTCAAGCATACAAAACTTTTATAAACAAGATTCACTGAAAGCCTTGAATATTTGACCTTTCAGTTCTGGAGACTCTGCTGGGGAGCAACCATACCACATTGCATATTTCCCAAGACCTTTCTTGATTGCTATCACTTCTCTCAGCTGATTTTCCAATGGGTAGCTTTAACCACAGAGGATTACAGCTATTTCTGTGGATCTGAAGGAATGTTTCAGAACAGCAAGTGGATACCAGGGTTCCCAGAATCTTTCCTGACAGAGATTGACTCAACTTCACAGGTCTTTCAGGAGGCAATCAGCTTACCTTATTGTCCAAAGCCACAGAAAAAACTTAACCAAAACAACCACCCAACATGGTATAATCTGAATGTCACAGAGCATTAATCTATGTCAAAGTCTCTTCCTTGACATATACTTTTCCTGCTCAAGTCCCTTGTTTGTCATCTTTTGCAATAAGACAGTTCAGTAATCAAACCATTTCTAGTATGATTGTGTGACTAAATGCATGAACTGAGCTACCTGGTTAGTAGTAAAGTTATTCTGACTAATTATAACCTCATCTCTCTCTAATCTTCATATGGGTCTGGAGTGAAGAAATGGAAAGGGAGAAAGGCTCTGTAACTATCTTGAATGAACTTGAATTCTGTCTTGAATTAACCTGAGCCTGCTCACAAGACAAGAGCATCAAGACTGTAAGAGGTATAAGTTTGGGAGAGTCTTCATGTTGCCTTTTCTCATGTTCTTTTCTTGTGCCTGTTCTTATGCTCAGTGTGGAGCAGCTGCAGGAAGAAGGAAGATGTAGGCTTTTCTTCAGAGTAGCATCTCCTGCCTGAGCCTAAATCTGGGATTGTCTATCCAGTCCTGCAACTTCAAGGAAAACAAATGCCACTCTATCTAGTATGTAGATCTTCTTAGGGCATCAGTGTATTTGTTCCCTAATTCAGGCCTCTCTTCTTTTCGCAAATCACTCAGAAAGACATCCTGTTTTCCACAGATTTTTGCCAGACCATTTGGGGGAATTCAGTTTCAATCTCTGCTTTGTTAGCAGACTACCCACTCCATCTGTTAGTTGTTTGGTGTTTGTGAGGAGTGGTTTGTGGCTTAAATTGCATAAAGTCTTGTTCTTAGTGGAAATCAATCACACAGCTATACTCTTTTGCTCTGCAAAAAAAATCTGGCACAGCGTTTTTCTTCCAATCCAGTTGATTGGTTGCCTGAAATTTTTGGAGAAGAAAATAATACCCAATAAATAGTGAAAAGTTATTAGCATATAAATGCACTTGTTTTCTAAATAAAATCATAATTCAAACAATTTTTACCATGAGGAGGAGGGAATGTGTAGTACGGGTAACTAGTGTCCATAAACACACCAGGAAGACATACCTTTCCTGAAGTCAGTAGCATATTCAGTATTCATTTCCAGAAGGTAATTTCTTTATCCCACTCCTTTTGTGTTACTCAGAAACTGTTGACTCAACACCCCAAGAAGCTGTGGTGGGGGTTTTAATATGAAGTACAAGCTTTTGAGTGAGGATCCCTGTAAATAAGAGCAGAAGTTTGGTTGTGGTTACAAGCATGCGAATAATTTGGATTTAAGGGTGGCAGTTTGCTCACTGGAAGAAGAGAATAGAGAGTTTAAATGCGATGCCAGTGTGCTGAAATGTGTTCACTGGAAGGTGGCTTAAGCTGTTGTCATCTTCCATAAATACAGACATGTCCTGGGCCGTGGCAGTGATAGGCTGAGCACGCAGTGTCATTAAGGGCCACATCTGTCCAGGCTTGCATTTGCCCCTAATCCAAGCACTGATTCCCCCTCTTCCCTTCACTGCCCTCCGTCAAGGTGCCTTGTGCCTCCCACATGCTGCGGGGAGATGCTGACAATGTGGTATAGATCAGACGACGCGTCGGGAAGGGAAAAATTCGACATTGACTAATGCCCGATTAAATCATATGTTTGGGATCTCCTGGGTCACGAACTGTGAGAACTTTCCATGAAAATTATGAGCCATAACTCAAGCAGGCAGCTCTGGGACAGTTGCGCAGCTGCACGAGGCATGCGAGCTACCCTTTTGCACTCCGGGTTGATTTTTTTAAAATTATTTTTTTCCCTTTTTGCTTCTTTTCCCCGTAACCCCGTCCGCGGGCCGCAGGTGAGGCCGCACGGCGCCGGCGGTGCCGAGGGCGGCCCCGAGGGGGCGCTGGCGGCACGGCCCGCGCAGCGGCGGCTCCATGGCCGAGCGCGGGTTCCCTTCCCGCCGGGATCGCTCCCGGCCCCCTCACGCCGGGAAGCCGGCGCTGCTCGGCGGCTGCTTGTCAGCGCCGTGCCTCCCGCGGCCGGCGGACAGCGGCACCCGGAGCTCCGCTCCCCGCCGCCACCCGGAGCGGCTGGGCCACAGGGGGCTCTCCCGGGGGGACAGTGGGGACGCCTCCCTTCCTGAGGGGGACGGCGGTCAGCGGCAAACTTGGTTGGCATAGGGCGACAAGTTTTCTCCACGCAGCCTTTGTCCAGCTCCGTGCTTTGAGGGGAGAAGTGCCCCTCTGCATGCCTGTGCCCAGGATTGTAAGTTGTACTTCCTAGGAGGAGAGGGCCGGAGGAGCAGGGGGGTGCTCTGCTGTCACCCCTGACGCTGTTGTGTTTGCTCTGTGTTGCAAAGGAACGCCAGATGTACAGAGCAGCAACAAAACCGTGCTTAAATATTTTATTTATCAAGGAGGCTTGGCCGCAACAATACGTGGTTTCAAGAATCTCAGAGGGTTTTCTCAGCAAGACTTCCTGGGGTAAAATTAAAAAAAAATACTATCAGGGATCAAACAAGACACTTTCTCTGCGTCTCGCTTCTCCCACACCGTGTTTGAAGGGAAAGAGAAGCATAGGAAGCAGGCAAACACAGATTAATCCCTTCCTGCCAAAATTTCCGTTAGCAAACACCTCAGTCTCCTACTTTTGCCATTTGACTCTTCGGCTGCTTTGCGGGGTTGATTTGATACATTGATTCTATTATGGCAGAGCTTGCAAAGAGTGAAAGAACATGAAATATAGTCCCCCAAAGAGCAGATTTCTTGAGCTAGGAAGATTCGTACAGACTAGCAGCAGAAAGAGAGCACTAGCAAGTATGCTAAATAAAAGCAGATACCAATCATAAACAATTACATATGTGCTTAAAAATTCTCCTCCTGACATCTTTACATTTGCTGGTGGAAGTCACCTTATGAATATCAGCAGATGAATTATTCTATATGGGTAAAGAGTTGAAAAAGCAAAGGACATCTCACTTTTTCCTTTAACCTTGGGGAATAGAAATGATCTGGCTCTTGCATCTCTTTTGAGTGCATACAGTGACTGTACGGGAAAAACTCATATGCATTGGAAGGCTTCTGAATACATCTAAATAACAGGCATATCAATGAAATGCCAGACTTTGGCTGAACGATAACCCATATATAAATCACAAGGTGCACTGTTTACCTTGAATATATGCTGAACTGAAAATCTATCTCTACTGGGAATTTTGCATAGGTGCACCAAAAGAGACTGGATAAGAAGTACATCTGCTTCATCCATTTTTTGTACAACCAGAGCCAAACTGATGGCCTGAAACCTGCAATGGAAACTGGGAATCTGTTTATATTCCGTCTAGAAGAGCATCTCTGTTTATTTATTTGTAGTTAGAACTCATATCTTGTGGTCATCCAAGTATTAATTCTAACTAATATTTGCTGTGAATGTAATTGCCTTTCTGAGTAACACATACTTTCTTGCAATCAGTCTAGTCTTTTGAGAAGGTGTTAATTATTCTCTCTTCTTAGCTGAACAGTTTCAGCACATAACTTTCAGCCTGCGGTTTGGTTGCAAACTTTCTCCTTTGAATATTCGTTCTGCATCTCGGGTGTCTAAACATACAGCATGGTATTGTTTCTGGCTGCTGAGCGTGTGACTCAGATTTTTGAGCAGTAGATGGATAATTGGCAAGTAACAAACTTTCAATACAAATTAATCATTCTGGCATCATGGAAAATGCAGGATTCTCAAGGATTTCCAGAAATACCTACTGGCTATATGAATATTCTGAAATAATGAATAGCATTACTCACAGCCAACTGAAGTTGGCTGTCAGCTTGGCAGTCATGCCTGCAAAATATTTTTGAATAAGGTTTATGCCTGTTTGTTTTTTGCTGTTCAGCTAGAACAAGTGCTATCACTTCCTAACTCGTGATGAATCCAGTGTTGCCAAATCCTGTGATTTTTATCGCAGGTCTCGTGATACTTGATTTTTTTTTTTTTTTTTTTCTCTGTAACTTCTCATTCCCGGAGACATTTAATTAGGTGAGAATCTCAGTTTTCATTTTTATAGAAATCCGTTTCTACTCCTCAGACTGTGAAGAAGTTTGAAAGTATGTCCCAGGGGCATTCTAAAGACAGCCACAAACCCCAGAAAAAATAAAAATGTTTCCAACTTTTTTTTTGTTGTTTTTTTTTTTTTCCCCCCTCATGGCAGTTCCATGACTTCTGTATATTTAAGGATGGGACTATCCTTAACGAATTTTCCCCTTTCCCTCCCTAAATTTCAGACACCGATACATTTCCTTCAAAGAGGAGGACTTGTTGTTGTGGAGCCACAGTGAGGCCACGTGGACAAGGTTCAAAGCACTCCCTCACCACCTGTACTCTCAGCTCAGCCTAACTGTGATCTGAATGCATTTTTTGCTTCATGTTATTTCTCTCAAAGGTCAAATTCTTTGGTTCCCAAGTGCAATGAAACCCATTACACACTGTGCTATTACAAGGTGACCCTCCCCACGGCCTGAAATAGGAGACCCCTTGCCTTCTCAGGATAACCTGCCATGAACAGGAAAGAGTGAAGCTTTGCATGGCCAGCCTCCTATGATGTGGGTGAATGCAGGCATTTGCAAGAAGATTGTTCAGTTACAGGAGCAGGAGTTCATCAGGCTGTTCACAGATGAATATTACACTCACCATCAAACACTCCCCTCTCATCTCACTTTTTACTTAATAGTGCATGAAACATTCCCAGTTTCTGACTGTACATGCTGTTTGTGTTTCCAAAAGGAAAAGTGTGTATTACTGCTATGGTAAATACATACAGTTGATGGGTTTTTCAAACTGTTTGATTAGGCGTTTTCAGAGCTTGCTGAAAAACAGTATTTACAGTTTTTGAGGACTTTTTTTTCATTTTTTAGAAATTTGACTTTGTTCCAATTGGTCTGAAAACTCCTTTTTATAAATTTCCTATGAACTGGAAAATGTCCCCCAGAGACACTGGCAAGGGATGTCTCATGCACCAGTCAAACTGAGGAGAAAGTTTATCTGATTTTTCAGCCTCTTCTCCACCCTCCCAAGTATTTTGCTGCTCTCTTTCCCTGCTGCCAAGCTATAGTGCCACCATCCCTGTAACACAGCCCAGCCTAGCTCTGGCCTGGGCATTCCTGTCCTTCCTTTTCCTTCTGTTTCTTCATCATCCTCCTCACTACTGCAACTCTCTGCAGGTTATGAGAGGAAGTATTTAGAAACACAAAATTCCCTTTGGGCCTCCTCCAAAACTGGTGGCTCTCCAGGGAAAAGGGCAGAACCTAGGAGAGGGAGACAGCTTTCCCTGGCTTGCAGGAAGACATTTTTAGCAGGGATGGGGCTTTTCCTTCCTCCCCTACAGGCCCTTTCTAAGAAAATGGATGATGAAATGAATGATTGTCACTGATCCTGCTGTTTATGCCTAATCTGAAGGAAAGACTCTGATTTATTAAAAGGGGTAATTAAGAAAATAAAATTATTTTGTCACAGAACACAAGGCTGAAAAGATATCTGTCTAAACTAAACCCAAAGGATGAACACATTTATTGCCCTGGCCTGCATCTCTTCTTTGACCTAAATGACATCCTCTGCCTCCAGACTTTCCCTTAACTTGTGAGAAGTTTTGATCCTGATCTGGCCATTGCAGCTGAAATGGGAAGGGGAAAAAAATTGCCAGGCAGGGAAAGGCTCTATAAAATAGACTATAGTGGAAGGAAATTAAAGATAAGGAGAGCTATGAGAGACTCACTGTTGAAATGCACATTTCACTGACAGGGCCTTCACAACAAGGAATGATAAAAAGGAGCAGGGGGAATATCCTGCATACATGGGAAGTCAGAGAGCTTTCTTCTAGGTACAGGAAAAGGCACTGTGTGTGACAGAAGGCTTGCAACTCTCTCTCCTTCTAACTGACCCACAGTGTGGTTGGGTATCATCTTGGATGGATTTGTCTAAAATCCTTTCCCCATTAGCTGACTGGCCTGCATGATGAGGCTGTGTGGATGATGGAGGTGTGCCCATTCCCTCCTACCACTGTGTCAGATTGTGCGGCAGCACCTGTGTGCTGGCATACAGGTGCCTGTGTTCTCACTTGATGGGTCCAGAAATCCTCCCTCATCCTCTGAGCATGAGGTAAAAAATGCTGATTTGATGTTTTTTGGGGGATTTGACTGGAGTATTTGGGAGGTTTCCTTCCAGTCAAAACAAAACAAAACAAAATAAAAACCCCAAACCACATTGCCAGATGCTACACTGCTAGTATGTCATAAAACAAAGAAAGCTGTAATTTTGTCACAGATACATCTGGGACAGGGCTGATGGAATCAGGCTGAGGAATCGGAGCCTTCAAAGAGACCACGAAACAGGCCATGCAATAAGCCTGTTTTTTTATATGATTAGAGATGGCTAAGCGTGTGAATTTGTATCACAAAATAAGCTCCGGGGTTCTCTTCCTGACGAGGCACAAAAAGCAATGTTTAAATGGGAAATGCTGGAAGTTGCTGGCCTGATCCCTGTGTCCCATGTGCCTACCACAGTGACTCATGGAAGCTGTGGTTCTCGTGATCTGCTCTCCTCCAGGGCTGGCGCCCCCCATTCAGATGACTCTTTCCATCGTGAGCTGTGGGAGTCCAAATAAAAAGAATACTGTGGTGCACTGTGGAAAATGTGTTCAAGCCTAAAAGCCAAAGAGGAAGGAGAAGGGGGGCTCACAGCACTTGAATTACTGCTCCCATGAGACAATAGGACTAAGAAGATGACTGGGAAATGAAGCTGAAAAGAGACACTATGATTTTTGTTATGACCGCTTTTTGTGAGTTGTGTTAGCAAATCCTGGAGCTAAAGATTTTAGGTTTTGTGACGGGAAATCAAAAACTTCTGAGAAAATCAAAACTTTCTCATGGAAGGCGCATTTGGCAGAATTCACATTTTCCTTTAGCAAAAGCGGTAACGCTTCAATGAGCTTTCTGATCCGTTCTGCTTCCCATATTTAGCCCTGTTTCAAGTGGGACTGAGCATGGGGTGTAGTTACTGCCTCCACAACTACACTTATGCAGATGCCTAATTAACCAGTTTGATCAGCTGTCACTGGGCTTGTTTCTGCAAATGTGCTTGCAATTCTTTTTTGAAAATGCTGCTTTAAAAGTACTGGCTCCCCAGAGACTGAAGAGTAAGAATAGCATGATATAACAAGTGATGACATATGGTGTCCCTTCTCTTCCCTCTAGCTGAAGTTCTGAGCCCATGTACTTGGCAGAGTGATGCAGCAAACCAGAAGAAGTCTAGTAGAACATATTTACTAGAATTTCAGGCTTTTCCTTGTAAGCTTCCGTGCCGAAATATGTAACTTGAGCATTCAGTAGTCACAACAAAGGTTATTCAAGTTGCATAGCTTCTAGAGCAAAACAAGCACAGTCTGTAAAAACAGGTCCCTTTATGAGTTCCTGGTCTAGTGGACTTGTAAAAATAATTAACAGGGTGTCCACCATGCCATACCTCAGTGAGACAGGCCGGTGCTTTCATTTTTGTCAAGCTAGGTGGGCTTGAGGAATTTTCCATAAACCTGAGATCAGGAACTTTGTGCGAGTCTTTAATGTCATTTTGAGGGAAAATCCCACACCTGATCCCTACAAAGATGTTCTTGAAGGTGACTCAGTTGAACTTGCAGGTTCAGAGTATTTGAAGCATCTTCCTCCCTCTTCTGTATGGGCAGTAGCAGAGAGGGTGAGGTGGCACAAAATCTGCTGACTGCAGCTTCCTTTGCCTTTTCCTCTTTGTAAGTCACACTTCTCTTTTAAATGCCTCCTTCTGTCTCGATTGGCACCAGTTTAGTCAGATGGGAGACTGGTGGGCTGTGAGAAACTGAGTTCTGCTCGGGGACCAAGCATTTTAAAGGGAAAAAAACAATCTCCTCAGTACTCTGCTTAGCCCCAGAAAGCAATGGATGATTTTCTACCTTTGCTAACACCATGGAGGAAGTCACTCACCTGCTGTCATGATGGCCTTGTGGAATTTATTGTATGGGTGTTACACAGTATCTTCTCTTCCCTGGGCAACAGCATTTTAAATGTAATTGGCACTGGAGAGCAGAACACTGTTGGATAGAGAATATAACTTTGTTGTTCTTAAAGCAGGAGGTATCTGTATGCCGCCCCATGGATTTCCAATACACAGAGAATGAGCCACCAAGGCTTTTAGGGAGGCTACTAAACCTTCCCTTCCCTACAGGTACTCTGCTGTCCTCCAAACATTAGGTTTCCCTAATGGGGGTTGGGTTTGACTTGGTCCAAGAACTTCTTCAAGAGGTTTATAAAATTCCAAGGAGAAAGTGCCTGCAGTGTAAAATTAGAAACAGGAAATGGCCAATTCAATCATTTGGCCTTTGACCAAGAGCCACCTCCACTGGGGGTAACACTCACTTTCCTAGTGCCCAGAGAAGGCAGAGAGGGCAAAGCAGATCATTTGCTTTGATAAACTACTCCAAGTGACTGGGAACAGGGGCTGAAATGGCAATTTGCTCATTTTATAGATACATGGATTACAGGTAAAACAAAAGAAATTTGCAAATTAGGAAGAGAGATTTGAACTGGCTTGTAAGAAGCAGTGGGGTTCATCCTCTAAAGAAAACAAGAGTGGCTATAAGAACTATGAATTTGGCGGTTCATTTTCTGTTCTTTGCGCTGAAACTGTGAGTCTTATTTAGACCATGAAACTCCTAAGGAAATGTGAAATGCTACCGCAAGAATAAATTTAAAGGCAGTAGGGGAAAGAATATATTTTGTAGACTTTGTTCCATATAAATGAGTGACTAAAACTTGGAAAAGATAACTTGCTTAGCTTTTCCATCTCTTCAGTTCACAATGAAAATTCTCAAGCTCTTCATAACTCTTTTAGATAAATTACGACATATCCAAGTGAAACATGCAGATATTTATAATATGGAAAAATTTCAAGGGTTCAATGCAAGAGGAATCAGAAAGCTGAACTGGGAAGATACCCAGATTTGCAGTTCTGGAAACAGGGTAGGGGAGAGGAAAACAGCTTGAAAGGAAACATGTGAGACCACAAACATTTTGAATGCTTGATCCAGTAAGAGCTGTTTCTTATCCCTTTTTTGTAAGGTATCTTGATTTCTCAAGGTGGAAAAGCTTCTCATTTAAGGAGAGCAGTCTTTGGGTATCACTAATATTGGGTAGTCCAGGAATAATGTAGAGTGTCCATGTGTTTTTCCTGTTTGGGAGTGATTTAATTTTGTTTTTTCTTAATTTTTAAGTACTTTTTCTGCAGTTACCTGTATTGTTTTATCCAGGGAGTGACACAATGTCTCATTGGGGAAGAGAAAATACAAAAAAAGGCTATTAAAAAATGCCCCAGTTTCTTCAGGTGTGTTTTGTAGAGCTGGATATCTGAGGAGGCGTGCATGTGCCAGTTCTGAAAGGGATACAGAGACCCCATAATTTGGTGGGAAATAATAAAGGCTAGGGCCCTGTCCTTGGGTGTTATGGGCTGTTCTGTTGCCTTTATGTGCACAATTGCAAACATCAGGAAGAGAACAGAGCATGACTCAATCTGCAGAATGAACTACGTGACCAGCAGCAAAACTCACAGAGTTCCCCTGCCTCTTATAGGAGTTTCCATGTTTAGAGGAGGAAAGGAAAAAGAATAGCTAATTGCCTTGAATGGTTCATTCTGCAGCAGAGAATGAAAATTAAGTCTGTATGAGAGTTTGGCACTGGGAGAACAGAGGATGCAGAGGCAGCTGAAAAGCAGTTCTGGAGTTCAGTTTATTTTGATTCAAACCTGTGAGAAGTGGATACTGTAATTTGTGCCATTAGTTTTATTGTTTACAGGGGAAAATAGGCTAGGCCCAGAGAGCTCTCTGAGTTGTTCTACACAGAGAGCCTGGGGCATCCCACAGGAACAGGGCTCACCCTTGCTTCCTTCTCTCTGCCACCCACAGCCACTCACTCTTTCACACCACTCAGCTCCCGCTGCTCCCTTTTTTGGAGGAAAAGGGAAACTGCTGAGGAATCCTCAAGAGACATTGGACCCTCTTTCCTTGTGCTTGGAGAATAGGGGAAAAACACTGGACCTCTTTTTGTTCCCCTAGTCCCAAAGAGTGAGAGGCAGATGGAGAGCTTCACTCTTCTGTCCTTCAGGGTGAGGAGGAAGCTGGGAGCAGAGCCTGTGCCTCTGCTTCCTGGTGAGCGTAGTACACTGTGCTCAGAGGAGGTTTCTCTTGTTATCCCTGCAGAGAGTGCTGGGGGCAAGGGGAACACAGCTGCTTGTCCCACTGGGTGATGCTCCTGGCTCCGGTGCCGGCTGAGAACCACTGGAGTACTGCTGCACAGGAGCCAGGCAGCATGCAGCCAGGTAGGGATGCAGGGAACCCAGCCACCAAGTTAACTGCTGCTCAGGCACTTCAATTCACATATTCAACAGTCCTGAAAAGTACAGAAACAGCCTCAGTTCCAAGCTGTCCCTTTTTTGTGTCAGGTAATTTAATTTCTTCCTGGAGGGACCAACGTTCAGATGATGAAAAGCCTTTGTCTTTGCATGGGGCTGTGTGAGATGGCAGCAGATGAAATCTCCCAGAATCAAAGAAAACATGACCACCAACTAGGTCCAAGTTACCATCCTTTGGATTTCTGTGCAGACTGCAGCTGTCCTGCTGGTGCCCTTTCCAAAATCAAAGCCCTCTACTCTGACAGCCAGTTAGCGGGACTACAGCTGCCTCTTGGAGAGGAGTGAAACAAGCTGGCATGAGTTATCTTGCGTTCTCTCAATGGAAAGTTACGTTTTCCTTCTATGACAGCATCCACTTGGGATACTAAAATAACTTTCCAGTGCCTAATTAAGCTTCCACATCCTTATTGGGAAAAGATGGTGGTATAGAAGCATTGAGATCTGCCCACTGCTAATAAATGGGTAGCCAGGGGATACAGACCAAGAATCCTGACTCTCAGGGCCCCACAAGCTAATAGCAGGCAACCCCAATTTGCCTGAATGTAGGAAGAGACACCTGCAGTGGACTGACTTTCATTCAGGGATTTAGGCCTCGACCTAACAAAAGATAATTGAAATGCTTTTTTTTTTTTTCTTTCATTGTTAACCATGCTAGTGAAAAAAAAAAAAAAAAGCACTAAAGCTCATCATAATTATTTCTATAATTTCTCTCCCAGATTTTTTATTTTTTAATCAAACAAGTAATTTATTTTTTTTCTTTTTGATGCAGTCATCTGTCCTGGGAATAGAAGAAGGTCAGGGAAAGTATGACAATATAACAGAAAAAAAATTCCTTTCCAGATACTGTGGAAAAAAATCTGCAAGCACTGTAGCAATTATTTTCTGTAGTGCTAGTCAGTATGCAGGGACAACAAAGTTCAGCCATATATTCTGAATTTACACTTCTATTCTGATGAGTCAAGTGGTTTAAACTACTCTCTCTCTCCCCCTTTCCTCCTCACCTCCATTCTCTGCTGTCTTTTTTTTTTTTTTGCCATATTCAAAAACAGTTTAATAACTTTCATTGATTAGAAAAATTGCCTGCAACAGAATTTGTAATAGAGAACTTTCCTCTAGTCTTGTCTATGAATAGATGGAAAAGACAACAAATAAATTATCTGGGATTTGCTGTTGATCACTGTGAACTCGATGTTCTTATTCATAATGCATGCAGTGTTTCCATTCATACTATTTATGTGTATATGTGTAGCACTCCAAGTGTAATCACCAAAAAAAGTTAAATTTGCAGGTGTACTTATGTATCTATAGAAAAGGTTTTATCCATAACACTTCTGGATACCTGAGGTTTACAGAACTGTTTCTTCACTGAAGTTGGTGGAGTTAGTCTTGATACATATCAGGATGTTAGGATCCTCTAGTTTAAGTAGTCCAGGAATACTGATTTTTATGGAGTTAGCAAAGTGATCCCACATCAAGGCTGCAAGAAACTTATTAAATTGTAATCATCATGAGATTCTCGAGCTCAACCTTGAAGGAAGGTGTATTTTAGACGAGTGGAACTAACTTTTTTTTGTGGGTAGAAAAAATAAGCATGGGGATAGATGACCTTGCAAAGGTAGCATTTAAGTAAAATCACTCAAATGAGGTTTTCCTGCTCAAAGAATTTGGTCTTACCTCTTAAATAATAAAAAATTAGGCTCAGTTACTAGAGGCCCTGACTAGAAGTACATTACAGTCTGCCAAATCATCAAAATAGGTTTGTTGGGGCTATTTTTTTGTTGTTTTGGTTCTGTTGATTTTAACTTTTATCATTTTAAAGCTTGTCTCTCCTTTGTACCACATGTATTGAATAAAATTAAATACAGGCTGTGGTATCTGTTCTGTCTGCCGATGGAATTATTCTGTGCTTGAGTCTAATTTCTTATTGACCTTAGAAACTTAACTGTCAAAAGCTAAGAAATTTGTGAATTTTTCTAAAGATGAATGGTGTATCAATTACCATGTAATAGCATTACAAAGGAAATATGGGACTTATTTGTAAAGTTTTATTTTATTTCCACCTAAATTCATGAAGTTAATGTAAAGATTCTTGTGTTTTTCACAGGCCTTGGAGCAGCTCTTGTAAATAACTGCAAAAACACTCCAGAATCCTTCCCACAGAATGTACTATTGTCATGGTGAGTATCTAAAATATTTGTTCTAATAAAGAATGCATTCTAAAATTTGGTGGGGAGCCTGTTTTATTATTAGTAAGATAATACTTGCAGTGCTTATTCAAAGTAGCATGAGAAATAGACAAGCAACAGCAGCAACAATTCTCCTCTGCTTTCGGAGCTGTGGTGACTACAGTGTGTACCAAATGTGCCTGTTCCAGCAGCATTTTCTTTAGGATAGTACCTGCTTGCCACTGCTCCTTAGTGAAGTCAGTGCCACGCCAGGATCTGGGATGGTAGCACTCTGGTGCCAGCTCTGACATGGGGCTGCTGAGTGGTCTCAGTGCTGTCGCTTCTCCTTGCCTTTCCAACCTTCTGGGAAATGAAGTTTTCTTTGTTTTTTTTTTTTTTTTTTCCAAAGTGCTTTCCCAGAGTTCTCCATAAGAGAAAGTGGTTTGCTTTGCAAGACAAGAAGCTCCCCCAGTCCAGAAACTGCAGGAAGCCTAGGGGTAAGTTAGAAATATGGCCCAAGGTAGCCCTGATCCAGCAGAACGTGGGAGTATGGGCACAGCCCTGACTCCTGAGCAGAATCACAGATTCAGTGCACAGAGGAGACCTATGGACTCACCTGTGGCCTCAAACAGCTGGAATCACAGCAGGCTCACATCAAAAAGAGGGGGGAGACAGCAACTTTTCACCAGTGAGATCTGTTGTGAGGTATTTAAAAACGTGCACACAGAGGGTCTGTGGCCTGGGGAGCTCAATGGTAGGTATAGCTGGAAGGTGAAATAAAGTTAGTTTGGAAGAAAATTCAGGAAAATGTAGGACTTGTGGCAACAAATAGTGTTCATTTGCTTTTGGCTGCTTTCAAGGGGTATACTTAAACTTTCTTTACAACTTTTTTGTGCGTTGCTTACTGCAGAGGTTGAATGGAAACTGTTTAGGGCAACAATGACTGGGCAGGAAAGGTTAACCTCAGGTTGAAAAAAAAATAAAAATATTTCTTATTGTATTCTGTTGTATCAAAAATATCTTTGAATACTTCTGGTTTCTCATTGTCTGTTTGGATCATACACAGCACCCATTGTATATTCTAACCAGTCTTAATTATTTGCAAATGTTCAGCCCTAAAGCTGCCTGTGTTTCCAGTCCCACTCTCATAAAAGTAATTGACTTCATAGGGCTATTATGCATTTGCCTAATTATTGATATTTCTCTCCACTGTATGATGCTAATTTAACTTTTACTTTTTCCATCTTGGATTTATTCCTGATTTTCTTGTATGCTTTTTTTTTTTTTGTCCTGGCAGAATGTTGGCCCGGGCTCCAAGTATCAAATTTAAGTGTGACAGAGTCTCTATTCAATTCCAAAGTTATTTTCCATTCTTTATTTTCCTCAGTATTGACAAGGGACACAGTTCCAATAAACAGTTCGTATAGCCTAGTACCTCTGATGACATATGCATTTCTGCAAGCTGGGTTTTTGCTGCTTTGGTTTTTTTTTTTTTCCATCTCTCCATATATCCCCATATGTGGAAATTGTATTTGTGGGATTTTTAGTAATATTTCTTCCATAAACTAAATTTTGCCCAAGTTTATTGCTCACTGGTTACACAGTTGTTCTTTATTAAAATAACCCTCCTTCCAGTTTTTAAAATAACATTCTATGCGCCTCACCTTCAGCTAGTTTTACTATGTGACCTTGCATAATGAAACCGCTCCAGTACCTCAGATAAAGAGCAATGTGCAACTGCTCAGCTTCCAGAAGGGTGTTGGGAGATTTAATGCACTGGTTTTGGGATATGCAAACAGCCCTGCTTAGCTCAAAGATAAGATGGCCCAAATAATTCAAAGATAAGGAAATACAAATGGGAGGTTCTTACTAGCAACACAGGGCTGTGAATTAAACAGTGGTTCCTGGGTTTTGATTTTAAATTTGCTACCTAGAAAATTTTGCTTGGAGGCAATTACTCGGCTTTTTTTGTCTATTTGCAAAAATACATGTGAATATTATAGTAGTCTGAATGTTTGTACTTTACATTTGGTAGCCATTGCTAAGGTTAACACTGCCTCTGAAATGAATGTATTCAGGAGTTTGTGAATTTTGTGTCTGGTCTCACAGAGCATTTAAATTGTATATTTGTGCATTTAAATTGTATATTTGGGAAGTGTAAGCAGGACTAATGCAGGAGCCCTGTGTTGGACCTTTGCACAGGGACTGAGTAGAAAATAGTAAGTATCTGAAGCTAGAGTCTAGAATGTCTTCTGAATGATGTCACCTTCTCAGTGAATATATTCACTTATGTCATCTCCTTGCTGCTTTTAAGCAAGGAGGAAAATCCCTAGTAAAAATATGTCTGTTCATTAACAATTCCTAAATAGAGAAGGAACGTTGTGTCTTATTAAATAAGTAACACCAAATAATTTGTTCCATCCAGATTTTTCCAGTAGCATGTATAACTCAGTCAAATTGCATTTCCTGACATTTAATGAGTAATTTCTGGTATATACATTTAACCAAGAAAAACAGGAAATTCACCTCTATGGAGAAAGCCAACTAAAAACCTGCGTGTTGTGACAAAGTTAAAATTGCAGTAGGAACTTAAACATATTCATTTCCTGGTGTCTTGGTATATTAATTATGCATCCTTTACCCACCATTAATTGAAGCCCAAAGCTTTCACGACAGGGGTGTCAAGTTAGGCTTGTGGCCTTGTCAGACAGACAATTAAATAGTTGGATTTTTCAGAAATACTGGATATACTTCATCTCCCTTTTGCTGAAAAGCTGCACTTTCAAAAATCACATCACAGGTATTGAATTTAATTTCCTGAATGGCAGCTGGCTTTAAACATTGGAACTGGGGGTGGGAGGGGGGGAAAGTAGTTAGAGCTGTTTTTTACTAACAGATTGTGCTGCTTTCTTTCAGTGTATGGTGCATCTGTGGTCAGCCTGGTAGCAGAGCTTATCTTTGTGCTGCTTTTGCATGTTTTGGGGAGGGGGGCAACAAAAAGGGCAAGGAGCTTTTTGAATCTAACTGCTCTCAAGAAGGGATGAGTGTATACCCTGTAGCATCCAGCCTACTGCCTCTGAAAAATGAGTGTTGCTTATTGGTTTTGATTTTAGTACATAACATGTGAAAAGTTTTCATGCCCTGGTACCTGGGCTTTTATGGCAATAAGCTACATCTGGGATATCAGATGGGTCATCACCAAATCCCCATGAAACACCTCCCACATAGTTTTCTCAGGGTGTTTCCTGTGTGTAGAAGCTTTGTGGGCTGTAAAAATCAGTGGTCTACAACAGGAAGAATGATTTGTGATGTCTGCTGTACAACTACAAAGGACTTTCGTTTATGTGGTGGGCTGGTGTTACCTGTTAGTGTTGCTGCAGGGTTCTAGCATCAAAGGCCACAGTATTACCAAGCAGGCAATGAAGACTCTGTACCTAGGAATGTCTCTGTGAAATACAGAGAAGAGGTCAAAACACACATCCTCAGCCCTCAATAGCTAAAAAAGTTCTCTGATTTGCTGATAGTGTTCGTGAGGCAGATACTGAACAGTCCTTGGTGCTGCCTGAAGCACAGCTTGCTCATTAAGTTGTGATGGATTTAGTGCTCTTTTAAATATCACAGGATTTAAGCAAAACAAGAGATACAATAAACAAAATTATTAAACTAAGTGGCACAAGTTCAAATAGGTCATTGCAGTTTGTGCTTCTTAGTGGAACGCTGGAAATTTTTAAGTACGGGAAGAGTGAAGTCCTTGGCCTCTTGACGCAGATGTTAGGGCAAGGAAGCAAAGTTGTCTTTCCATCAATGTTCATAAATTTGGGATAGGAATTATTTACCAGAGTCATCCTGGATTTTTTTTTTTTTTGGTGTTGTTGTCCCTGAAAGGATGCTGGAATGAAAGTTAGGTTCTTCATCGTTGTTAAGATGTCAAATTGTATTGTATTGGAAGAGTTGCCTTGGCTGGTCTTACCAGAGACAAAAAGATGTGTTTCTCTTCATAAAGCATCACTTATGAAGCCTCTTTGCTTTCCTGTGAGATATGGCCAAAGATTGTGGTTGGAAAGAGCAGATGTGTCCCAGTGATACTGGGAAACCTCTCAGGTTCCTTGTTGCACCACTCACCCCATGGAGCAGAGATTATCAGCTTGGCAATTGTATGGCCAAGTCACATGAAGAGGAGCTGCTGAGGTGTTTTGGTGTTCCTTATTAGTATGGGACACTGTTTCCTGTGTTTGTCCAGACACTCCAGCTCCACAGATCCCCTGTTTCTGCAGGGAGCCAGCACATGAGCAGCTTTGTCCTGCAGGTGTTGGAAGCACCTCTGTGATAACTGTGCACACAAAAAGGAGAATTCTGAATTGTTGTGGGTAGTTACATGGTTGCTTGTGATTTCAGGAGACTGAAGGTGGTGATCCACCCATTATCTGCCTATCACATACATGCCTCTATATTAGACAAGCATTTATACCTGTTCAGTGAGCCAAGGAATATTGTGAAGATTTTCTTTTAATAACTATTAAAAAACCTCACCGTTGTTTCTCTTTTGAAAAAGGTCAAGCCACCTCAATTTGAAAAAGGAGCATGAAAGTAAAGCATTGTATAATATTTTTAAAGTTAGAGAGAAAGTACACTAGAATTAATACAATGATATTCAGTGAAAGAAAATGTTAAGTGGTTTATAACTACAGAAAAAAACCCAGACATTATTCTGTAGAAAATTAGTAAATTATGCATCTGGAGTGAAAAAAGTGAGTATCTTTACCCAAACTAATGTGGTAGATTTGAGTCATCCACACAAGATGTGATTAAACTAATTAGAATTTCCCCAAAGAACCATAATTCCATACATTGAGTGGTATAAATGGGAATATCACTTGTGCTGTAATCTTCTGTAGTCCTTGGCTACAAAAAAGACTTATTAATTTTGGAGTTCTTTTAAGAGGATATGTAGCAGACAAAATAGTAGAGCATGAATTACAAGTTTGAATGTAAGAAGTAGGAAAGTGATTAAAACCAGGCCTGGCTCAGTGTGGACAACAGAAGCCTGGGAAGAGACACACAAACAGGAATGAGTGCGTCAGGGGATTAGGGCTCAGGCAGGGAGGGTAGAAGACATTCATGGACACTTGGTCAGGGTGCTGTGCTCTAACAAGCTGAATTCACACCACTTCTGTAGCTTCAGCAGAGTTGTGCCCACTGTGCTCACGTGTGAGTTTGGTGATCAGGGAAAGGGTAGAGTGGTGAAGAGGAGCCAGAGCTGTGGATTTTCTCTAGTGGTGAGCAGGAAGATTTGTATGTGCTAAATCAGTAAAGTTTTAAATGCTCTTCCTAAATTCACCACTAGGCCCGTCTGTCCCAGGTGACCCCTCTGTTGAGACATGCTGTCTCTTTTAATAAATATAAAAAGTCTCCTAAAACATCAGGATGGAGAGGCACAGCTGTCCACAGACAAAGTCTGTGCTGCCAACAGTCTGAGGCAGGGTTATCATTGCATTTTTAGCACTAAGGTTTGTGGACCCAAGTAAAATCTTCTAACTGGGTATGCCACAACTGGGAAAAGATGCAGTCTTTTCTTCTTTTTATCCTTTGTTCTTCTTCTCTTCTTTGTTTCAATAAAAGCTACTGCAGCATACGCATATCAAAAACCTGAAAGTTGTCTGGCACTTCAGATCAAGGAATGGATTCAAATTCACTGCCTCAGGATATGTGTCAAGTCACTGCCTTATCTTGCTCTTATGTTTCTGACTCTCTAGGTTTTACTGGGGGTAGTTTTCTGTTCCTATTGGTGTTCAAACCATGAACAAGAGGAGTCAGTGGAGCACAGCACCTCCATGCTGAAATTAGGCAGGTTTCCCTCTTTTCTTTGCTCAGCTAGGAGTGGAAAAAAGGAGATTGGGAGCCCTGGGAGTTAGGAGTGAGATTGGCCTGATGTCTGCCCAGTAGCTGTAGTCCATTATTTCTATAATTGTTATTGTATCTGTTTGCAATTATAAATGAGGGGCACTGTAGACTCCTTTAAATGTCTAGTGAAAACAGCAATAGAATGAAAAGCACAGGCCAATGTGTGAGGGAGCGTGCTGATGCCATTGTTTTCCCAAGAGTTAATTTTTCAGCCTAAAAGTAAATGCATTATGTGCCTTCTAGTATTTTTTCCTGCAGTTTACAGAATTATTTTTTTTTGCATCTTTCTCTGGAGTTACTTTGAAATGTTTTCTGAGCCCCTTTGAAAAATCTAACAAAACAGAAAAATGGAGGATATATCTAAATCCAATGGGCCTTTAGAAACAAAAATTAATACTCTGGCAATCCTTCTACCAACCCAGCAAAACCTGTTGGTTGACAAAATATTTAATCAGACGTATTGCATGCAGAGGGGATATGCCTGTCTGTGTTTACACTGTAGTTCAGGTCTGGTTAGAGGCAGTGGGTAGGCAGCTGTTTTTCACACAGTCTGTATGGTTTTATGTATATACATATATATGTGTGTGTGTATGTCTCTGTGCATCTGTGTATATAGACTTTGGAAGTTTCGACCTGTATCTGCTCACAAGTCTAGAAAACTTTTAACATGTGTTTATATGCTTACATGCATAAATTAGCAGGAAGTATTAGGAAAAAAAATTACAAAGAGTCAAGGTTTCATGAGATGTTAAATTACTGCTCTGTCTATAAAAGGCCAGATTCTGAATGTGGGGCTAAACTGACCCAGCACTAGGCCCCAGGCTCCAAAAGTAACTTTGAATGCTGTAGGAGTCCTCACCTGTTTGGATTTGCTGGAACTGGGGAGAGAAGCAGTGGCTTTGCATAGAGCAGCAGCAGGCTGAGGTGCCCGTGCTGATGCACGGCGCCCAGTGATGTCTCTGCGTGGCTGTGCTGGTTCACCAGCTCACCTGGAGGTGGTTTGAAAGCCTGCGTGCAGCCCTTCTGGGTGCAGGGTAGAGCTGAGCACTTCAGCTTCTGTGGAACCAGCACTGTGGCAGTATCAGTGCCAGCCTGGGCTTTAGGGTCATTGTGAGCTTTGCCTTGGGAGCAAGGAACCAACTTCTCCTTTATCCATAAGATGTGCAGTGCATGCCCGCACAATTCAGCTTTTTGCATCCTGAGTGAAGATACAGGGGGTTCTAGTGTAGACCAGTTAGTAATTTGGAGTATAAAAGAAACACATAAAACATAGTACATTCTAGAAAATGAGCAAAGAGTTAAAATGCTGAAGGTAGAAGTCAGGAAACTTTTGACCCTGCCATGATCTCTCTGTGACACTTTGCACAACTCCTGTTACCTTTCTGCCTCTGTTTCTCCATTTATAAATAATTTCCTGCTCTATGTCATATGAACCAATTCATCCTTGGGCAGTTTTGAGCATTAAACACTCTTTAAAAGGCTGAGTAGAATTATATAATAATACCTTTTTCCCTGGTGTGATGAAGCCTGTGTCTGCTCTCTGACTTGACGGCAGGAAGGAAGGCTCACTCTGAACAGACCAAAGGACATGAGGGATTGATTAGGGAAAAGGAGTAGGCAAAGGAGGGAGGAGAAAAGCAGTTGATGGGGAGAGGTAAGGGGTGGATAAATGTCCATTAATTGACATGACTTAACACAGTGGAGGCTGAATCTCACCTTAAGTAATGTAACATGAGGCTTATATTCGGCAGGAAATCCTAAAAGCAGTTTATTTCAGGAAATATCCTGAGGCTGGGGTAACAGAGAAGCAGCAGGAGGAAGCAGATCCCAGTACACTGCAGTTCATCAACCACTGACCTAACTAGATGTTGTTATAAAAATGGACCATAATCTCTGTGTGGAAGATACTCTTCAAAGCAAATTGTGCCTTCCTTGGCAAGTCAAGCAGTTCTTAGTTTTACCAGGTCTCACAGCTGAACAACAAATAGGTACACAAGCAGTCACTTGTGTGTGCAGGCTGGTCCTAGGAGCTCTGTCAGACTCTAATACACTAAGGCTCTGTGCAATGCATCTTTCTCAGAAAATATTGTCCTGTCAGAAACAGGGTAAGCTTCTCTTTGGCATACTTCAGAAGAAAATGTGGTCTGCATTAATACAGAAATTGCAGAAATAATTTAATATTATAAACAAGGAGAAACAATGAGGCATATTTTCATCCTTTCTGTTTGAAAGTGTGGGAACATCTGTTCAGAAATATGTGATCAAGACTAGCAGTGTAAGCTGTGTATATATATAGGATTGGAGAGAGACAGGCACAAACACACATGCATGTGTTTTATACACGAAAATCAGGACGGTTTGAGATCCATAATTGAGAATGGAAAGAGTTAAAGGAAGATAGCAATAAGTGTAGGTAGCTGGGAGAGCTGTTACCTACACTTTGAATATCAAGACTGAAAGATTGAAGATGATGTCATGAAAAAAAGGGCAGCCACTGAAGGTGTCAGAAGAGAGTGATTGTATCTAGGCAAATATAAGTAAAGAAGGTAAAGTTTCCAAATCTGTTTTACATGGACATCACCTAGGTAATAGAGAAGAAAGTTGTGCCTGTCAGGACAGAAAATGGTGAAGGTCTGAATAGGTGAATGGACTTGAAGAAATCAGATTTTAGTATTACAGAAGGAGTATCAGGAAGATACAATATGCAGTAAATATGCTCATGTTACAGGCCCTAAGCAGGTGAAAAAGAGAAGAGCTGTGAGCTTTTTCCATATATAAGTGGAGGGGTTGCTAAATTTTTAGTTGATAGCGAGATGGCAAAGACAGGAAAGAATGATGGTTCTGGAAGATAAGAAAACTTAATTGTTTATGGTTGTTGAAATAGATGAAACTTGAAACTCACAGTTGAGATTGCATGAAGTAGCCACTGGTTTGCTATGTCTTGTTCAGGAAATTACGTGCAAGAGGAAATAGCCAAGTCTAAGTAAATATAGCAAATGAAAGCATGAGGAAAAATATGGAACTTTAGGTCTAAATGTAATGTGTGAGAAACTATTTTGGAGGAAGAAAGTTTAATCTGACTCTAACCCAAACCATCTGTTCCTGTCTTTACTTTCGCTGCTCTTATCTCTGATCAGAGAGTACTATCACAACACTAAAATTTGGGATCTGAATCAAAAGTTCCATTAATGCTGACTTCACATTCCATATAATCACTGAAATTCCAGGGTTTTTATCTTCACCTGTGTATACATCCTACCTTCCCCCTCTGCAAACCCAAGCTGTCTGTGCATACCTGGCAGATTTCCATCCACAGGCTTCATATAAATTTTGGCTTGTTTTGCTTTCCTTCCTGTTAGTAGACACCAGTGAGGCAGAGTTTCTTAAAGGTCAGCCCTTGCCTTCCAGAAAGGGGA
This sequence comes from Melospiza georgiana, assembly GCF_028018845.1. Classification (NCBI taxonomy): domain Eukaryota; kingdom Metazoa; phylum Chordata; class Aves; order Passeriformes; family Passerellidae; genus Melospiza; species Melospiza georgiana. The sequence goes on from NC_080430.1 coordinate 53,172,142, forward strand.
GGAAGTTATGTTCTCACAGCTCAGGCTCAATTGTGACAGTGGTGGCTTAGCCTGGGCACTGACCACACTGTGCTGGCAGATCAGTTGCCAAATCAATGAGCATGAAATTGTTTTTCCATTTTCAGGCAAAATTTTACAATTTTGTAATGGGTTAGCAGAGTTTCCCTGAGTTGATACCACCAGTTGATACCTGTTCAAAGTTGACCATATGGGAGATCTGGCACACCCTGGAGCTCATGTGACTGCAAAGAGGCTCTGACTCTCTGTGGTGCATCTGACTTGGGCAAAAGAGCTTCTCCAGGCTTTTTTTGTCCACTTTGGACCAGGGACTCAGAGCTCCTGAGCACCCCAGCAACCACTGTCAGAGGCCATCTGAGGTTATGGGTGTACAGAACTCCTTGTTTAATGGTACCATAGTAAATGAGAGAAATACTTATTGCAGGAGTCCTGCCATAGCCATACTCTTAATCAGAGCCATTACACTCTTAGTGTATTGAAGTGCCTCTGGAATACCCATGGGTGCAGAAAGCTCCTAGTTCTATCTTTCTCCTGGGTGAGTCTGAAATTTATAAAGGCACTGGGGTTACTGTGCTCTTACTGTCTCCTGCTTGTCCCCCTTGCTTGGGAATACTGCAAGCAGCAAAAGATGCTGGAATAGTCTCTGTCAAGCACTGCTTTCACAAGTGTTGGCCTGTTCATACTGGCATTTCCTCTATGGAAAACCATTTCCCTACAGGGTTCAGGAGTGTAATTGTTCAAAGTTGATAGCTACAGACTGCTGCCTCAATAGGTTCTCAGTTGCAGTTCTTCATTGGAATGTCAAGAAACTTTTTTGGGCAGATTTGTCCTCTGACACATAATTTGGTATGTTTATGTTTCTGTTATGTTTGGACACGTGTTCAGTAGAACATGAGACAGATTTGCCAGTTTAACACAGACATAGCTTGTCCTGTCACACCACCTTCTGAGGGCACATCAACAAGGGCTGCAGACAGAACTGAAGGGGATCCTGGGTTGCTTTTTATTCCCAGCTCTTGCTGCTGACTGAAATTAATGACTATAAAATAATTTTGGTTTTCTCTGCCATTCTATACATCCTTCTCCCTTATCCATTGTGCCTACCATTCCTATGTTATGTTTACAACATAGAATCATGGAATGGTTTGATTTGGAAGGGACTTTGAAGATCATCTAATCCTAATCCACTGCTATGGGCAGGGATGTCACCCACTAGACCAGATTGTTCAGGATCCCATCCAATCTGGTTTTGAACACTTCCAGGGAGCATCCATAGCTTCTTTGGGCAATCCGTTCCAGTGTCTCACCACTCATAGTAAAGGTTTTCTTCCTAATATCTAATCTAAATCTCTCCTCTTTTCATTTTCCTATTTTCCCCTTTTCCTATCACTGTCTGCCCTCCCTGTTTTTTATAAGCCCCTTGAAGTACTGGAAGGACAAAATGAAGTCTCTTCAGAGCCTTCTCATCTCTGGGCTGAATAACTCCAGCTCTCTTAGCCTGTTTTCATAGGAGAGGTGCTTCATGCCTCTGATCATCTTTGTGGCCTCCTCTGGACCTGCTCCTACAGGTCTCCATCCTTCTTTTGCTGAGAGCCCCAGACCTGGATGCAGCACTCCAGGTGGGGTCTTGTGAGGGCAGAGTGGAGGGGGACAATCACCTTCCTTGGCTTTCTGGGCACCCTTGTTTTGATGCAGCCCAGGATACTGCCGGCCTTCTGGCTTGTAAGCACACTCCACTGGCTCATGTTCAGCTTTTGGTTCACCAGCACTCCCAGGTCCTTTACTCCAGGGTTGTTCTCAGCAAGTTCTTCTCCCAGTCTAGACTCACATCTTGGATTGCCCTGATGCAGGTGCAGAAATCTCCACTTGACCTTGCTGAACTTCATGCTGTAGTGATCAGTTTTGTGTTACCTGCAGACTCGCTGAGGGTGCACTCAGCCTCACTGTGTCATTGGCAAAGATATTACAGAATCACAGAATCACTTAGGTTGGAAAGGACCTCCAAGATTGTTGAGTCCAACCTCTGACTTATCACCTTGTAAACCAGATCATAGCACTAAGGAGCATGTCCAGTCATTTCTTGAACACCTCCAAGGATGGTGACTCCTCTGCCTCCCTGGGCAGCCCATTCCAGTGCTTGACAACTCTTCCTGTGAAGAAATTGTTCCTGATGTCCAACCTGACCCTCTGTTGGCACAGCATGAGACCATATCCTTTCTCATTAAAGAGCACCAGTCTCAGGACAGAGCCCTGAGGGACACCCCTCATGAGTCACCTCCACCTGAGCACACAGACATTATTTAGCAGCTGGCATTGCAACTGAGCCTGGGACTTCAGCTGGGACTTCGAAGTCCCAGTCCCACTACTGCAAATAGCAGTCCCCTCTATCACTGATCCTTATAATTGTTAACAGGCTGAGCCTGAGCACATGTGAGAGAAGGGTGTTGTGCACCTGTGTGCACAGCCTCTCCCATACCTCACCACCAAGGCTTGTATGGGGGGCTGCTTACATGGCCTTCACATTCACATTTTCTGGTAGTGCTATCATTGTCTGTATATTTAATAGCAAATAAAGGCTACAGGATGTTTGTAAATATACTCTTTACTTAAAGTGAACTCAGAGGAGGAAATAAGAAAGAAACATATAAAGTCCTAGAGTTTTTCATGTGAAATGAGAAAAATGTAGGTTCAATCTGAAAGCCATCCTCTCTTGCCTACAGTACCTTCTTTGTTATCTCCTGCTCCCAAAGCATCAGCTCCCCTCACAATTCATGAGCCTTTCCTGCCACTTACCCTTGTGACAGCCTCATTGAAATCTGTCCCTTGAAATTTGAGAGAAGAAGGGCTGTAACTCTAAAATGTCTGGCTTTTGCTTACTGCACCTTCCTTTCCGAAAAGTGCAGAGCATTCCTAAATTGTGGTGTGTTTTCCATATCTGATTTTGAAGGATAATGCTCTCTTACTGTGTTTTGCTTTGATAAAGAATAGTTTTGCCTTACTCACTTCTCTGTGCTTGCCTACTTCAGCCAAAATACAGCACACTTGATTTCGGTATGGTTAAACAACATGTTTGCAAGCAACTTGCAGATAGTGAGATTTCCCTCAAGTGCCTTCCTGACTGGGGCATGATTAATGTATCATCATCTCTTGTTATAGCCTTGTTTGTCTTCCTTTTCTTGGTAAGAGAGTGAAGAATTTTAATGTTTATGAATGATGTTGCTTTACTTAACTTCAGAGAGATTAACCAGCCGTGGTCCTGGAAGAGGCCCTTGTGCAAGAATGAAAGCTCAGCCTAGCAGAAGGGGCAATAGCTTGAGATGAAAAGTTCCAACTAGCCATCACATTCTCCAGCTGTATGTAGAGAAGTAGCATCAGAGTGCAAATTCCTGGCACAGACAGCGTAATATGTTTTGCACATTTGTTCAAGCATAACCTTTCTCATGTCTTCCTGCTTCTGTTTTCTGGGTGTACTGGTGGGGTTTAACCAAGGACTTTTTTTTTATGCATCTTTTCAGCCCTTCAGAATGAGGTCCAGCACTGGGAAGCTTTTGGTGTTGAAATAGTGTAGCAGTTACAGCAAGTAACATATGGAGATCAGGACTGATTTTAAAACTATTTGTTTGATTCAAAGTCCAAGGAAATAAATTGGAAGATTTAAATAATGTTTATTGAGAGGCTCTGACAATGCACTCTCTTTTCACCATCATTTCCCCTCCTGTCAGTTCTGTCTGGAACACAAGGTTTGTCCCAGGCCCCACATTACATCAAATGCAATAAATAAGTGGAGAAACTATTCACACTTCACATGTGAGAATGTGCCCTCATTTTACAGCCCATCTATCAAACGTAAACATACTCCAGCTCAGGTATGGATGCAGACCAGGAGGATTTATGATCCCAACTCCCTGAACACAGTTTTAATAAGTGCTACTACAAATACTGCAATAATATAATACATTTTAATGTGCTGGAATGCACTCCTTGGGAGTCTGTGGGCATTTTAAAAACCCAGCGCAAATAACTAAAACCAATGTTTTAATATAGCAGCTAAAACCCCTTGGACTGAGAACATCTAACAGTGCTGAACTCAGTGTTCATATAGGAATGGCTTTTTGATTTAAGGTTCTAGAGGAGCTGGTCACAGGTGGAAAGATTTGTACAGGTCCTGAAACTGTTTCAGCCATGTACAAGCTGAAGGGCCATGACAGTTTTGGCAGAAATGATGTGGGTCTCCTTTATCATTTACTATATTTGGGTGTAAAGTTCTGTTGAGTTACAAGTAGGTGGAGAGGGCCTTTGTTGCTATAAAGAGATGCGGTTTGTTGTTTTTATTAAAAATGAACTAGTGAAACAGAGAACACAGGTGCTGAGTGATCTTCCTGTCCTTATCTCAACCCATGAGCCTTTAATTGTATTTTCTTCCCCTGTTCTGTTGTGGAGGGGAAGTGATAGCGTGGCTTGGTGGGCACCTGACAGCCAGCCAAGGTCAATTCACCCTAATGCACTTCACAGTTCATTTATGACTTTAACATTTCTGAGAGCTATTTGCCTACCTTACTTTGTGGGAAGATATTCAGATCTTATCTTAAACCCTAGCAAATATCTTGTTCCTTCAGGATTTGGTATTTTGAGTACTGAAAGAGTAAGGAAAGTATTATTGCTGTCATTTTATACATCTATGCCAAAATTTGTATGTACATTCAGACTATATAAATAAGGGAGTTGATACCATATACATTCATTTCATTGTGACAGGGTCAGAGGTGAAAGGAAGGGGTTTGATTCACTCAGCATGATCTGTGCAGAGATGTAGAGAGCATGCAGGATTTCCTCACCATTCCTCAACTGTGCACCAAGTGACATTTGCTAGTACACCATTTATGGTGAGGTCTTGAAAAAACCTGGAGGAATGTGAAATATCCATAGTGGTACAGGTGAGCTCTCATCAGGGCTTTACACAATGGTTGCTTTTCTTGTCTGACACAAAGGAATGCTTTTCCTGTATCCCATTCATGGCTTATTGTCACCCCGTGATCTACTCATGCCTCCCAGAGCATTTGGCTCCTCCAATGTCTTCAGACTGGAGCTGGAACTTGTGTCAACCCACCTGACATGGTGGTACCTGTTTCTACCCTGCAGTTCCTCATGCAAGGAGTGTTTATTGATGTAGGGAATGTCTCTTCTGTCAGAGCTTCAGCTGGTGGGGAGGATGGAGGCTGTAGAACTACACCATGAGATAGAACTTTTCTTCCTCATGGGTGCCACGAAATCCAGAATATGAGGTGGACAAGGAAACCTAAATTCTTGAACAATGTTTTTTTGCTATCTGAATTCGAAGGGCCTGACCATGAACTTCCCTGTTTCCTATACTTGATGACACAAAGCATGAAGGGTGGAGCCCCCTTAATGCATCTCTCAGGCTCCACCCATGAGTGACCCGCTGGAGTCCAGCTCCCCGCAGTCACAACCAGATCCAGCCTCTGCTGGCCAGCTGAGCCATGGACGAGGTGTGTGTGTGGGCTCTGAACACGGGGCTGTGGTGTCAGTCCAGCTCCTTTCAGAACTCCTGTCTGCCTCTGAAAGAAGAAAAGATCCAGGGCTGGCATTAACTGAGCTTCCATTGGGAAGTTTCATGGGAGAAAGTGCCCAGGCACTGAGAAACTACAAGAGATCAAATTGTGCTGGGCTGGTGCAATGCAGTTCTTGTCCCTGCTGTCTGTGGGGATACACTTCACTCTCCAGGATAATGAATAAAGCTAATGAATGAAATGCTGATGGTGAACTTTTAAATGAATTCTGCAGCCATGTAGTGAAGGGATGTTGCTGGTAATGCTGACATGGATAAGGATAGGTGGGTATCCAACATTGAAACAACTGCCTCTGTTTAGAAGCCCTTTGAGCCTGGAGCATACCTGACCAGAAGGATGGAGGAGTTTGCTTCTTATGTGCCCACTTGAAATCACCCGTGAATGTCAGTGTGATTAAATGACTGATGGTCACAGGAGTCCAGAGGAGCCCTGATAAGGTGCTATGTTTTGTGCCCCAGGGAACAAGAAGCAATCCCTGGGGTTCACCCTTGGAGCCACTCTGGGAGTCTTGAAATTTTCCTCCCCCCAGATGAGGGGCTGAAGGACCACCTCTATAGAGCATGAGCAGCTGGCACCTGGCCAAAATGACCCAAAGGAGCCCTGACAAGTGGCCATGCTTGGTGCTGCAGAGGAAGGTAAAACAACACCCAAGGACCAGTGCCAATCTGCCCTGGAAGGACATTGCTTTCTGACTCCAGTGCTGGAGATCAGCTATTCCCAGAGCATGTGACTGAGTGTCTCTTCCCACAGGCTTCTCACACCTCCCAAGAGGTTCCCAAACCCCAATCTGCCCTACCTGGACCCATCTCAGGGGCTCCAAGAGTGGCCAAATGCCCCCAGTCTGATCTATCTTGGGGAAAAAATACTTCCTGCACCTGGCAGTCCACCAGTGGGTGCTTCAAAACCCTGGGACCCCTGGCAGCATCTCTGAATCCCAGGCTGCCCCTGGCTCTTCACAGGGGATGTGAATGACGAGCTCTGCTTTTCTCCTCCAGAAGGCATTCCCTTAGTCTGGCTGTTATTATCCAGCTAAAAAGGCCTGACAGCCTCAAGCACCTCCAGTGGTTGATGGTTCTCATGTCCTGAGGGACTTGCATCCATTTGCTGAAGGCTGAAGCAGGATTTACATCCATCAGATGGACTTTGAATATGGCCCCAGTTGGGAGCTGTTTTTACAGCAGAGAACTTCTAGCAGCCTCATGCAAGCCCAGATCTTTCTCCCTCAGCCCAGGTAATTCCACTGGCTCCTTGGGGACTTCCTCTCAGATGTCTCTCAGATGTCTTCAGGCTGCCCTCAGGCCAGATCTGTCACTGGGGACACGGGAGAAATCTCCTTTTATCCTGCCTTGGGACTCTGTGATTGCTGCATTGTTGGGTGGGTGTGATGTGCCACAGGGGTGATGAGGGCCCTTAATGCAACCCTACCCACCACAGCCCCCAGAGCACCCCCAGAGCCCCTCCAGCCAACATCTTTCTAAGGAAGGCCTTTGGTGGTTGATGAAATGTAGTTGAATGCTTTAAAATGAGTGACAGGATTTTAAGCTGTCAAATCCTGACTTTCCCTCTGAGGTCTCCCACACCTCAGGAAACATTTGCTGTCACAAAAGAGGAGATGGTGAAATTTGTTTCCTGTTGGGAAGGCTAGGCCACTTTAAAGCACTTTTATAGGACTTTGAAGAGATCAGTTAATGTTATTCTGCCCCTTACTTGAAAGCATGAATACATAAAAGTTGGTCAGGCTGGCGGTAACCTCTGTTCATGTGTCAGGGAACACCAGAGGGCTATAAATTGTGCTGTGTGGAAAATTCAATTCTACCAGAAATTACATGGGTATATCCAGCTACACGAGTGAGATTGGACACTGACCAAAATATTAGAAAAACAAGTGACCACAAACCACAGAGAATTTTCAGACCCACAGCACACCAAAAAGTGCTCCAAAGCAGATTTTATTAAAGCCATACACTCTTGGTTATGGATAAAGTACTGAACTGTTTTGAAGGGCTATCAGTATATTTAGCATTTTACAGAGGATCAGGCCAAACAAGCTCACATTTGGCTTGCCCAAACACATCCTGGTGATGTAGATTCTTTTCTCCCTGCGGTGTTGCTGAATGTTTTAGCAGAGACACCAACTGAACAGAGCAGAGAGGCCCCACAGGACTCAGTAAGAGCTGGTGAAGCAGGAGAGGTGATAAGTAGGAAAGTATGCTCTGGTGCTTCCCTTATTTCTCCTTCCTTTTAAGGTCCAGATTCTGTGAGTAGCCCCATGTTGTCTCTGGTGCTGTTGGAGGCATTTGTGCAAATCGTCTGTACACTGCCTTTATGCACAAGTATCACTTTCCTGCCCAGAAAATAATTTGACAAGAACAACCCTCTGCCATGGCTTCTTCTCCTCACTTCTCCTCTTGATGAAAACTAGGTTGTTTTCATTTTATTTTTACTCCTTGCATGCCCACCTGCCTCAGAAAGCTCTCCCAGCACCATATGATGTGCTGCACCCATGGCTGACTGCTGCAGCAGGGCTCAAACCATGCTGTTGTCAGGGCTCTGCACACAGGATCTGAACCTCTTGCTTGCTCTCCCTCTGGGGTGTTTTCAGTTCCTGTGGTCTAAAGTAGCAGCTGCAGCTTCCAAACTCAGAGTAAGGATATTGGAATCATGTGTGTGCGCCTGCCTGGAGTGAGAAGCTTCTCTTTGCACGCTGCTGAACACAGCGCTCTCTGCCTGGGAGCTGCACAGGCTTCCTTCCCTTGGAAAGGTGCCTTGTGGAAAGTGAGCACTGGTAAAGATTTCTACAATTAACAAACTCCTGCTAGATGTGCATATTCCGAATGGGGCTGGAGCTGTGCCAGATATGGTCCAGCTTATGTGAGACACGATGTGCCTGTTTCTCAGAGGGAGGGTTATGGTTGCAGTACTGAAAAACTTCTTTTGATGTAGGCTGCTCTGGGGCTGGGGGAGGGGAAGACATTTTTAAAAGGTATTTTTGGAAGTTCTTTCAAAAGAAGCCTCCAACCTATTTGTGTAGTAGGGTTGGGATGATAGAGAACATTGTGAGTATGGCCTTGCCTGTATCAGCTTATTAACCACTGAAAAAATCCAGCTCAGCCTGAAGTGAGTGTGTGATAGAGGCAATCACTGATTCCTTGCCTTGTATTCAGTGGGTCATTCCAGCTCAATGACTGTAACATGCTTTCCTGTCCTATAAGTGTTAATTCTGAAATTGTGCTTCATGGCCACAGTTTTGCTAAGGATTGTCAGCACTAAATCATGGACGACTCCATTGCTATGCTCATGGTGCTGCTACATCACATCCTCACCACCATTGCCACAGTTGTGTCAATGTTTCAATCAGAAAACCCATGTTCAGGGATTAATACATTTGGAGAACAATTAGCTCTGGAATTAATCATGGCAGTCAAAATTCAGGGAATAAATTTGTACTTTTTCTTATTAATTTGGTAACGTTTAAAAGATTCCTCTGCAGCCTTGTAGTTGAGCAAGGATTTCTCTGCTAACCCCAGTTTTTTGCTCTGGGTGGTGTCTGCAGAAGAAGGATGATTAAGTGATAGAAACTGGGAAAGGAGTTTCTTAGTTTGGGTGTGATGAAAAAGTTCTTCCAAGTATAGGCACTGGGCCAAGCGATATTGCATGAGTTTTGATTTCAAGGCTCTGTGTCTGCCTAGGATAAATGAAAGGCATGTCTTAAGCACTTCTAAATAAATAAGTGTCATTTAGGTATGCAGTTGCCACCCTCAGAAACTTTCCAGTGCTTCTCTTTGCAATTAGATGTTATCTAAACTTCCCTGCACTTAATATAGAGAATGCTTAAGCAACCTGTGAATAATGAAGTATCGTTATTTAGTTACCTCAGGCAGTTGAAAAGATTTTAGAGGTGGCTGCTGTAGCACAATGGCTGCCACATCTTAATGAAATAACTTGTCAGTATTACAAGACTTTTCTGAGGTCAAGGAGCACATACTTTCATTCCTGAGCATATAAAGTCAGGAATTTAAAAAATGAATTGCAAGACTGATAGTAAAATAATTAGATATTTGAAAGTATATAGTTTAATTTCTTTGCATTGGATACTATGTTTGGAGCCATTAGATAGTATATTTTGAGCACTTTTCTGCATCTACCAGGGCTAGAAATCTTTCCTTTTAAAATGGAAACTGAGCTCCTCATGTAATCAGATGTCGTCAGGAGTCAGAGCTTTCAGGAAAATCTGAACCATCTCAGTAACCACTCAGTGATTGGCCAGTAGTATTCAGGACCTCAACACCCTGTAAGTGCATGAAAAGCATTTCAGCAGGCCTGTGGTGGAGGTAAGTCCATCAGCCACATTTGGGGACCGATGGCATGAGATGAGGGTGCTCAGGAGTGATCAAAAGGCTTCCTCCTCTCTTTTGCTGCTCCATGGGATGTTCTGCTGTGGGGTGGACATGAGCTTGCAGCAGCACCAGTCACCCCACATCGGCACAGCAGTTACACCATGAGGCTCCTGTGTTTATGGAAGGGATGAAGAAGATTCTGGGCATGGAGGAAAACAGCAAGAACTCCCCACCTGTCAGCAGGCTTTGGGGGTTTATCAGAAGCTCAGTTCCCATTGCTTATGCTGGTCTGCATCCTCCCTTGCATATTCTGGTTTGTAAAACCACATCAGTTTTCCCCTCACCATAGTAATGGAGAGTGGAAACCACAGAGTTCTCATCACATCTTCTCATTGTTACAGCAATTTGGTTGTCAAAGGCTGCAATAGTTCACATTCCTAAATCTGCATCGCCTGTAAAGTTGTCAGTGTTCTTAGGGGCAACCATCTAACCTGACAAAATGCTTGCAGCAAAGGTTTTGTTCAGTAATATAGGCCTGATTTTGCATTTGTGAAATATAGAGGACATATATATTGTAAAAAAAAATTATTAGCAATGACAAACAGATTCCTGAGCACAGTCATGTCTTTACCTGATAGGTGACTGATAATGGGTGCAGTACTAAGTCATTTCCCTTTTGATTCTGATCTTGTCTGATGGATGGGAGTGGTTTTGATCAATATCTCCCACAGCCTGCTTCTCTGACTGGCTGGGCATGCTTCTTGCCATCATGAGCAGCACCTCAAGAGAGCTGACTGATCTTCCTGGGTGTGTCTGCACTGTGGGTGCCCAACAAAAGCTGCCTTAAGAGCTGTTGGTAAAAAGTCTGTGCTGCTCCTTGTAATTTGTTAAGGGGGTGATATCTCCACTCCCTCTACCCTGAAGGTCTACACAGGAGATCTGTAGGCAGAACACTTGCACTGCTCCCTGGCCCTCCTCCAAGCCCAAAAAAGAAAAAAAAAAAGAAAAAAAAAAGGAAAAAAAAAAAAGAAGACAAGATGTTTCCCAGAAAGAGAAAGCAGGAGTAGAGATTATTAAGATTATTAGAAGCATGGATTTTCCTTCAGTGCCTATAGTTTGGCTAACCTTTTAGAGCTCTCCATCAAAAAAACAAAGTTATGTTGAGGTAGGTTTCACGGGGAATATATCAATGAAACATTGAGCTTTCAGAACTTTGAAAAATAAATTATGGCTTATAAATTACACAGAATGAATTATAGTATACCGGAAATGTCAGGAAGCCACACTGCTTTCATTACGTTTTTATTATAGCATCCTCAGGTTTTCCCAATGAACAGGACCATTTTAGTACCTACATATAAATTCTGGATTGTTTTTGCGTAATTCCGATCTGGAAACTACTTGCAATATCTAAAAGAGAAATTTGTTGAAAATTTTGATTTTTTAAAAATTAATATTTAATGCTTGTTTCCAGACTGTCCTGTGTAGTTCTGAGTTTGGGATTTCTGTCTCAACACAGTTGAGGTGGGACTGCTGTAAATTTAAACTTTGGTAGAGCCATGACAGCCAAATTACAAGGGCGAGTTGAGGCACCATCAGATTTTTGGAATCCACAGTCCAAACTGAGCCTATGGGGCTCCCTTGAAGATAAAAGTCAGAAAAGTTTGAGAACAAGGTTTGGTTTGAATTCAATTTTCTAACACCTACTCAGCCTGAGATACTTGAAACCACACAGCTTTGGGGTATTTCATACTCCTCTTGTGCTCAAACATTTGACAACACGCAAAACTTGCCAGGAGAGAGCTCCAGTGCTGATATTTTTGTTCCCAAGTCCAACTGCTCAGATAGAGCTATGGAGATCTCTCATGGGGAAATTGCATCAAGGTGATGGATTGAGACGCAGAGATTAGGCAAAACAGGATGCTTGAAACCTAGCCTAGTAAAGGCCAGACAGGATTTGAACTTCAAACAAATGGTTCTCATTTTCTCTTAGTAACTTAAATTTACACGTAATCTGGGGAGAGTCAGAAAGATCTTCTTAAAATATTCTTCCTTTTGGCAGGCTGCTCTTTTCTGAACCTTGTTTTCTTCTTTACCTCTTCAGAAACATGATCTCGGAGGGATGACTTGTAACCAAATTCCCCACTGCTGGTATTAAAAACAAAAAGACCGATGTGTAGCCTCTCCAAATCCCACCCACCTCTGACAGAATCAGCCCTGACACAGCTTAGAGACAGATGTCCTAGGAAGTCTCAGATTGCTCCATATTATTTGTTCACACATCCCAGCTGATGCTAGATCTTGTTAGAGAGGTGTTAAATGTCTGAAGACGACAGAGGCACTATCCATTCCCAGAATGAGTCACTGGGATGGGAGAGATGAGTGCAACTATAACGGCCCGCCAGCGCTTCTGAAACTTCCCCAAATTACTCCCCCTTTTTCATTTTAATGGAGATATTAATTCCATTCCCATGAATTGGAATTTGGACACCATCCGTGATTTTCTTATGACATATTAATAGGAAAATTGGAAAGGCACAGGATTAAAAAAAAAAAGAAAACCTGGTGTATGGTCATAAATGTATAATAAGAAAAAAAAAATCTCAGCTTTTCTTAAATGGAAGGAGCTATTCTCCTTCTAATTAAAAACTCTTCTAAAAATATAGGAGAGCTCCTTGTATACAAAGAAATGGTTCTGCGAGAGGAGCCTGAAAACACTTCCTCTGTATACCTTCCCTGAGAAAGGGGGCCAGATTTCACAGATGGGGAAACAGAAGCATAGAAAGTGAAGAGACTTGTCCGTTGTCAGCTGTGGTCAGGCATCAATCCAAGCAGTCCTGATTTCCAGGCTTTGCTTTAACCCATCAAGCAGACTCGGCTCTTTCCTCCTCCTCCTCCTGGCCTCAGTGGTTTTGCCTCTCCCCTCCACACAACCTCTTTCTAAGGTTTCAAATGAGGCCAAATGTCTGTCCAGAGCTGTGCATAAGGGAGCATCACACCATACAGTTTCCCAGTATAGAAAGTAAACACAAAAATGCCGTTGTCCCAGACCTCAGCCTTATGCACACATGGTGCACAGCCCGGCTGAAACCCATTTAATGTGTTTAATATGCATCATCCATGACTTATAGGTTGGATGCAGGAAAAGAAAAACAAAACATCACTGTAAAACAAACTATGATTTCAGAGAGTTGCTGAAAACCAAAAGCAGGAACAGGCACCAGGGATCTTTCAACAAATGTAATTTAAAGAGCTCACTTTCAGCTCTCTGGGCACTTTGACAAGCATTTAGTGGGATTCAAGCAACTACTGAGTAGTAACGGGCAGCTGTCTGTGCATCCTGGCTGTGCTGGGGTGGGAGGGAGGGGATGCACATGAGGCAGAAGTAGGGATGACAGGAGGGAGCAGGGCTGAGTGATCTGTGCTGGGGTCCTGTGTGAACCCCAGCCCAGAGCACACACTCTGTGCCTGCTGTGACTTTCACAGGCAGGGAGTGAACACCTTCCTTGGTAACAAATCTAATAGTAAAACTGCCCTCTCTGAGCCAAACACCATGTGGTTTCTAAGGCTGAGGAGGACTCCAAGGGGAGGGCTGCAGCTCCAGGTGGCTGAAGCATGGGGGAAAGTGGGGAGGCAGGAGACAGGACTGGGCTGACGGGAGGGAGCAGCTTGGCAACAGAGCTGCAGAATTTACCTCAGCTGCTCATTCCTTGCAGGAAAACTGCTCCTTTGTTTTTGGCAGAAGGAATTTCTTCTTGACAGCCAGCACTGGGCTACAACAGCCCCCCAGTCAGCCATTTGCAACCTCGCTAGAATAACTTATGTACACTGGGGATACCTTTGTGTGGACTGTCCTAGCCCACATCTTTATTTGCCAGCTCTGCAGAACCAGTGGTTATACTGGACCAGGCTTCATTCACTTTTTTGTCTTTCCCAGCAGAATCAGGGAAGACCTTCCCTTTCTTTGCTAAGCTCTGCATGGCTTGTGTTTCCACACCTCCCCACATAGTCCTTAAAATCAGGCACTGAACACAAGTCCAGTTTACTTTGATGTCTCTTTCACAGAATCACAGAAGGTGCCTCTCGAGGTTGCCTACACCAATCCCTCTGCTCAGAGCAGGGTCATTACAGCAAGTGGTTCAAGGCTGTGCCTGGTTTTGGTTTTGACCATCTCCACGAATGGAGGACTCCACAACTTCCCTTGGAAACCTGGAGTAGTGTTCAACCACCCCCTGTTTCTCAGGTGTTCCCACATATTTTCTATATGCTCTAGAAGATGAGTTGTGCAAATGCTCTTGTAGATTTTCCTGGGGCTTGGTACTTCAATGGCATAGGGACCCTTCTTTATTTCTTGATAGATTTATTTCATCCCTATCTACTCCCAACAAATCTAGGTTGTGCATTTTAAGCCCACTTGAAAATTGGATATGATATCCAATAGCACTGAATATTATGACAGTACATGAGTTACACATCTGTGGTTGTGATACATGTGTGAGATACATGCATGCTTTTTGATTTATTTTTGTCTTCCTATAGAGATTTTACTTGACACACTCAGACATCAGTGGCTTTTGGCTGGTAATATTCTACTTTCCCACCTGCTGTTTATATTTCTGTGTCATAAACAAGCTTGGATTGGTTTATAAAAGATTACTCATTAATCCTATTGATTCAAACATTTAGGAAAAAAACAGGTCTCCATTATCTAGGTAAAAAGAGAATTAGATGGTGTTTGATTAAGTGATAATCATGTTTCTGAGCAAGTTAACTTTGAAAACAGGGATCAAATGGGTTTTGGCACTGGCTGAACTAGGCTGTTTCCTGGTAAACTGGAACTCTCCTTCCTGTTTCTGCTGCACTTGGAAGTGGGCTTAGCAACGAATCTTGCTGTGGAGCTAAACTAGCTGGTGGCTGCCTCCATCTGGCACAAACACCCGCACACCCCTGCAGCCACCGGTCTGGAGCAGCTTCCCTTTTTATCTCTCCGAGGCAGGAAATACCCCCACACACAGGCTTTGCTCCCTGAGTTATTTCCTGGGACAGGGACTCTTCCCACCCTTCAGGAGAAGATATGGCTTTTAGGAATGGGCTGAGAGTGCCAAAACCCACCCACTCAGCCAGGCAGCAGAGCTCAGTTACTGGCCTTGTGGCCTCCAAGCCCTGTTTGGGTTTGTTCCCTCTGAGGTCGGAGCAGTGGGGGGCAGCCGGGTGGTTTTAACTTTTTGTGCCAGCACAGTAATTTGATGATGACACATGGTCTCCTGGGGTACTGGCCAGCTGAGGTCACTGCCTTGCAAAAGTACTAAGCAGCTCTGCATTTTAGGCATGATTTCTGTGAACCAAACCCATTCTCAGCTCAGTGAGAGTTGAGCTCCACCTTTGATGGGGAGACAGCCATGCTGGGCCAAATGGTGTAGAAGTGTGATGTTACTAAGGGGGAAGATAGTTCTTGTTTTGCTGTACTACCATTATATTTCCACATTTGCATTATGGTTTTGCCAAGAGAGTCATAACTCAGAACATGGAATTGGTAAAGGCAAGGTAGGCATAGGTTAAATGATGTTCAGTAGCTTTTTTCCTTTGGCATGTTCCTGAGAAGTTCTGCTGCTTTTGTACTTCTTTCTGCCAGGCAGAGGCCTAACCATTGTGTGCATTAAAATAAACACCTGGGGATGATGGAAATAAAAACGAGACACCAAGGACGCTAGGCAGGACAGACTTTCCTGGCCTCATGTCTCTCGTACAGATGTAGGTCAGGTGGAAGCTGGTCTCAGACAAAGGTAGTTCAGAGGATCTGTGTTCAATCCAGCAGATAACCCTTCTGGTCAAAAGGAGCCAGATCTTTTTCAGACCGTGATGAATAGATGAGCAGTGTTAAGTAACATGGAGAGAGAGAGGAGAGTGGCCCAAAGACTATGTTCAAAACCCGGTGTGAACTTGGGTCAGCCAGCATTGCAGTGCAGTAGTCTTGAGGCAATCAAGCAGCCAACATGCTGCTTGTTTTGTGGTGAAGAGAGCCAAAATCAGAACATTTTGAGGGGCATAACAAGTCAAAGCATGGGTTACATGCAGAGGATCTTTTGGTATCCAAGCTAAAGACGCTTGGACTAATTAACCAGACTTAGGGAACTGCACTAACTGAACTCCCTGCCTATGGAAGCTGGTATGGACATGGTCCTCCTGGGTTTGTAAATTAATTCAGGGAGAGAGTACATGCCATGGGGATTGGATGCATTTATGTGCATACATCGGAGATTTAAAGACACGATAGATTTTCAACATGTGCCACATACTGCATGTCAACTATCATTAAAATGTCATCTTTGGAAAATAATGCTTGTGTGGGGCATTCTCAAAATACATTAATCATGTTTATAGCCGTATATTAGGTTGAGTGTGTTATATATTTTTCCTGCTTAGGACATGAGGTAATTGACACCAGATTTGCAAGTTTTCCATTGAGTCAATTAAATAATCATCAGAGTATATTTATTTTATATGTACAACATTTGCAGTAACATTTCTTTTGTTGGCTAAGAAATAAGTTCCGTGATTATTTTTTGAATTAGAAATTCAAAAATATAACAGATAGTTTATACACAAAATCAAGGAAATAAGTTCACTTTATTTTCATAAATGAAACATATAGAACCACTCCCTTTCAATCTGTAAGCCAAAATCTCTTTCTATATGGAATTTTAATAATGGAAAACTTCAGGTAATGACTACTTTTTTTTTTTTTTTTTTTTTTTTTAGGTATTAAATAGAGGGAGGGGGGAAAGGAGAGAGGAAAAAAAAAGTATTGACTATGAATTACTGTGTTACTAGTCTACCTGAATTACCACACTCAGTTATGTTACCTTTGGTAATTCAGATGCTCACTGTGGTTTTATATCAAGTAATATTTAAACCAAGCGATCAAGTGGAGGATGCATGTTCTTTGAGGAAGTATCTTTCATTTACTGTAAAAGAGTAAATCAGCTCTGAAATTATTTCTATTCATTGCTTAGTTGGCTTTGGTTTCAGCTTTAAGGCAGAAGGAGACCAATTAATGATAGCCCAAAGAAGAAAAATCATGAATATTCAGAGGCCTAGAAAGCATGACCTCCTGAGGAAAGACTGAAAGATTTAGGTTTGTTTAGTCTAAAGAGGAGAAGGCTTAGAGAGAAAGATGATCACAGCCTTTGAGTACATTAAAAGTTGCTCCAGAAGAGGATGAGAATACAAAGTTCTCTGTGCCCTCTCTGTGTTGAGGAGAAGTGACAGGCTGATGCTGAGGCAAGGACAATTTGGTTGCCACTTGGTAGGAGGTGCCATCACTGGTCTCTGGAAGGGAGATAGTGGAATTACATGTTTTAGGAACAGGTTAGAAAATCTCATGTATATATTTCTTGTTTCTGCTTTATTAATATTCTTCCTGGTTGGAATAGGTGATCTCATAAAATCCTGCTCTCAAAAAATACTCCCTTTTTTGAAATCCTTGTTTTCTAAGATTCTGCTTGTTTGTAATGAAGTTGGATGCAAATGTATCCATATAAATTCTTACCTGCATGTTGTACAGTATTATGCTGTGAAGTCATGTATTTTAAGAGTTTTGGCCATGAACATACTGTGAGCACAAAGAGAAAAAACTATAAATTTGAACTTTAGGGCTATGTTAATCAAAGACATTCAGGTATTGTTAAGTATTAAACGAAGCAGGTTAAGATGGAGACAGCACACAGAACAGAGCTGGAATGGGCAGAAGTCTGTTCTGGAACAAAGATTCAAAGAGGGAAATGGTGCTAGTTTTGGGGATTTTTTGCATGGAGGGGAGGGGGGAAGGGACATGCTGGGCAAGATTATTCTTCTGCAGAGTGCAGGGTAACAGGGAGAGCAAAAGACAGGCAGTCAGGAAGGGCAGAGTGGAAAGTGTTACATTAGGGTGAGTGAGAGAGAGCCGAGACACAAACCAGGCTGTCAGAAAGGGTGGAGAAAAGGGGTCCATTTTCAATGCATTAACTGGAAAAGACCAGAGTGGAGCAAAGAACCAAATGTAACAAAGAAAGGCGGAATCCAAACTAACACAGTGACTGAAAACAGATTGAAGGAGAGATTAACATAAATTCTCATGGAAAGGGAGGAGATAGAAATAGAGAGGAACTAGAAGAACAAAAGAGATGCTTTATATTTGTGGTGTTTATGGAAGTGCTGGGATTTTCAAGCACAGGTCAGTAGCCAGAGCCTTAGTAGCATCAGAGTCTTGACAAGACAATGCACACAAACTTAAGGTCATTTGTTCTAACAAAAACACTGAGAAATGCTTTCAATGAGCTAATTTTAATAAAGAATCTGCTTTTGTCTTAATGTGATGTCTTGTAGGACATGGTCAGATGCCAGCTGTGAAAGACTAAGCAAGCAGACTGTACTGTCTCTTAATTAGTCTTTTTTTCCTACATGCATTGATAGCTTTCTGAAGACTTATAATGCACCTTTTACTTGTGGCCTGAAATTCAGATTGTTAATGAAGCATGAGTCCACAGAGTCGTGGAATCCACAGCCTAACCCCAACAAAGCATTTGTTTATAAATAGGAAGAGAATATCTTAATAACAGGAGACAGATGTTAAACATCTTGATTCATTTCAAATATACTCAGCCTAGCTCAATGAACCCAAACTCAGGCAACAGTGGACAAACAGAGCTTTCTTTTTATCCTATTGGGTCACATTAAAATATATGTCATGTTTTCTGCACTTTGTGAGTTTATTATGAAACAGTTTGAACAAATTTTGGAGAGAACCTTTCAGGACTGATTGTTAAAATTATTAATCATATCCTGATTTTCGCTATTGTTTGTTTAATATTCTAAACATTCTGCATATTAAAATCCTCAGGAGAACCTTAGTGTTTGTTGGCTTGTTGATTATATTACACATAGTTTCTCCACCACCATCCCTATTAAAGACAGTGTTACAACATCATAAATAGTTGAATTTTTATGTTGTTAGTGGTTTTGGTGACGGCAATTTAAAAATATTCGTAAGTGTTCTTTTTCTGCTTGGCCATGTGTACTTTTTCAGTGCCGTTCATACACAAATAAACAATTGGGATAATGCTGCAAAGTTATTTTTGAACTGCTGCCTGGGCTTGAAAAAGCTCAATGCACAAAACTCACTGAGGTGAATGGAAACATTCCAACATATTTCAGTGAGCTCTGCATCAGACTCCTGCGCACAGTGCTGTTTCAAAGACTTTTTTTTTTTTTTTACCATATTGTAATAGACAATGTTTACTGAACTTATCTCAGGTTTCCAGTGATTAATATACATTTGCTCCAACGTGTTTTGACTAGCTGATGATTTGGTATCACTGGGCAATTTCTTAGTGGTTTTTTTTTTATTCTGCCCTTCTCAGGCATTACACAACACTGCTCCAGCTGTCCCAATGTCCAGATGTTGGCTGTAAAGCTCTCTGAATTTAATATTGTATGCAATAACCGTCCCCCCTCCTCTTTTATTATTTTTTCCTCAAAATGGTTTGAAGCTGCAATGTCTGTGTTAGCTGTTTTCTTGTAAGGACTGTTTTAAGGCAGCTTTTGCTCTAGTGTGGTTTAAAGGGAGCTCAGCATTCATCAGAACCTGCGCACAGTCACTTTCTTTGAAGCTGTCTTTCACACTGAAGGTGAAAGAGCCTTCTGGACATGCAGGACACAATCTACTCTTGTGTTGAGTGAAGAGCCTTACATGTTTTTTGTCCTGCATCCTTGCCACGTCCCTAGTTAATTTAGGATTCCTAAACAAACACCCCCTACACCCTTTTGCCTCGGTCCCTACACAAGAAAGGCACCTCTTTGCTTTAACAATTCCTGTCACCCTAGGGTGAAGGATTTTCCCCACTCGGGTATTTTGCAGCTTGTTGTACATATGTGCTTTCCCTGCTGCTTTTGCATGCCTGGGATGCCTGCTGCTTGAACATCTCCAGACTGTGATAGGTGTTAATCAGTCTTCACAATTGCTCTGTGAAATAGGTAGGTCTTCTCATTCCCATTTGGCCCTGGTTTGAAAGCTGAAGAATGGAGAGATGTGCACCCAGGAAAGCATGTGGTGAAACCCCTCTTTTCTTTCCTTTCAGCTAGTGTCTCTTGAATGTTGTTTGCTAAAAAACATATCTGTTTGGAAGGAAAGCAGTTAACAGTCCCCAGATATTCGACAATTTTTTTTGGTGTTGGTAATAGGCATGTAATTTCAGTTGCTGTATACCACTTATTGCTTTGCAGGTCTCTTGAGAGCTCAAAGAGGGTTGAAAAATGTTACTAATTCCTCTAATCTTTCAGCATAGATTTGAGATGGGGCATGAAGTATGTCATTCAAAGGATACTTGAGCAATATGATTGGCTAATGGGGAGTCCTAGCAGCAGGTACAACATTTTAAATATGCACTACCAGAACACAGGCTTTTAAAAAGCATTTCTCGTAGCCCTAACCTCAAGGTTTGCAACACTGTAGATAGCTTTCCTAATTGTAATAAGTCACAACAGGGCATGCCTTGTTGGGCCATAATCACACTTCTCAGGCTGCTGATAGCACTCCTCCTTCGGGTTCGTGGCTGGCGTACACCCGAGGAGTGCAATTATGGCACAACAATGATTGCCCTGTTGTGCCTTATTATTCAAGCACGGCACTGAAGCAAGTGTTTGTGTGTGTGCACATGCAGAGACAAAGTACATCTGAGCAGGTCCTTACCAGATAATTAACAAACTTGGATTAACCCTATCCCAACACTTCTTTAATTTCAATGTTCCTTTCATAGCTGCCATTTCATCCTATTTGCCAGGTAGCTCCCAGAAAACCCATCAAAGACACTCTTTTCTTTTTTCTTTTTGCCATTTTGTTTTTTTTTTTTTTTTCATTTTAGCATGAACTTGAGCCCTGACAAGGGTGGCATCATTCCAGCCTTGGACTAGGAAGATGCCTGTTCACTGGTAGGACGTGTAAATTTTAACTTGTGGTGGTGGGAGGTCCCTTCATATCAGGTGGAAGGCTTAAGGTGAGCTTTTGTGCCCTGGTAGTCCATTTGCCCAGATCACTTTCAAGTGTGTCTTGATAGTGCTAATAACCAGGACGGATCTTAAAAAAAGCCCACAGCTCTTCGTAGGCCAAGACCAGAAAAGCCAAGACCTCATTTCACAGAAATCCCACTTTATTTGGGTGCACCTAAACCCACAACAGGGAAATGAAAGTGCAGCTACTTTACCAAACTCTTGAGTTATCCAGTTTCCTTTAAAAGATTTTTGTGTTATTTTTTAGCTTGAGGTATATTTAAATATGCAGAATATGAAATGTATTCATGACATATAGAAGAGTGGCATACAACAAGCAACACCCTTCTCCTGCAATAACATCTGTAGCAGTGCACTGCTACACAGGGCTGAAGGACATCCTGGGGTCAACACAACCATCATTTGTCACTGAGATTTGGAATTGAGGAAGCTGCTTAAACAACAGACAGGGAAGAGGCACTTCTCTCATTTTTCTAGGCTTATGCTGTCAGATTTTTAAGTCATAAGAACGGAATGAGTTCTATGATCCACATGTTTTTTTGGAAGATCTCTTCCAGCTCTGAGCATTTTTAATTGCAGATGTTGTTAAGATGTCATTTTTAATGGCCTTATGAAAAAGCTCTGCCATTTCCACATTCTTGAGCTTTGAGCAGTGTGCATTCTTTAGCTGCTCAACAACAACAGCCTGTCTCCCTTGGTCCCAAGGATGCTGAGAATGGGAACACTCTATCTTTGCAGACCAGCTAGTGTTTGTCATTGCACTGTGGCACATTCCCAGTTCAGGGGCTGTAAATTTTCCTTGAGATGTGCAGCTTTGAGAGTTGGTCTCAAGTGAGATTCTGTGAAAGCTAATGCAATGCTTCCTGAGATTACAAATTGCTAGGCTGGGGTCAGTGCTAGGACCACAAACATAAGGTGTTTGAGATAAAAATACTTTATGGCATCTGCCAAACTGGTGAAGTTTTCCATATTTGCTGCTGTGTTCAGGTCTTCAAACAGTTACAGAGAATCTTGGCTCCCCCTTTATCCTCCCTCGATAGCAGAAGTTAATCACTCACACATGGACTCACTTGAAAAAAGTAATATTTACTTGTTTTCCTCTCTCATTAAATTTCATTTCCTCTGTTTCTACCACTTCTCTGTGATGTGACCCTATTGTTCATTGGTGTATGACACACAGAGGTGCTTTTTCCTGAACAAAAAAGTGATGCCATTCATTTCTTTTAGAAATGCTCTGCCCATCTGAAGGCGGGATGTGTGCCCTGATCCCTAAAGCACTCGGGTTCTCTCAGTTTTAGTAAAGGTGAGTAAAATTTGAAGAGAGCAAAAACAATGGTGTGAAGCTGATGGGTTTTACACTTGGAAGACATTTCTGCAGAGAGTTACAGGACTGGGGGCTGGGATGCCAGATTCACTAGACACAACTACTGCATTCATGGGAGACAAGCTAATGACCTAGCTGGACTCTTGGCATTTCTGTTCACCTGCAGAACACTACCAGGAGGGAGCCTGGTCGGGGGAGACCAGGACCATTTTGGCCTGATTTTTGATCCTGGCTGCAGGGTGGCAACCCAAGGGAAAGAGGTATGGTATCCCTGTGCCTCCATGAATCCCAGAGGAGCCCTTCCAGAAGCACAAATTGAGTCAGTCTTCTTTCCCACTGTGTGCAGTTGGCAGGGTAGGATTCCCCATCTCTCCTCTAATTCCCTAAATTGCTGTTTCAAGGTGTTTTGGCTCTTCCTAATTGTATTTGGCGTGAGCTATCACTTCAGTTCTTCAAGGGTTGCACCTCGGATGCATGTTTTTTGTGCCCAGTATAAAAGATTCCAGGGCTCAATCTGGCATACACCCTTCAGGATGGTCCCTTAAATGAAATCTCTGTCTATCACATATACAACCTCATCAAATTAGTCTCCCCTCCCCTCTGGATCTGCATGCCGACCCTGCTGCTTTGATGTTACAGCACTGAGGAATTTATAAGACATGGTATTTTTTCCCAGCAAGAAAACATGAGCAAGCCATCTAATATGATAATTACTGAAACTGATTTACATCTTGTGAAAAGATTAGGCAGTGGCTGCTGCTGCTGCCTTGGAAATGTCCCATAATGATATCAAACTTCAGGCCTAAGGAGAAGTACAAAAAGGCAGTTTGAAAACCTCTGGATGTATATCTTCTGATAAGTCTCCATGGATTTGCTGATAAGACTGCCCCTGGAAGGATTCTTCCTTTGGGTTCTCTCACCGGGCAGAGGGATTTTTCCCCTCCTTGCAATTGTGTTTCCAGTGAGGATTTGAATATGGGTGGATTTTAAAGAATGAAAACCAGAGAAAAAATAAATTCAGACACAGCTAATGTTTCAACTGGTTTTACAGTATTCACCAGCAAGTCACACTGAGAGCTCTTCCACAAACAAATCTGGAAAATATGTTTTCAGAGACAAGTCTGTTCACTATACATAGCATCCTTTTCCCTCCAGCCTTTGGAACCTCATCTTGCAGAGGCATTTACACAAATAAATAGCTTCACATCAATAATTTTGTATGACTGTGTAAATCCTTGAAGCATCTTGAGCCTCTGCTGTAGCTATTAAGGGGAATTTCATGCCTGTCTCCGGATGGGGTATAGGGAGAGCTCAGGTACATAGTTTGGTTCCTCCTTCTCTGCTTAAACAACACTCAAGTAAGGTATATGCAGAGTTGGGTGAAGTAGGCATAGTGTTTAGGACCCATGCACTAATTCTTACTGTTGTCAGCCTGCTGGGTTTTCATAAGCAAATGATTTTTACTTTGAAAATAACAGAATTTCAGACTTGAAAGGATGAGCATCTTTTGAAAAGTATGTTTTTGCTAAGAAAGCTAAATTTATACAGTCTAAAAGAAAATCAATAGCAGGTGGGTTGAGTTGGGACTGTTACTAGATAGGGAAGATAAGCATATCAAGAGGTTATAAAAAGCTCCATGATGAAGTACTGTTACACCTTTTTTATATTTGGATAGTTTAAAAAAAATTATGAGCAGAAGGCATTCAATGAAACCAAAGGGCCTTTCAACATCTTAGCATGTGAAACTCTCAGTCACAGAATACTGAGATTCATTCCAGTGACAGGAGTCTAGCAGGGTTCAAAGAATGGCATGAAAATCTATCTGGGCTTTGGTAGAATCACCACACTGCAATACCTCACAGAAAGCAAGCTCACTACTTTGCTTCCCACCTTTGTCATTTCCCCTGATTAACAAAAATTGTTTCTGTATGGAGCAGTACTTTGCCATGGGCACGTGTCACTGTCTGGATCAGGGAGTGGCTTGGTGCAAAGCTCAGATGTTTGGATGTTAATGAAAGCACTGCTGGGGTTTTCATTGAGCCTTTTGAGCCATGCAATACTGTCAGGCTGTGCAGACTGAAGAAGATAGGCATCAGTTTTTCAAGTTACCATGAGTGATGAGAGGTAGATTTTAGGGTACTTGGGATGAATTTGCTGATGTGCAAAGTGTAATTTTAAACACCACTAAATTGAGGGCAGTGAAACACACAGAATATATCTTCTGGAGTCGAAAAGAGGTAAATTATTAATCTATTACTATGTGTGCATTTTACTATGTAATGTTTTATATGGGTGCTATAGCCCATTTAATTTGTCCACTGTTCCTGTAATGGTTAAAGGTAGGACTATGAACAAGGATACCTTTCATAACATATCTAATTCAACATGCTTTAAATGCTGAAGACATCACACATGTATTATTCGGTGAGAAAAATAAACCTGAACCAGAAACTTTGGCCAAAGGCAGCATTTTGGCTGAAGGCAGAGGATAGTGCCAAAATGCATCAGAGAGTCCTTTTCAGCAGTCTCAGCCACTGGCATCCCTAGATACCTTATCCTGCTTTGTGCAGCTATGTATATTGTCATATCTTAGTCCAAAATGAAGGCTATTCTTTGTGTTTAGATGTTTCATCAACAGATCCCTGTAAGGTACAACTCAGCACAAAGAGGAAATGTTGCTTTATGTGGTGATGACCACATACTGCTGGAACACCAGAACGGAAAGTCTCTTCCAAAGCTCCAGTTTCCCTGAGCTGTTTCTAGTCCCACAGAGGCTCATGGTGCTGCAGCAGCACTGCAAAGCTCAGTCTAATGTAAATTATCAGAATTACTTGACTTGTTTGCTTAGGAACTCGCTGGCACCAGGTTTTCCCTGATGACTGCTAAGATCCATGTGGAAAAGCCCTTCAGGATGTAATAGGAATCTTTGCAGAAACATTAAAAGGCCCTATTTAAACTGCTCTGAAACCTATAGAGTTTAATAGAGAGTAATATCCTTTCTATTGTTGTTTTTAACTATCCTATATAATTCTATATTAAATTCTTGAGAAAGGCTGTAATTTGCTATTAAATTCTTTCAGGCTTTTCCACAAGGGTTCAGTAACATTTTTCATCTTTCCCAGAAGTCAATCACTTCAAGCCGCTAGCCATATGTACCCATTATGCAGAAATATATACATATATACATTTATATTGTTATATCATTTTTTATATATATACACAAACATGTATGTAGGTATGTTACTCCTCTGTACTCCCTTACTCAGAGCAGGACTCAGTTCCTTGAGAAGTGATTGCTGTGAAGAGCTTTACCCTCCCTGCCTGTAAGCCCTCAGCCCCAGGGAGAACACTGCACAGACAGAATCACCCTTGCTGAGCAGTTCTCCTATTCCTGTTTGACAGAACAGACCCTCTGCTTCTGCCTCCATTTTGGGTTTCAGTAAAGCTTTTGATACTGACCCTCACAGGATTCTTCTGGACAAGATGTCCAGCCCACAGCTGGATAAACACATCATGGAATGGGAGAGCGACTGGCTCATGGGTCAGTCACAAAGTGAATGGGGCAACAGCAGACTGGAGAGCTGTCACTAGTGGGGTTCCCCACCTTCAACATCTTCATAAATGACTTGGACACAGGACTGGAAGAGATATTAAGCAAGTTCACAGATGACACAAAATTGAGAAGAGCTGTTGACTTCCTTGAGGGCAGGGAGGCCCTGCAGAGAGACCTGGACAAATCAGAGGGCTGGGCAACCATATGAAGCACCAACCAACCAACCGACCACCCAACCAACCACCCACCCAACCAACCAACCAACCAACCAACCAATCAACCAACCAACCACCCATATGAAGTTTAAAAAGGTCAGGTGCTGGATTCTGCATCTGGGATGGGGCAACCCTGGATGTATGGACAGATTGGGAAATGACACACTGAAGAGCAGCACTGTGGAAAGTAATCTGGGGGTCCTGGTCGACAGAAAGTTGAATGTGAGCCAGCAGTGCCCTGGCAGCCAGGAGGGCCAAGCCTGTCCTGGGTACATCAGGCACAGCATCACCAGCCAGGCAAGGGAGGGGATTGTCCCCTTTGCTCTGCACTGGGGAGGCCTCACCTTGAATATTGTGAGCAGTTTGGGGTGTCACAATATAAGAAAGATACAACGCTCTCAGGCCCATGGTGTGACTCTTGGGAATGGTTCTGTGCAGGGTCAGGAGTTGGACTCAATGATCATTGTGAGTCCCTTCCAACTCGGCATAGTCTGTGATTCTGTGACCAGCCATGGAGCAGAGGCTGGCAGGTCATTGCCCAGCAGTGCACCACAGGTGTGCCATAGTGGACGCTTGCCCTCCCACCAGGGAAGGTCCTTTGCAGGGAAAGGAAAAGCATGTCCTCAGGAAGCATGCAGCTGAAGCCAGCAGCCAAGCAGCAGTTCCAACTGAGCTGCATGTCTCACATGAATTAATCTGCCCCTTTTAAAACATTCACACGCCGATCTGGTTTTGACTGCTCCCTGCACCCACGCAGCTTTACAGCTCGGGGTGGTTTAAAGGGAAACTCCGACTGCGCCTTCTCTGCAGATTCAGTTTATCCTAGTGCTGGCACTCAGACCACCTGATGTGCATGTTATGTTTGTTTATTTTGCTGATATCCTGAGAAGGTCGTTGGCAGTCTGTTTCCTGCTTTTTTGGATACATATGCTGCTGCAATGACTCTGCTCAATATACAGTGTGCAAGAAATGTAAGGTTCAGGAAGCAAACCAAACACGCTCTATTTGTGCATTGGAGAATATTTTCTTCTTCCTTCTGCATTTTGGCTCCCATGCAGCAGGTGCAAAAGGGCCATCAAGCCTCCCTGTGACAAGCCTAGCCTGACCTGACAGCAGTGGTCACAGCAGCAATCTCTTCCACTCATAGGTCTGACACTGAGCCCTGCACGTCCATCAGGGTTTGATGGCACTGAGCTCCTCACCTAAGCGCCAGCTATGGAATCACTCCTCCAGTTTGGCTTTGCAAGCTTGGCCTGAGGGTCTCTGCCAACTTCACTGCAGTGTAAGTTATCAAAATACCAGCCACACTCATGGTGATACACTTTTTGGGTTTGATGGTCCTGCACACAGACCTGAGGAAAGTAAACACATGTGAAAATTGTGCATGAGGTGTTGGCACCTTATTCCGTGCTATAAAGCAAAGCACAGCCAGTAGACGTTTTTATCCTGGGTATGGGGACTATTCTGCCATGGTGCTATGGAAACCTCACCTCTGGGGCACACAGGAAACCTTGGGCCCAAGCTTGCAGCCTGCCTTTGCAGCACCCATGCATGCTCAGGAGAAGAGAGGAGTATGTCATTCTTCTATGCAGCCATAGCCAAAAGATGCTTTTGAGGCATTTGAAGGAAAGCATGTCTCATGGTAAGAGGGGCTGGATTCAGGGAGCTTTAGTTGGTAACATGAATATTTTAGCTTTCTGTAGTAATTTTGGGGGTGATTAGGTTTGGGATGAATACCTAGACTGTTTTGCTGCAAAAAGAAGACATTTGGCTTGCTGCTGGTGTTCTCATCTCAGCTGCATTATGTGACTAATCTGCTACGGTGCCTAGGCTCTGGCCTAGAAACTTATTTTAATGTTTGGATGTCCAAATCAAAGTGTATAAACAATAGGGAGTAGAAAAAAACATATCAATATTTTTATTTCCATAAATAAATAGGGCATTTAATATGAACCTGTATTTTGAGCTGTCTATGTCCATTTTGAGCTTCCCATCTGCTGGGATCATGCCTGCCAGCATTGGAGAGTGAAGTATGTGAGATATGGAGCAGCTGGGAGCATGCACCCTAAGATACACTTATTGAAGTCCCTGACAGCTATTCCAGAGAATTTCCCAGACCTGTGGAGTCTGAATATCTTGAAACTTGGGGCAGAAATAGCATAGTATATTTTGCCTATCTGAAAGTGCTGCTCCACCTGTGGTGAGAGACTGTGGTGACTCCAGTCAAATTAATAGAGTTGCAGAAATGCAAAACTTTAGTGACATCGGCATCAAACACTTTGCTTTTCTAGGAGTTATTAATCAAAGTTCTGACCTTTTCTCTGGGAAGTTTTATTTCTTTTTAACTCTGTCTATGAGGTTACCAGATGTGCTGTGTTACTGGGATTGGTTTAGCCATGCAAGGCATTCTTAGGGTCGCAGCTGATTTGCTGAAACCAGGATCTGTCCTGACTTCAATAAAACATTGGGATTTCCCAAGGGCTTTCCCAACTGTCATCTCCATTCTGGCAGCATGTCTGTGTGGCTGAGCACATCCTCTCCTTCTGCAGGAACCTCAAACCCCAACTGCTGGTTGCCAGAAAGCGTGACACAGACAATCACATTGCTGCCTTTACATGGAAAGGTGTGGACTGTAACAGCAGGAGGTCAGCAACAATAATCCTGACTTGTGGGGGAAATACCTTCATCTTTGCTTGCAGGCAATCACAGCAGAGCTGTGAAAGGGGTAGACTGAGTACACTCACTGTGAAGGGATAATAAAAGAGAAGAATCAGAAAACCCAGCAGAAGCAAAGTTAGTAGGATAGAGGATGAAGCAGGACCGGGAAGTGAAGGGTAAAAGGAATAACAGATTACATTTTTTGGGTTTTATCTCTGCAGAGACATGGTAAGGTCTGAAACAGATAAAGATCCTTTATATAAATGATCGGAACTGGCAACACAGGTTTAAAAGCTGAATCCAGGGTCTTCTGACACACTGAGGGAGCTGATCTTTAAGCCTGATATGAAACGCAAGCCAGGAATGTTTGGCTTGACTTTGCATTTCCTAATAAAAGCCCACAGTGCCTCACATAGCATCCTACTCTTGTTAAAACAGCAGTAGAATTTTTAATGAGTGTTCAAGAAATTGCTTTAATGTCCTCCTCAAAAAACTTCCCCTCATATCCCAGCACTCTTTAACGCCATACACACAGTGTATGTAACTTTACAGCCTCCCTGGAGCAATTCATGGTGCTCAGCTGTCCCAGACCTGTGCAAGCAGTAAACTGCAACTTGGTCACAAACCCTGTACCCCATCTCCTCTCCCTTGGGGTCAAGCAGAAGGTGTGCTACACCTCTTATCCCTCAAAGATTTTGCACATCAGTTTGCAGACTGAGATGGAGAATGCTTCAAGCTCAGAATACTGAACAGGCTTGAAACCCTTTAGGTGTGAGATGGCCCACATGCAGACAGTGCTCTGGCTGGGTGTGGACAGACTGGCTTCCACAGGCTTCCCATGAGCTCCTCCAGGTGTCACTCCTGCCCCTCTGTCCCACATCCATGCAGGTTACTACATATAATATGAAAATTAGGCCTGGTAGAGAACTGCCTTAATCACTTTTTCTGGCCTCTGGAGCCTTCCTTCTTCCAGGTGTGTGTTGAGGTTTTTTCACCTAGCTGTTGGCTGTTGGGTGTGCCACCATGGCTGAAAGGTGTTCAGAAGGCTGAAGCATCTTCACATCAGGGCTGCTGGCAGGGAAATTGTTCCCCTTATGCTGCCAGCTTGACTCTCTAGAGTCATAGCTTGCCAGTCAGAAATGTTGCGAAACAAACTTATTTTTCTGATCCACTGTGTAGGCTGAGGCTTATCCCATGTCTCCTGGCCCAGGTTTTGTATGTCCTAGATGTCTTTTACATGTGCTGGATGCCTTCTATGTGCAGTCTTGACAACCTGGATCTGTAGCTACCCCACATAATGAGCATCCCATTGCAGCTTCAACATTGCCTTTTGTCCTTATTTTATTATCTATCGCATAGCAAGGTAAAAATCTGTGTGCACTGTGATCCCAGGTCTTTGGCTTCTTTTGTGACAAGCAGGCTATCACTCTGTTACCTGTGTACTTTGCGCTGCTCCTTCTCTGGGCTCTTCATGAGAAGTTATCGTGTCTCCCTGTCCCTTCAGTCAATGCTGAGTAACTATCTAGTCCTCAGGAAAATGCCTCATGTTGGCATGTGATGGTCCATGCTGTCTGATAAGCAGCACACTTCTATCTCCTGTGTCTTTGACATCAGTCTCTGTCTGTCTGTAGTGCTGATGGTACTTTTCCAGGCATTCAAGGGAAGATGCATGGCACCTGGATTCCCCTTTGGCACTGACTCACATGGAAGCTGCTGCTGCAGGGCACAGCGGGTGCCCTGAGCAAAGGGTGTCAGGTTATGACCCTCTACAGAACACAACATCAGGTCCCTGAGCATGGCTCTTCCCCTCAAGTTCCTTAGAAGACCATCCTGTCAGAGCAGTGATAGGCTGTGATCCTACAGTCCCTCTTACTGACAGTGGAAAGCCACTCTAGGCTGAGGTTTTGGTCTTCTGAAGCTGTAGAATCTGAAAATGAGAAACTTGGCTCATTTCACTCTGAATTCTGTTTTCATGAACAGCATAGTGCAATCTTTTTTTGGA
Source organism: Melospiza georgiana (assembly GCF_028018845.1). Classification (NCBI taxonomy): domain Eukaryota; kingdom Metazoa; phylum Chordata; class Aves; order Passeriformes; family Passerellidae; genus Melospiza; species Melospiza georgiana. The sequence continues at coordinate 53,202,880 of NC_080430.1, forward strand.
TCGACTCATGGGAGTCCAGCCCCAGGTGTGAAGCACGTACCAGTCTCATGAGATAATTCCCAATCTGCTGGGATGCCTGCCAGTCACCCTGAAGCAGTATTACTTTTCCCATTCAGCTGGAAGCACGAGGTTGCCTTTTGTATGAGGTGCTTTGTGATCAGCCTGATTACCTGATCAGCCCTGGGATTTGCCTCCCTTGTGTCCTCTGGAGTCTTTTAGGAAAGGTGTTGCTGCCCCTTCATGCCATGGCCCACCGCAGCTTTGACCCCCAAGGGAGAAATGCTGCCCTCAGCAAGGTTTGGGGGGATCAGTGACAAGATGGGTGTTTCTAGGGCATATGGGTATCTTACATGCTAAAGGGATTCCCAGACGTGTTGTGGGCACATGCATGGCTCCTAAGTCCCAATCTCTGAAGTCTCAATCTCATGGCCTGAAACCCCATGCAGTAGTTTTCCATGTGTGACTTCAGGCCAATGTCTGCTCACATTTCTCTTATGTTTCCAATAGGATGTGGTTCTGCACCTACTCTGACTACACAGGTGCTTCATGGCTTTCAGTCTTCTGTCTATTGTGCATCTTTCTCCTTGAAATATGGCTGCCTTTTTCTATTTCCCAGAATTTCTTTCACAGCCCCTGCTCTGGTGATTTCCTTAATGCTTTCTGTTTTCTCAGAATGTTTTGATATCATAATCCTCAACTGCCTCTCTGTTGCCAGCTCCTTCTGTCAATAGTTGCAGCCTTGGTGGCTGGGAGCTGCTCTAATGAGTGGTTCAGTTTACCCATCAGGCTGGGCTGATGCCAGAGGTATTTGTGACCAGCCAGAGGTACTTGTGTAATTGCCAAAAGGCACAGCAGAAGTTGTTGGGAGAGCTCTTCCATCACAGCACATCTGGGTTCACTTTTGGCATCACTAGCAGGAATGATTTGCCCCAAAAGCCCTATGGAGGACATTTATAATGACAGCAGTTCTCCAACTGCATAAAGGTGCAAGTCTGGTACACCTGAACTCTTCCTTGTCGCTGTCAGGCTGGAAGTTAGAGTGGGAAAAGAGATGTAACTCTGCCAGCTCTTCCCTCAGAGACTCCATCATGGGTAATGGAGCTCCACATTTCAGCAGACTCAGGTTGCCAACAGGGATCTGTTTTTAACCTTAGTTTATTCAATGTGTCTGTCTCTGACATACATCTGTATATTCAGCAGGAAAGCTGCCCAAGGAACTGTGCTCCCTTTTCTTTACTGCTGAGAACACCAGAAATGAAACTACAGCCTGTCTGAGGTTTGTCCTGCTCTTCTTACATCTCTTTCTATAAACTTCAATTTTTAACATCCCCTGTTCGGAGGGTTTCTTACAAAAGCCAGGATTTGCCCACTGGTCCTGAAGGGTTTTCCCTTTTAGGGTTTTCCCTGTACGTGCCTAAGGTATGGTTATGTGTCTTGTGTCAGTTATTGCTGTTTATCCATGGTCATAGGATTGCACTGCAGCTGATTCCACTTTCCAGGTGGAAGAAAATTGATTTAACAGCACACTATTAAATGTGGAAAGTTAAATACTTAGCTATCCCCTTCTGCAGCATGTGTGTGTACTGATTATCTGTAACATCTGCTAAGGTCTCATTGCAATCATAAGAAAAGCTCCTAACAACATATCTATTTAGAAAATGAGAGAATGGCTGTATAAAGATTGCATGAGAAACACACAAAATTCAGTGTAAGTGAGCACAAGGTGTGTAGTGGCTTCTTCAGCCCTTTGGAGGTCTATGCAGTGCATGTTGGCATGGCTAACAAAATAACAGCTGGCATGAAGCCACGTGTGGCTGTATACAAGCTACAGTGACATTGCTTTTTTTTTTGTTGTACAGATGTCTATACTTGTTATATAATTCTCACAGATATATAGTAAGCATCCCACCCTCTTCTGTTTCTCCCCACCTTTTTTTTCCCCGTTTTTTTTTTTTTACTTTTCCCATTTTAGCATTTTGCCCTTACGTCCTTGGGTGGGTTGGTTATTTCTCATTTCCTTCATCTCTCCTTGCTAGCTTGAAGTGTTTATCTGGATTAGACCCTTGCTCCTCAATAGCCTCCATGGAATAATGGAATCTCATGTTTTACACAAAACTACAGTCTTCAAAAGGAATCCAGGTTCCTGGGTGGATTCTGTTACTCTCAGCCTGCAATACCAGTATCTATTCAGTCCCTGTGGTCTTGAGGAGTAGGCAGAGGGCTGGTAGGAGGGGGATGAGAGAGGACCACTGTCTTTGCATGGTTTCATTCCTCTGGGATGAGAGTCTGCTAATGCCTTTTCCAGCTGCTGCAGGACTCTCAGGATTACTCAGCAGCTGGTCTTTTCAGAAAGGAGATGTTTCTTGTCTTTTTTCAGAAAGGAGATGTTTTGCTTCCTCCTTCTAACCTTCCATGATTCACCCTGCTTACAGATTCAGGTTACTCTTCTTCAGGGCTTATACAGTGGTACCTGGCTAGAAATTAATCTTTCTGATGATCTCTCCCTCCATGTTAGCTGCTTCCCTCCTTTTTATATACTGTATCCTTTACCTTGCAAACATATGTTTTTATTTACTATTGGACTCACTGAAATAACCGCTGCCACAATATTTACTGCATTTATGCTGGGAAGCTAGAGTGAATTAAAAACATTCAGAAGAAAAGCAACTCAGGAGCCTGTGGCCTTGATAGCACTTCTCTTTGAAAAACCCTATCTACAATATGTAAAATAAAACAGGCTTTTATTAAAACAGTCGCAGAAGTGCTAGGTGTGAACGGGCACAGACTGGTTTCCAAGCACTTCCTCTGACCCCTTCCCAGCTGCACTCCACATGCATTCCTCCAGCTTCCAGGAGGGCTGTGACTGGCTGGCTGAATCACCAGCTGCCCACAGCCCTGCTGGGATGGCACAGGACTGCTCTCTACATCGGCCCTGGGAAGGAGAGAGAGCGGCTGCTCCTCCCTGTGCCTTGCTCGGGAGCACCAAGGGGGACTGGAGCGAGGCAGGGCAGTATAAGCACAGCAGGGCACTGGAAAAGGTGCAAGTGGCAGAGGGAGCTTGAGTCGGTCCCACTTTCTCCCTTAGGCATGGCGATAGAAAGAAGCTGAAAGTTTAGCATTATAATACAGTGACATATGCAGTTTTGATACGTGCTCCCGATACCAAGAGACGTGTAAACCCCACAAATCTTTTCTGTTTTAGCTGTGTGTCACAATAATTCCTATATAAGCTTTCTGTAGAACTGATCAGTGAAACCCTAAGTCCCCTAAGTCAACTGGAAAGCTCTTGTTTTCCTGGACAGTGCAAGGCAAGACAACTAGCAAGGATTTTTTATCTTTGTATGTGTTGCAACACTGAATATAGATTAATTTTTACTCTGTGTTCAGGTCCTTCCTATGTTTTGTTGTTAAATACACAGTATCTGGTTATCATGACTGCCTGAGTTGTAAGGATAATTTCTTTATTATTCACTGGTGATTTGTGATGGCTGCCTGAAATTTTTACCTGGTAACTGCAAGTAAAATAGCATTTACTGCTCTGAGCAAGAAGTAATTAGATGGATAACTACACAGCAGAGAAATGAGCAAACCATGAGTTACCTAAACATTTCTGCTAAAAAGAAATGGATGGATTTAGGTATAAGATTTTGCTGATTTGGCAACACAGTGCATCATGCTGCCCTTGTTATGGGCATTATAAGAGCATAGCTGGCTGGGGGATAATGACCCACCAAATTCATGATTTTCACTTTAATTACACTTTAGATTTATATTTGCTCCATGGAATTTGGGGTCTTGGATCAATTTTCTGGGAGAATATCAAGAAAAGAGACCTTATCTGTAGAAAGGCCGTCCTTTATGCAGATACTTGAATAAAGACCTAGAAAATCACTTTATTGTTCTAGCATTTCTTCTCTGATCTTGCATTTGGGATGCAAACATCCTTCATAGATTATGTGATAACAATAACTGGCCCATATGGAATCAAGTTGAGTAAATAGATATGAGTACAGATTTGGGACATATCCTTCACTTGTGTGAATCAAGGATTTTTCTGGAAAGGGAAAATTGTTAATGCTGAAGTTCTTCAGTGATCAAAATATGTAACACATGGTCACTTTCTCAAACTGTCTCAAAACAAATACAAATTTCAGGTTACTAGTTTAGAAAGTTCATTTCAGTCACCTTGAAATTTGCATTAATTTTTACTCCTGGAAACAGAAAAATCTTACAGTAACCACAGCATTTGGGCAGATAGATCAGAGCAGATACAGCATCTATACACTCATAGTGTCTCCTAATTTCTAAAGTTTGAGACAGACTTTTGGAGGTCTTTAAGTTACACACCCAAGTTGGAAAAGGGCCCAAATACAAGAAAACAACCTTGAATGGGAATATTTTCAAGGCTTACAAAGTTAACATCTGGCTCTAAACTCCGGGCAGCACTCCGGCCCCTTGCTGTGAAGCTGAGGACAGACTCCAGGCTTGTTTGGGGTTTGTGTTTGTGAGAGGGCTGGATGATTCAAGGCCACATGCGTTTCACCAAGGTTTCCAGAGCTGGGTCCTCAGGGAAGGGTGGTGGGGGTGACGGCAGCCCACGTGCCACCCCTGCCTCTCCCCTCTGGGCTCCTTGTCACTGTCCTCGCCCCAGCACCGTCACAGGCCTCAAGGCAGCTCTCAAGCCTGCAACCCGCTGGGGCCGCAGAGTTCTTTGCATTTTCTCAAGCGTTGGGTCAGTCCTGTTTGTTTCACTCTTTTAATGGGATCCTGCAGTGCCATCCAGGTCACTGTTTTTTTGCGCCATCAACTCTGACCCATCCAGTCGGACAGAAAAGCCTTTGATTGACACGCTGTCAGAGCAGCCTTTGGACCAAATCCACTCTGGTACTGATTTTCACACTGGCGTGAAACTCGACTTCCTTGGAGCTACTCTGGAGTTGCAGCAGTGTAATTGAAAGTGGAATCAGGCATCCGAGTATCCTTTATTTCCCTGGCTGAGGAGAACTGAGTTATCAGTGTGAACATTTAAATGTGAATGAAGCTACAGAAATGAAATTCTGTAGCCAAAGGCTTCAGTGAAATGCCTTCACCAATGTTTAACTCAGGCTGGTGATAGTCTTTTCTTCATAAATTCAGTACTAAGGAGGATTCCACCCCATCACTTAGTGTATAAAATCACAATTAACGTACTATAATGGACTTTAAAGGGCAAACCCTGTAGAAATGATTTATATCTCATAAAATATTACATGAAACCCTCTCTTTCTCCTGATATTTTTGTCATGTTTCCCCTTTTTGCCTGTGTTTGAAATACAACTTTATTTCTTGCTTTATGCTTGCGCAAAGCTGTGGGACAGCTGGAACTGTGGAGTAAAAGGTTGGAAAAGAAGGATTTAGGCAAAACAGCCATTCTGCAGTGACCAAATCCTGTTGATGTAGCACGTAATTTTCTATTTGCCACTAGTCTCTAGAGAACAGTAATACAGTGAAGGAAGAGAGAGAAAAGATAAAGCAGTAAGTTGGGATCTCTCTATCTTCTGCTGGCTCCTTTCTTTTCTTGGCAGATATAGAAGCAAAATCCCTGTGTCACAAACTCTAGCTAGAGCTGTCAGTCTGTTGTGGTTAGACCTGTGAAATCCCAGAACATGTGTCAGCCAAACAATTTGCTGTGATAGGCCAGCAGGGCCAGCTGGCTTAAAAGGGATGGCAAAAGTAGCAGGTGATAATTTACCTACCTCAGCATCACCTATGAAGGTCCACAAAGGAGCTTGGCTATTTCGTGCAAGGAAAATATATCTCTAACTGAGTTGAATTTACATGAGTTGTAAGGATAATTTCTTTATTATTCACTGGTGATTTGTGATGGCAGCCTGAAATTTTTACCTGCATCTTCGATAGAGATTAAGTGGTTGAGGCTTCTGCATTAAAGAACACAGGATAGTCAGTCAGGGATAGTCCACTTCTGACAATTATTGTCACATGATTAAATGTAAGTACGGCCCTCAATCGTGCTTGCACTTTGTTCAGTTGGAAGATGCTTGGGAAAAATGGACACAGCTTCTCACTGAAGTAAACAGGCCCAGTCCCACTGACTTAGTATGAAGCTACCCCAGTCCAAATTACATAAGGGCCTGTGGTGAAATGCTCTTCCTTTCCCATCCAACCCATCAATGCCCCCAAATACTCCACTAGATTTCCTGGTTTTACAACAGCTATTTAATATCTGGTAAACTAAAGGAAACATACAAAAGTAGAGGACTACATTAGTGATTAATATGTAAAGACTCCTGTCTTTTACCACTCACAATAAAATCAAGATGGAAGGTCAGGAAAGCACTGTTGAAGTTTTTATGCTTTCTCAGGTGGTCATACCAAAATATTTCTGCTGTCAGTGTTTTAGGGATGTTCTAACACCTGATTATTCCTGCTTGCTCTGCGTTTATCATCAATGAATAGACAAATGCAGATTATTTGCTGCTAAGCCTCCAATTGGGTAAGAACTGTAGACACAATGAATTGAAATTTGAAACTGTTGCTTCATTGTAAAGAAGGATGGCTGCAATTAGGAGCAGGAGCTGCATGTCAAAGAGTAGGAGCTCTGATGACTATGTTAATAAATGAAAATAATTTTAACTCTACTGTTCAGTTTCAAAGGACCTAACAAATCAAATGGAATTTTGATCTAAATAATTGGGAATTCCACCTGAGAGGGTTACACAAATTCCTCTCCATCTTTCCTAGATCCTAGGCAGGATCAAAAGTACCTTCCACTATCCTGGTTCTCGAGACAAGAATATTCATAGCTCTTAGACATCTTCTCGCTATGTATGTGTGTATGAGCATACACGTTTTGACATTCCAAACAGAGAAGGGGAAAGGGAACAACATAGCTTGATGTGAAATTCAGGGCTGGGAAGAGGAAGGGAGAGCAGTGGTTCAGGAAGTTTTTTTTCTCCTCCAGCAGTCGGTGTATCGTAGCTGAAATCGAAACCCTATAGCAAGCTCCCTGAAGGAAGCAGCATAATAAATAGGTCTTTAAGGTCCTTTCTGAATGACATGGAATGAATGCCTCTCTCTTTCCCCCTCTCTTCTCCCAAGGTAGACTTAGAAAATGATTCTCCACGTAGAGATATGTGATCCGTGCTAATGGCAGCAAATGAGAATGCCAGCTGCTGTTTCACCCTCTCTTGCACCCCTGCCCTGCTACCACCTCCCCACAGTCACTCTGGCAGTAGTTTCATGCTTTATTTCAGACTTACTGTTTGAATAATGATAATAATGTCTTGCACTCCTGTAGTGTCTTTCATCTGAGGACTACAAAGCTGTTTTACAAATGCTAGCTCTATAGGGGTTCATTCAGCAATGTACTAAAGATGATCACAGAACGAACATACAGCCCTATAAGCACACAGTTGATTATTTACTCCTTGCAAATCTATGTCATCTACACCTACATCCATCCCACAGTAAAAACTTTATGACTGTCTTTACAAGATACAATGAATACACACAAGTTTAATGCATTGAAAAGTTTAAAGGAAAACTTACTGCAGATTTCCCAGGAAGAGAGATACTATTTATTCACTCCCTACTACAGAATGAAAAATGGAAAACACTGAGGTATTTGTGCATCATTATCTAAGACAGGTTTGTGTCTGTGCCAGCAGGAAGTTGTGTTCTCTCTACAATCTGAATTAAAATTTCTGTGTCCTTGGTGCAAAGTATCAGGTCCAAATGACCGTGGATTTTGTGACCTGGGAGAGGTTCCATGCACACCCTTGAAGCAAGGTCCTCTGTGTTCTTAGAAAGTTTGGGATTCCTGATCTGAGCTATGAAACTTGCAGTTCCCATCTAATCTAAACTTCATGAGATGGGTTTTGTTGTGTTTTCCTGCTATGTTCATGCAGGGTAAGGCCGAATTCTGCCCTTTTTGCTGTTGATAAGCAAATTTCACTACTTGTAGTTCCCATTAAAAATGCACGTCTGCTTGTTATCTTTCCCCCCCAAAGCTTCAAATTTTTGCTGGGAAATTCCACAACTGGGCTTCTTCTAATCAATTTTTCATCAGCATAATGGGATCTCTCATGGTATGTCAGAATTTTATTTTCTTCTCTCTCTATCTCAGTCATAAAGAAGCTGAGAGGAAATGAGAAGTAGGCTATGCAGTTATTTTGAATTAAAAATAAAAAATAAATCTGAGCTAAAAATGAATACATATAACTCAACAACATGCCTTTTTTACAGTTATCTAATGAGTCACTGGATTTTGACCAAGTGACTTCACAGGCTTTTCTAAAGAATCTATGAATTCTGGCTCCCTCCATATTCAGTGCTCAAGTGAAAACCTGATTTCATTATCACTGTCCCAGGTTATTATTATGTGCTCAACATCCATAACTAGGCACTGCATTTTGAGAAGATCCTGTGGTCACATAATCACTTAAATAAACTCCAGATAAGGTCCATATGGGCCTTGAGATAAGTGTCATGTATTTTGATTCCTCAGTGAAAAAAACAGCTCCATTGAGATTTCTGGAATCTTCATGTGTTTGGAGACAGGCCATGCCTTATGCTTGGATTACGCAGCTGTGTTTTCTTCTTATAATTTGTGAACTTTTTTCTGGAAAAAGTAGGCATAAGGAGAACTGTACTACAATAAACCAGTATGGAAAGATTGTTGAGGTCTTAGGCGAGACAGAATCACTGTCTTGGAAGTCTCATTCGGCCTGGGGTTGCAGTTCACAGTGGAGTGAATCCCAGATACACAGCAGAACTTGGCACAGCTCAGGGAAGGTGCTTTTTCAAGAACTAGCTGAAAGGTGCCAGGAGGAAGCAAAATGGAGCCAAGGAAACGCCAGGGCTGCTTGAAACTTCACAAGGTTGTCCCCTGGAGATGATAATTTTCCTGACAGAAGAACATGCATGTGGGTTTTTTGTTGCTTCAAAATCTACTTTTAAAAAGTTCATTTTTTCAATATAGTTTTACATGTAGGGTGATGCTTGGCCACATTATGTCTCTGATCAGCACCTTAGGCCAGCAGCCACTGGGACTCTGGTTTGATCTGGCCTTACAGAGGCCACTGCAGTTAGAACCCAGCCTAGGAAAGAAAGCAGTAATTCCCTGAGGGGAGGCATCTGTGAGGGGACAAGGTAAACCTGGCAAAAAAAAAGAAGCAATAGAGCTCCAGCTGTCCAGTAACCAAGAAAATCCAACACCAAGTGTATATATGACCTTGTTATGATGAAATGTAAAGCTTTTTCCATTGAATGGTTAGAGCAGGATAGGTACTTGGAGTTGACACTACAAGGACATACTAGGTAAGATACTGTTTGCTTTTTAATTTGCAGTTCTTTCTGTTGAATTAATTTGGTATATGTTCTGTTCCACACCCAAGAAATCCCAAAACAAGGCTCAGAAAAGCCCTTCAGGCACTAAAGCTCTATGGATACAGCCAGGAAAACTATTTCAGGCTTCTCTCCATCAGATTTGAATCAGCCTAAGCTAACTTGTCAGTGTCACATTACCTGTCACTGTCACCAGTAAAAAGGGTGATATTGAAAACACAGGTAATTTTAGACATTGCCCAAAAAGAGAATAAACTGAAATTTCTTCTTTGAGAAGGTATAGGAGTCCTTTTCAAAAGACAGAAAAAAATTTTAGAGCAGACACCCAAAGTTTCAATTTGAAAATGTCTTGTGGCTGTGTGACACTTCAAAACACCTGTCTAAGATATTTCCCCACCACTCCTCTCTGAATGTTTGCCTCCAGCCACTTTTGACTTGTAGGCCTGTAAAAAGTGTCCCATGTAGGTGTGGGCCTCTACACAGGGGCATTTAACCTGGTGGCAATGACTTTCTGGAAAGCATATTGATAATCCATGCAGGTGTTCCCCCAGGGGTGTAATTTCCAGCTTTCCCATGCTTCACACACATCTGCAGCTTCACTGCACCCTTAGGTTCCCTGGCCAAGTACAGAGTCGGAAGGCAGCATGCACTGGGCTCTGGTCTCTACACCTGTACAAGCTGTATGGCTTGAGCAGGCAGCTTCAAGGGACTCAGCTGCATAGGTGAAACCTGAGTTACCTTTTTGAGACCCCTAGGACTTGTCCACGATGGTGGAAGCCTTACTCCTGTGGGTCTTGCAAAGCATTTGTTAAAAAACACTGAATTGCACTGAATGACATCAAACACAAGAGTTAGGCCTATGGAAGTAAAAGCTAAAAGCTGGATATGAGTGTTTAATGACAGAAGGTAAAGGCAATTTAGTACAATTGGTAGAGGCATTCAGTACTGGTGCAGTGCTGAAGGAAAATGTGCTTCATGCAGGAATGGTGCACTTTCATTTTTCCATTATTCTCAGGAAGACCCCACAGTCCTTGCTGGAAAGGTATGAGAGTGATGCAAAATACTGTGAGTGGCTGAACTGTATGGTAACCAAAACTGTTATAGATGGATAATGAGGTGATTGGCTCTCGCAATTAAGGGATAACTATTGTGTGAATATTAAGAAAAGCTTTATTGATGTATAGTTATGTCACTGTAGTTTCAATGCCCTCTGTTCTCCCCATAGTTCCCTTTTTCCCCCCTGCATTGTTGCCATCAGACATCTGGGGTGGCCCAGGACAGGTAGAGAGAAGGCTGCACAGGTGTCCCTTGTGTCCCTTACCTGGGGCAGCTGGAATGGAAAAGCTTGGTGCTTACGGGGTGCAGCATGGCAACACCTGATCTCCAATCCAGTTACAAGAAAGCAATCTCCACTGATAAATGGCAAAGAAGAGCTGACTGACAGACTCTGGGAGGGGCCAGGGCTGGCTGATGCAACCCCAGGGGTATAAAAGTCTGAGCATCCATCTTGGAGATGAACCAACCATGTGGTATCACATGGGCAGTTCCCAGCGCTGCAGCTTTTTCCTTATGTAGTCCTTTGCTGTATTTTTGTTAAGGTTTAATAAACCTCTTTAAATTTTCAAAGTGAGCAGTTGTCTCTCATGAAAACCACCCTTGATGTAGCAGGCTATATATATGAAAAATTATTCTGCTCCAAGGTCATGCTTCCACACACAGGACAGTCCCCAGGATGCTGGGGGAGATTACTAAAATGACTCTCTGTGCTGTTGCAATGTTCTTGGACCACCACAAGCTTCTTGGTATTTTAGAAGCCCGGCTGAGGGGAGGTTGGGTGGTGCCTGCATACAGCAGCTGCAGAGATGCATTGCATTACTGTAAATTCCTGAGTGGGCTGGAAGGCCTCCTGTGAAAAGGGAGGTTGGGTACCTGAATCGCCTGCAGGTGCCTGCCAGCGGCCTCCTTGCGTAAGGAACAGCGTTTAGCATGGTCACAGACAGGGGTGTGCATGTCAGCACCCACCTCTCAGGCACAGGCTCTCAGATGTGTGCCTGTGCACACTGGCAATGCCCGGTGCAAAATGCAATTAATTCCCTTAGCTACTGCTACCCTGTAAATAATACGATAGCGCCAGTATTTTCTAGTATATTTCCCCTGTGGGGAAAACAAACCAGTTTGGACTCAGGGCATAACGCTGCCTTCAAACATACATGCACAGCTGACATGGATTTCCATGGCACCTTGCCCTGAATGTATAATTGCATTTGGGTTTGAACAGCTTTGTTTATTTGTGTATTTTGTTAATGTGTTTTGCACCTCAGGCATGTACTTTACAAATGCAAATTCTTTGGCTTACTGGGGTAATTTACGGCTTTTAAAGTCTAATTTTTGAACCATTTTGCAATAGTAAAAAGCCCTTGTTTAGTGAGATCCTTTGCCAGGGGGAGCTTTGCTGTCTTTTCAAAAAGGTGCAGGGCATTCCCACCTCCCACTGAAATCAGCAGGACTCAGCCCAGCAGAGGGAAGCTCACAAAGTCCTGAGCCTGGCATGCAGGAAAAAAATCACCCAACCTCCTCCTTCTAAATCATTATATTGCAGGAATGCTCAAGGGCCCAGGGCAGAGCACGAAGTATCCTGTATCCTCCTGTATCCAACATCCAAACACAGAGAGAGAGGAGGGAGAGGATAATCCTGCACAGAGGAAATGAGAAGAGAGTATCTAGCTTAGGGAAGAACTGAGAAGATCCAGGGATGGTTTTCAAGCAGGAGCTGGCATTGGTTTTCCCACCACCAGAAAACACTTCTGTGGGACTGACATGAAAGGAAATAAGGGGTTCCAGCTTTGGCATGGGCAAACAGCTTGGGGTTACTGATGCATTGTCCTGCACAGGCTCAGGACTGGTGCAGTAGACGAGAATTACCTCCAAGCTTTAGATGGGTAAATAAGACTAAGAATGGTCTCCAGATTTCTTCAGATGTGTGATAAGAAGCCTAAATCAGATCTCTGACTTTCTCTCATGTTTATTAAACATGCAGCAGCTTTCCAGCTGCTCCTCAATGGCAGTTCTCACTGGGGAAGGGGTAGGCTGGTTTCTGTTCTGAAACCCTGCAAGAAGTGTTTTGTCCCGGGCTGAATTAAGGGCATTAGCCCAGTGTTATACCATAACAAAACTGGGCACAAGTTTGCTGTTACAAAATGTTTCTATTTGTATAACTGCTTCCTGAAGCAAAACCCTTAAATTTTAAATTGTAAGTACTTAAGATGTAAGGCATTTTTTTTGTTTGTTTAATAGTTTATTTAAGGAATAAGAAATGGGAAGAGAAAGGTTGCTTAGTTTTTTTAAGAGCCACTGAGGTTTTAGAGTTATTCCAAGCCTTGGGGTTAATTTTCAAAATGAAGTCTTTGAGAAAATAGCTTTCTAATAAAATTTTAAGATTTGGAAGCCTCTATTCTCTGGAGTTTTTAGGCAATTTGGTTTATTAAGGAATTTTACCACTAATAATTCTCAGAAATGACTGTGCTGAAATTAAAAGGGCCTAGTGATGACAATGGAGTGTACTGGTTCCCTTTGCAGCTAAGAACCAGGGGGTCAGAGGAAGTGCGTTAGCTGCTTGGTTTATCCATTCTGTTTTGTGATGAGAAAGTTACTTTAAGCCAGCTCTGCTCAGCCCAAAGCCCTGTTTAGACATGAGAGTCATATCTCGCTGATCCAGCTACTCCCAGCTTGCATCAGCTTTACCTTGCACTGGTGCCTTGTCCTTGTGAAGTGAATTGCTGAGGCTCATGCCGTTTTGACAGAGGGCTTAAAGCAGCTCAGCAAGTCAGAGTGAGACTGTGTCCAGGCATATGGGGTCTGATCCGTTAAACTTTTGGCCATGCAGCCCAGCATAATTGTATTCTTTCTATTCACAAGCTGCTAAATTCCTACAACAGGTTGCTTATATATACTTTTTCCCTCCCTATCTGACTAATAAGATTTTTCAAGGCTCAAAAGCCACATAGCCTTGAAGGAAATCCTTTCTTAGTTGCTTAACAAAGATACGCCTGGATTTTGTGCAGAGGGTGTGGGAAGCTGTCATATTAACCCCTGAAGCTGCTGTCAGGATTCCTGATTTACTCTAGAGGAGGGTGGAGGAAAATAATGCTTTGCCCTTATAAGAACAACGCTCATTTGGAGATGGACAGAAATGTTAAAATTACAGTCGACAATATTTATTAAGTTTAGGGGCTCTTTCACCTCAAGGGTCTTTCAGCTGATATCACCCTTGTTTCAGCTGGAGGAAAATGCAATGAGATGCAATTCTGCAATTCACTGGTGAGTGCACAACACCGTGGTATGAAATCTGATCTCTCAGAGCTGGAACCCAACTCAGGTCACTGCCTCCCAGCCATGCCTGAGGCACAGGTCTGCTCTTCCCCAGCTTCATAGCCCACAAAACAGTTATGTTTCATTTCCCTGTGTTTGGGGTCAAGTACACAACAGAAATAATCTGTGAGATTGTATGGCAAGGCTTCAGTCCTCCCTGGAGACCTGTAGGGATGCCGTAGAGGCAGTGTGTCTTAAAAAAGGAGATCAACACTTTCCAAACTTGCTGCATTTCACCAGCCCTCCAAGTGTTGTTGAAGTAGGTGAGTAAAGCATGAAACATTTAGTGGTAAACTTTTAGGGTTGCACTATATCAGCAGGAGGCCCATAACACGCTGCCTTCCATACCCTGGAGAAAATTATTTCTAATTGTTAGGAGTTTGTTCAAATGTGTAAAAGTAAATGCTGACCTTCATGACATGGTAGCTGAGTGCCATTGGAGGAGTAAGGAACTGAAATAGTACATAATACTTCAGAGGTAGATTTTTGTTTAAATGTCAGTGCAAAACTATTCATTTCCTCCCCCTGCCCCTTTTCTTTCTACTTCATTGGAAACTGGTAAAGAAGTATGCATCCTTAAACATGGATGAAAAACAAATGAAAAAATTTGCAGAATTAAGTCCAGGATCTGGTCGCTGACATGCCTTCTGAAGTTCATTAAACCTAGAAATTTGTCTCCTGAAGCTTTAAGTGTAACTGTTGTCATAGTACAGTTTGTGGTCTGCAGAATAATAAACTCAGAGATAACAAGACACCCTTATCCCAGCTTTGAACAGTAGTAGGAAATGCTGATGGTGTGCACCATTGCCTTATGCTGATCCAGACTTCTTAAATTTCCAGCTTCACTCACTTTCAACCTTCAAAAGGGGATCACTGTAAAGCCACACTGTTGAGATTTACCTTGTGAACTCTGCTTAAAACTGAGAATCAGACTTATACACAGCCTGCCGAGATAACTCTAGTGCTCTGAGAAGGCAAAAACATCCAAGAAATTCAGTGTTAAGTCTCAAACTCTGTCTTTAAACCTGTCCTTCAGACCTATGATTTCTGCTTCTGGTAGGTGACATCTGTAGCGATTCTGAGGATTCCCAATAACGTCTGAGCTGTTTGTTAACTCTTTTCACCCAGGCTGAGGTTTCACATATCCTTGCTGAAGGTTATGTGGTAATCTCTACTATAAAAAACAAAAGCAAATATGCAGGGCAATCATCTTATATGCATCAGGGGTTTTTTATTAATTTTGATTTCCTTTTCTTTGAAGAGTGAGGAAGTAGAATGACTAATTTGGCTTTCTAGTACTTGCTAATATTTAATCTTAAGGGCTGGATTTCAGGTGAGGATTTTTGTAAAAAACACTAGAATAAAATTGCTATTGAAAAACTATTTAATCAGAATAGTGACCCATTATTTATTTCTTTTGTACCAAGATTGTATATTAGCAGTTTAGGTGAAATAACAGTGTAGGCATGATGCAATAATTTCTCATATAAAAGGCTTTGGGAACAATTTAAATTCAAGATTACTGTACTATAAACTGTGTAGTATCTGCTTTGTGTATTCCAACCAGGAAGTGTGATTTTCCCTCTCTCCTTCTCTCCAGTGTGACACGGGTAGATGTTCAGTATGTGGTCAGGAGGGAGGGGTTGATCTGTATAGGCCTGGGCCATTTCTGAATATTGACTGAAAATGTGTCATAGTCTGCCTTTGAGTGTTTTGAGTCATCTTCACTAAGAAGATCATGAATCTACAGCTCAGCACTGAGCTGAGTATTTCCTAGTATTTCCAACCCATCTGTGTATGTCCACCTCTGTAGAACATTCCCACTGTGCTGTGCTTTTACCTCCCTTCTACAGCCCAAACCATCTCAGTAATTGGCATCTTTGCTCTGGTGGCCAATCCACAACCTAACATATCCCACTTAGAAAACTCCTCCGTGCCTTCTAGCTCGTGGTTTTTTGCAACACTTTCCTTTCCTGATAAGGCACCGTGCCCTCTGCTGTCTCCTCTGGGCTCAGCATTCACATCCTGCAGATAGCTGTGCTCCCTCCCCCTGTGCCTCCCTGCTCACACCTCAGTCACAATGTGCTGTTAGCAACTGGGATCTCTTTCCACACCAGTTCTCCTGCCCTTCTCAGAATTCATCCCAGTTGTCTTTCAGGTAACAGCATGCCCAGAAATTAAGGCTACATTCCAGTGCCTGAAACGAAGCTTGTAGTGACTCAAGCCAAAACATCTTTGGTCTGTTTTGCTACTGTATTACTCTTCTCTGCATGTCCAATTTGCTGCATACTACTACTATTAAATCTCTGTTGACATTACAGCTTTCCAGGTTTCTCCCTCCCATTGTGTGACTATTTCCCATCTGGGCTTTTCTCAGGTGGGAAATATTCACACAAATTCAAGACTTCAGCAGAGCTTCCCAGCTGCATTAGGCATTTGACCAATAAATCACTGTTTCCTGTGGCAGAAGAGAAAACTGATTGGAACAGCCTTTCAAATCCCAGATGCGGTGATATTCACCCTTCCCTATTCCCTTACTCCCAAATCCTGTGTAACATCACAAGCAAAATTTTAAACAGAAAATTGAATCCGGCAGGATTTCGGGGAGGATTCAAAGTTGCAGTCCTAAGAGTTGGCAAGAATCCCCATGCTACCTCTGAAAGACATTGAAAAACTGACTGGAAAAAAGCTGAGTTTATTTTTGCTGTGTTAACCAAGGTTATGACCTAGTGCACAGCCATCAGGATCATTTCCCTGTTCCTTAAGTTTTGGCTAAGTTGGTGTTGTGTTTTAGTGTTGTTGAGATGAGGTAAAGTTGCTTTAGACACCTGGCCACCCTGCAGGGTAAATGCAGATGATATGGGGTGTTCAGGAGGGACAGCCTGACAGCCTCTTCCTGGTGTTGTGCAAGGCCAGGATGCTTCAGAAAACAAAGCAATTCCCATAGGAACATTGTCAGTGTGACTTCAGCCCTGAGGATGATGAAAAGATAATATTTCATCCAGAGTTCTTCGGTGTCACCAGCAAGGATGGAAAACTGGCTGAGGCCGTTCAGACCCTGGACCACCTAGTCCAGGGCTCTGCTCCCAGTAGTGCCTCCGGGAGGGCAAGGATGAGAACAGGGCAACCATATGTGGTAATTCCTTCTTTCAGCCTACAAATACTTTCTGCTCAGGGGATTTCCTGGCCCTGGTGAAGCTTTTCTGTTTCGTCACCCAGGGGATTTCTATTTCAAGTACTTGTCCAATCTCTCCTCAAGTCTATGTAAACTTTTTACATTCATGTAGTTCTTTGGTAAAAGCTCTACAGGCTCTCTAATTGCTGGCTAAAGAAAACACTTCTCTATGTGACAAAGCCAGCTCCATTTACCTTCATCTGGTGCCTCTGGTTCTTTTATTGGAAAAGGGAATTCACAATCCAGCCACTCCTCACTACTCTGGATTTTGTAGACCTTTATTTTATCTCCACCAAGTCTAGGCAGAAGAGTCCAAGACTACTCAGGGATTCCTCACATGAAAGCCATTTCATACCTTTGATCATTCCTCTTTCCTTTCTTTGAGTCCCTCTTCCAGGGCTCTTAAGTTGGGTACAATACTGAAGGGAGGGAATGAAGGAATAGTACAGCGGCACAACGATTTTTCATGTTTTTTTTTTTGTTAATTTTCCAGCTCCTCACTGACTCGAGTTGCCTTTGGACTGAGCCAAAAGTCTCTGCATGTTGGTAACATGCAACAGCCTGTGTTGCTGGAGAAAAAAAGACTTTACTGTCTGGTCACTGCTAGATTTAAGTTTCTCAGCAATAGATCAGATCTAAGATGAAAGATTACTAACACAATTCAGGGCAGTTCCTGGATTTCTTAGCTCAGGTAAATCTGTAGGTTAGGCAGTGCCAAGGTTTGAGCCTTGGAGCTCAGTCTTTGGCACCTTCGTTACTGCGCTCCTGGCTGCGGTTTCGTCCTGCACCAACCTGCCCTCTCCAAAACAACTTCCAAGCACACTGCAAGAATTTGCATGGACTAGGGATGGTTCCCAAAGCAGTCTGGCTGCAAATCAGATGCTGTTAGTTCCTTTTACAGTGATTTAGAGGATGAGAGAGACTAATACTATAAATATGGCCAAACATGCCAGCTGGACTCAGAGACAGGGATGGGGTCTTGGATATATCCAAAAGCTTCCTTGTGGAATGATGACATTACCAGAAGCGAGGGCAGGATCTAGAACAGGCATGGAAATGGTTTGACCTGATTGTGGGATACTAAGAAATTAATCCCAGCATTGGTTATGCTTTTTGCATTTAGGTATGACAATGAATTTCTGTCTCCACAACTTTCCACCTGCCCACTGTTCTCAAGCATCCAAAATTGGGGATGATTGGATTATTCTAGATAAGAAGATTCATAAATTTATTTTGCTGCAGGGCATGAAAGAATCCATGCTGAGAGGAAATGTTGATTTAATTGATTTCATTGCAAAGCCAGTTTAAGGAAATCCAGCTACAACTTGCATGGAAAGCAGTCCTAAGGCTTGGTTGCTTTTGACTATAATGAAAGGCTATCTACATATTTTACAAAGGTAAATGTAGCTTGGGTGTAGAAAGGTGCAGGCCTTCTCCATTGCCTCAGTGGTGTGTTACCCCAAAGCATTTCTACTGCTTGAGGTGTCGTCACTGCCATACTCCCTTTGCTGATCTACCCTAATGCATCTCTTTTCTTTCACTTGCAGGAGCACTGGCAGCATAAAAACAAATTTCCATTTAAATTTTTTTACCATCTGGGGTACCAAATAATACATAAGGTGACTGTAATGGAAAGTGACAAGGGACAGGAAGTTTCTTGTTTATTGCAGTTAATTTACACTGTGCATCAAGAGCATTTACATAGAGTTAATGCACCATTGCCAGTGGTTCCCATGTTGTTTGTGCAAGTCTTTTACACTGCAACAGAGATAAGAGAACATTTGAACAGATAGAAGAAATTAGGCACAGGCAGCAGAGATTCACATCTAGTAAGAAAAGCTTCAAGTGCTTCCAGAGACCAGTGTAAGGAGAGGAGGATTGCACTGGATATTTTAAGTTACTTTTATGAAAACTGGTGAAATAATGACTATACTTGTTTATTGATACTGGTTTAGTGAGGAGAGGCCAGCATTCCCAGTGAGTGATTTGCATTAGTCATCAGTTACTTATTTTGTGGCTATGAGGTACAAAGAAGATAAAAGAATGTCAAAGAATGAAAATCAAAATTCAGCAGTTGGGAAATGCCAAAGTTAAGGTCCCTGATTGGAAATGTAATCAAAATGGAACAATGGAACAAAATGGAAGTTATGGGGGTAATGTACGCAATAAGAAATAGATGTTTCATCCCCTTGTAAAGTGGTGGCTGCAATTCTACAGCTTAAAAATGTTAGTCATATAGTATGCACAAACTCTCAGTCTGAGTCTTAAAAACGAATTATTTTGTGTTACTATTTTAATGATTAAATATGGAGCCTACTGAATAAGAGGAACCTCCTCTCTCCTTATGCTTACTCTGCTTGAAACAAGTGCTACACAATTTTCTGTTACCTTTAGACTATAGACTCTTGCCAAAATTCCAGAAGCTCTCAGATCATTCCCAGCAAACTGGAGGTCATATCTGTATTCCCCAGACACACAGCTGGCTGCACAGATGGACAATTCCTGGGGACCCTCTTACAAATTACAGAGGACCTTGGCTGACCACAAATGATCATGCTGTGATTTTCCTGATCCATCCTGTCTTAGGGATTTTGTTTTCTGTGGATGGGATTTTGTTTTCTGTGCATTGCCTGCTGCCCTGAGCAACACCTGTTTCTTGCTGATGTCTACAAAGTTGTCACAGATAGATGAACCTTAGCAATCCCCAGTTCTCCTTTCCTTGTGTTTGCACTGTGTTCTCAATGCTTCTGGTAGCATTTGTGTGTAGTATCTCCTCTGAGGCCTTCCAGGACCAGGGTGAAAAAAAAGGCAAAAAAATTGAGAAACAAGTTAGTTTCTGGAGGAAATCCACCCCATATAATTTTTTTTAGTGATTTGTGAAGCACTGTATCCCATACTGGTGTATGCAAAGGCTTTTACCTGCAGCAAGATAGATTTTGAGCATGCAAGGGTGTCACAACATTATATAAGTCTATATGGCAGGAGTGGGAATGGAAAAGGCACTGAGGAGGCGGCAAGCAAACACGTTTTCTTGGCTGTAAAAGAAAAAGAAGATAGGGGAAAAAATGTCATGACTATTTAATCTGCAGAAAAAGGAGAGATTAAAGGGTGGAGAAATTTGCTTGGAGGGATACTTGTTGACCTTATGAAGACAAAAGCAGAATCATCTTCTGCCAAAGCTTTGTCTCATTTTGGCTTTCAGTTCTATTGCTGGGAAAGTCAATGCACTAAGGCATAGGAAATAAGTGGAGGGGAGCTGCTTTCCTGTCCCTCACTGGAGAGCCAGGTCCAGCACAGGGACCACTGGTGGCTGCAGTGTGAAGCAGGCAGCTGGTGACACACCCCCAGGCAGAAGTTACCTGGGCTGCAATGACCTGCTCTGCTCACATTGCCATAGCAGCACCTCCATCGCGAGGATGTGTCTGGGACTTTCCCATCCATCTCTCAGGTGATTTCCAGTGACAGGGTACCCTGACATGCTGCACTCAGCAACGTGCCTGAGCAGCTGAATGGTGTTTAGGTTTGATTGTCATAGGAGTGAAGGTCTTTGTTCTTTCCATTCTTTCTGCAAGCCCTGTGGAAGCCAAATGTGCTCAGAAAACTAAAGTTACCTTCATTTGCAAGGAGTTTTGTAGCTGTAAGGTGCATCATACCCAGTCTTCTGCTTTTAGAAATTATACATTAAGCCCTAAAAATTAGTGTAATTAACTTTTTCTAAGGTAATACCTTTTTAAGTACTTTTCTTTCTAACTCCTTTTTTTATCCCCCAGGCCATAAGCTCACGTTTTCACACTTGTCTCTGCAGGCACAAAACCTACTTTTTCTTTTAATGAAAGCTGAGATTTTTCACAACTCCAGAATCTGGAGCTCTGAGCAAAACAAACAATAATTACAGCTATGAGACCTGGCAGTACTGAGGAGGTAAAGCCTTCAAAATGCCTTCTTGCCTCTACTAACAAAACCTTTCTCTTACTCTATAAAAGCAGCTACTCTTCACCTAGATGATCATTTAATTTACAGCAAGGCAGCTGGAAGGGGCAGCAGAAATGTGGACAATGGATGTTGGTGGCTGTTCTGCTTCCCTCTGACCATACACAACCCCAAAGGCACACATGAATATCTGTGCCTGGGGAAGGGCAAAGGAGGAGGAGAGCTTTTGAAGTTTTAGAAAAGAGAAGTTCTGTTCTGTAAGAATTCATCCTGGTACTTTCTGAAATCTGATCCATACTTTCATCTGCTTGAAACAGAATATTCATACTGAGAAGAGACCTTGGAAAGTTTTAGAAAGAAAAGCATACATATCTTTCTTCAGTGGTTGCCTCCTCTGCTTTTTGTACTGCAGATGTACTCTTATCCTAAACTACAGTCCGGGTCCAAACAGCCTTTGGGCTGAATAGTGGGCAGGCATATAACAAAGTAGGTAGTTAACCAGTAAAGACAAAGCATCAGTATCCTTTGGCTACTAAAAACTCTTACTTGTACTCTTATGAAGATCACAGAATTTGTTATCCAATTATGAATCTATGACCTCCTCCAGTTGGCTGTTATATATGAAAAAATCAGAAGGGGAAAAAAAGGATCCTGTTTCAAAATCTATGCTTGCTCTAATATAATCTTCACTCAGCCCTGAATACTTAAGGAATTTGTTTGCAAAGTTAGTTCTAAGCTTTCACTCATGTTCACTGAAACAGTTCAGCAAAGGCTAGTCTTTACAGAAACATGATTACTGATAAAAACCTATAGCCTGCACTACAGCTGTTATTTATGACTGACAGAATTAGAGGCTTTTGTCACAGAAAATAAACAGGGTAATAAATTTGTAAGAACCTCAGTGTAGCCTCTGCAAATTTTTCTGGGGTAATATTCCACCCCATAGAAAGAGTCTTTCATTGTGTGTTTATGCAGACCTTATGTCTGAGAAATTAATTGAATCACATATGGTGACTGCAATTATCAGTCAGTATCCTTTTTAACTCCTATAGTGGTTCTGATGTTTCTGTTAATGTAAGATGGGTTTTTTAGCTTAAGAGGTAGCAAATAAAGAGTTGTGAACATTAAAAATATGCATATATACACAAACACACATATTTGTGTGTGTATGGACCTATATATTAAATATATTTTAAAAATATATATTGATTTATAATATATTATGGGCATTTATAGCTTTATAAAGTTTTTCGGAGTTTTTCTTTCAAAGCTGGAATAAACTGACAGTCTTGGTCGGATTTTCTGGACGACCAGCAGCCGATTGGTTGGGCCCAACATGGCGTTTATATCTGAATGCCACCATCATCCAATGACCTTAAACATTGCCTTATTTGGTAACGTACCATTCTTCCTGTTAACCAATAGCGTCACAGTTTACCATATATGGACAGCCCTCCCTTTCCTCACCTGAGGTACTGTTAGCTTAGCTCTGCACTGTGCAAACCCAGAGCACCAGGAATATTTCTCTGTCTGTTCTGGGGTGCCCTGTCCCCAAAGGAGCACTGCCTTTGACCCTCATTCATGGAGAAAGTTTCCTAGACATCAAGATAGACTGGAATCCACAAAAGTGTGAAATAGTTTATAGAGAGTAGTGTAGGGGTATCACTTGGTGAGAAATTTAGGTTTTGGGATTTTTAGTGTGTTCTGGATGGAGGCAAGATGGAGGGCACTGGGTGTCGTCCTGGATTTCTTCTTCATGCTTCTTCTTCCTTCTTCTTCATGGGTTTGGGTGGCATTTTCTAATTGGGCAGAAAAGTCTGCAGTGGGGCCTTTTTGGGATCAGCTAAGGGAAAATAATCTAGATGTCAGTTCTTAATTAGATAGTTTAGTCTTAAAACACCTTGTAACAAGAGATTGTTAGACATTTTGTACCTTCTAATGAAAAGCTGCCAAACTCACAGTAGTGAGATTGTTTAAATGATAAGAAATAATAAACACCTGAGTTCGAACACGAATTACTGTCTCAAGTGCCTTCAATCCAGACCCAGAAAAACCAATGACTGAAACCCCCACTCTGCACTGCTGACATGTTCTGCTCCTTTTGCCTGTGTGTCCCATCTTATATCCTGTTTCCACAGCCCACATCCACGCTGTGCCTCGCTCCCTTCTGTAGCTGCAGTCCCTGGAGAGTGGGTGGTGTCCCTGCTGCAGAGTCAAGCCCTTGGCACACATTCCTCTGGAGACACTGAGTTCCAAACCTTTTTTAGAAAGACCCAGCTTGTAATTTCTCCAGCTGTAAATACACAATAGATGGATACCAGGCACCTGTTGCCTAACTCCTTGCCAAGCTTTTCAATTTTAAATTGCACTAGATACTTGTTCAGGGGAATCTTTGTAACTTATTAGCTGTAGAATGTGTGGGAAAGTACCGGCTGTGTGTGGGAATGGCAGAAAACTGTCTTTTGAGGTATCAGAGAAAAACAATAGCCATGGACTTACAGCATAAATATGAAGCAACATCTGGTCTTAATTACTGTTGGGGAACGTACGTATATCATGCATGGAAATGATATCTATCAGAGGAAATTCCTCTCAGTTATATACCAGTGTAATTCAACTGAATCCAAGTGATTTACTCCAGAGTCACCTTGCTGTAACTGAAAGTGGAGCTTGGTCCACAAACTCACTGCTATGATCCCATGGAAGGAAGGACATGTAATGAAAATACGTGGCATACACTTAAATTGTTCTTTGCTGAGCTTATAGTGCAGCAGAAGAATACACATGAGACAGGGACAAGCACATCAGGGGTCTGCTTCAATAATATTTAACTGTCTAAAATGATCACTTTAACTCTTAGGAAGAGTTATTAATATTTATTATTTGCATTTTAGTTGTGTCTGTACGTCTCAGCTGAGGAAGATAACCACGAGATGTAAATCCCTGGGCTCCTGCAATATCCCCACAGCAATGACTGACGTTTTAAAAGCTCTGTGGATGGTCAGTATTCCAAGGAAAAAGTCATTCAAGATGGCATTCAGAGGGACCTGCAGCTTGTGTTACACAAGGCTTTTCAAAGAGATCCTGCAGAAATTCTTGGTATCAGACACTGTACTTCCTAAATGACAGTTCTCTTAAATGCATATATATATATTGCCTTCTCTTGTTTAAATGTTCTGCTTTTATACACTGCCAAAATCAAGGCTGTGTCCTTGTATCCTGTAGGGAAGAGAGGGATTAAATCATATAGTATGCATTTCACAGACAATAACACAAATATTTACATAATTTCTTTAATTAACTTATTTGACAACCTCAGTCTGCACTTGAACCTCTGTAATATTCCTCACAGATGCATGTATTTTTCAATTGCTGCATTGCATCTGTACACATACCAAAAGAGACTTGTAAGACTGATTCTTCCACCACTGTAGCTCACTGTCATATACAAGATATCCCATTTATCCTTTCCCTGCTGTTTCTTCCTTGTGATTTTGATGTTCTATTGCAGAACATACTTCACTGCTGTTAAATCCCTCTGTTATGCTCCTAACATGTATTTCTAACTATAAACCTAAATCAACCTATTTTCAACTTTCTCAAAACAATCTGTATAATCACCCAATGGTCTGCATACTTCTGAACTGTGTTAAATTGGCCTATAGGCCACCTGCAGGCAATGCCAGCTTTGATTAGCCACTATGGAATCCTAAACACATTCTGCTTTACTTACCCCCTGGGTAAGTTTGCATTCCACACTTTGTGTATTATTGATAAATCCTTTCTCTAAAATGCAAAAGATTTCTGAAAACAGTGTGTCTTGCTCTACAGCCTTAGCTACAAACTGCTTGCAGATTCTCTGTATGGTCCTCATCAGTACAAATAAAGCAAGTAGAGCAGATACTTGAGGGTGAGCTCCCTCTGCTTCTCAGAGATACCACACAACTTCTCCACTGTTCTTCAGATTTGGCAGAGTACTATTTTTCTTTCAAATTGGTAGGATGAAGCTGGGCAGGAAAAGGAGACTAGTCTTGTTTTAATATTGTAGCCATTATGACATAGTGGAAAGCTTTCAGTATTTAATTTCTCACCTCAGAGCACAGTCTCAGTTGATCCTGCCTGTCTCTCTGTTAACCAGCAGCCAAGCAGATTTTTGGTTCCTCTTCCAATAAGAAATACTGAAAGCATGTTACCTGATTTCTGTGTCTTTGCCTAGGGAGACTTGAGAAACCGGCATGATCTGTACCATACTTTCTACCAAACATGAAGATTCTTGAATCTGTCCAGGCATCCATCCCCTGTTCTTCATCATGATGCTAGAAGTTGCTATTTTTGTGCTTCTCATTAAATTCATGTATCTTAAAGAAGCCAAGTATACAAATTATACCCAAATAGACCTTCAAGTGAAGAGAGCCTTGTGTGTGATTTCTTTCCAGCAAAGAACTCCTCTGCAAGAGTAGTGGAAAGGTTCTCATGCATTTTTGAAGGAGGCCTGTGAATCTGCTTGGAGCTTTTATCTGTTTGCTCCTGAGCAATCATTCCTGTCCCCTCTGGTGCTTTGTTTAGCAGAAACAAGGCAGAATGGGATGTCCTAGTAAGTGTAAGTTCCTTTTGAATTTTGCATGGATTATTTTCCTCCCATAGGGATGGCTCACTTTGTGCTGCATCTCACTACAAATAAACCTTTTTCTGCAATGATAAGACCTACATCTTTCTGCCAAGGAGAGACTGTAAAAAGCAAAATGTTGTAAATTGTGTGGGTTTGAACTTCTATCAGATAAGCTGAGCTTAAGACACTAGACTGATTTGTCCCTGTGGACATTTTTGTCTATCATCAGATTATTTGGGAAAACAAGACCAATACTCCAGAAGTCTCTTCAGAAAATCCATGTTGTACTTACAGGGTCTGTGCAAATACTTTGGGATAAATGACACTTTGAAAATTGGAGATAGCTGGAATCTTCTGAAATTTACATATTAAGTTAATGCCTTGGACTTTGCTTCTTTCCTGTGGCCACCCAGAATAGGGAAGGTTGACTGTGGAGGATGTTATGAAGAAAATAAATATGGAATTTCCCCTTCATAGGCATCATGGTTGAGCAACTGCTGCTCTGAACATCTTAGAAATGGACACTTGTTCCTCAGACTGGATATTTTTCAGGTAAATGGGTTTATAGTGGCTTTGCCAGTTTTTACGGCCAAGTGTAATTATAGCTTGTGATGTTAGGAAAGTGATCTATACTGTGTCCTTCATATTCTGTTGGCTTCTGTACCTAAGCTGCAATGTATTGCAAAAGTCCAACAGTTGGAAAAGTTCAGTGAAACAATAAAAAGAACAGATTAATTAAAAGAAAATGCATACAGCTGTTATATTTAAGGTATAAAACTTTACCTGGTAACTGATTTCTATTACTGCAAAAGAACTATGTAAGTGTTTACTGCACTTAGCATATGTTTAATGTCTTAACTCTGTTTTCACTTATGGCCCATTTCAATTCTTAACCTGTGATTTTCCCCTAAATGTGGTCTGCCCTATGGAAAAATTAGGACCTTTACTCTGGAAACTATGAGTGTTTTGTTCCAGTAATGAAGAGTCCCTTGTTTCCTGTCCCACAGAATTCCTGGTGTATAGTTGTCTGGAGTCTTTGCCTTCTATAGCAGGAAGGCAAAGCTCTAGTAATTTATTTACATGAGTATCTTTGGTTTTCATATAGTTTTTTTAGTTGGTTTTTGTTTTGGTTGTTTTTATAATATTGCAGCTATTGAGCCCCTTAGTCTTTTTGAGCAAATGCAAAATTGACTATGAAAACAGAATGTAAGTTATCTTTGGTAGTCAGTTGAAATATCTACTGCTCAAAATCCAGGTTTCCTTTGATTAATCATTGTCACATTTTACATTAAGGCACCCCACTGTCCATATTAATTTCCTTTCTAATTCCATCTCCATAGCTCAGTAATTTCAGTTGTGTATTTTGGAAGTCCTCTTTATAGTTTATTCAGCAAAGTGCTAGAGTAACACAATGGCTGGCCTTTCTGACAGAAAAGTGGCATAAAAAGCTTTGTTCTCTTTCATCTGGCACTTGTGGGTTGGTGCTGAAAAGATGGTTTCATACTGCACAGGGGAGAAGGGGTTAACCTCTATTTATATGTTGTTGTTGGTTTTTATGTCAATATCTTGCAAATTAAAAATCCTGGCAGTAAAAGTGACATGTGAGCAGTCAAGTGAACAGACAAGCAATGCTTTCATTCAGGGAGGTTTAAACAGGCTAAAAATTGGACTGGGACATGAACGTTTTGTTCTGATAATGTTGGTTTGGCTCTGCTACAATTTCATTAGAGTGTTTCTAATCACATTGTTTCATGTTTTTCATTAATCTGAGGTACAATAATCAAGTTCAATGTTTCAGCTATGTAAGGAAAACATGAGCTGCCTAGCTAAACCCATTGAAAATATCCTTACATGCACTATGGAAAAAATACACCTTCATAAACAAAGTGCACATGTCTCTCTGATGCTTAATCATGTTCCTCAGAAATAAAATGACCATGCTATATATGATTCTTAAGTGATATATATAGAAACAAGCTGTTCCATAAGCAGTGTAGGTAATGAAGCCTGGTTTCCTTAAGGTTTGTGTTCTTTGTTCTTAAATCCTCAAATTCAGTTCCCTCAGAGTTTACAGTAACAATGACTCACCCATTGTGGATAATATTAGAAGTAAGTCAGGGCTTAAAGAAAGGCATGTTCCTACAGTATGGCACGGCAATGTTTGTTAAATCTCTGCAGGAAATTTCTACTAAATGTAGAAATTTAAGATGCCACATGCAGAGCTGGTGAGTATTGTTCAAAACCAGAAGACTCCAAGCTCCAGCCATAAACTTAGACCCAAGTTATGCCAAGTGTACAAAGCAGTTTTCCCAAGCTTGGGCTAAGAGCGCTCCTTGCATCATGCTGAAGGTGAATTTGTGCTGTCAAGTGACACCTCCAAAAGAGCTCCCAGTGCTTCAGCACACACCTGGGAGATCTGCAGTTTTGCACAAGAAGGATGGGAGGTACATGAAGTGAAAAAATGGGGAAAGATAAACCCATTTAGGTGTGCTCTGTTATTTGTCCATTTTGTGCTTTGCCCATAAATTAGAGACTGTTTTGGGCAACATACTCCTTACTCCTCACTCCTTCCAGTGCAGCTCTATGCCCTCACAGAAAATTGATTGAGGAGTTGTGAAGCTGCACCTCACTGGGCAGTTTGATGTGGGACCCTGGGAACTGGCAGAAAATGAGAGAAAACAGAAAGAGATTGTGAAGACAAACTTGATCACCATGTACTTTCCAAAGGCTGTGTCATCCACGAGACTGCTGATACATTGGGAGGAGTGGGGAGCCCAGATCTCTTCTTAGCCACTGCTGCTCAGGTGAACCCTAAAAGGCAGGTGCAAATGCAAATGCACATCCCAGAGCTCAGATAGGCTCAGACATGAGTCATTTACCCACCTGCTCTTCCCTAGCAAAACAGGGACCCTGGAGGCCATGCAAAAATGCACTTTCAAGTCACAATGCTGAAATTAAAACTCAGGACTCAGGGACTTGTAAAGTACAGACAGCAGGGTTATACAGCAGCTAAGCAGACCTGAGAACACTGTTTATCATCCTAGTACTTAATAAAATCACTTCCATCTTGGCACTAGTCTTTCTTCTCTGGCCTTGGAAAGAGAGAGAACAGCTTGCTTATCAAAATCACGTTCAAACTTGATGTTGTTCTTTGTTGATAATGGTATGTGTGTAGGTCAAACTTACCTGTCTGCTGCAAGTGACATTGTGAAGGACCAAGAGAGGTTGGAAATGTTGCCTGGTGGGAGGCAGGAGGAGAGGATGAGACACTCATTAGGCTCAAGTAAGAGATGAGTATCCTGTTAGTTTCTCCTCTTTCTTCCTCCACTTATTCTTCCTTGTTGGGAGCCACTGTTCCTCTAGGGGAGAAGGAAACTGATGGATATCTGAGGTCCCATCTCACATCATGTCTCCTCATGTTGGCCTCCCAGTATTACTAACAATTAATTTGGCCTGAACACCCCATTTATTTCCAGCTCACACTCGTGTCTCCATTAGTTTTCTCTTGATGACTCTCTGTGTGTTCCCAGAGCAGCTAACAAATGGTCTGTAGATCCTGATTATTGCTTTGTGCACTAACTCATTAGTAACAGCAGTACTCAAAAAAAATTTGTGCATTGATCAGATATTTTAAAAGTGGCCCATCTCCATCTCTGAATTTCCTGGTTTGTCTTTTCTTTTATGAATCTGATTTTTAGATTGCTATCTTTACTTGATAGAAACTACATTTACTGTCAAGAATGTCAGTGATATGAAGCTATTAGGAGGCAATAATCTGTATTCTCTATTGATAAACTATTGCAATAAAAATCAATAGCACATTTAGCAGTTTACGAAAACCTCACTGCCAGATGGTTTCTTCTGACATTGCTGATCTCTTTGTGTTCTTTGGTCTTACGTATATCCCATAAAGTTTGTGCATTATTGCATCTCTGCTTTTTAACTGCTGTTACTGTAAGAATGAACTAATCAGAAATCTCTGAATGCCAGTCTAATAAAAGTGCATAAGGATGGATCATGGGAATGACCTGAATGCATGGGGGATTTATTGTATGAGTATGAGAAAACACGTTGGATTGTTTGAGACTAATATTTTTGTTTGATTTATGGATTCTGTCATCTTTTATAATCCTCAAATTAATAGAAAACACAAGGGTCTTAGCTGTACTAAAACAAAAAACAACTTTCCATTGGTAAACTTTATCTACATTAGTTTTTCAAGCATTTTGAAAATCCAGAGTTCCTGAAATTTTTGAGCTGGGTTATGATTTGCTAAAATAATAAGGGACTCTCTGAGAGTACAAGTTATTTTCTTTTATTTCATTTGCTGTAGTATGTGGGTCTGGTTTTGTTTGCTTTGGGTGAGTGACTTTGTTTTTAAATTCAGGACCTGAAACAAAACAAATTCTCTCAGCAAAATGTAAAAATTTGTGTTGTTTACAGTAAAAAAAAAATCAAAGAAAAAACCTTTTGACATGTATTTTGATTAAGTAATAGTATTATCTTATAAATCCATGAGATGGATTACAAAGGAATAGCTTACTCATTTCCAGTTGGAAATAATTTTGAAAGCATAGAGATAAGAAACGTTGTCTATGCAAGGCGAACACCTAGAATGAATAAAGAAGGAGATGAAGAAAGGGGAGGGGAACTAAAATCCATAACTGAAGGAAAACCCATTATTTAACACCTAAACATATGTGTGCATATAAAAGCATACCTTATAAAATGCTTAGTTTTCAGAACGATATAAAAATTGTTGACATTTTTTGCCTGAAGGAATGTGCAAGAGATGTGAGACCATGTACCCCAACTGGCTCCTCTCTGTCTGGGAGGTGAGTTGTTTGGGATGGCTGTGAGTAATGGGATTGCTGCACAGAGCTGAGATGGGCTCTGCTATTGCACCATCAGAGAGCTCTCTGGTAGATAATTGTGGTCTGGCTGAAGCTCAAGGGACTGCTGGTCAGACCCATCCCATCTTCCCTTCTTTCTCATGGTTTTCTCCAATCAGGGTCTTTTTATTTTGCTTTCTGCTGCCTGACACATTTCCTGGAATGAGATCTCTTAGGATGCCGTGCTCAGGAGTGAATATTCTGACTGTGACAAACACATGGTGAAATACAAAGCTAACTGCACATTGCTAACTGCAACTTCCCCCACTTGGCCAATGCTTGACATGTATCAAAGGGTTTGTAGGCTTCCAAAGAAGCTAAAATAAGGAATTGGATAGTTTTCAAGTGATTTAAAAAGTAAGTTTGGAGAAGATGAAAATCTACCATATTTTCATGTGGGAATTAAAAAAAAAGCAAAAAGAGATGCTTTCATGTCAACATTTAATCAGTGTTAGTAATACATTCATCTTCATCTTTTGAAGAAACCATTCTACCGTTAACTATTGTTTGCTCTTCCATGTTCATCTGATGTCAAAGTTACTACAACAATCTGTGGAGATTAGACATCATTGTTCTCCTGCTAGTATCCTGTAATTTCCTAATTCCTCTGATACACAAAATAAGCTGGTCCTGAAACTCATAGCAATATGTTGAACTGCAAAATAATGGTTTCTGGAAGGAAAGTTTTGTAGGAAGTACTGTTGCCTAATGAACTAGGAACAACTGCCTGCATGCCATGAAGCTTCTTCAGAAAAGGCTTACATAACATTAAAAAAGAATTTTCATTCAGCCTGTTTTTACCTCTATGTTATGTGCTGTTGAGGCACATCAGTAAGGGAGGAATTTTGATTGTACAAGTATTTATATATATTTCAGAGTCAAGTGCACTAATGAAATTACTTTTGGGCAGAAACTTTTTATGGCTCTCTGTCAGCCAATAGATACATCATCCCACAAGTTATGTGCCAAACACACTATCTAAGATGTGGTGGGGAATTCATTGATTATCCTTTGGTTGTCACCAGTCCATATGGTGTCATTGAAAATGAGTAATAGGGTTTTTTTTGTGGAATTTTTCAGTAGTTACTAGGTTTTCTGTCTTTATTTACAGAAGAATATTTATGTTGGATGTCATTACTTTGTTTTGGAAAAAAATCAATACCTTTAATGTCAGCACATCAGTAATGATATCTGCTAAATATTAAAGGGTAGGTAAAAAACCCATGAACCAACAAAAACCAAACAAGTAATGGAATAATTTTGCATTAGGACCACATGGAAAAATAACATGGAAAATATTAGTCGGCCATTAGGCAATTAAGTATGTGGTATATGTTCACTTAGCATGTGGGATACTTTGCCCATATGTATCAAAATAGAGAAATCAGAACTCAGTGAAAGTAGGAAAAACTCAGGGAAGGGAAGTATTAACAGCATATGGAAGAAGAAGCAGATCTTATGTGGGAGAGAATACAAAATCTGATTGGTGTGTGAGGTACTCCCTGTTTTCTGAAAGGAAAGGATATACATGAATTTGTGCCTGAGACTCAGTCACTTATTTCAGTTGAGAATATAACCTGAGAAACATAAAATGAGTAAGTCAGTCCTTAGTGAATTATTGTCCTCTCAAAGTTTTTCTGCATTTCAGAGTTGAAGATAGGATTTGCACATGGGTTTTGCTTCTTCTGTTCCCTCAAAGAGGATGGAAAATGATGACAGAGTAGGGCACTTTGTCTCAGCCACTTTTTTTTCCTCTTTTTTGAGAAGCAGAGGAGTCTCTGACTCAGAACATGTAATATAGAGAAGATCATAGACTAAACTTCTGCTATGGCCCCCAGGAAGTCATGCTGCAGCCTTTTGTTATTATTCTGTCTTGGTAGGTGTCTACACTCACTCTGCATGGGTAAAAATGACAAGATGATGTGTGGAAGTGGAAGATCCAACTTCAGAAGCCCTTTCCAATTTTAGTGTTTTACCTACTCCACGAATAGTTCCTACAGTTAATATTGGAAATGACTCTACAAAAGAATGGTCTATCTTAAAAATACGTTTTGTAGTAAAGAACAAAACAGATCAAAACCACATGGTATAGACAGAGCATTACAAAACATTGTGAAAATAATGTGTAAAATTACTTTCAGGTCTCATTCTTCATGGATTCATTTTTGGCAGAGTATGTTTTATTGTTGGTGGTGCCTTTCCTTTAAATACTCTGTGCCAGGGGCTGTACTTGCTTATAGTGAAATTAATGTTCCGACTGCAGAGCTCCTCCAGCCTCAGCACTGATCTAAAAAGAATAATTAGGATAGGTAATTTCCATTTCCTATCCCAGGGCAGATATAGTAATGAAACAGGCCAAGAATGTGATTCTAAGTGATTCTAAGCTTTTCTTTAAAATAAGGTTCATCAAGCCTGAAAGAATATGGGTGGAACTTGTAAGAGCCAATGACAGACATGGAAAAATTGGGAGTGCTTCAGTATTGCAGTGCTGTGTGCCTTGCTAATGTATTCCATCCTTTGCATACAGCTAAGAGCTGGTGCACAAAGCTGCTCTTCACACAACCACTGACATAGTTACTAGAGACTGGGACATCCCCCTGATTGTGGCCATGGAGAAGACCCAGAGCAAGTGAACCTCTGTGGTCACTTCACAAGCATCAGGTGAAATTTAGTAGTTTTTTGGTTGCTTAAACGTAATTTTCAAATCTGCTTCTGACCACAGCCTAATTCCTCCTTAATTTCCATTATTTTATCTTAATTTGCCTTTCTTCAGCACCCCATTTAGGCCAAGAAGGATTTGTTTGGTGATTAATTTGAAGTAGATGTAGGAATGCATTGGTTGGAGGGAGAGCAATATGTGCCACTCTCCGGGTTCCAGCCTGACCGAGACTTGACCCTTTTGTGCTTCTCTGTGTTTTTGTCTTTGATTTCAGTAAGTTTTGATGATGATGCTGTTCAGGAAACAGAGCAAAAGCCCATTGTTTTCTTAGATTATCTCCTCAGATGCACCCCTGAAGTATATTGCTTGGTCTGACTGCAGATCAACCACAAATGCTAAAGCAAATAATACTGTGGGAGCCTGAAAGTGCAGATGCCATTCAGAGTAGTCACAGACACTTTGATGTGGGCACTCAGTATATTTCCTGTGTTTCTTCACTCTAAATATAGTTTTGGCTTTAACTGTTTTCACCCAGTCTCTCAGGCCAGATCTCCATGCCATGGAATGAGAGTGTATAAATGTTGTGCACCTGATAATTTGGTATGTACTGTTCCATAACAAAGGCATGGATTTGGAAGGATCAAACTCAGATGCACACAGTGGTCACTAAGGAGTTTGAAACTCTGGGATTAGCTTCACTGGCTGTAGAGACTGGTGCTAGCCAGTAATCCACACCTCCAAACTCAGAAAATCAGGTACTTGACTCTGGACTTTAAATCTGGCACATGGATAATTTGAGCCAATCCAAGAGACTTGTTGTGGCAAAGTAGCTGGAGATAAAGGAGTAGGAAAAGCCTTGTTTTAAGAATATTATATCTTTGTAGTGAAGGAATTGAAAATACTTGCCTTCTGCCACACTGTACCATTTTCTTCATCTGTCTACTGAGCTGGTTAAAAATGTGCTGTAAATCTAGTTGTGCAGCAAAGAGGATGATGTCTAAAAAGTTATGAATTGCATATGTGCACCAATTCTTGACATGTTCTTGCCAGCACTACAGTAGTCATTAATATCTCCCATACTTTAGGCATTATCATCTCTTTTTCTCTCTCTGAAGGAATAACTTCCTTTCTTATTTCATGCACCATGAATATTTTTCATCCACATATTTTTTTTTTTATTCCTTTTGGCAACTATACTTCCAAGTTGCACCAGACAGATGTGCTGGGATGGTCTTTAAAAAGACATAAGATAATGAAGAATCCATATCACAATGAAACATTCAAAAGACTCACAGAGCCTTCTTTTTGTTTTCCTTAATTTTGTCTGTTTTAACACCCATGTGAAAGAAAGAGCAAGGCTTTTGTGGAAACTGGAGGAGTACTCTTCAGGTGTTTCTACCTTAGTGGTCATCATGCAGAGATGATATGGCTGCTCCTCCTTGTCCAACTTTTCCCCCTAAATCTCTGCTGAGCCTGGTTTCCTGACTGCACTAAAGCCTCCACAGCTCCAGTGCCAGTATGCCCATCTGCAAAACTATGATGTCTGGCACTCTGTTTGGAAGCTCCTGTCTCCAGCTACAGAGGCAGGAAAATCAAGGTTGTTGTGGACAAATGGTAGGATTCATGGAAGTCTAAACCTGAAAGAATTGGAAGGACTGTCAGAAAAGTGTAAGAATGGCCCAGCAGAGTCATGCCTAAAAGTGTGGCAAACCTCCTTTACTACTCTGAAATCCCCTAGGAAACCCCCAGAGGAAAATGTGGGAGACCTAAGGTTGGTCTGCTAAAAACTTCCACAGCATTTTTGAGTAAAGTATGACTGAAAGATGGTTTGGTGGGAATGTAGTATGAGGTGGGAATGTAGTACGAGGTAGGATGTGAAGCAAGGCAATGGCCTGGAAGACAGTCCAGTTAGAAAGGACACATGTAGGCAGAAAAAGAGGACCACAGTCCATGGTGGGGGGGAAAAGTCACAAGACAACTTGATATGTGGAAAGCAATGTAAAATATATATATAAATAATCATGAAGTGAGAGAGGGAAACAGGGTCACAGATGTCCCAGCAGAAGGAGCTTGATCTAAGCCAGGGAAAACAAGAAAGTACTATTTCTGCTTTACTTTCCACCTGGTTTTCCACCAAGTGGCTTCATTGGGCAGTTTCAGT
Organism: Melospiza georgiana; assembly: GCF_028018845.1. Classification (NCBI taxonomy): domain Eukaryota; kingdom Metazoa; phylum Chordata; class Aves; order Passeriformes; family Passerellidae; genus Melospiza; species Melospiza georgiana. The sequence continues at coordinate 53,238,019 of NC_080430.1, forward strand.
GGTAGGCTCTTACCTTTTATAGCAATAACCAGAGAAATGTGGTTAATAAACCGACTGTCCATAATTTTATTTGTTTCTATCATGACCCCTCACAGTCATCACTCTCAGAGAAGAAGAATCCTAGTCTGTCTGGAAGCCACTTCATATTTCTCACCTTTCTTATTTTCCTTTGTTTGCTTTCTGGCTCCCTTTTTAGAGTGGCCTACTAAGGAGAGGAAAACTGATAGACTAGACTGCATTCTGTATTTAGAATGTTCAATTCCATATTGTTTCCCTCCACTCCATTCCTAGTTCTTCTCGGTTATTCAGAGGTCAATTACCACCTCTTTTAATAATGCTGAATAAAAATTTTTGACTGAATTGAAGCCCAAACCCAAAAAACACAGCCCATGACAAACCATTGCTTTTACTCTGGAGAAAATATTACGTGTTCAAAACCATACAACCATTTCATAAAAGAATGTTCTTCACATCCATTTTCTTAAAAAGGAAAAAATAAAGGAAAAGAGCTGTCTGGGTTAATTAAATGACATTATGTCATCAGCACACAGGAAAGGTACATATCAACAAGGGCAAGAGAATCTGATACAGAACTTACCACATTTGTTGTCTGCTTTGTCTGTAGGAGATTTGGACAAAAATAAAAACACCCATGTGGTGGCTAATAATGAAGGATAGATTTATTAGCAGTAGAAATGGTCCTAAACTTTTAAGTTCCTAATGTTTCAGGGACTGTTTAGATGTAGAATTTTTGGCTGAGGTGCAGTTTGGAACAGTTTCTGGCTTTGGCTTTTTTCCTTGCATTTGAAGGCTTTTGAACTCTTTTCTGCTGTAGGTTTGATAGACATGCATATACTACAAGGCCAGGCAAAAAATGTACAAGTGTGTATGTAGAGAGATTGTATATAATGAAAATTTGATGGTCACCTTAAATTCATTGTAAGTATTTCAGATTATAGACTTCATAATTTTCCCTGAGCTAGAAAAATACTATAGTTAGGGGTTTTTTTCCTTCTAAGGAAAGACATGCAAAAAAAAGCAATTCCAATAAACAGATAGTACTTCATAAAACTTTCCTAATATTGTTTACTTGTTTTTTTCCTTTGTAAAAATAATGTAAAACTTTTACAAAATCCATAATAATGCAGAGAACTTAATCTGGTTAATATTATTTATACTAAAAAATGTGTTTGCCTGTATATTCTGGCAGTCAGTATATCTATCTTCTTCTTCAAGTCCTTTGAACTCACACAATTATTCTGGTCAGCCAATTATCTTCTCCCATGATGTCTTTGAAAAACTGTGTTCTTGCAAATTAACCCAAAACTGTTGCAAGTCTCTCTTCCTGGAGGCATGACAAAGTTGAGATTCATTAATTATTTTCTGGTGTCTGGAGGTGTCCATAACACAGCCTCCAATTGGGTCATTCCCAGATATCTAGTCTGTAACCTCAGGACCTAAAAATAAGAGCCTCTTCTCTTGGACTGAGAATCTGTTAGGTAGGAAGGAGCAAAGGGGCAGAGATTCAAATACATATTCCCCTCAATGAGGCAGGAGACAGCAGGGGTTGGGATGGGGAACGAGTGAGCCATGGAGTCTGCTGTTTTTTCCCATGGGGGAAGCTGCTCAACAATCAGACTTCTCTGAAGTGAGTCAAGATCACCACTCAAAGTGAAGACATTCTCACTCCCCTGAACTCTACCAGCAGAATAAAGAACATATACTGTGGTCCCAGTAGCAAAAATGGGAAGAAGGAGCAGGAACTCGACAGTCAGGGACATGTGCATTTTTTACCTGTGTATGTGTTTGAGAAAGAGAATATTGGAAGAAAGCAAGTGTGTTTTCTTCCCTTCAGAAAGGTGGCTGTGATTAAAAATGCCCTTGTGAACAGAGGTAAAAGGGTGTCCATGTTAAGCCTCATTATCCTCCCACCCAATAACCAAATTTCCTCATTTCTTTTCACCAACCCCATCTCAAACCCCAAAATTCTCAGCCATTTAATCCCCAATCCATCTTAAAATCCCCTCCTAGACCTCCCATTCTTCCCTGTAGAGAAACCTCTGAATACGCAGCCCTGCAGCCAGATACAGCTTGGCAGATGCTGTAGTCCTCTTGTGTGTACCCATGCCTACTTTTTCTCCTGCTCTATAAGCTGAACACAAGTTGCACATACATCAAAACAAAACTCAGAAAAAAAGAGATGGCAACAGGAACATGTGCAGAATAAAATATATGTGCTGTAGCTCAGTGTTGTGAAAAATGACTTCCTCCTCACAGGGCTCAACTCAGAGTTCAACATCTGCTAGGCTACTTAGCTCTTTAGTGGACACTGCATCATTGCTTTACCAAAAAGAATATCTTAACATGAAAACAGGGTTATCTTACAGTGATACTTGCTCAATATTTCTACCTCCTTTCTGGCAGTCTGCAGCCTAGGCACTTTTGAATTAGAAATTATGTCTGTATCTTCCTGTTTAATCGCCCCTTGTGGACTTCCATTAATTTGTTTATTTATATTTTAAAGCTTTTTGGTATTTTGACTTCTACAGCATGTGGGAGGAGGGAGTTCCACAGTTTTTTCTAAGCAAGCAAACCGCTTTGTTAAGAAGTATAAGCTTGACCTCCATCATGAAACTAGAACCAGGACTGCAAAGAATGTGTGAGGGAAGCCAAGTTCACTTTTATCAAATTGTGGTCCAAGCTGTAGACTGTGAAATCAAACTCACAGGACACAGAGGTAGTAAGTACAGACTATCTGGAGAGACCCAGGTCCCAACCTTTTATTAAAAAAAAATCACCCTGTGGCTTAGCAATATTTGTCATGCTGTCTCCCAGCTACACTCAGCTGACTCCAAAAGCTAGTTCTTGAAGGGAAGCAAATATTTCTTTTCACAAAAATAGTGAGATTGGGAAAAGGAAATGTCAACTCAGTGCGTGGCTCAAAAGACTTCTCAGGGTAACATAATCATGCAGCCACATAGTTGCTTCTCAAATGGTGGTTAAAAAGTGGCTTTTGTCAGTCACTTGGAAAATGTAACCACCTTATCAAGCACTGGTGAAGCTAATAAAAAGGGAGGAGTGGGTTGTCCTGGAATTCCTCAAAAATCCCTTCAAATATTTGCATTATTGCATTTCAAGCTGGATTCCTTGAACAACTTCCTTTGGAACAAAGTTCCCTGCTTGACTGCCCAGAGCATTTCTGTTCTCTAGCCCCTCAAATAATGGTTTAGATAGAAACTCAGTTCTTAGAAGGTTTTTTTCCTTCTTTTCCGAGGGAAAATGTGAAGACAAACAACTGCCTGGGATAAGCTGTTTCTTATCTTCATCTTGTAAAACTCCTCCAGGAAAGCTAATTACAACGTGTAAGACAGGGCAAAGAAGCACCAGAAAAGGAAAGGAAAAAGAGGCCTTGAAACCCACAAGCAGTCAGAGGAAAGTCCTGGCCTTTATAGTTCCCGTCAACAGCAGGAGAAGCCTGGAAAAGGTTGTGCAGTGAAATCTGTGTCTCTGTGATTCATTACTTCAAGGGGAGGTTTAACACAGCACAGGAGGCTGAGCAGCCCCAGCATTGCTGAGCCTGGGACAGAGCTGCGTGATTTCCTGATTTCATGGCAGTTGGACGGCGCTCCAGGATCACAGTCTTTCCCAGGCAGCAGACTTGAGCTTTGAGTACCTAGACTTTTTTAAAAAAACCCAAAACTAAAAACAAAACCCCAAACAAACAACAAACCAAACCAAAAGACAATCCCCACTGCAGGTCCCTGCTGCACCTACACTCTGCCATGGCTCCCGACACTGGGGTCCATGTAGCAGCAGCTGGGAATCATGACATTGAGGGACAGCAAAAGCTTATTAATTAAATAAAAAGTGGGTTTATTGCAAGTGGTGCCAACAATATGGTGGCAACACCCATACGTGTTCGTGGACCTTCCTCCAGGATATTTTTTTTCTGGTGTGAGCAGATTAGTGTTGTTTCCTGGCTGGCAGTTAGGTGAAATGCAATTGCATTATGGTGTTATTTTCATCTGCATCTTTGAAACCTCAGCGGGTATGGGATATTTCTACCAGGAGATAAAGGGTGGTTATTTTTGAAAAATATCTTGCTGTGAGGCTAACTGAAAAAAATCACCCTGACTCACACTTGGGTGCTTAAGGGCTCTCACCACTGGGGACCTCACCTGGGAGGGCAGAGGGTGGAATTCAATGTACAGATTCCCAGGGAAAATAATGGACATCTTTCCCTTGTATCACAAGATTTCCCCCCAGATTTGAAGAGTGTTTATTTTAAAACAAGATATTGAAAAACATTTTCCTTTTTACTTATATAAGAGGATCCTAGTCCAAGGTTTTCCCTTTCTCCTTCAAGTGCTGCTGATGAGCCAGACAGCTGAAGCAGGAGGTGTGAGCTTGAGCAAACCATTAATAATTGTGGTGCTTCTGTTTTCCCTCTTGTATGAAAAGACCACAGCGATTCTTACCTAGCTTACAATACATTGAGAGGCTTATTATTTTCCAAGGACTGGTGAGCTTGTGTCTGCTAAATCACTAACAAGCCTTCCTCACTTTTTTGTGCTTTTCTGTTTGGTTTTGTATCTCTCTCTTTGTTTTTCCTTTATTCAAGCCAGTTCAATTTCCTGCAGCACTTTGTAGCCCTCTGTTACTTTTCACCTTTAAAATTGTAAAGTCATCATTTAGGTCATCATTTTTAGTCTCCACTTCAGCTCCTGCTCAGTCTGAATGCCCAGTCTCCTCCAGTTCCACAAACTCTGTACCTTGTCCATTTAGTCCCACCGTGGAGCCTGTCAGGTTGCTTTGAGGAACCCCCAGCCTTGGTGGTGGTGCACCACAGCCCCTTCCCCAGCCCAGCAGTGACATCCGCAAAGAATTCCCCTCTGCCAGTGAGCCATGGTGACCTCCCCTTCCTGAAACCATGCTGGCTATTTTCTGTTAATCTGCTCTTTTCCAAATGTTCTCCTTTTTGACTCTTAAAAGAGCTTCAAAGGCTTTTGCTCACAACTCATGTCAAACTGACTAGTGTGCAGTTTCCTACTATGTCTCTATAGGTTCACTTTTAAAGTTATGCCATTACGCATTAGTCATCCTTTTTCCTCAGAGACCAGTTCTGAACTCAGTAAACTTATGAAAACATCTACCAAAGTCTCTCCAGTTCCTACTGTTATTCCATTCAGTGTTCCCTGCTGGCTGCAGCACCGGGGTCCCAAAGCCTGGCCCTGTGGAAGGTCCCAGGCACGCGTCTCATCTTTGCTACAGCCTGGAGTTCAAAGGGTGCATCTAGAGGTGCCAGAGGAGTTTTTCTGGCTTTGCACAACTGTTAGTGACCCCAAAGACTGTCCAGAGAGCATTTGAAATACAGTTTCTGGTATTAATGAACACAGCAGCCTCCAGAGAGGTGCTGTAATTTACTCTAGGTCTCTTGTATCTTCAACTATATCACAAGGCAATAGCTAAATATCAGTTCTTTAGGAGGACTCCAATGTTGCTTTTTCTGTCCAAGTAATTAATTTACCATCTTCTCTTGTAATTATTTACATCCATGGCAATTTGAATTCTGCCCTTTGGAGATTTAAAAGGAGGGAAAAAAACCATTGTCACCTGAGATCTTTGTCGGGTTGTTTGACTTCTCTACTTCTACACTTTTTTATAGCCTGTTCCCATATTCACTATGTATTTCCTGAGTTTATTACATGTGATTTTGGAATATTCACCATTCCTATATTATGCCTTATGCTATTGATATATTCCCTTGCCTTCATTCAAATGGACTTGCCGAATGGGATTTCCATATCAATGTTGTTTCCTATCTCATTATTTACACTTTTGCTTTTACAAGTAAATATTTATATTCTACAAGATATCTTCCCTCCTCTGGTATTTTCAAATATAAATTATCTTAATAGATGAACCTATGAAGCAATAAGGGATTATAAATACAATTATAAAATTTATAGTAATGTACAAGGTTTGAAAACCTGTATTTTAAATTTGGGATCAGTGGGAGAAAGGAAAAAAAGCAGAATGTCCTAATATCGAGATTTATAATGAAAAGTTACTTTGAAGGTGAGTTCTTTACTGAAGGGTTAGCAAGGAAACATACTGGATGTTTAAAGGAACTAATTTTCCATCTATACTGAAATAATTTATTTTCATTGCTTAGCATAGATAAAAAATATCTTGACATAATTCCTTATAGTTCCCCAGGACTTCAAAAAGCCAATATTTTCCAGACTAGCATAGTCTTTGGCATCTTGCATCTGCCTTCATGGAACTCTGTGGATGTTCACGTGTCCTACCTGTAACATGTCCCAGCACCACTTTTAGAGGAATATAATTGCAAATTATTTCTGCTCTGTCACTGTATTTATCTTTTACAAAGCCAGCAGTGATTGCATGGTCTTTGAGGACTTTCTCTATTTTTGGATTCATTTCTGTACTGCTGGTGGTTGGGGAAGGCAGGATGTTTGTCTTTTTTTGCTTCTGTTTTTGGTAAAAGTCAGTTTGAGTTCAAGGCCAGATGGAACATGTTCTTGGAAGAAAAACCAGTGAAGATTACTGAATACACAAGCACCATGTCCTAATCAAGAACTTCCAAACTGAAAGTAGTTGAAGAGTGGGACATTACTAATGGGAAATTTCAAACATGCCTGTCTTTCTTTGTCTTCTTTAGGTATCCATTTAACCACCACAGCTGGAGAAAGCATGATGTGTTCAATGGCCTGTTGCTGTGATACGTAATGCCTTCCTGTCATGTCTTTTAATTCAAATTTTTTTTGACAACACAAAATGGATTTGTGTTTACCTGGTTGCTGCTCTCCCACAAGGAGAGAAATTCAGATGCTTGGCTACACCGTAAATGTGTCCAGAGACATTATGCATAGGTGTGAAATCCCACCAGGCAACATCAGTCAATGGAAAATGTTTCTTTGGGCAGCAAATATTATCAGTATATACTTGTTGGGCAGCATATATTATCAGTATACTCACTGAATCTTTCCCCAAAATATTGAATTGGAACTCTGCTCTAGGTTCCTGCTTGCAGTGATACCAATGATACATGTACTTATTTATTTAGTTGACTTCTTCATTGTCAGTCTCTTCTTCCTCACTCTCTCTCTCTCTCTATATATATATACACACACACACATAAAATTCCATATATATATATGTATATATATATATATATATATATATACACACACATTCTGAAGAGATTTTTCCTTCTTGTTTTCAGCAGCTGGAGACAAACAATAGAATGGAGACCTTAAGGAACTTTTAATGCACTGCACGTTACCTGCAGCTACCTCTTCAATAAAAGTGAGATCTGCTTCTGGATTGTATCCTTATGTGGAGCTCCAGTTTCCAAATCCTTCTTTCAGAGACTCCCTGAACCTGGGATGGTCGCATTTTTTGCTGCTAACTCTTCCAAATTCACCATCTGGCACTTCTCAGTGCTGAAGAGTCAAGATAGTTGTCAGCAGCAATGCAAATCATTGTTGTTTTGTTAAACTAACCTATAGTACATCCCCTCCTTTATTTTTTTTCTTTTCTCTTGCTTCCAGAGGGTATAAATAATAATGTTTAAAAATGAATAAACACACATGCAAAGACATATAATATCTCAGTCACATTCCAAAGTCCTTGCTCAGGGTTTTCATTCATTTACAATGCCAATAAAACTCCAACTGAGGTGAATATGATTTTGAGAGACTAAAAATTGAGTAAAATTTGCAGGACAAATTTGGCAGAAATTTGCAACAGCAGCATTGGCAATCCAACTCAGAATGCTTATTAAAATGAAAGCTGAGATGCCATTTGTGGCTTGGGAAAAAAAAAAAGTCTATTTTGGGGACTTGGCTTTTTTCCTCCCATCACTGTATCCTTTCTCGGTAGCAGCACAATCTTTAGCACTTATGGATAAAATTCTGAAAATCTTGTCACACCTGCCACCTTTCACAGCAACAATGAGAAATACACCTCTGGCAAATGAGTAAGTTCTGTACCATAGACAGACAGAGAGCATAATGAACATCTTTGTTTTTTTTGGTCAGTGAGAGGGCTGGTTCATTCACTGGTTTGGTTAAACACCACTCATTCCAAATACTGTATTTGCAAACTCCCTAGCAAAGAGCAAGGCTCTCCAGGAAAAGCTGTTGGGGACAGGCTCCTGGTGGAGGTTGTATTTAGCACCTGTGGGTTCCTGCTGCCTGTGACACTGTGAATTAGCGTGATGAGGCACTGCAGAGTGCTGGAGCTGCCACCCTTTGTCCCCTGGGACTGTCACTGTGCAAAGTTTTGATCTCCTCCTACCTAACAGGCAAATTGAGATTATTTTCTCAGATACAAATCTTTGTTAATTATTAGCAGAGATATTTTTAAAAAGTTAAATAACAAAATGTAATCTCGGAGAAGTGAGCACTGCCACAGAAGCAGTTAAGGATCAGTCTGGAGATCTTTGAAATTTCTGTTAGTGGGATTTCCACGCTGATACAATCTAACACTTTTTGGGGACTGTATACTTCTGTTCTGCTAGGATATCAGAATTATCAATCTTTTGATTATAATATTCATGATAGTCAAGCAGACCAGAATGAGCAGTAAAGTGTAATTCAATTTAACCATTTCCACTTTCATATTTCCATAGTTGCTGATACAATATCCTGGTGCAGCATATCCTCTCATTATGTCTCCATTTTGCCTTCACATACTGCTCTCTGCACAGTTTTCCCTTTTCCACTTTTTTCAGACCTGTGGATCTCATTCTGACCTAAGGTCTACCACTATAAATTCAAAGTACTGCCATTTTTTTGGCCTTACATGTTTGCACTGACACAAATCACAGCAGCCTCAGATCCTTGGCATTGCTTATACTCTGCTTCTCTGTTACGATCTCGCTGTGCCCTGTGCGTGACTGATCACTGCTGCTCCCTCCTGCCAGATCCTCAGGCCTCTCCACCCAAATCATCCTCAGTGACATTCCTGCTAACGAAGGGTGTGTGCTGCAGACTGCCTTCCTCCTGCTCCTCTGCCCCATCTCCTCCTTATCCCGCAGAAGGGAAACCTCGAGAGGGAAGGAATACGGTAAAAACCATGGGAGACACAGGGAGGAGGAGAGAGCCTGAGGTTCAACAGCTCCAAGCTAATCTGTCAACAAAATCTTATTACAGTAATATAAGGTAAGTCTGTCATTGTACTACCAAGGCAAGCCCATCCTTGTCCCACATTGTTTTGCTACCAGAACTTTTTTCCCTGATCCCACCACCTCCTTGCTTATCCTGGATGGTCACAGCCCTTCCCTGGGCACTTGGGCAGAGGCAGAGAGCCAGAGGGGCCAGAATCCCCACACCTAACTCCTGGGCTTGTGGTTCTGGACAGAGGAGAGCAGTGAAATGAGTTAAGGTGGCAGGTTTTGGAGCTGAGTATGGTGCACATTGTTGCTCTCAGCTTTTGTTCCTGCAGCTCTTAGTGCTGAGTAATAGCAAAACCTCAGTTTTGTGTCACTGCAGCTACAGATTTAGCAGCTGCTTTGGCAGCTTCAGACCACAAGATCCAGTCTGACTGACAACCAGGAAAGAGAGGATCCAGCTTCCTTTTAGCAGCATCATACCTTTGGCACCAAATGTATTTTCTATTTCATACTGTCACACATTATATTCAAAATGAGTGCCAGACTGTGTGAAAGAAAAAGTTTTCTGTTTTGCACCAGAAGATCCTGAATCTAACAGGAAAGCTTTCCCAGCCTGCAAGGAGCCCTGGTGATTGCTTTGTGAGGCCAAAGGGGAAGTGTAAACCTGACGAGCTAAGGGGTTTCTCCCTTTGTCTTCAAATTGCATTGACTCTCTGATATCTGATAGTGGATTTTTTCACTTAGCAAAGCCTATGGGTAGCAGAAGGCAAGCACTTTTAAATATTTTTCTCATTTAATTAAAAATTTTTAAAAAATCTTTCAAACACTACTGAACCTCAAAAAGGACTGGGCTGAGCAATTTTTGAAATGGCTTAACATGCTCACAAGCCAAATGACCTTTGTGGATGAAGTCCAGAAATTGATGAAAAAGCTGTTGAGTTTTGTGTTCAGCGTGAGCATCTACTTCAAAACCTCCTAAAGAGAAAACACATGTCCTGATCCAGTCATTGAATACAAGAATTTATTAAACTTTTATTTCTTGCATTATGCATCCATGAAATACATGGATGTACTATTCAGTTGAAGGTTTATGAATTGGGTTTATGGGAGGGCTAGTGTTTTTTTTAATCTTACATTACCTAATGGTTAAAGCTAATCCAGAATGTTGCTGAATGTCTGAAGCCACAACTAAAGTTGTTTTTATGTCTGGCCCTTTTGGGAAGGTAGACTGTCTTGTTTTTTTAGATTAAAACAGATAGAAAAACCTGTTTTCATATATGAGATTTGGACAGACATTTTTCAGTTTTCTTTTACTGCTGTTCTCTTAGGTTGCATATAGATTAAAAATAAAACAAACAAACAAACAAACAAAAAACCCCAAAAAAACCAGCAACTCTGAATCCTGCAATACAAACAAAAGGGTCTAAATGATGCAGAGACACATATTATGATTTATTGTTCCTTGTAATTTATAATTATGGTATTGTTACTGTCTCAGCTATGAAGATATTGCATTAATTTATTTTAAGAAGATTGCTACATGAGCTGTATGTGTATGCACATAAATATTATTTGACTTTTAATGCAAGAGTATGGAAAAGCTAAGATGCTGCTGAGATAAGACGTCAGTGCTGTACCTGGAAGAAACTTCTGCAGACCAAACTTGGCCCAGTTTCCAGTTTTATTGAAACCAGATGCCTTTGCAGCATCTAGCTCCAAAATCTGTGGTGCTTTGTCTAATCTATAACCCCTGGGAACTGCTGGCACCCAAGATACACCTTGGGAGGGTGTCCCAGGGGCTGCTACCACAGTGGTGCAGAAATGGTGGGCTCGGTGCAAAGGTCTTGCTTTTTGTGTTATTTGTGAAGAGCATTTAACTCCACGCGAGATTTCTTGGGAGGAGATAGTCACTGTAGTCTCTCTGGATATTGGAGGGTGTGTCTGGACAGATGTTTGGAGAAAAATTAGTGTGAAACCCTTTGCAGTCCCCTTTGGAGACCTTGCAAGACCCAGGGCTGAAGCTACACACAGGGCTTGGGAAGAATCCGTGTGGCACCAGAGCTTCCCTTCCTCCTCTGCAAAGGGTATCCCAGGACAGGGGAAGGCACTGGCCTGACTTGGCTTCTCCCAGCTGCCATATGGTTCCTCAATGACTGTGTCCAGCTGCCACAAATTAAGGCTGTCCCTCGGCCTCAGACTGCTGGAGGCTACCCTGGGATTGGGCAGGGAATCAAAGGAGCACATCCGACTGAGCCCAACCGTTCTCTGCCCTGACGACTGCTGCAGTCTCTGTATTTAGCCTGGGATGGGTGGATTTGTATGCAACAGAGCTGTCCAGTCCAGCAGTACTTTCAAGGCTGAAAGAAACGTTGGTTAGCTTTCCCCCCCCCTCTTTATCTCTTTCAATTTTACATCCCCACCAGTCTCCAGAAACAGGTAACTTCACTAACCACAGAAAGCTGTTCTTGAGGTGTGCTGGTCTGCCAATGGAAACTTTACCAAGGCAGTTTTCTCTCATGGGATTTCCCTCTCAGGGTTTGGTCCTTTTGTTTTTTGCTGGTTTGGGGTTTTTTCCTCTTGTGAGTAATGGCACAGCTACTCATAGGTTTCACATGAGAGAAAGCTGCTGTGTAATGGCCTTGTTTTAAGGTACAAGGGATGAGATAATTGGCATGTAAGTTATAGAGGCTGGCCTGTCTGTAAGATTGAGTGGATCCTACACCTACACTAATACAAATACACTGAGTCAAAGGGGTAAAATTTCTTGTCAGAGATGTGCAACAGTCACAGAAAAACTAGCATTTAGGGGGAAAAAAGACTTGTTTAAAGGAAAATTGTGATGGAATATGGCCTGAAAGCAATCTGCAACACGAGATCAGAACACAGAGCTGCATCCTGGCTTCCTTTCAGTGGACATAGCCCCAGTTATTGGAAGGAAACATTGTTGAAACTTTCTGGATCCTTATCCCATTTTGCCTTCTGTATGGTAGTATAGAGGACCATCAAATATCATCGTTTTCTTCAAACTTGGAATTGTTGCACAGTGTTCTAGCTCAAGAATCTAGGGCTTTGTATACTGTACTTCATCAAAAGGAATCATTTAAGAGAAAAGTAATATGGTGCATAGCTTGAGACACCAAGGCTACCAGGAGAAGGGTTTAGATGTATTTATTTACATTAAGATAGTTTCTGCAAGACAGGAGAGAAAATAGTCCACAGAACTTGTGAAAATGCTGAGTATTTCTGTTTGAACAAATTTGAACACATGATTTTCAGCATTCAGACTATATTCATGCATTTGTCTACATCTAAAACCCCTCATTCTTCCTCCTTCAAAAAAAAAAAAAGGAAAAGAAAGAAACCCCAACATCTTTTACCTCTTCCCTATCCAATGCTATAACACTAAAGCGAATTTCACCCTTATTGGTCAAAATTTCCATTTCTAAAAGTGCTTCTTTATCTTATTTTTGCTGCTTCCCTGGGCTGAGTTGCTCTGAGGGAGGAAAAAAAAAATCCTTTTTATGGGTTACATTACTTATGCAGCAGGCATGAAACTGCAAACACCTGGTAGAGTTTCCCTTGTGTGAGCTGCAGCCTACCTCAGAGTACTTTGCAAACATCTGAAACTCATTCTGTGGATCTCAAAGGCCCTCTCCATCACTGATTGAATATTTTTATGAGATTCATTATGGAGCAGCTGTGATTGATACCGGTGATCACACAATAGAGGCTATTAATGTTTGAGATGTGGTCACTGTCATCCAGAAGAATAATTATTAAATTAAGGTAAATACAACATGTATCCCGATTCCACACACATTACGCCTTTTTTTGGCAGGGAACATCTGGATGAGGTGATGCTTGCTGTAGGCAGGGGATGGTTGGAGTATTGGCTCACAAGGATGTTAATTTTTGGCTAGTGAACTGAGAAGTAAAATATCAGAAAGAATTGCAAAATTAATATCAGATTTAAAATTGCTAAATAATAACTGAATGGACAACAGAGTATTCGGCGACTGTGCTTCTGCCTTTCTGTGCATTTCCTGAAATATTTTGTCTTTGTTAACAGGGAACCCCCAGTGTTCTCCCATGTCATGCAGCCTGTAGGATCTGTGTTATCACCTTATACTTGGACACTCCCTGCCACTGTCCCTGTGGAAAATAATAATATTTTTGGGTGAAACGTGAGTGTCTCTTTCAAGAGACTCAGACACAGACATGGTATATGTACCTGTAGGAATTTTTTTTGTGTCTTTGTGTGTTTGTTTGCACACACATGCATATGTAGCACTGTGTGTAGGGTGTGAAGGACAAACATTTGTGTGTGTGTACCTCAGAACAAGGAGAACATCTAAGAAGATGGTTTTCATACAAGAGGAACCAGCAAGCAATCTAATTCATAATTTAAAATAATCTCTGGTATCTGGAAGACAGCCACTAGCAGCTGAATGGTGCTACACCACCAGATTAATATGAGGGGGACCTTTTGGGAGTAGCACCCTCTGAAGGAGTCCATTAAAATGTGTATTGAAAAGAAGAGAAAACAAGAGCTGATTTTTTTTTTTGCTGGATTTCACCTGTAGTAGTTCTTGATATTTCATCTTAGTAGGTACTCTAGTTTGCAATGGATTTGTCATATGCCATTTAAAGTAATTAATTGATCACAAACTGGCCGTATATTGGGGATCTAAAATCACCCCTGTAATTAACTTCATTGCTGCTGCTTGTAGCATATTTCATGGTCTTGGCCGTTTAAAAGAAACCTGTCCAGATTGTTTCATCTCAATGGAATTATGTAGTTTTACACCTGGTGGATTCTATGAGTAGGACAGAGGACAGAAATTGTGGGGTTTTTTCATTGCTTTGATCCTTTGTTGATAGTGTCCTATAATCTTTTTTCTTATCTAATCAAGTGGATAGCATTAAAAGAATAAGACACAACATCAGAAATTATTATATTTAATGCTTTTTAAAAGCATTAAAAGAATAAGACACAACATCAGAAATTATTATAACAAGCATCAATCTTTATTCAGTTTTTTATAGGCAGAGTTTGTTTTTGTTTCTTGTTTCCTACTTTTTTTTGTTCTTTAAAACCAATGGCAATAAGAGCTGCAGTTATAAAAACATCCAGTGTTTTATTTATACAAATATCTTGCTAAGAAATGACAAATGAAATAAAGGGTTTATTGTTTCTTAAAGTAGCCAAATTATTCTTTCAATTATACCTGTATTGAATACAGTATAACTGTATTGAATTTGGGGCTTGTTCACTGGTAGAGACAAAAATTTAGCTCATATTTTATAAGTGAATGAAGTATTTTACCAGGTTCTCCTTTCCTTCCTGTGTGAGTCAATTACACAATACATCCAGAGACTTGCTCCAGCTGGGGCTTTACACAGTAATCTGCACTACTCATATGCCAATCTCAAGTTTATATTAGAAAGAATCTTTAAACAGTTGTAAGTTCAACAAAACAGAAATTCAGGGTTCAGTGTCAGAGAATTAATCTTTTTCCAGATGTAACAGAACCTGGTCATCATAGATTATCTCAGTTTATGCAGCTGAAAACTGCATTTCTTTAAAGTGCAATTATGCTTACATTTTACATTTGGCTAAATTATATATCTTCTCTGCAAGCTACACTACTAGAGGTGACTACAAATCAACATATGGGTTTTCTCTAATGCAGAGAAAGCCCAATTATGGCAAGGCTGAGTGGTTATTTGACATTTATATGAAGTACACCTATCCTAAGGTATGGAAAATTATCATTATTTTCAGATGGGAAATACCTGGCAGACTATTGAACACTGTCCGTGAGAACCTTTGTTGTGCCATACAACACTCAAGTCTTACATTCCTTTCAACCATGAGTGTTGGAAGAAAAATTCAGGGAAAAACCCTTGACATGCTACTTCTGTGTGTTTTTTAAAGACAACCACTATTTTTCCCCCCTGTGCATTCTACAGTGCTTTTAATTTGAAAAATCCTTTTGTATAGGTGATTGAATCCATCAGCATTTGAATTTCAGTGGTAAGACCCCAGTCACTTTAGCAAATGTACTTGTGCAAGGTTGTGATGTTAAAATCCAAAATAGTCCTTTTTAGCTTTACTGTCTCCAGAACTTTTCCAATATCCTAGAATTACGTAGTCCTAAAAGGAGGATGGATAGAGTATCTTCTGTAGCACTTTTCTGCTGGTTCCTTGGAGGAGGTGAATGGCTGCTGACAGAGGCCCAGAGGAGCCTTGTCTCTTACTGCATGTATGGGAGCAGTCCCGAGCACAGTTCCCAGCTTCCAAAGGAGGCATCCACCCACTGGAAATACTGATGTTAGTGCCTCCGATGTCTTGAGGTACGAGCTGAAGGACCTTGCTTTTCAAAGTGCTCAGCCTTGCAAAGCACAGTTGCTCTGTTGCATGAAGTGCCAATGAAGGCCACAGGAGCTGGCTGGCCAAGCCCAGAGGTCTCCAGCTCTGGAGGTCTCTGGTTTTCTTGGGCGTTGTCCTTTGATTCGAGTCCTGTTAATTCCACTGCGACTCAGTGTTGTAGTTGACTGTGGGAAAGCTGGGAGTGTGTTGGAAATATGAGCTGTGTGGGTAGAAAAGGTTTGAAAGAGGGCACAGTCTGAGAGTTAGCAAGCAGGGCTGTGCTCCCTGGGTGCTTAGAGCTACTGACATCCTGTGGTGCCTTTCCAACACCTCTCTGTCCTAGGACAACTCCACATCACCAGATAAGGGAAGTGATATCGCGTCTGCGTTTTTCAGTCATACCTCACCAGAAATCCATGCTGTGCTACCAAAGCCTCCAGTTTTGAGTGTGCATGTTTTTCTAACCTAATTACATTTACGAGGTGCTTTCTTAAACCACCTGAGATGAGATCATATCCACACCAAATGGACAGGGAGAAGCTTGCTTTTTATCACAGCAACCAGCTGCTTGAAAAGAGTTCTCCTTCAGTCATCCTTTCAAAAATCCTACCTGATCTCATACATTTGTGTCCCTTCGACTTAGCTGTGTGCTCTTTTAACATGTTTCATTCATTTTTATCTTACAGTATATGATTCAAAGGGAAACAAAGCATAGAGGGGCTGCAGATAACCCAGAAAGGCCTGATGGTGTGCACTGCACTGTGCCTCAGAGGGTCGTGGTGAGTTTGAAGTGACATTCGCACTTCTCACAGCAGAGATGAAAATTCAGTTATAGTCAAACCTCTTCATTCCAATGGGCCTAAGATAAGGATGCCCAGAGTAAAGCATGCAAATCTGCTCTATCCAAAGCTTGGACTTAAGGAATAGTAACTCAGAGAAAGAAAAGAGGAGTTCATATCAGCACATATGAATATTTTTATCATATCGGTCTAGATTTTTGCTCTCATTTTTGTCTTTTTCTAATCCTAAGGCAGAGAGTTATTCTGCATCCATATGTGTATTTACTGTGTCTTACAGCACAGGAGTGGTCTTGGAACTGTAAGCAAACACCCCCCAACCATTAGAACGTCCCCATACCACTTCTGAAAACCTGAAACCTCATAATAAAGCCAGTCCTGGTGACCTCTCTCTGTCTCGTGTTTAGAGGGATGAATATTGGTGGTAATTTTTTCTTGGTAATGATCAGTCAGCTTTCTTAAAAATCAGAAGAGGATGTGTCTATATAAGTAGAGCTTTTCCCTGTATTTTCTTGTGCACTGGTGTTTAGAGGACTGAATTATATCTTAGATATAATTCCTCTCAAGCTCTACCTGCTTAGTCTGTATTCTAAAAGCCATGATGTAGCATAGAAGTAGACAGAAAATGTATCTGAATGGGTATGTGCACACATATGAGGTATTGTGTGCACTTCACTATGTTTAACACTGGAATTTAAGACATTAGTTTGCCTGTGTGTTATTCCAGTCTTCTAATAGTGTCACTCCTCTGTGATGCTTTACAATTCAGAGAAGCATCCATTATTTATTTTTATTCCCCCAGGTGACATGAGGCCCCAGGCTTTATTTAATACGTATCATCAGGCCCTGCAGTGAGTACAGAATTGTTAATTTCCTTGTAGGCTCACTTCTGAGCTGTTATGAGAGCAAGAGTTGGGTGAACATTTTTAAAACGGTGAGACTGATATCTGAAATGTGAGATGCAGTGGGACTGTTGTCTCAATTTTACAGATGAGGAAAGGAGAACTGGGATGAAAAATAAAAAGCCAATCAAAGGTATGCAGTAATTTGGAACAGTGAGCTTCAGGAGGACTTGCCAACTTTATACAATTTGAATATTTAATGCCTAGCTCTGGTTTGATTTTTTCTTCTGTGGAGGGTCAGACCTCCACCTACATCATCTGAGTGCAGACTTAGTCACACCCCATTTAAGTGCTCACCATGTCTACTTAGGCTGGTAGCATTTCTGGCATCCTTGTCTGGACTTTGCAGAAAACTTACAGAGAGACAGGATCATGCAAGGGGGGATCATCAGGGCTCTGTAAGGTGTCCACTTTAGGAAGAGATGAAGGATATAATACAACTAGGTATTTTTCTCCATGGGCTATGAAAGGAATAAGGACCACTAGCTCAAGGCTGAGGCCCCAGGTCAGCTGAGATGAACTCCTCTCAAGGGTTGAATGCTAGCAATGACATTCAACAATTCTTTCTATATAATTTTTTTATTATCACATTATATATAGGTAGTAGTGTTGTATGACAAACAAGGTACAGAATAATAAATATGTGTCCATTTATCACATGTTCATCAGATATGTATGCATATGCACATACAGATTTTTCAGCTATCTACGTTTTTTATGTATGGACATTGAAACATGAAGGCATTTCTGAGAAATTGAGGGGCAACTAATGCAGAGCAGAGCTATACTGCTCTTAAATTGAAATTTAGATGTTCTTCAAAGGGATTTTATGTGGAACAGGTAGAGTTTTATGTTAACCATTTGGGAAAACACTGCAAAGATCTTTATTACTGGATATAAACCTAGGAATGTCTGCACAGCAATAGGATGGGTACATTTATGTATTACTTTGTACAAGTATTTTTAATGCCTTTGCACTCAATACTAGTGATGTTGCCTTTTATATGTCAGATGTGAAATTTAATTCTATTCCTTCTTCTTTGATTTACTTTACAACAACAATTTCACTCAAAGGATTGCCTACATGGCTTTCAGACAACCAGTTGAGCAACTTACAGGAAGGTTATCTGGTTTCTTGATTGGCACACACTGCTCTCCATGTCCAGAGGTCCAAGAAGACATTACTTTTTTTTGTCCAGCAACACAAGCAGAGGAAGTGTTAATCAGTAGTATTTTGTTGTCATTACTTTCTGCAGTAGGCTTGATTGTGTTCCTTGACCTTGTGAAATTTAAATCTCCTCATCTTGCAGGCAATAGATACAGCTGTTGCTGCACGATCCATGGCACTGTGGCTTGGTTTCTTCTTCCCACTCTCCTTTTTTTTGTTAACCCACCATCATCTTGCTGAGTGTGCTAATTTGACTTATACTGCTCTCCCAGCTAATCTGTGAAGTGGGAGTGGAAATGAAATGAAGGGGTGACATGCTTCAAGAGCAATCATGGTGGCTGAAACAGCAGATAGGTAAAATTTAAAGGAAAGTAAACATGCAGCTGTATTCTCAGCATCTACATTCCACCATGCCAATTTAGGTGCTACCTTCAAGTCTATGCTTCAGTTTCTGACTCCTTTTAATTTCCAAGTTATTTTCATCAGGCTTAGATACAAGATTTATTTCAGCTCTGCCTTTTGTTAAGCCTTTTAAAGAAAAATTAAGGAGCATAACTTACCAGCATGAAATACTGGAAGGAAGCATGACTTACCATGACTTACCAGCATGAAATACCAGGAAGGTATTTCATACCATTTTTTCAGAGGGGTTACTAGTGTTGTGTCTACTGGTTTGCTTGATTCAGAATAATTTGAAGGAATATGGTGAAGCCTCTTCAATCAATGCTGACCTGTCAAAATGTAAAACCACAACTGTTTTTAGCGCTAGTATACTAGTGTACGGATTAATTTAGGGTTTTCTTCTAGACCAGCAAATACAGACAACCATTTTGAGATTGCCTGCAGATCAATATAAGTATTTGAGGTGTTTACTCAGATCTAAGAATTAGTTGTTTGTTTATAACTAGCGGAATTGTACGTACACAATTCCCAAGCTCTTGGTTTTGTTTAAAATATCCTTATTCAGAAATCCAGAAACTCTTGCCAGCTGTAGCAACGACCACATTTCTTCCCTCGCTTCCCCGAAGAATGAAGAAAACCAAAACAAATTGCTCATTACTTTGCTTTCTTACCATTCTGAGGTCACAAGTTCCAAACTCAAATGAGCATCCCACAGAAAAGCTGGTTTTGTGTTGATTTTCCCTTGGATACTTTTCCAAATCTTTGCATGTTCCCTGTTATTGAATATTCTAAAAAGATTGAATATAAATTCCCAGACAATCTACTCTCACGGGTTCTATTTAATCTATTTTTAAATTATAGTACCTTTTGCTAATCTCTTATTGGGGGAAAGGGATGATCTTTTAAAAATGCCTTTTTTAAGCATTTAGCATTATAGCACTTATAACGTTATAAGAAAGCATTATAGCACTTCTAAGGATTAAATCATGCTCGGGTCAACATAGAGTGCTTTAAATACAAAATTGAGTCTTTCCACCTGAAGTGTTTAAAAGTATCACCTCTTTGCAAAGGGCTTTTTTAATTCACATTGGCCAAACAGGGAAGACAAAGCCCACATTCTTAAATTATTTATCAATAAATGAGGATTTTTAAATTATTAATTAATTTATAATAGTAACAGCTATCTGCTATGCTGATTGAGCAAAGCAAAAGCAAAAGGCTTCCCCTGGATCTGAACAGAACTCCTGAACGTGCTTGGTGCTGCTCTGCCCCATGGCACCTACCCATTGCATCCAGTGGGACAGCCACACGAGCAAAACCTACTGCACTGGGTGCTCCTACAACTGATCTAGTGCCAAATACAGTTAACAAGGGAAAAAACCTCATGCGAATAGGGGAATATGTCAGAACTGAAATCTAGGGTAGGAGAACACAATCCTGATCCTGGGTCTCCAAAACTTTTTATAAAGTTTTCATACATTCCGTGTGTGACCGTCATATCTTTCCCAAAATCCATGGAGGAAAAAAACCCAAACAAAACAACAAAGGAAAATACTTTCAAGGATTCCAGTGTATTTTGGGTCCAGATCTGTATTATCAGAGCAGTACTAACAGTTAAAACATCTATGTCCATGGGAAACAGAAAGTGCTCCTTTAGAAATCATTTTTCCTTTACAGAATTCTCGGGCTGTACCTTACACGCAAATTTCATTAACGTAGATGATAAAATAATACAATAAGATACCTTTTTTGTCCAGAATTCTCAGAGTAATAAAAAGAACAGTGGCCAAAAGTGCTTTAAATATATTAACATTTTTTTTTTAACTCTGCAAGCCTTTGTTCTCAAGAAAGAAAACTGCTGTTTCACTTCCCTGAAGCCATTGGTAATATGATGCAAAAACATCAGAGAAAATCTAATCCAAGATAGGTGCAGTCCCCAAGGGAACATGCTCTTCTTTGTTTTATATTTCCATTGGAAATCTTGGAGATTTTGCATGCAAACATCTTATTTCATGGGGCTGCTTCTCAAATTGAGAGATTAAATCTAGCTCGGTATAAAAGCCTTTTCAATAAAGTGGGTTGCACAGTCTTCTGTTTACAGAAAATTGATGCATCATCTGATATGTCTGAAATTGCTAACTTCTGTTTCAGTAAAGCTGAAGGAATTTCAACCAGCCCATTATCTAATCAAGAAAAATATTCCCTTAGCATCTTGTTTTAAGGTAGCTGGCTGGCAAGCAGTGTTTGGACTACTGTATATCACAATTCATTACAGTTCCAAAATGGACTGATTTTCATGAGAAAGTCATATTTTCAGAACTATTCATCATACACAAAGTGTTCATAAATGCCTCAAATGCTACAAAACAGCTATTAAACCCTAACTTCATTTTGCTTCTTTCCCCCCCCCCCCCTTCATTTCATAGATAATCAACATTTAAATATATAAGCGGTCATTCTTGTTGGATGCACATTGAGCAGTAGCAACACTCAGTGTGAGCCACAGCTGATTTCTCAGTCCTCAGAGCTTTATGGGTCCCCTGTGCCCATTATTAACTTACCTTCCACCAAGGCAGAAACCAGCTGAGTTTGCTCAGTCCTCAGCACACTGATGTGACTGAATACATCCCTTGCATTCAAGCAAAATTTCAACCCAATTTTTTTCAATTTTTTCAGGTAGCAGGAGGGAAATGTGCCTGTTAGTGAAACCCTGTGAGTGTGGACCCAGCAGTGCAGGGCCACTTGGTGATGCTCCCTGCCCCTTGGTGATGCTCCATCCAACCTGCAGACTTCAGGTCCTGCCAGACAGTTGTGCCCAGCAGCAGAAGCAGGAGTTCCAACAGCTTTGCTTGGTAAACTTGCAGCTGGAGAGGGCAATGCTGTGTAATGAGTGGGTGTGCTTCACCAGGTCTGCACACCTTTGTCACTGCTGTTCTCAGGCAAGTGGCACTATTTAAAACAAGTGCCACAGAAACTTTTCAACCCAGAATGCAGAAATGAAAGCATGGCTGAGAAGTGGGGCAGGTAATGTGTACAGAACCAAAGTCATGGCCCAATGTCAGGGCTGCAAGCACTCTCTGCTGCATTTCATCTCCTACCAAGTAAGAAAGAGATTAAAGCTTTAATTAACAATGCCAACCTTTTCTGCAGGACTTTCCATGAACAGATCTCAAAGGCCTTCACTAATGAGTTAAGTAAAAAAAGCGTGCATCTCCTGGGTTGCTAACCAAGCCTCCCAGCACTGCTGCTTCCTTCCTCCCTGTTTGGTTTCATGGAGAAGAGCAAGTCTCATATGCTTGCAGGGTAGGACCGTTGACACTCCTCCATGCCTGGAAGGGGCTTCAATGTCCACTGAGGCAAGAAATACAGAGGATATCTTTCTGGATTTAGCTTTAAGAAATAAAAAACTGATCCCTGTTCCCAGGAGGTGCAGTAAGAAATGTATCTGAAGCACAATCTGCTGCCACATACCTTTTACTAGTGTTTTCATCTCAAGGTTACTTCTATTAAAAAAAGTACTTCCCTTGGCAGAGAAGCCAATTAACACATGGATTTTCAACTTAGATTTTAGATATTTGTTTTAATGAGCAAACCAAACTTAATCTCAAATTCCTGTAATTTTGAACAATTGCTATTTTGCAACTTATAGCAGTACTTCAAGGTACCAAACTAGCACTGAGGCCTTAATGTACGAGGCATAGTGCAAAAACAAAAAAAGGAGAGAAGCTCTTCCCTGACGAGTTCCTGAGCTAAATACATAGGTTGAGGTAAAGAGAACATGAGATTATACATCATGGCAAGACAGGGCCAGTCACCTAGCTGTCTGTCTGTCTGCCTGCCAACTTATACGGCTCCTTCTCTTGGGAGGACATTTACTTTCAACCAACAAGCTGCTACTTCTGCTAACAGTACCATCTGAAAACTATTTAATAAAACAGAAATAAATTGGTCAAGTATCTGTAATAAAAGCAATTAGAGCTAACAAGAGTGATGAGAGCAAGCTGTCCCAGAGGCAGCAGGGTCAGGATGGGAGTGCCCCATTATTCTGCCCTTTCTGCACGAGTCCCTCAGAGGAGCAGATGTGAGAATGGCAGCAAGACTTCCCACAATGGAATCCCCCAGCCCTAGTCCAGAACAAAGCTTTTTTTTTGTCAGCCTCATGCTTTTTCTGTCCAGCCACGGTGCACAGACAATCTGACTATACCAGAGGCCTGGGGAGGCACTGAAGTTCCAGGATATCTCATCTTCCTTCCATACCTGGAAATATACCCTAGGCCCTTCCTGATCCTTTTCTCTCTGTCCCCTCACCTTTCTCAAACAAAAAGTCTTTTCATGTCTGCTGAAGACAGTAGAGAAAAATAGGAAGATGCAGGTAGTGTGAAGAGTTTCAGGCGCCAATTCAGGTAAACATCCAAACAGGGAAACCAGCCTCAGACCTTGATTCCACCTGAATAGCACTCAGAAAGTCAACCCTGTCAACTGCTCCTCTGAGTCTGATGGTAAAGAACTCCAGGCTGTCCTCTCCTCCTGCCAGCACCAGTGGTAGCCCCTTTTCCATCCCTCTGAAGACTACTGATGTTTCATTCACTGAAGAAGGGCAAAAACAGACAAAGGTTTTTTTCTGTGTTACTCAACACTTTTGACAAATTTCATGTATGAAAGGATTTTTTGTGTAAATAAATGTATAAAGAGTGGGGGGACAAGGGGTTATGAGCTGACTACTACCCAGGATCCTGTCAGCTCCAGAGGGAGAGTCATCCACTGGAACCAGTGCCATGGGCTAGGCAGCAAGGCCAAATCTCACACTAGGGTATGCAGTCACTCAGGCTCTGTTTAATCAATTGGAAATCTTTCCTGAGGCAGAACTGAGGTAGAGGCTTTACCCATTGTCATTGGACAGAACAGCAAAACCTCATAGGGTGAGAAGAGAAAGTCCCAGATGTGTCTCTCATGGGCAGCTCCCTGTTTTGGTGACTGTTAACTTACTGCATTTTTTCCCTTTGTTCCTGAAAATGTCAGTGATGTAAGGAAGGCTTATGACCACCTCCCCCTCACACGCTGCAGGGTTTGATCCTTGAAGGAGATGGAAGTGATCCATGAAGAAGTGATCCATTGCTGCTGTGAGGGGGAGGCTCCCTCCTTGACTGGGAGGTAATGCTAGGAGAGCTCAGAGGCTGGAAATGGAGGATAAGATAGGAATGGGAGCCTGCAGCTGGGGAGCAGAGGCTAGAGATTACTTTTTTATTATTTTATTTTAAACATATGTATTAATCATGGCTCAAAGCAGGGATGGCAATGGGAAACTGCAGCTGGAAGGGGTAAGGCAGGAGGAGGAGGTGATTTTTATTTCAGACATAAATTATGTATTAATTGTGGCTTGAAGGAGGGGTCAATGTGGGAATCTGTAGTGCAGAGAGGACAAAAAGGAAAGATGATTTCAATTGCAAGTATATTTATTGAAGTGTAACTCAAAACAGGGATTGGATGGGAATCTGCAGCTGGAACTGATAGGGTAAAGGAAAATATTGCTTTGGTGGAACGGTATTATTTTAAACACATGAATAAGTCCTTAGCTGAAAGCAAGCACAAGGGTGGGAATCTGCAGTTTGAGGATGTCAAGTAACACTTGCGGGAGAGAAGATCTTTATGTCTTTTCAGGTGCATTCAGAGCTCGTGAAGGTAGCTGAGCTGACTTTGCTGGCGCTGAAACACCATCTGTTCTCAGAAATGGGTAATTCAGGATTCCCTAGCAGCCCTCCACTTCCCTGCTGGCTCTCGAGAGCCAGCTCTGCCTGACAAACGCAGATGTGCCTACGTGACTGTCCTGTGGAGCTCACAACTGGAGAGCAGGGCAGCTGGCTCAGAGCGCAGCCTGCAGATCCACTCAGTGTGACAGCCCTGCTCAGGAATGGCTGCAGCCAGCATTGCACCAGAGTGCAGCCCAGGCTTCCTGCAGGGCAGCAGCGGTGTGGGTCACTGTGGCCCGTTTGCCCTCTGCCTGGCCAGCAGGCAGTGCTCACCACCCACTGCCTTGGTAAGCCACCATCCCTCACACCCTCATAAACTCAGAATGTCAGAATGTCACAAAGGCCTCACTGTATCTGAGTTCTTAGTTCAATGCTCAAAACCTTCCCAAAATTGCTGTGAATTCATAATAGCTTGAACCAAACTTTCTGGAGCTATTCTATGTCTTGTGAATCAATAGGGATTTCTAAAAATGATCATCAAACTGGCTTTCTTTTATCCTGTTCTTTCCTCATTCTCCTTAAAAAAAAAAAAAAAAAAAAAAAAAAAAAAAAAAAAAAAAAAAAAAAAGAGGTTTGGATTTTTTCTTATTAAACAAACAGGGGGGGGAAACCCATTTTCTTTTTAGTTTAATTGAGTGTGTGTGAAGACACCTAAGTATTTATTGAATTTCAGATCTTAGTAAGATCTATTTTCTATTGTAGATTCTCTGATTTTACTGGTTTTACTTTTTCTACCATCAGCCAAATTTCCTACTTTTATGATATTAACTTTTTTTTGTTTCATGGACCAATAGTAATCAGACTTAGGGCACAAAATAATTAAAAATTTCCACCTCTTCCAAAATGACATGACTTTTCTCCAATATTCACACATGGAAGACAACAGGCAAAAAATGTAAGAGAAAAATAAAAAAGCATTCAAACTATAGTCTAATTTTTGCATGCCTGCAAACATAAACAACGACGGTTGATTGTGAATGTATCTAAAAGGTTGAGGGGTCCATGGATTATTCTAAAAGGCTTAAGAGCTTTTTTTGATTAAAAATTGTCCTTAAAACTTTCATATATAAAAGTTTAATAAAAAAGCAAAGCCAAGCACTCCTGACTGTGAAGTATTCATGGTTCAGTATTTGAATATTATTTGGAGATGTCCCAGGGGTGGCTCCTTTTTCATTCATGACTGTTGTGTAGCTCTGAGCCAGGATGCTTCTGCTGCAAAAGTTTTAAAACTGATGATATTTAAGAGATAAATTAAGAGGGGATGTATTCTCACTTGTGAGTCCATGGTGTTGGGTTTTTAGAAGACAGTTCAAACAGCTGGAGTAAGCTCAAATCAGTGCATGTCTGTATGGGAAACATAAGTAAATTATCTGTTGTTGGAATAGACACCAATCCTGATGGAGGGGGGTGAAAATAACATTTTTATCCTCTGAAATTTTTTAATATTTTGAAAAAAAGTCTCCAGTAAAATGGAGATGAATATTAAATATTGTATTTTTCACTCAAAATGTTCAAAATTAAAAGTAAAATTTTACACTGAAAAGGGCAGGTTTTTTTCAACACCATTAAAATAGTATTTTGATATCTTCAAAATGCTTTCCCAAATTTTGTCAAAATGAGAAATGTTCAGAACTGATCTTTTTTCCATGAAACATTGATTTTTGGTTAATGAATGTGCATTTGCTGAAAAAAAAAATGTTTCCTAAATTCCTACTAGCCAGTGTTTTTTAAATTCTCATTTTGAGGATGCTTAGGATGCTAATGTAAAGAGACAGCTCATCCAAATTTAAGTTTTCTTTCTTGGCACTCTCATCGGCTTTCTCAGTAAAAGCAAGGTTTACAATGAAGACTATATCTTTCTCTTGAATTTTATGTGTACCTACTGTTCTTTACCCATTTTCCCACAGAACTCCAAACTAAGACTTTTTCCTGTTTTGTAGGACAGCAATCATTGAACGGATAAAAAACTTTACCTGTGCAAACCCCTACATTTCAAGACACCATGAACCTTTAACTCCCATAAGCTAAATCAGGACATGACATAGCTCACATGGGCACAACTTTTGCCTCCTCTGATCTTCCCTTGGTTCTCTCTGTCATCCTTTTTCAGTTCAGTCAAGTTGTGTGTCGGATCTCGCTGCTTCCTGGGTTCCCAGGCTTTGAAGCCTTACTGTCCTCCAGCTCCTGGCTCTGCAGCTCTCATCCTCAAACCTTTGCTGATCATACTCTCTGTGCGAAACTTCCCTGGGGCTTCAGACTGCCTATTGATACTTTCTCTTTCAGATCCTCGTCTCGGCTTCTGCTGTGTTTCTCTCAAGCTTGAATTCATTCATGGCTAAATTGCTCCAACTCAAAGATTTTAGAGTTGTGAGGAACTAGAATCTTCTTACATTGGACTAGTCATGTAAAACACAATACTCAAAGTGTAAGGAAAGCAAATCATGGAAAATATTACATTCCCTCCCACCTCCCCTCCAACAGAAGCATGATAGTTTTGCAATGTCATCTAGCTAAGGAATACATATGAGAACTACACCTCCAAAAAATAGTGAGAGTCAGATCAGCAAATGGCATTAGACATGGGAAATCACAGGGAAGATGGAAGCTTCTGAAGTCTTAGCAATGCAAACACTTCTTTCATGGTGATGCTAAGAGGCAAATAACCCTGGAGAGAGTGTGCTGTAAGCATAATGCAAGGCTCATGTAGGACTAATGCACTAAAAAATTAGCTTCCTATCCCCAGAACTGCACAAGGTAAGCACTGTGCTTATCACCTCTGCAACTCATAGAAGTTTGTGGGATTGCCAGCACAAACAGCTACACAGGAAAAGCTAGGTGTACACAAGGAACTCTTGGTGTACATCCAAACAAAAGAAAGAATCCAGGGCGAAGAAGCATGAATGTTAATAATCTTGCCAGGGATCCTTTCTTCAAGGCTAATAGTTCAGTAACCTCCTTTGATGTATGACTTGAATATATCACAGCATCTGCATGCCTCCAGCACCTCCCTTAATGCACAACTACAGCCAGAATTAATTAGTAAGCAGGAGAGGGAAGGAGCAAATGACCCCGTGTGATGCCGATCAGTTTGTTCTTACTGCTAGTGCAGCACTACCAATAATTTAAGCAGAATTTTAATAAAGCATACACAGTCACTGGTTCCCAGTAGCCAAGAATCTGTGGTAGACTTCACACCCTATAGCCTTTAATTATTCATGTCTGTGAACAACAAAAACCAAAGATGCCTAAGGTACTGGACAAATCCCTTGACCTGCTCAGAAAAGAGATGAATGTCCATTTGCTTAATTCTTCTATTTACCTGCCCATTTTATTACTCCAAATCTAATTAATTTTATTTGCACTGCGGGATAACACTATCTTGCAAGTGAGCACATCAGCAAAACAGGGAGTTCAGCTGGGCTTAATCTAAAAGGTTTCAAGGGAGAAGTTGAATTCCACTTGCACTGCTAGAATTAGTGAAAGCCAAAGTGTAACAGCCTTTGACTGTGCTTGGCTGTAAGGTCTCTGATCATGAACTAGCATCTGAAAGCAATCCAAATTCTCAGCTCCTGTTGTGTATTTTGCCTGTGAATGGGATATAACAGGCAATTTGGTTGACTGTGTAGGAAAGAGAAAAAAATCACTGCAACTTTATGATTTTCCTATTCTGAGGACCACAGAAAGTTACCTAACATAGAGAAAACATAGTTGGAAGGAAAAACCAACTGTATATACAGTCTTGCCATTAAAATTATTTGCAGCAACCTCTGATGTCTTTTATGAGGACATCAAGTATTTTCTCCAATACAGTTCCTTTTATATTAAAAACTTTTGTTTCTTCCTCCTTGCAACCCCATGCTCCCTATTAAGAAAAAGCGTGAAACTTCTCTTTCTTCATTCCCTTTCTTAAGGCTTGTGATGATCTTAGCCAGAGATAGCTTGCTGGCCATAGAAAGGCCATTGGTGGTTCTTCCCTTTTTTACTCCTTTTCTGCATGTGTTCCCCTTGATTTTAACCTTAATTAAAGCCAAAGAATGATTGAATTCTAGGACACATGTAGCTATTGTACCCTGCTCCTATTTGTCACAGTAGATTGCTGTCTACTGTTTGCCTCTATTTCTTTGAAGAGAAAGATTCACTGTTCTGACATTACAAGAAATAGAAAGAAACCCAAGTCCAACTGCAGCCTTTGAACAGTATTCCAAATAACAACAACAACAATTACTCCTAACAATTACATAAAGTAAATTATATATCACTTTCATGCCTAGGAAAAAATCTTCTATTCTGCCTTATAGGATCAGCAAGATTGCTGTGCACCACATTTATATTTATAGAAGTGAAATCACCACCATGTAAAGATGAGAGAGAGAACAATTAAACAGTCTTAAACTCAGTTTTCCAAGTCTAAAGCAGACTAGGGAAAAAACATTTGGGGTCAAAACTATCATTGAAGCAATAAAACTAATTCACTAGGCTAAGCTCAGTGACTTATTTCAGTGGGGTTATATCAGGGTGAATTTGGCCCATTATTTTTAATTACTTCCAAATGCGTCTCTGCCTAGTGAACTATCCTGATAAACATAATGGATTCTCATGAACTCCTCAGTCAGATGCAACACCAAGGTACCACTAAGAAATGTGCATTGGTGAAGCCTCATCCCTCCATCTCTATGCACACACAAACATGCAGACAAAACATTAATACTCCCTCATAGTGACTATCAGACAAGAAAGAGAAGGCAAGAGACTGGCCAGAGAGCAGTCTTGCAGCCCCATGGCTGATCTCACTATTGCCCTGGAGCAGCTGTGGTGCACAGCCAGCTTAGCTGTCTCACCAAGATGGACTTTCCTTCCCACTTTCCTTGGTCCAACACCCTTCAGAGCTGGACTCATATACCAGTGTTTTCTAGCACTGTAGTTTTAAAAGACATTCCTCTGCTCTCTCAGGAGCTCAAATCAGTCTCCAAATTGCACTGCCCCACAACTGGATTCAAAGTGGGAGAACCCACTTATCTCACCAACACTCCCAATGAAAGGCACCACATGGATTAGTCCTCTCAAAATTGTTTGTGGGATACAATGAGAAAGGCTTGGAGCTGCAAACAGCAAGGCTTAGGGAAGCATCAACCCTAGTCAGAACTTATACACGATCATTTCTGAGATCTCCGGGTTTTGATTTGGCTTCTCTTGTGTTGGGTCTATTGACCCTTGGCCTGAGCCAAGGCATGGTTGACCTTTACACTTAGTATTTTGTTGCTTTTTACATTGAAATCTTCTCTAGACCCATCAGAACACAAAATAGTCTGCCTTCTATGTTTCCTACAAATCACAGGAGAAAAAGCAAGGTGGTGTTTTTGTCTGGGATTGCAGCAAAAGGGATGCAGTAGAATACCACTGTACTGATGGCCCTTATTGGAATTTCTGTTGAGCAAACTAAGAGAAGATATCTTGCTGTACACATGCCACAGATGCTAGACATATGAAATCAAAACAGGAATGGTTGTTTTGTTCCACCTAAACAGAATTCCTGGTCCCTCTGGACTCTGGAATGCTCTTCTGATAGTGCAGGCTTTCAAAAATTTAAAATCCTGTAGGTCTAATCAAGACTGGGCATTTTTTTCCCTGTATGCAAAGTTTCATACTGGTAAAAAGGAGATATATTTATATGATTTTAGTGTTAAGAAGACTAAAAACATTTGATATGTGGGGCTTTTAAATGATGTTCTTTACAATATTTTATGAAAGAATAATATGCTTCTAGAGCAAACAGTCCAAAATCCTACCTATTGGGTTTTTCCCTCGCAAACTCTAATGACAGAAACACCACCCTGATGTCAGTTTGGTTCCCTAAATGCTTGACAGCATCTACAACACAAGGATGGCTGAATTTCAACTCAAATAAAACTGAATGTCCATGGGTCCAGGGAAGTTCACTGAACATCAGTGAAGGGGTTTATGAGACAGGTCAGTGATACACATTACTACACTGCCACTGCCCTGAAAATGCCAGCTGTTCTCAAATAACCATGGCAATAGATGTTCTCACCTCCAAGGTAGGGTTCTATTGCAATGGTGAAACATGGATAGCCATTTCTTTTTGGGAACAGAGCGGTGTGTTCAACAATTTATTTCCTCTAGTATCATCTAGGTGATCACTGAGAATAATGGAATGAAATCTCTGTAGCACCTTGGTCAGGCTGGGGCTGAGCAACAGCGCAGGCCCTTGTCACAGGGCTGGCTGGGATCAGCCACCTCCAGTTTCTGTTCAGGTTTCCATTTGCATTCAGTCCTGACCTGGCACAGTGCTGGGAAATGAGGATGCTAAGCCTGCCCAGCCAGGCTGCTGTAGGGACAATCTAGTCAGCAGGGGCACTGCTCTGGGACCGTGTGTGTGGCTGCAGGTACAGGGAATTCCAAACTTGGTTAAGGAGCACACTGAGGCCAGTTCTATTGTTTTCTGTGTGATTCCAGCCTTATTGTGCAGCTAACACAAGCATGCTGCATGTTCATGCATTCAAATGCCTGCTGAGCTGCAGGGCGATTGCTGTCAACAAATCCTATTTTAGAGGGTCACTCTTGAAAGCATCCTTTAGAGATACTTCTCCCCATTATTCAATTTCAAACTTCTTCTCACATGTTTTTTTATTTCTATTCTCTGTTTCCATTGCTGATGGAAGGACTGAATCTCTTCATGTTGGCAATTTTGGCCCCCCTCAAGTTCATGAGTTATGTAACTATATTGTGGTTAGAGCTACAGAAGCCAGTGAATACCATTACATGATTATAATACACAGATTTACCAGTATCTAACTGAATGCTTTTTAATGTATTAGTAAAAAAATTGGGAGCCAGAAGTGATATATTTACTATCAGCCTCTCTCCCTTTTGTCAGTGGTATGGAATGAATGTAAAACTGAACAGGGGAAAGTGTAGTAGCTGATACCTATCCCAGATGTTCTGTTAAAAGGTGCCACTTATGAGAGGATATGATTGGGAACAGTCCTGACCTAATACCTAAAGGATTACAGTAACTGTACATTACACACACACACACACACACACACACACACACACACACATATATATACATATGCATACATATTCCCAGCAGCAATGTGAGAATTCTACAAGTCTAGATGGGAAAATGTGTATAACACTGGATCAGTGAAAATAGAATAGTAAAAATATCTCTCCTCAAGTTTAAAGCAGTAATGTAAAGGGTTGGGTTCTCTTGATAAATGCCTCAAATTACCAAAAGAACACTCCGCAATCCATGATTCTGTGATTCATACTTCTCACCAAAATTCATGGAGAGGAGATCTGAACCTCACCTTCAGTTTGGTTCACATTAAGGTTAGAAAAATATAAAGCTTATCTGAAAATTTCTATCCAATCTGCAAAGCCACATTGGATATTGCAAATCTTCTGAGCTTGATTCTTTACTGGTGATTGGGCACCATCAATTCTAATCTCAAGTGAAAAAATGACCAAAAACTGAGAGAAAAAATGGAAGTGAAGATAAATATTGTCCATCCCTGAGTAATATTTGCTCAGCCTCCAGGTGAGTTCAGGACTGAGTGGAATCTGAAGAATTCAAGCATAATTAAAATTTCATCATCAATTTTTTAAGAAATAAGGACCAAATGAAACTATTTAAAGATTATAGTGAAAAAGTTAAAGAAAACTCTGATAAAACCCTGACAAAATAGTCAGAGGCAGGTGGCCTCTTCACTTTCATTTGCCACACTTCCATCCCCTTATTAGATATATGAGAACAAAAGTGTGCCTGATGCTTTACAGCCACGTAGGAAGATGCTGTTGCTCACTGAAATTTTACTTAGACTCCTGAGGGTAATGGGACTCCATGTGTGTCTGAGCTGCCTGCACTGCATTCATTAAAGATTGCATTCTTTCCTGAACAGCTTGTACCTATTCACATGTCATAGGACAATCTTCCAATTACCCTGGAATGAAACTGTGAAACAATGTTGGGAGATGAACAGTTTCAAACCAAGGGTTTGGAGATTAGATTGGGATATGTGTTTCAGATAAATCCTCATGTATTAAAGAGCGTGTTTGTTTTAATGACAACTTGAATACTACATCACCTTTCCTAACAGGGAAGCAATTAAACCTTCAGATATGTCAATTAGCTACTGATGGGCTGATTTCCTGTTTGTTAGTGTACCATTAGAGAGGCATACGGCTCTGGAAAGTTTCAAGACTGCTGTCTGGGGCTTTTTGCACTTCAGGGACATTTCTTGCAGACATTAAACCCCTGCTTGATTCCTCATCATTAAATATCAGCTAAAGTCCGGGAGCAGAGGAGAACTTCAGGCTTGAAACCAGCAGAACTGCAGAAAGTGAGCTGCTACCTCATTATGATCATAGAGTCAATAAAGTCACCTGATGGCAGATTTAGAGGAACTCATTAGGAGATGGAATTTGGTTGTGCAGACAAGCTGCTGTGATTCTGGAACCAGGCCCTTTCATTAAGGTCTTCAAATAGGATACAACGCAGAGGGAGGGGGAGCCTGCAGGGCATTGCAGCTTTAAAGCACGGCAATAAGAATTCTATATGCATACAGCACTCTACATTGCAAGGCAAAGGAGTTAAGCTCGTAGGTGAAATTTAAAAGAAAAGAATTGAGAAAGGAATTTAAGACACCTATATCTCCTTAAAAGTGATATTTTGTAATTCTGACTTAGAGTGAAAGCGATGACATCCAATAAGAATACAGTGCAACAGACCTTTTATTACCTAATCTCTATGTAAATTTACTGATTTCTTATTCTTGGAACTTAACTTTTTTTAAAACATAATTGAATTAATCTAAGTCAAAACAAACCCAAAGCTTTTCATGTGGCCAATACATCTTTCCTTTGTTTCTCCAACCTGATTGCTACTAAAGCAATTGTTGACTGTTGCATTTAGCGTGCAGCCTCTAATCAGTGAACTCTGTTCCTGCAGCACTTGGCCTTATCTGAGAAAGGTGAAAAGATGCAGCTGCTAAAAAATATTAGCCTAAGACACATAAGTCATAGGCATGTCTGGTAAAGCCAGCCCAGAGCAGGAGAAACTCTGTCTCGTAAGCAGCAGGCACCCTAGTGAGCTGCCGAGCTGTGCGTGCAGAAGTAGAAATAGGTGCTATAATTTCGAGCCAGAGAGAAAACCACCACTAACAATTCCCCTTTTGAGAATCACCCATGTAGCGAAAGTCCAGCTATAATGAAAGAGAATAAAGGTCCTGAATTCTTTCACTGCAATTTTGGTTACGGCGAACTTAGAAAGAAAGTGAATGGAGTAGAGCAGCTTAATTATAAGAGGGCTTGCTGTGGTTACTTTAAAATCTTGGATAGGGTGTAGGGTACTTTTTCTCCCAGCCATCTCTTTAAAACTAAGGAAGGTCAGGAGTGTTCTGGACAGTCCCCCAGAAAGCACACAGTGGGTGCAGTGTGTACTTGAGCTGCTATGTTTTTCACCATGCTACATCTGTCTTCAAAACATTTAGCATAAAACTTTGTTCAACAGCATTGCAATTGAAGGAAACATTGAACAATTTAGCTCTGCTAGAGAGGTGGGTGCATCAAAACAGTAGGCAAATAATAGATTACTATTGTACCACTTGATAGCTATTTCAATAGCTTGAAAAAAAATAAATTAGAAGCCTGGAGAAAGTAAGTACGCATCTTTTTATGTGCTGAAAGCTCAAACAAACTTGAACTGTCTGATACTCTGTTTGCTGTAACTGACTTGGCTCTGTGAGCAGTTCCAAAGCCATGTTTCTAAAAAATACAGTCTGTGTTTAACTTATAGGCATGAATATGTAAAGGTCTTTACCAGTGTGTTATTTGTCTGCCATGTTCCTGTTCCTGTGCCTGGCTGTCCAAACCTGAACAGGCTGTCTAGTCTTCCTTTCTGCACTGACTGAAACAGCAGGAAGTTTCTTACAAATGTTCATGGAAAATGTTAAAAAAATCACTCTGTCCTGCTTTTTCATTTGCTTCTCTCTCTGCTGCTTTTCTATATACTTTTTTTTCTCTTTTCTGTTACCACAACACCTTGCAGGCCAAATAGTGGTCTAGAACCACTGTGCCCACAGTGCTGGAGAAACATGAAACATCCAGGCTCTGTCCCAAATGGCTTAAAATAATGAAGTCAAAATATAAGACCAGTGAACACAGATGGATAAGAATAAGGGAATAACAAGATCATACTAGGGGGTGCTTTCCGTGCGCCTGTAAGCTAGCCATGTTCAAGTTTTTGGCAAAGGAGAATTTTAATAAGGGATTCAAAGGAGGATAACAGTTGGTTTTATGAATGCACATGCAGGCTCTTCTCAAGCCTGAGGGGCAGCAAGGGAGAAAGCACAAAAGATGCTTGTTGGAAAATTTAACAAATTGATCAATTGAAGCTGGCATCTGGGGTTGACTGATGCTGGGCATTTATATTTTGATAGTGAATAAAAAGTGACAAGTTGGGAGTAAGCCATGAAGGGCTTTGAAAGTTAAGAGAGCCACAATAAGCTTGATGTCCCAGAGGGAAAGGGAATCATTGAAAGGGTTCAAAGATAATGGGTATAGTCAGAACAACAGGCCAGGAAAATGATTTATATTGCTGGGGCCTGAAATGAGCAGGGCAAGAGTGCTTTTGTGAGGGCCAGAGAAAAGGGCATTGCGCTAATCGAGATGAGCGTCAGACAAGAACTTCAGCAGTAAGAGGAGACAATAAAGACTATTGTTTGGAGATGGTGTGTGGAAACACGGTGTGGGCTGAACAGATGGCAGACCCAGAGAGAAGACAGGATCTCATGCTTCTGCATGTGGACATCCACGGCTGAAATCAGTGTTGCTCACCACAATCGAAGATGAATACAGGAGAAAGGATTTGTGAACATTCGGGGCTTTTAGTCACTGTTGGTGTGATACCCAGAGACTTATCAAGACTTTGATTGGTTAGCACAAGCTAACCAATGAAATACATGTGTCTAGAATAAATTGCTATGGAACAGAGCTCTGATTCTGTATTATGTAAATCGTGATTTGTTTGCATGACTGCATGAAATTATCCACAATGGATAGAAGAGAGTCTTGTGGAAAGCTTAGAGAAGGCAAGAGAAGGGAAGATATTTTGAGGAGAAAAGAAGGGGAAATATTAGGAATAAAGAAAGGAAAGGTGGTCAGGAGGAGACTATTCAATAGTGTTAGTGGTACTCACAGGGCCAAGAAGGTGAAGATGTAGAAGGACTATTGAGATTTAGCTAAGAATCTGCCATTTATGGTTTGTGCAAGGTAAAGGGAGAAGAGAACATATGGGGAATATAAGGTAGCACCAGAAGGAAGGAATTCAGGGAGTTATTGTAAAGACAATCTTCAGCTTGTTTACAAGGAAAAGAGATGGGTGGAAATTATAGATGTAAATGAGGTGAAAGTTAGGAGATTTTAGCTAAGAGAAGAAACCAGGTATTTTTGTAGTGTGAGGAGAGAAAAGAGCCAAATGAGAAGGAGAGGTGAAGGAAAAAGGAAGGGAGCAGATAACAGCAAACAGTGAGACTGGAAGAAAGGGTAGCATGAGGTGACTGTGAGAAGCAAAAGGTCATCTAGAAAGAATGTTAAACAAAATATCTGATTTTAAAATATATCTTACAGGCTATTTGTGGGAAACGCATTTGGGAATAAATATCCACAAGAATTTGCCCTGAAGATCTGCTTTGAAGACCTAAGCACATGAAGTCAAGAAACAGAAACATAGACAAATCAGACATGCTAATTGAAGCAGCTCAGTTTTCAGTTCAGGTTTCCTAAGCAGGACATTTGTAAAGAAAAACACATCTTTTGAGACTGGAAGACTACAGAGAAATAAAAAAGAAGTTCTGAAGGCGTATGAGTTTCTGTGTTGGTATTGACCTATTTCAAATGTTGAGGGGTTCAGAGTGAGGGGTTCATTTTTCATCAGAATAATACTGAAGGCTATATTGTGTTCACAGCAATATTCTACACTAATACATGGCTTAGTGGTTTGAATTTTAAAATCTCAAGCACGTCATGGTCTCATCCTTGCTTAAAGTGACACCCCACTGAATTACTTCTAAAACTTAGTTCAGCCGAAAATTCCTTAAAAAGTTAATGTTTTAAAAATTTTCCAGCAGCCTACCCATTTTGAAACCCTTCTGACAAAGTGCTAATGACACCCTCATGAAATCTTGTCTGCTTTCCAAATATCTTCCCTGAGTGCTTGCTCTGGGAGCCAGGTCTCCAGGACTTCTTGCTCTTTGAGAGCAATTCTGAGCTGAAAGAGGGAGGCAGAAGGCTCAGAGTTTAACCTTCCAAGTTTCACACAGTTTCATTGCTTTGAAAGCAATGATTTTCAATACCTTCAAATAGTTTTATTTCCTTCTTTATGAGACTTCTGATGTTTGTTCAAAAGTGAAGTTATTTTTCCTCAGCACTTCTGAACATGTTGCAGAACAAAAATACCAGCTTTTAAACACCATAAATGCTAAACAACAAAGTGAAAAATTGACACATGCTTTTTAGCCATTAAGAAACCGTATAAAATGAGACATGTCTTTCCTGCACATTGTCAAATGTGTGCATTTTGGGGGAAATTCCAGTAAATTAATGAATGAGCTGAACTCACAATAAAACTTCCATTGAATGGTGCCTGTATTGCGATACTTAACAAATGTTACTTGTGTTATATGGAGCAGAAGAAAATTAGCTGCAGTTTGGGAAGAGGGAAATGCATAATTTGGTATTGGTAGTGCTTTTCAGGGAATGGCAAAGACATCTGACTTCTTGATTTTATAGCTGAATTTGTGGATGAATCAGGGCAATTAAGTTGCTATTAAAATAGCAACTTAATATTTTATCTTTGAAGATCATGTTTTGCTACATGGTTTTATAGAAACATGATATTTTTAAGAAAATGCAGTCTAAACTTCATGAGCTAGGTTATATAAAGGTATGGACTTAGCAACGACAAAGTAAACTACACTGAAATAGGTGAATTAGGGAAATTTTGAGAAAAGGGATTGAACTCAATCCTGTAAACGCAGGTAGGTCAGGCTGCTGTGCTGGACCTCTAAAACAGTTCCATGTGGCAATCACTGTTGATCTGTATTTTAAGGGACAAAAGTGCTGTAAGAATAAGCTACTGGGTCAACATATTACTGTTACTATGGTAAATGTCTCCTATATTATATGAAACCATAATATTGTGTGTCTGCTAACGAGTTAAGTGCATGCAGGACAAAAAGGTGGAGTGATTACAGTAACTTCTAGAGGAAAAGACAATTATCACTGTACAAATTTATATTAATTTTATTTATTTTAAGGTAAACTGATCCTCAAGTAAAGTAATTTCAAAGTAGCTGAAAAGCATATTTTATTTTTGAAATAAATTCTGAAGAAAGAAGGTCACTGGAAGGGCAACATCATGGAGACAGAAACAGCTTGAGAACCACTGAGAGCACACAGCATCTCTTCCCAGCACCCCCATTTGCTGCATGGAAATCACAGTGTACTACCTATTATCCATCTGCAACCAACTTTGGATGAATCAGCACCCCACATAATAGGAGCTTGCCCCAAACACTCACTTCTGCTTCCTTCATGACAGTCTGTGCCATGACTGAACATCTTTTTAAGTTGCCTCATAAAGTCAGTGTATATATTTGCAAGGGGATATATTCCTTAATGTTGAAACAAATTGCAAAGAGAATTAGGAAATTCTTCTTGCTTGTAGATGATTAGAATACTGTGATGTTTAGCATGGCATGTGTGTATAATTGTGAAAATTCTCAGTTTTTATTATAGTGTGTGATAATTAATGTGTTACTGCAAGTTGATGGCACTGTGCAACAAAGGATTTTTTCCCCTTGCAAAATGACAAAGCTTCCAAAGTTGCAGTCACAACAGTTTTCTTAGTATACTTTGCTTCCTTTCACAGAAATCACAGCATTTGATTCCTGGAGAATTATAGACAGAGTACTTTCCTCAGACATACATACTGGGATGCTGTTTGCTTATCAGTGTCTTTTCAGGTTTTGTTGTTTGTTTTTTTTTTTTTTCTGTATATTTGACATAATTAACTAACTGATTTTATTTCTCTGAACAGGATTGCAGTTTGTAAATGAATTCAGATAAGAAGCTAAAAAAGATGAAGGAAAGAAGTGGTGGAAAAAAACCAAGACTAAAAAAACGGATCTTTCTGAAGTCAAAATCTCATAAGCTGATATAATTTTTTCTAGAAAAATTGTTGGAGTAATATACCTACATGCAATGTTAGAGGAAAAGTAAATCATACATAAGTTAAATGAAAACAAAATGTACTGGGTGCAACTGTACTAGACTGTGCTATCTAGCTATTCCTAGGGATCTCAAAGAAACCTCTTAAGCATGAGTGAAACTTATTTTTATTTCTAAGAAGTTTATGCTAACCATGAAAACTGGTAGATGCTTCAAACAGTGTATGGGCCAAGGCAAAATAGCATATTTGCATTTTGTAGTTGCTGCAAGCTGTAATGTAACCTACAGGAAAAGAGGAAGTGCCCACCTGCTGTAAGTGATGCAGGTTCTACAGAGGTCTTGGTGAAATTCCACCACACCTATAATCATACCTGAATAGCACAATCATAACTATGTGTTCCATTATATATGCACATTTTTTGCTTTACAGAAAAGCTTCCTTAATGTCAAGGGCATTAAGCTGCCTTCTGGAGGAATCAATGTGAACCATTTAGTACAGGCAATTCTGCCACTAAGGAAAGATATGCTGGTAAGAAAAGCTATGTCTTTCACAGACCTAGAGATTCCTTTGGGACAGAAATAAACCCAGAATTAAAATCTCTTTGAACATCAGTATAACCATCTTGTCTGTTTGTTAATCATCACCTTTTACTACTGACTGTGGCAAAGTGTTTTCTCTTCAACAGGAATGTCATTGTTTTACCATAACTTTTTATAGTTATATAACTATAACTTTTACTATAAAACTTTCAGTGCTTTCTAAGATGAAGCTAGCTGAAGTCATCACTAGCCAGTGCAGGACCTTATTTAATATTTTTCTGAATGACACAATTAGATTTACACTAACAAAGTTTCCTAGACCTTGCAAATTGGAAGACATTGACGATATTTTGTATAGTATTGTAGAGAATACTCCACAAAAATTGTTGCACAAATGATTCTGAGAAGTGGGGTAACAGTAATGCCACGATAGTTAACAGCAAGAAATGTTCATTTAGGATCTAATATCCTGCATTTCTGCCATGGCCCAGGAGCTTTTGTTTTGCCAACACCTGTGGCCTGATGGATACACAGACACAAGCAGTGACATGCCCAATCCCAATTGCACTGGTGAGGTATTTCCAGCTGAGACGGGGAAGCTGGAATAGTGTTGTGTTAGGTATGAGAAAGAGCCAGCTAGAGTGATTGTGTGTGTAGTTGCATCCTTCCATAGAAAGTGACTGGATATAAAGCAGATATAAGAAAGAACTAGTAGGATGATCCAGGAGCTGCAACTCTGATGGATCAGATGAAAGCAGGAAGTCTTGGCAAAGCAAATTCTGGGAGAAGAATATAATTCTATGGTGGTAAGAAGGATAAAGAGTGGGTAGGAAAAGCAGTGTTTCAGCATTATTCAGGTCAATGTTGATACAAACACAAAAGAAAACCACTGGCCACAAATATATCTAGATCTAAAACAAGAAGCTTTTGAACCATCAGGGTGGTGAAGATCTAGAAAGGCTCTCCTGCAAGGGACCCTAGAGAGCAACTCAGCTAGCTTCATAGTAAGTTCAGGGAGTTCTCAAAGTTCTGAGAATTTTGGAAATAGGGCCTAGGGAAATATTCCATTGGTTTTGTTTTGGCAGTTATTAAAGTGTTCTTAATGTATTGCTGATTTGTTGAGATAATCAATTCTTGGAGTTGAGATTTCTGACACACTAAATTTCTACATAAAGTGATGTATGTTTTTCATTCATGTAATTTGTTGACACAACAGGGAGGAATTCACTCCTCATTCTAAATTATGTGGTCCTGTAAACCTAGTCAGAATGGGAAGAACTGAAGGAAAACACACACCTCACAACTCCAACATTGTGAGGAGTCACTTTTATGTTGGTTTTAAGAATGAGCTTACTGTTTCAGACAATTTGGTTGGGTAAAATTTCGCCCTCCAAGCACACACATATATATGGGCACTTAATTTTTTTCCTTTTTTATGGTCTTATCCAGAAGACCTCCTGAGTATCTCTCAAGGATTGCAACAGCAGAAAACTAAACACTAAATTTAGGTGGTGACATTTTGATCACTCTCTTTTCTACAGTATTGCAGGCAGGCCAGGCCATTAGGTTTTCCTAAAGGTCACAAGACATCTTTTTCAGGGTGCTTCCCCACACTGTTCCCTGGTGCATCCATTTTGGAGAGCCACAGCCCTCTCTCACTGGTATAATGTGTAATGAAAGCCAATATAGCCCTGCTGTAAAGGAATAGTCTCTGGTGTGGGAATTGTAACAATGTGACAGAAGTTGTTCATTCTCTCTTTTTCTTCCCCCACTTAGTGGTCACTGAAATGTGCTTAAAATTTTTAAAGCTGTTGCTGTTATGATAGTGTTTTATGAAACCTTTTTCCTTTTTCTTTTCTCTAAACCTAAATTTTGGGCCTATTCTGAATGAACAGTGTCCCTTTGACATTCATGGGATTTATGGGTATGCATGGAGGGAAAATACATCCCTTTGCTGGATTTGAGTCAGGAGGATCCCAGAGGCATATACTGTACTTCTGAATTTCCTTCTGCTTTTCATGACGGTAATTCTTGTGTCCTCTTTTGCATACATAATTGATTAATCTGTATTTTTAAAGGTTTAATACGTTTCCTCTTTTTAATCTGGAGACACATGATTTCATTTTCATTATACTCCCAAGGTCTCTGACTTCTGTTTTCTATTTCCCTACCCTGCCATCTGTGGGAACAAATTAGAGAGAAAATAACACTTTTGGATTATTGGGATAAGGAGAGAATAATACAAGCAGCAAAGGAAAAAAGAGAATTAACTGTAAATTCAAAGATTTCCTGAAACATGAGCAGGGAAATTGAAATTCCACTTTGTTGTGCCAGTGTCTCTCTTGAACTGTGAGGGAAGAGAGCACATATTATTGTTGGCGCCCTATTGCCATGCTTCCCAGACTTTAGTGTCCAGGATCCCCCAGAATTCCTACTGGTTGAAGTCACTTGATTGATTAATCCCTCAGATTCCCTGGTCCTCTCTACCTTTTAAAGGCTTAAGAGAAGATCTATTAAGAGACTGAAGGACTTTTCAGATGCCTAAATGTTGCTGGGCCTGTGCTAATCTGCATAGGTGGTGTGGTGTCCTAAGCATCCTCCACTTTCACCCCTAGGACATGTTTTGCAGGGAAGCACGACAATTGGATCATGACCCATGAAGCCCCTCTCTGCAGGCTGCCTGATCTGTGTACTGCATGGCTGGGCACCAAAACCCCAAATCTCTCTATGGAATATGCCCCTGGCCACTCCTGGTGCTCTTGGTATGGAGAAAAGCCCATTTTTGTACCTTGAGATGGGAGCACATTTTTCTGGCGAATTCTCAGCCCATGGAC
Organism: Melospiza georgiana; assembly: GCF_028018845.1. Lineage (NCBI taxonomy): Eukaryota > Metazoa > Chordata > Aves > Passeriformes > Passerellidae > Melospiza > Melospiza georgiana. The sequence continues at coordinate 53,280,177 of NC_080430.1, forward strand.
TTCTACTTTTGCAAATCATGAAGGAACCAGAGTGAGTCTGGCCCATTCAACAAATCTGAGTTTGTATTCTTTCGGGTTTCAGCCCCCACTATTCAAATGAAAATAAATGGAATGAAGTGTGAGGGAGCAGAGATTGGGGAGTTTTTCATTTCTCACTGTGTATATCATGAGTTAAATTGCTAATAATCAACTTTATCCCTAGCCAAGATGCATTTTCACTTGTAACTCAAATAAGAATTAAAAACATAGAGTTACGGTAATGTAAAATGAAAAAAAAATTAAACTGCATTTAGCAAGAGCCTTAACAAGCATCTAACAACCACAATGTTTCAACTGACTTGTGCGGCTTTCTGTATGGACTCCACAACCCCTTCAAGGTATGGCCTTTCTCAGACAGTCCTTCAGCCTACATCTTTTTTCACCTCTTAAAGATAAGTGCAGCAGCTGCTTCAGACAACTACCCCAAGAAACTTCTCTAGCCAAAGGTGTAATGACCTCCTCTTTCCTCTCTTTTCCTGTTTACCTGCCCTTGGTCTCCATGACTGGGCACTGAGCATTTGGAAATTAGCTCATTTCCTTCCCCCAGTGCTTAAGCTTGCTTGATTATTATTTCTATTGTGTTTGCACCTATTTTCTACCTTCTGAAAACATGCTGGTACTGCTTCACATGGAACATCATGAGAGATATTGAAAATATAATCTTCTTGCCAGAACTGTAGCTATCCTCATCCCATGAATGCCACATAAAAGCTGTAAGTGATACAAGAATGTTGATGGTGGAACCAGGAGCCTTGGGCATCTGTTCCCAGTGGGAATTTAGGACAGGGGCTGGGGTGGGAAGGAGGGTGACTGTGTACTTGCCTGATTTGTTAATGTGCTGATTAAGTACATTTTTTTTTACAAGACCAAGTTTTAAGCTACTCTTGTGGTTGATATCCTTGAGTCTGACAAGGAGTTTTCAGGGCTGAGAGAGCAAAGAAGTTTGTTGGAGTGGGCTTCCCTTAACACAGGAGGAGTGAATCCTGCTTCCTGCTCCAAGTATGAATTAAATGCTTTCCATTTGGATCATGATAATGTGTCTAGACAGGGACTGGAGCAGGAAAAGTTCCCATTTTCCTGACTCCTGAGTCAGGCAAAAGTCTTTTGTTTCACTTTGTTCCTCTCCCCATCCAACTCATATTCCTCCACTGCCATGGCCCAGTCTCACCTGGAGAAAAGAGTAAACCATCTCCCACCGTTCATTACTGTGTGTGAAGAATGGTCATGGTGCCCTCCTGTCCCCCGGTGACTTCTCCTTGGCAGATGAATAGAGAGTAGGACATGGTACCAGAGATACCAAAGTGTCACACCAGTGTAAACACCCCAACTGTGTCTGGGCTTATCTTATCTCCTTAGCAAGGTGTGTAAAAGGAATTTGTCAGTAATTTGTATTGTCAACAATGCTGTTTCGCCTGTTAGTGCTGAGCTTGAGAGAAGAGATGGGCTTTGTGCTAACCATCAAGCTCAAGTAGTAAAGAAATTGATGTTTTCCTAAAGTGGATTTATTTTAACTGTTCCGCTGCAAGTACACATGGAGGCTCCAATGCAGATCAAAATAGTTCTAGAAACTTCTTCATCACATTTCTCAAGCAGATTATCAAGTTGCAGATATTGCATCATCAACAAAAAGTCCCTTTGGCTGACCACCCTGCAGAACTCAGTGCTTTAGGTTTTGCTATGCAGGCATTTCTGAGTGTCCTGCACACACTCCTAGTTCACGTTTTCAGAGACTTTGTAATTCTCCATTGCACAGCTTGGGGAAGGGAGAAGTGTGTGAATTCTGTTGTTTTCCTGTCTACCTAAGTGAGCCTCCTTCAGTGCTGGCATCTGTCTGACTTCTGTGGTCTGCTGGAGGACAGTTAGCATTTTTTGCTGGCCGTGTTCCATTTCCCTAATCTAAATTTAAAAGGAATATGATTCCTGTTTTATAAGAGACAAATGATTACCTAGTAACTTCAGGGTGAAAGCAGGAGGCTGTTTCCCCATCATCTTTTAGCTGACTTGAGCTGTTCTCACCAAAAGCAGATGTCATTCCTGATGGTTAAGAAAACAATTTTTTGAAGGAAGTGCCATAACCTCCATTCATGAGATAAGGCAATATACCCTGCATTTCCTACATGCTCCTCCTTAGTAACACCAGTGGGCAATCTGGGCACAAATAATGAGAGGCAGTACCTGCATTTCAACCCATTTACAGCTTGAGGCTGTAAGAGATCCACTGGAGAAATGCAGCACTAAAGGGGCTCCACTCTGGTTTTCTTCTGCGTGTCAGTCCCACAAGCCACTATCAGTAGATCAGTAGGGTGCCATGCACACAGATGAATGGCATATAACCCAAAGTCTTAATGAAGAACAGATTCCTGCAGTAGGAACTGCACAAACCTGTATTTAAAAACTCTCTGGTTTTGAACATGGCAAGTAGAATTATTGTTTCTTGCTGGTTTCAAGGTAACATCTCACTCCAAGTGGTAAAGGGAGGAGGATGAGTTTTGGGTTCCATAAAATAGTGTTGTGCTCTTGTGAGCTATTAAAGTGGGCAGGGCTTTAGTGGCATTAGTCATGGACTTTTTCAGACCTCAGAGTCCTCAGACTGCAGTGTCTGAGCTGGCTGATTCTCCTTATGCTTGTCCTTTTGTGAGGTCTATCCTCACACACACTGAATAAGAGTAGTCCCTTTCCTGGTGCAGCAGCAGAGCAGGGATGTGAAGACGGATGTGAAAGGAGTGTTGGCCTCACTGCCCTGTTCCTGGCCCAAGCAGGTCACCTTCCATGGATGCTACCTGTCCCTAATGGTTTCTGGCACATCACCAGTGTGTAATCGTCCATCAAGGGAGGTGCTGAGGAACAAAACTTCCTAGGAGGAGGGTGTAACATTATTTTCTGTTCAAGATGTAATGCAACCCTAAGCATTTTATACTGCCCTTACATCCATTATCTATTGCAAGATTTTATCTTCACTTTGCAACTCTAAATAGTTAATCAGAATTTTTTTTTTGCAAAAATGTTTTGTTTGCTGTTTTTGGCTCAGTGAGGCTGGCTATTGGTGGGAGGCAGGTGGCAGGGGGGAGAAAAGCATCCTTATAATAAGCTCCCTGTTTTTTTAACATTAGAGTGGGAAATAAAATGGGAATTTTTGCAAGCAGCTGAGCTCCAGAGTGATTCCACTAGGCTCCATTCTCCTTTTATTGATGAAACTCAGTAGATTTCAAGCTAACTGCTTTCATCCCATGGGGAAGTCATAGAAGATCCCTCAACTAACTTAGAAAATGCTTTGTTCTGCATCTCACTATTTCCATTGAAAAGTTATCCTAATTGAATCAGTTTACCTTTTGAAACATTAATTAAATAAAAAAAGATTTGGTATTGCCAACAAAACAGAATAAAACTTTTTTAACATACAGCGGAAATCAATTATCCTGTATCAGTGGATGTAACTGAAAGAATATTATTGTAGTTTCATTTTGTTTTCTTGGGGGGAAGAAAGTCTAATTGTTTTTTAAATGAAATGTTAAGTAGCATAGTTTACCAAGAAGTGTAACCACAGTCTGGTTTGATGTGTGTTGCACAGCTGGAATTAGAAACACACACAAAAAGAAAGAAAAAAAAAATAGAAACCACACAGCTATTAAGCTGAGACAGTAAAGAAGCAACAAAATTGGCCTGGCTTTTATTTTTCCACTTAAAGATACTATTCTCTTGGAGAAACAGTATAGTCTTTGCAAATAAATAAACTTCATTTTTTTAACTACAACAAAAAAAAAAAAAAAAAAACAAAGAAAAAAAGAAACAGAAGAAGGAAATAGGAAAAACCCAAACCAAACAAAACAGTGAGAATATAGGGATCATTAAGTATGTGATTTCAAACAAAAATGTTGTCAATTAAGGCCAACGCCCAGCAGAAGGAATCTGGGAAAGAGGTTGAAACAAGAAACAAATATCATGTCCTTCAAGTTTAATTAATTTCTTTGGATTATCTCCAAACATACAAGGGGGGGGGGGGGGGAATGACAAAAGCAACACTAAACAGCCAAAGGAAGAAAAATATGTAAAACGAGAGTTACTGAAATTTGAAATAGTAGCATTTGTAGAAATTTAGAAGTCAGTATGTTTTCCTCGCAAAAAGCTGTAACCAGAACCTGTGAGGCTGGGAAAATGAAGTTTCATATGTCTAAAAAAATGGGGTCTTTTGAAGTGCTTGTAGCAGCTGTATTCCATGGCAGCCTCTTCATGATGCACAAAGTTGTTTTGTGGTAGAATGCTCAGAAAAGTGGTTCCTGCTTGCAGAAAATGCATGCTACTTCCATGCATTCTCATTGCCTGGATCATCACTGTCTGCAGTCCTGACCACATCCCCATTGGTTTAGCTCTTCCCATTGGTTTAGCAGTGCCCTCAAGTCTGTTTCTAGCTGGAAATGGACCAGTGCAACCACAGAGGAGAAGCACACTGATGTGCCCCTGGTAGAGCAAATACCTGGCAGGTCTTACTGAAGAAAGACCAAAGCTAAAAGAAATGAGTCAAAGCAAAAGAATATGCATTCCTTTTCCACTTCATTTGCTTGCCTTTTCCTTTTTTTTCTTCCCCAGTATTAACCAGCTCCTTCATCTTGAATTCAGCTCCCACTGCTGTAATGAACTTAAGAAAGCGCCAGTTGTGGGCTGATGTATTTCTAACTTCTCTCTTTTTTTCTTTAATATTTCCTGAGTTTTTCAGTCAGATATCTGACTCTCTTCCACTCTTAAGTCTTCTCTCTTCCTTTTACACCTAACACTTTCCATCATTGTGTAATGAAACCCTTTCATTGCCAGTCACTTCCCTAACTCTGCACTTGGAGCTGAATTTCCTTGTCTGGCCCCAACAGCCCTGATACTCCCCCCAAGGTTTTAAGAGCTTTTCCCAATGTAAGGGAGGGGGCAAAGCCTGCCAGGGCAGTAAGTAACCAGAGGGTGGAAAATGAATGGATTAGAAGCTCCAGTTATGCTGCAGATTGCAGGAGGAAGGAAAGAGACAGGCACTGTGCACATATACAGTGAACTTGTTTATGGTCAGGACTGACAAAGATCAGTTGCTTAATGGACGTGTGCTCCCTATAAACACTGAATAGATTCCTACTCAGTTTCCTGTGTATTTTTGGCAGAATTACATTCTAGCTATTAAAACATTCATAGATAAGTAAAATTAATTTCAAAATACATATTTTAAAGATGTAGAAAAAGTGACTTCAACAATCCAAGGTACTCCCTGACTCCTGTGGGATTTGCAGACACTCAGCTTTTAGGATCATTAGACCAAAAATATTAGGTGTGTGGTAGTGAAGAAGCAGGAATGCAAATAGAATTTCCTGGACCTGAAAAAATAATAGTTTGATAAGTTGCTCTCAAGAATGCTAACCAGAGTTTTTAAAGTTTTTATTTCTATTTATTATTGTGCAGTCTAAGGGGGGAATTCAACATCTGGGTAATGATGTGTTTACAGTTTAAAAAAACATCCTAATGGTCATACTCCTTCCTCTGTAGAAACACTTGCACACTTCTAAACAAGATACTTGTTTGTCTGTGTTGTTTATTGATCTACTGTCTGGCTAATACACCACTTGAGAAGATTCTGATTCAAACATATCTCTAATGCAAGCAGATGCAATGACTTTGATACTGGTTGCAAGTCTTGCCCTCTGAGTATGCTCATGAAAGACATTAACTTGGCAATGACTGGTCAAAAATACCTATTTGTTTTAGTTCAAGTTTGCTTCATTGAAACCAGATTTACACTGAGATAAATTCAGTGAGATGAGCAGAATTGCTCTGAATGTGCTCTAGGATGATGTAAAATAAGCATACCTGTTTTTAAAGAATACCTTCCCAGCGTCAACTCTTAAGAGAATTAAAAATGTTGTTCTTTCAATATGTCACTCACATTGGAAAGCTAAATGAGAGCAACCTATTTACACCAGAAGAACCATGTTCTCATGGATTTTATGAAATAACAATTATAACAAGGAGAAGTTTTGAGCACTATGGAGGAAATTTTAGCCTTTTTCAGTTGGAAGAGAAAAGAAATCTAGAAACTTATTCACTAAGAGATTAAGACTGGCACTCCCAAAGCCAGCTTGGGAATTTAGATAAACTTTTAGATAAACCTTGCACAAAAATTAACAAGAATTTTTGTCTAAAACTTTTTAAGCACTCCCCCCCCCCCATCGGATTTGGACTCTGCAAATGTATATGGAACCTTCCCAGGATTAGACTAGAAATACTGTTACTCTCTGTGCACAAATGTGAGTTCATACACAGTTACACATTTGAATCTTCAGTAAAAGATGTAACATTTCTGTATGATAAGAAAAACTTTGCAAATTATGTAGGAAGGTGGGTGTCAATTTGGTGATTTACTCTACCTGTGTTTCAGAGGCAATCCATTTGAGATATGATGAAAGATGGACCACATCCAGCATGACATTGTTTGGAAAACTTGTCTATACAACATCTTTATATAGCATGAGGGAGATCACACTTTCAAAGCAATCCCTGTCTCACAGGTCAGTATGGTGGGGAAGGATAGCACTGTTTCAGAAAAATAAGTATTTATTTGTTTTATTTTTCTTGGCAGCCCATTGGTTGTCATCAGGGTTGCCTCAGTGGAAATATCTTCTTTTTTTTTTTTTAGTTATGAGAAATATTGTGAAATCTTCACCTGTTTGAAAAGCAAGGCAAAGTAAGATTGGCATTGAAATAAGGTAAATGGCTTATTGAGTATTGTTGCTAACATAGTGGTGCTCTGATCTCAGTTGAACAGTAAAGAAGAAAGAAGTAAGCGTTTGAGATTTTGTATGAAAACCACAATTCTATATTCTTTATCAGGAAAGCAATGCTGTTTAATATATTTTATTCAGAATTATGAAAATCCCTCTGGTTCTCTTGTATAAGCCCAGATTTGGTCAGGCACCTTGATGTTTGGAAAGGGGAGGGGAAGGGGAAGGGGAAGGGGAAAAAAGAAGAAAAAATAAAGGCCTTGCCCTCTTTAGAAAGGAGAGGTTTCTCAGGTCATGAGGTGAAGTCTAAGCAGTAGCTGCTTCACAACTGACCTGGGAATAATTGCAAGTGAAACTTGGGACCCTGAGGTGCTCTATCTCTGACCCTAAATTCAAGAGGGGCAGGAAGTGAGAATACGAACATGTGGGTGTCTGTGTGTTGTTGGTTTTCCAGATAAAGTGCAGTGCTGGTTTTGTCTTTACTGGTTTGGTTGGAAAGGTTGGTTGTGTCCCAACCATCCATGGTTGGGGCACTGGGATGTGCCAGCTGATGGCCGTGCCATACAGATTAGACTGTGTTACTGTTGATAATGTGGGGAAAACAATCAGGAGCTATGGTAGGGATAATATCTGCCCCCTTGGGAGAGTGTGTACCTGCCACATATTGCTCATTCCCAGTTCTGGTTTCTGTGTAACTGGAATCCAAGACTAATTGAGAAGGACATTTTTCTTCACATTCATCTCTGGTTACCTTTTCTCCAAAGCAAACCTCGTTCCTGTGATTCATGCCTTTATCACATACAGACTCACTGATCCCGCCAAGACCCCATCTCAGGCATACCTGGAGGTGCTTCCAGCTGGGCTGCCTTGCTCTGAGCACACCTTGCTGGCACTGGCTTTGATTTCTTAAGCTCCATGCCATCCTGAAGCCAGCCTACCTGCAAGGCTGGCTCTTACCCTCTGCCAAGTGTCTTCACATCAGCAGCGTTCCTCGGCCTCCAGCACAGCCCTGGGGAGGAAGGCATCTCAGTAAGTCCCTCAGCTTCTTCCAGCCTTAGGGCATCATGTTTGCTGCTAACAGGCCCTGTAGCAGAGGTCATCTCTTTTTCATGCTAGGGAAGAGGGAAGGAGTTCTCTTCCTTCTCTGCAGAATAGGCTCGTTTTGGTTTTTTTGCTATTCACCGGCTTGAGAAGCTACAGATTCATTTTGTTACCACAAGTCTCAACAGATTTTTCAAAAGATAGAAGACCAAACAGGACCAGTTTTTGAAGTTTTTATTCAGCTGTTTTCGCTGATGTCAGCCAGACTCAGGCAGTAAAAAACAACGAAGAAGCAGCTGGATAAGGACTGCAGAGTATGACCCACTGACCTGCACCTAGGTCAAAAGAGCAGAGCACACAAATCAATCACCAGGTTTGATACCTGGGCTTATACTACTGGAAGAGTATGTGTAAGTGTTGACTCTGAAGCCAACACATTGTCTCCCTGTTCCATGAAAATTTCCTGATTTAGACGATAAAGTTATGCTGCTCTTTGTGTGGTGAATATGAAAAAATTTCTGTGTATCCAAGAGTTTTTTAACAAAGTCCATGTTCTTTGGACCTTGCTATTCTTTCTGGACAGATATAGAGAGTGATATAATTCCACTGAAGATCATAGAGCACAGGTAAATTGCTGACTGTCTGTAGCCTCCTCAAGTAGGCAGGGCTCTGGATAAAGGAACTTTTAGTGGTTTGATACAGTCTGTGATATTAGACTGCTCATATATTAGCGCTCAGCACATCCTCTTACACAACCCAATGTGGTAGAACAAATTAATCACACTTTGGCCTGCTAAATGGGATTTGGAGGGCATAACTATAAATTAAGCTTTCCTCAACTCCACCTCAGAATATTTTGTCCTCCATATTGCTCATGAGTCATACATTCTCCAAGCTCTGCAGAGCTGAGTAAACCCTGTTCATTGTCTTCCTGCACACAAATGTTGAAGGTCTGCCTTGACAGTTGGAGGTTTTCTGTTTGTTTTTAGTTGTTTGTACTTCTCTTCCCTGTATGGCGATGGCAGGTAGAAGCTCGCAGCTTTGTGGTTGGAATAGAAGACAGCAAAGATTTTTCCTCACTGTTGCCTTAGCCCAGTTTCCTATACAAACAAGATTCTCTCTGGTAGGCTCCAGTGTGTCTGAGGAATGATGTTATTATGTGGTTATCACCTCGAAGCATTAGGCATATTTTTTAGATACAGTAAGATGAGGAATCTCATCTTCTTTGGGACTCTTTGGGAAACCAGTATAGAAGACAAAGGACAGGCTTGATTTGCTTGCAGTAGTCTGTGCTGCTGAGGAAGCTTCACGAGTAGGGTTGTTTTTTTTTTTTTCCATGTTTTAATAGCAGAAGTATTATATGGGATACTTCTATCAGGCAAAGGTGAAGAAGGCAAAGGCAGAAGTCAGAGTTGAAGTCACTGGCTGCCAGGAGGAAACCACAGATGGAAGGAAGCACTGCTCAGGGAGCTGGCAGGTCAGAGTCCAGGTGGGATTTGTCTCACCAGACAGTGCTGGGGCAGCCAGATGCTTACCTCCTCCCATGACTTCCTCACAGTCAGCAAGATTAATTTGCCCTGGATTTCCAAAAACTGATTCATCTTGTCTTAGTCACCTGTTTTAGAAGAGATGAATTGCAACACAGGGACTGTCAAGGGCATCCAGATGAGAAGTTCAACTGGACAATGAGCTTTAGGGCATTAAAGTACAGTTGACATGATGTCTGCTCACAACTATGAGTGAAGATTATTCTTTTTTGAACAGTGGAATGCACTGCCCAAATGCTTTTATATGCTTTTATCTATTTAGGTGGACACAGTATTACAGCTACAAGTTCTCCTTAAAGCTCTTATTGCTCACCAACATAATTTTTATCTTGTTACTTTGCTTTTCTGTTTTCCATCCATTAGCTGATTTTAATCTATATCTAGGTCATAGTATGAGTAGTCACAAAGTTGTACATGGTGAAGGATAAGTAGAGCTCTCTGTCATATTTTGATCATATTACCATCGTCTGCTTATGAGTTTCCTTTGGTTTACCTACTTGGGAAAATAAAAAGTGCCTTCCTTCTTTTTCTTTCAGCCTTATAAAACTTCTCCTTGTTTAGTGTCCTTAGATTTCCACTTCTTAACTCAGGTATTGCACGATGTAATGTAGGGCTTTGCAAGTGCTTACTTCTCTTTGTTTAAACTCCAAATTCCAGAATCCTGCGAGCATCAGCTATCATAGTGCTTTATACTGTGTATTCCCTGCCTTCACAGGTGAAAAGCAAAATTCTAAGTGTAGTGCAGTTTCAATTTCTATAGCATTCTTTTCACTATCTGAGTAACCAGAAGGATCTGAGAACTTTCAGCAGCATTTTAGCTGAATTGTCAGCTTTTTAAAGCACATCTCATGATGTATGAGAGTCAAATTCATAGGTTTAGAACATTTTTATGTCTCTATTTTTTATTATGTACTGTGTGGTATCATGTTCATCATTCACCAAATACATTCAGAAAGCTACATAAAAATGGAAGTAGTTTGGTCCTGTTTGTGTTCCTAGTAACTAATATTTTGAAAGGTAGGAAGAATCTGATTTCTAAGTCTTGTTTAATAGTTCAATAAAGTAAACAAATAAACACAAGGGCCGAATAAAATGGAGAGGGTAAAATAATAGATCAAGCAAAAGGGTAAGAACTCATCCATCTACCGTAGATACACTTTTGGAAAGGGAAAAGTTGAAAACTTACAATGAACATAGGATAGACGCACATTTATGGTATTTGGTATTCTTCTTTTGGATTGTGCTTCCCCCTAAATGCATGTAAAATTTTTGTCTTATTTTTAATAGCTTAATTTTGTAAGATATTTTGATATTTTGAGATATTCTGCAAGCTTGCTTTTTCTTCTAGCTGTTTGTGGGGGTTACTTGAACTGATGATGCTAATCATAAAACCATGGTTGGTCTGCATTGCAAAATATTCTACTGCCTTTGATGGAGCACGGTCTTACTGCGCTGGGTACAGACTGTGAAGAGATATTTCCTGCCTAAAAACTCTGGTGATTTTTTTCTAAACTTGTGTTTGGCTTTGTGTTACTGGATCAAAACCCAGGACTATATATTATAGTATGTGTCACATTGTTTTCCTTGTCTGCTGTTTTCTTAGTTGGCCAATTACTGGTCTGTTTCAGCACCAATGACAAGTTAGCACCAGCCTGCAATGTTTATTCAAGTAAAATTCACAGACTTTTTGTTTGCCTGAGCACTACAGGAGAGAAACATTTTAGGTTCAAGCAAAATAACATATAGTTCTTCAAATTTGTCTCATATATTTTAGATATTCTTGCCAACTGTTGACAAATTTGAGGCATGTTGACAAAGTATCTTAATTTCCAAAGGAAAATGCTTTTCTATCCCTTATTTTCCAAATAGTTTACTTAGGATGAGATCCTGTAAACATACAGAAGATTACCATTTACTTTCAGCATGTGGATAGCTCTAGCAACATTCAGAATTTACTGTTGAAATTACATCCCTCATGCCCACCAAAGCCTATAGCAAAAATTGCATCCACCTCAATGAAACCTGGGAGCCTTGATACTGGATTGGAAGGCAAGATTAATATTTGACATGATCGATGAAAATGTGACATCTGCTTTCACTTAAGGCTTGCATATCCCTGGATGCCCTGGCTTGCTAAAGGGCCCTGAAAAGAGCCAGAAAGTTCAGTTACTGTTAGCTACCACTCCAGATCTCTAGTGGTGAGCATTACAGCCAGACCAGTGCCAAGGATGGCTGGTTTGATCCGTGGGGCTCCTCTCCAAACGTCCAATTTGCACAACTAGCACGGTGTACTTTTGAGATCTTAGTCCTTCAGTCCAAGACCTCAAATCTGGACAGAAAGAGCTCAAGTTTACTGTATGTTATCTTTATCATTTTTGTGACTGAGAAATTGAAAAAGTAGTGCCAAAGAACTAAATATGATAATAGTTTCAAGAAAGGGGGGCATACTTGTAGGATCAGTTGTTATCCTGGAATCCCATGTTTGGTTGACTTGTCTTGCTAAAGGTGTATAGGCAAGGGTGTCTCATTACGCCCTGGTAAAAGGGGAATCTGGCATATCAGTGTATGTATTTTCTTCTGCTTCCAAAGTAGCAGGGCCTTGCTTCCCTTTGAACAAGACTGTGTGACCTTCAGCTGCAGATTCCTTCTTGTCTCCAACTGAGGTGTTACCCAGACTTCCAGTTTGGGGTACAGAGAGGTGTAATTTGTATTACTCTCTTGTGAAATAGTGCAAATCTCCTGCTAATCAGTTCTTCCCAGGCTTTTGTGTATGTTCTTCATTACAGAAGTGGGAATGAGAAAACTCAAATAGTCTGACATAAATGAGACGCAAGGAAAAATAACTGCAGGGAAAATGAAAGGCTCTGACAACATTTTTGTATGTGTACGTGCACACAGGACTGATGTCCTCTGCCATTAATGAGAGCTGTGCATGCTGCTGGGTCACACACCAGCAATAACTTTATCTTCTGTGAGTATCTGATCACCTTTCTGCCAAATCAACCAGAGCTTGTGGGTTTTTTTAATGCTGACTGCAGAGGAATAGAAAATATCTCCTCTGGTATAAATCCTGACTGTACTTCTTTGTCCTGACTTTCTGTCTACAGAACAGCTTTATATTGAATTGGCATGGAATTTTTTATTCAGTACTAGAGGTTTAGTGTCTATCTGAACTGTAGCCTGATATGGAGCATGATGACAGGAGTAAGGGTGGGAACACAGTCCCCAACAGTCCCTTCAAAATATTGTCTGCAGTGTATGCATCTAATTTGATCCATTTGGTGGGTGCACAGTTTAATGTCCCAATCAGAATGAGACTAAGTCAGCAACTGGTATAGACAGATAGATGTGAAACAGAGATTGAGAGAGGTAGATACAGATAGATACATAATATGAGGTCTCCATGGATAAGAAATGCATGCTTTAGATTCGCTAATCTCAGATGTCTCCTGTCTAGGTATCATCAAATACGTTGCACTGTATCTTTCTGTAAGGACAAATACCCACTGAGGACAGATTAAGGCCAGCAGATTGGCTGGATTCCTGACTAGATTGGAATCTGCACCCAGGTGCAGGTGAAGAGGATAAACTAGCAGTTCTCAGGGGCCCCTGAATGCCCATGGGATGATGCTTGATTTACAAATGCTGTTGTCACACCTTACCTGGGACAGCTCTAACTGGGGACAATCTGCTAGAAGTGTAGTAGTAGTGCATTAACATATCATGAAAAAGACATTTGCAAATGCCTGCTAAGCGGTGACTGTACAGATATACAAGGCCAGGATGAAATAGAAGCAATTAATCTATTTTTTTCTATTGCCATTATAAAGAAGGCAAACAAAGACACTGTATGTGCATTTGGACTAGAACAATGGGCATCCACCAGCTACTGAAGTAGAGACTCACAAAAAGTCTGAGGACTACAAGCCTTCCACCTTCCATGGTATTTGAGCATGCTTTAAAATGCTGGCTAGTAGATTTAAGACTTAGGGGAAAACCTAGTCATTTCCTAGGGGAGTGTCTGAATTCAACTCAGAATATGTCTGTCCAATTCACTGCATCGACAGCCAACAAAAAAAAGGCATTTTGATGGATCCTTTATAAATCTGTGATATTCTCCCCATCCCCCCATCCCGACTGACACAACTATAATAGGCAATGTTAACATAGGGTTGGATATGCTAGAAAAAACTGTCTTTTTTTTCTGATAAAGGTATTTCATTCAAGGAATTGGTTTAAATTCTGCTAGGACAGTCTATATAAACTATATCTCCTGGAGAATGGCTTCTGACTATACCCTACAAAATGCTGCTAAATCCTTTCACGTGTAGCTCAATGGCTCAGTTGGGAGAAAAGCTGAGACAACTCCCTAGAGGGAGGTTGAAAGTATCCCAGATCATTTAAAGGGGATGTTAATGATGATCTAGCTAATTATATCACCACCATTAGCAAATTCATTTCTTATGATAGCATGGAAAAAAGGAGATAAACAGATTATTTATGCCAATTCTGAGTGAAATGTTATGATTTTTGGGTCTTTATTGGATGTAGTGTGTTAGAGACACTCTGCTCTTCTCCCATATGCTACCTGCCTGATAATTAACATGTACAGGGTGCTTTTAAAAGCAACAAAGGAAACTCCCTTTGCTTGTTTGTTTGGTGTGTTTGTGGTCATATATCAAAATATCTCAGGCAGAACAACACCATTTAAATTTCCTGTAAGAAGAAAATATTCTCCTGAAGAATGTTCACAGCAATGAAGAGTTTTATTGCAAACATACATCTAAAGTCAAGGAGGCTAAAAGTATTTTTAAAAAATAATTTTAATAAGTTAGCATTTAAGAGATGGAGAGCTCACACTTTCTGTGTAGACAGCCCAAAAGTACAGAATTTTCTGCATAAAATTCTCCTTTTTGTCTGTGTGTAAAATTCAGCTCTGAGCCTTAATTTCCCCTCAGTAATCACAACTGAATTTGAAAAAGAAATATGCAATTTTACATATTTACAAGATTGAAGAGGGTAAAAAATTACTGCTTTTTGATCTGTTTAATTTTATTATATGGCATTCAAAAAAACTAGTCATGAATATGTGCTATAAATAGCTAGGTTAGTTAGATTAGACATTCAGAGAAATAGGATATTCTACAAAAGATGATCTGTTAGAGTAGAAAAATAAATTTGATCACTAGGGTTCAGTCCTTTTTCCACTGAAATCTAGCAATATCCCCAGTGCTAGCAGAAGAAGGAGAAAGATATAGAGGTTCCCTGCTATGGACTGCCAGAAGGAATGATGTATATCAAGTCTGTGAAAGGCTGCAATAAGCATCTTTAGAAAACTCAGACTCTTGAATGAGGGTTGCAACTTTAATGCATCTGGATATTTGCTGAAAAAATTCCATTTTTTTTTCAATGGCAATAATTAAAATAAAAAATCCAATAATGAAAGAATCCAAAGTTACTAATTTACACTAGTGTGTAGTGGTACATCAGTTTATAATTTCTTTCAAAACCAAGAGATTCCAAACAACTAGTTCTTTCCCTACTCAGACCCCACATAATTTGCCTTTTCTAAACCAACTCCCTGACAGTAACTGCAGATAAGGTTTTTGCCCTGACCTTTATATCCTTCCCAAATGTGGTTGTCTCCACACACCAGTTCTACATCCCACCTTGGGCCATGAACCTTTCCTTGTGCCCCCAGCTGCAATTTCTGCAGACTTTAAGGATTCTGACATGGTACCACTTCATACTCCTCTTTTCCTTCCACTAGGTACCTCTGGAGACCTCTCTGCTGTAAGAGGCAACCATGCCACAAGGGAGATGCATTGGTGGGGGAAAGATGCACTGGTCAAGTCCTCTTGTGATGGATATTGCATAAATGACCAGAAATCAGTGCCACTGCTCCATATTCCAGCGCTTTACCTGAGGCTGCCCCTGTGAAAGCACAGCAGACCTGTCTGTTTCATAGAATGTATTCTTGTAAGGTATTTGCCTACTGGCAAGAAAGGGACTGTTTTAAAAGCTTTGTCTTCTAGTGGACAATCAGCAACAGTTAAGGTCCTCGAATGTGTCCTGTAGAGCATTCACTGGGATTGGAGAGAAAGCGGAGGGTGGTGCAGCTGGGAGTGGTGAGGAGACTGGCTCTTGGTGTCACTGAATATCAGGTCTTTTGCATACAGCTATGTGAGCAGAGTCCCTGCTCCTTCTGACTGTGCTTTCCTGTAACAACAGGTGCAGCAAAAAGGGAAGACAAGCACACATCCTGGAGGCCTGAAATTTTCAAGCCAGAGGCTGAGAAGAAGTGGGGAGACAAGGTAGGCTGAAGAAATGCAAACATATAATGAATGATATAACTCACAGCAGAAGTGCCCTGTGGTTGTGGCATATGCAGTCAGAGAAAAGAGTTTTGGCACTGGTCAATTGGTCTTCTGCAGGAGCCAATTCCTACTTGCAGGAAAACATCAGAGACAAAACTCAGAGGTCAGTTTCTCTTGGAGGGGCAATCCAGACACCTGGAAAAATCATTATGTTTTATTAATGTGTAGTTTTTGTCTTCCCATTGCATCTTTCAAGTATGATTCCTCTGAATCATACATGAAAGATTATTAGAAAGGCACCTCCCTGAACAGAGCTGCCCATTTTCATTTTGTTAAGCTGAAGGGTCTTGGATGTTCTAAGCTTCTTTTGCACTCTTCATTGTCAAGGTGTTGCAACATTTACAATACATTTCAAATGGCAAATGTCACCCACTCACCATCAGTTTTAATTTTCTGCTTGGCCTGAGCAGACAGAGGCACAGGCAGAAACTTCAGTTATTGTTTCTGAGTTTCCCTTCTCTCAAGACTTTCACTGCTCAGAAATGCATCAGAAAGCCATTTTTCATAAGCAAATCTTAAAGCATTCTATCACCTCTTTATAATTTTTTGTGTCATAATGTGAGTTGAGTGTAGAGAAATGTTTTGGGTTATTTATCTCAAATTAGAAATATGTGTCTTGAGCAGAGTTGATGTGAATAATATTAAAAACAAACAAAAAACCCCCAAAACTCAAAAAAGGAGTAGTTTTACGATGTAACAAGATGTCCAAACTCTGAGGAAATAACTTCTTTATTAAAAAGACTGAGATGAATGCTGATTTGAAGGCTCGGTCTCAGCTTAAAATCATGCCCCAGTTTGAATGTCTTTTAAGCTATTATTAAAAGCAGTATCTTAACATCAGCAACACTGAATTATAAATGGTTAGTCAAACAGGATTTTCCACATTAATTTGTTCCTTTTACAAACTATCATTTTGGATGTTGGTTAATTTCCCCTGTTACTTTTAAGTGTTTCCATTATACAAAGAGAAAAAAAAAGAGTTTAAGAAAATTGATTGCATAAAATAGAAAGGAATATGCAATAGGCAGAAAATGAGAGAAGGGTACAACGGGCTGAAGGAATCATATTGCTCTTAAACAGATCTGTAAAGGGACCTGAGGTTTGCCTAATCATTCTGTGCACCAGCACTCCCCCAGCACATATATATGTATCAGGGGGTGGTATGCATGTTACACAAAGTACATACATATGGAGGTGTATATAGTACATGTAGCTGAAACAAAACATCCGTGGTACTACACCACTATTATCATAGATCATGAAACAGCTAACATTTTCCTGCGAACATGAGACTGGAAAAGGAAGTCATATAAGATAAAAAAGTTGGAAGAATATCAGCTCTTCATATTGGTATTCAGATCCTGGTGTTGCACATGCCTCTTCCCTGTGCAGCACGATGCATGTCAGCAGTATTGCTTGGGCTGCTCCTTCTGAGCAGGGGCAGATCTGTCTCTTGGGGCACTGTGAAATCGCTGCCGACGGAGGCACAGAGCACAAGCTCTCATCCAGTCCCCGCTGCCCACCTCCAACAGTGCACGTGTGTGCGTGCCAGCTTGAAGGGTGCGCACCTCTCGCCCAGTGTGAAAGCATCAGCCTACCGTGTCTATGCTGAAAGTCAGGGTGTGCTGACCTGGTGCTGCAAAACCTGCACAAAAAAGGCATCCCTGGGACTGCCAGAGCAATTAGTCTGACTGTAGCAGGGACACTCATGCATTATAGGCATCGCGCTAAAGCTGCTTCTTGCACCCAGAAAAGATTTCCAGGTGAAAAACAACTCCAAGCCAATTAGACTGAGGAAATTAGGGTTGAAGTGGCCCTTTGAGTCAGGTAAGATTGCTTTCTCTTTGTTTCTAAAAAACTCGTGGACCAAGTCACCTCAAACCACAAGTACCCGCAGCTTTGTTTTGTAATAAAATCAACATTTTCAATAGTGAGACTAAGAGAAGCTTTATGAAATGCACAGCATCAAAAGCCAGTCTTTCACTTCTATCAGTAACATAGAAGTTATCAACCTTGACAACATACCTTTTTGTCAAGAACCACTAATTTTTTTGGGAATTTCCAAATGCAGCTGGAGCTCGGGTACCTTGCTAAATAGCATGTATCAGTAACAAACTTTTACTTGGCTGTGTGTTGTGAGCCAGGTTATGAACAAAAGTGCATATGAAGCATCTGACATTGTGAGGGCAACAACTTATATATATATATATATACACACAAACACACATACTTTTCCTGAGAGCCAGTCCCACCTTGTGACTTGAAGGAAAATGGTTGTGGTAATGTTCATTTACAGTTTCTCAGACTTTATTAATATCAGGAAAGCAATCTGCGGAACTTTAAAAAGGCAAGGTGTCTTGTCAGGACACATCATTTCCTGAAGGATGGAGATACAGGAACCAAGGGCACCCTAGTTCCTGCCATTTCTGAACCGCAGCATGCTGCTGTGAGAAACCTGCTCGCAAGGAGCCCGGGGGAAGAAGGGAGATGAGGGCCAAGGCGGGAGGCAGCGGAGAGCCCTGTTTGGTAGGGTGAAGGCCGGAGGAGCCCGGCAGGGTGCTGGGGAGGCTGGCAGGTGGGCTGGGAAAGGAGGAGCCGGCGCAGGCATCACCGCCACTCGTTCCCTCGCCCAAGCACTAGTATTTTTCCCCCAAAAGAGCTATTTTCCGGCGTCACATGGCTTAGGTGAAACTTTCCTTGAAGTCTTTCAGTCAAGTCAGCCTGCGGCGCCAGAGCAAACGCGAGCCCAGAGCCGCAGCACTGGGAGAAAACCCAGGCGAAGGGCACATTTCCCCCCGCAAAAGCCCTGAATTTTTGGCGGGCGGGAGAACGGGGTGTCCGAGGCATCGGTGCGCGGGAAACGGGGCTGCAGATGCAGGCTGAGCTGAAGGATGGAGTGGGAGAAGAGGGAGAGGGAGGAAGCGCGACCCGAGGCGGAGGGGCCGCTCCGGGGGGGCTGCGTCGCCCCGCGCTGCCTCCTGCCTGTGGGCGGGGTGTCGCCGCCCTTGGGCCGCCGCCGGGGCGGGCCGGGCCGGGCCGGGGGGATGGCGGGGGAGGAGGAGGAGGAGGAGGAAGGGGGGAGCGGGGGTGTCATGCCGAGAGCTCGCGTCGCAGCCCGGCAGGCCGCGGCCCGACCCGCACCCCGGGGCGCAGCCCTCCGCCGCTCCCTCAGGCAAGCGGCCCCGCTCCCCGCCGGGCCCGGGGCACCCGCGCCCCGGCAGCAGCCAGCCGCGTCCCGAACGGGCGGAGGGAAGGGGGGAAGGAGAGCGGAGCCCTCTCCGCCGCTCAGAGGAAGGGGAGGGAATGGGGAAAGTTTAGTGGAGGGTGTTTGAATCGGGAGTTATCCCTAAAGAGCCTTTCCCCTGATCTGATCCAGAGGGCAGCGCTGGGAGGAGGGGGCGGCGACGACGAGCAGCCCTGCAACATCTGTAAAACTTGAAGGAGGCGGCGGAGAGGAGCGCGCGAGCCGGAGAAAAGCGAGAGGGACAACTTTTCCGACACGTGAGTACCTCGGCGCGATGTGTTTGTTCCCCTCCTTCGGTGGCTACGCCGAGCCAAAACAATGCGGGGCGGTGGCGGGGCTGGAGGGGACGGGCGGCACGGGACGGGACGGAGGGGTTCCCCCTTCTCTACAAAAACTGTTTGGTACCAGGCGGTGGATTTGGGGATACTTCTTGTTTTTTTTTTTTTCTTTTGCTCCCTCTCTTCTTTTGCTTCTTTTTCTCCTCCCCCCCGTTCTTTTTGTTGAACCAAATCAGAAATGTCAGTCAGTGCGAGTGAGTCAGAAGGGATCAGATTACAAGATCACTGAAACTGATGTCGGACCCGCGCACACACACCCCCACACGGAGGCAGAGGCGCGGGCTGCTCCCCGCGGGAGGCGGGCAGGGATAAAACAACCACCACCAACACCCGCCGGCCCTCCTCTGCCGCCCCCGTCCCGTCTGTGTCCCGTCCCGTCCCCCTGCCCCGCGGGATGCCCGCCGGCCGCGGCGGGGGCCGGCCCCGCTAGCCGCGGCGGCGGGGGAGCGGCGCGGGGACGAGCCGGCGGCCCCGGCCCTCGCCCATGGGCAGCGCGGGGGCTCGGCGGCAGCGGCGGCAGGTACGTACCCACTTGGGCGAGAAGTTCTTTGTTCCCCGGCTCTACTCCGGGCCACTTTCTTGGCGTCTGCCAGCGCTCCGGCCCCGCTCCCGGCCCCCTTCCCGCTTCCCTAAGTTGGAGGCGGGGGTCAAGGGGGACCGAGGTGTCTAACCCCCAAAATGGCTGTCACGGAGCGCGGGAGCCGAGGGCGCGGGGCGAGGCGGGGGCAGTCCCCGCTCCGGGCCGGGCTCGGCCGGGCACGTCCCGCGGCAGAGCTGCCGATGTGCGGGCGACAGCTGCTGCTTTATTTCCACCCCCTTCTTTCTCCTCGCCCCTGCTCCCCGAGCGACTCCTGGGGGTTTTCACGCCCGTGCGGCGGGAGGCCGGCACAAACTTCGCAGGGGGAAGGCGAGAGGAGCGGGGGAGAATCCGCTGTGACATCTGGCGGGGCGGAGGGGCGCCCGGGGGTCGTCGTTCGCTGCCGGCTGCTCCCGGCGAGGAAGGGGCCGGTCGGGTGCCGGTCGGGGGCCGCGGGGGTGCCGGCCGTGTCTGCTCCGAGCAGAGCGGCGCTGGGCCCGCTCCGCGCCGCCGCTGGCACGGCGTCAGGCGGGGGAGCGGGGCGGCGGGACGGGCCCGGGCGGGAAGAGCGGGGCGGCTGCCCCACGGGAGCTGCTCGGAGCCGCCCCGGGCCGGCACCGTGGCCCGGCCGTGCGCCGCCCAACTTTGGAGGGTTGGGAGCAGAGCGTGCCCTCCGCGGTTCCGATTGTCCCGTGGAGCCGGTGGGGTGTTGGCGCAATTCCCGCGCCTTCGGACGGGCCCGCCGGCTCGCAGCTGCTAGCGCCCGCTCCCCAGCCCGCGCACCACGTGAAGAGAAAAGGTAAAAGGAAACACACGCCCCTCGCTCCCCATCTCACTCCCCAGTTTTGTTTTTAACCCTCTGGTGCGTAGTTTTTATCCGGTCCTGCGGGTGCGGTGTCCGTGGCCTTCTGCCAGTTTGTATGTAGATATATTTATGTAAAACATTTTCTCCCAGCTCCTTGCCAGCTGTTCCACATTTTCCAGCTGCCACTTCAGTTTGAAATGATGGACTGTACGGATCTCAAAGAGCCTTTTAGTCAGAGGTACGGATAGCTGTCTGTTTGATACACGGTGTCACGTTTTAGAGGCTACTTCACTAAAGGAGCATTAAGTAGCGACCCACGGCAAAATGCTCCTCTTCCTCGCGCCCCTGCTACTTCCCGCTTCATTTCCAAGCCTCAATAAACATGATTTTTTAAGCTTCAGCGTGCAGACTTCGTTTCTTTTGTGTGCGTGCTACAGAAAAACTTGGAAGCTAAATTTTCCAGAGGCCTCGAGACATGTGGCTGATTAAACCAACAAACATTTTTAGGAGGGCACGGTTGCCTCTCTGTCTCTCTGTGCTATAGGTATCTGTTTTGAAATCATTTAAGTCACTGGAATAGTGAGAAATAACTATTTCTCACTATTCATTTCACAGTGTTTCTCTGTTTTCCAAAATTGTTTTTGGTGTGGTGTTCTACGAGATTATGGATTGAAATGTGCCAGAACTGGTCTTAAGTAGTTTGAATATTTGTGCAGTTGCATTGTAATTTGGGAAGGTGCCTCACTGATTGATTCCTATAATTATTTCATTTGGGTCCTTTATTAAAAATTGATAATGATCTGACAGTTTCTTAATTATATATGTCATGATTATTTTGAAGGAAGACAAATGCAGTGTTTTAAAAGTATTGTAACCTTAAAATGTAAAAATTGCCATCTTCACAGCACTGTATTTCAGTCGTGGAAATATATATTAAAAGTAATGGTGAATGAGTTTAGCAGTGTAAACTGTAGGCAGCCTCTTGAGAGTTTGTTTATATAAGGAAGGTTTGGGTATAACTAGCTAGTATGTAAATACTTTCAGTTTTGTGTATAGCCCAATTCTAAAAGCATAAATAATAGTAACTATGAGAGAAGACTATTTTAAGAAGAGGGAATTATTTCTTTAAAAGCAGGATTATTTGATTCTGAATGAGTAGGAAGAATGAGTAAGAAAAGGACTCTCTCGGTGTATGTGTATTCTTTTAAGCAGCAGTGGAAGCAAAACTGTGGCTTGAGGTGCCAAAATGAATGCACTCTTGCATTCTGGTAACAGCATATGGTTTTCAGCAGGACATGATGTTTTCCAAAGCTTTTCTGTAGAAGTACTGCAAAACAAAGATATCACCTGCATTTTCCTGCGTAAGTGGAGCAACATTTTTTGGCTTGAGAAGGTGTGCAGTGGCCAAGAAAGAGTTATTACTGCTATACCTAATCATCAGTTGTTTTCAACAGTTTTCAAACACAAAACCAGTTTGTAGCTAAGAAATTAAAGTATCAATGGCTCTAAATTATTCTTTTTTTTTTTCTGAATAGTGTTGGAAAAACCAAAATACTCAAGTTTGGAGACGTCATTATAATTTGTTCATCTTGCAGATTACTCGAATTTTTAACAAGATTAATGTATGCACTGATATTGACCCATGAAAGTTTCAGTTACACTTCCTGCCTCGTTGTGGGGAATGCTATTCAATTACCTGCACTCCTGTAGTGTCTTTGAATTCTAGTCTGCACATTAGAGGAAGGAATGGCATATTTTTGTGTTGCAGTCTTAGTGAAAAGTTAGTCATCTTTTGCCTGATAAATAAGGAATTTGAGGGCTATTAAAGCAGGGTTTATTTCAGGTTATGGAAGGAGGCATTTAAATGATCAGCGTTGCATGTGTTCCACTGTATGGGGACAGAAATGTACAAAGAAAAAGCAAACTTGAAGGAAAAGTGAATCAACGAGTCATGAAATCCTCAGGAAAACCTTAGTAATGGAATGTTAATGCTTTTAGACTATAGTAGATTACCTTAAAAGTCAGGCTTTTCTTCTTTATGCAGTTGTTGTAAATCCCTAGCTAAAGAATACTTTGAAGAAAGCTTTAGTTTTTCTGGCACTCATATTCTGTAGTAATTCTGGTTGTTTTGGAATATTCAAGGTATTTTCTGCCAACTTGCAGTTAGGCAATTAAAATGCTAAAATGGCTACAGAGGAAGCTTTTTATTCAACAAAAGGTTCAGCTGTAATAATGATTTCAAGTTGTCTTTTAACCACAGGTTTTATAGACATCCTCCCTTTAGACTCTGTCATTTTTATAAGGGAATTGATTTGTTATACTTTAAAATCAAATAAAATGAGACAGAATAAACAAAAATAGGCCATGGGTGCTGCTGCAAACTTTGCAAGTTCTTTCAGTGCATTTTTCATCTTTACTTTTATTTGATAGGTCTGTGAAATAGAGCTGTAGACTGGCAGACTTTAAATGAAATTTCACACTTTGATGATTTTTTTTAAACTTTGATATATTGACAGCAAAAGGAGCTGCAAAGCTTTTATATAACTTGAGCAGTAACGCCAAGCAGCAGTCAAACGTCTCTATGCATTTGTGTTTAACTGCAGAAGAAAAACATGTCCATGGGCAGTAGAGGGTTCTTATCAACTCCCTAATCCCAGATCCCAGCAAACCTTGAGGGCATGCCTCAGATCTTGCTGAAATCATTGTAGACTCTCACAGTTTGCAGATTAAATATGCTATGTGTTCCTGGCTCCAACAACAGTTTTATGAGCTCACTAAGCTTCCTGTTTTAAGATCCTTTTCAGAAGTTTTTAGGAGCTGCTAAGGGCGATGCTGTCTATGGCAAGTGGTACTTGTTAATTTAGGGACACTTTAGGTATTTCATTCTGTCTGTAAAAAGAGCCAAAATTGCTATTTTCAAATTAGAAGTCGAGTTGCACCGAAAAAAAGGAACTCCTTTAAAGAGGGATTCTGTTGTTTTAATGTGTTTGTCAGTACACAAGGTGACAAAGTTTATAAGAGGCTTGATTTGGTTTATGGGGCTCTTTAAAATGAGACTTTTTCAGTTGTAATTCTAAGCACAATGCAGATTTTAGTACATAATTTCTGAGCCTCTTTTAACCAATTGTGCTTGTAGCAGCTCATTAAACATACCTTTGAAGTTCTTGTTCTCCTTTACGTCTCAAAGAAGGGAAAATATATTCTGCCAAGAATGAATTTCAGTGAATCAGGTGGTTAACCCTGGGATTTGTTGACCCTTCTGAATGTATGGCCTCCCCCTCACATTTAGAGTCTGGTCTTTTCTAGGTGCCAAATAGTTAACTCTTATATTTTATTCACTGTAATCATGTTTATGTATTCGGTGTAATAGTTTTAATTAAAAAGGAAAATACTTATTGTCCAACATCATGTGTCATATTATTCCCGAGAGAACTTGAGCCAATTTTGTGCTTAAAGGTTATTCAGTGAATGAAATTTTGAAAGCCCATTTGTCAAGGTATGGCACGGTTTCTGTTCGTTTTCAAGCCCCAAATTCATTGTCCGCATGGCCCAGTCATTAGTCAGCAGTGTATTAGTGCTGCCTTCAGGCAATGCTGCCCGGCACTTCTTCGCACCATTGTAGCTCTAAAAGTGTACTCTGCCGACTGCTAGAATTACTGCTCTGATTTCCGCTTGGCTGGCTTCGAGGTAAGTCCCCTCCCTACCTTCCAGCTCACTCTAATCCCTGCTTTCTTTTAAGGCTGCTTTCTTCAGAGATTTAGGGGAAAACTTTCTTAAAGATTGTGCTGGCATCATACTGTGGTTTTGTTGTGGTATACTCTGAACATGTAAATTGTACCTGCCTTACCTTGAAAGTGTATTAAATTGGCTGCTTATCTGAAGAGTTGGTTTCTCTCTCTTTAGGAACAAAATAAGAAATGAGACAACACACTGATGTTAAAAACCCCTGCAAGGTTATTTAGATTACAACAAGGGACAAAGAAATTGGGATAGAATGTGTTTGTCTCTAAATAGTTGCTGGATGTCAGAACTGATAATATCAGAATCCACTACAAGGAGATCTGATTGAATAATTTTCTTAGCTGAAGTTGCCACTCAAATGTCAAGTTATTTTTTTACACTGATCATCAAGATGATTAGGCCTTTAAAATTTTTTTAAAATTTTTATTGATGCTCAGAACGTTGCTGTATTTTTTTGGCATCTGATATTTAGTTCAGGGTAAAGTACCCAACAGACCTTTTGGTGGTTTAGAGCTGAACTTTCCCCAGTAGTGTTTGCTGCTTTGTATGAGACTCTGTTTTCTTTGCATACAAATCTGTTAGTGTCAAGAAAATCAACTGCATGTAAAGAATACATCATCCAGCTGCCCAGAGAATGAAGCCTTCATTAGATAAGATGTATGAATACCTGAAACTGAAGAGTCAGAAACACAGATCAAGTTAGTGTCAGTTCAGTACGCTGTTCTGAGCCGTGGATATTAAAATGAAATCCAAGCACTACCGATTCTTTACTGTCAGGATGTAGTTTGGTGGCGTTTTGCTTGACTCTTCAATTTACTATTTCTAGGAAAATAGTACATCTATATAATTCTGTGATTACACTGTTTTAACAAGGACAATGGATTGTGAAGTGGATTGTGCATTTGTAATGCAGCAATTCAGAGTGGTGCCGTTGTGTTTTGTCAAGTTACAATAACACGAAGGAATCATGATGAAATTTTCCTGCTGTTATGAGACAGGTGTAAAACCTAAAGTAAACTTTAAAAGCTGAAGATAAAGTTTTATAAAGTACCTTTCACACTTGAAGTTCTTCCTGGATATATGGAGATTTCTTCGCTCTTTTACATGTTAAAACATCTGTGTTGGGTTAGAACATGAAATTCTGGATGAAGGCATCCCTTAACCTGAGAATGTGCTGAGGACATAAACAGGATTCCAGGAATGGGACTGTGATCAAAACATGGCACTTTCAAAAAACATTCTACTTGATTCCTTTGATCTTGTTTTAAAATGCTAATTGTAAAATATGGAATACAGTCTTTTCTTCTTTCATTTGCATATCATAAGTTGGGAACAGAAGGCACATCTTTGCAATAGATGTACATTAAATACATTCTTCCTTGAGCTCAGTTCCTGTAAAGATTGACATTGATATATAGATCTAGTTTTGTTTCTAAGGAATCTTTCATCTGTTGGAATTGATGAGATAAAACAAAAAGTGTGAAGAAAGTGGTCATTTCACTGGAATGTTGAGTTCCAGTACTTGAAATTAGAGTATTTCTGCATTTTTCTGTCAAAGTTGTAGTGACTACTTAGTTGACTGTGGTGCAAAGCACATCCATTGCAGATGTTTGTAATTTACTTTACCAAACTAAGAAGGCAAAGGCAAGAAGACAAAGAAAAAAACAGCCTGACAGTGTTGTCACCATAAGAATCCTAGGAACAGTATCAGCAGAGAAAGTCATAGAGTTATGTTATCCACACAGCAACTCTTGCTGTTGTCTCCCTCCCTGTTCTCTAAGAATATTCCTGGCCTTTCAGATCTTGAGCATATGAATGAACCAAAATCCAGGTTGCATAAAACAAATGTATTTCCAAAGGAAGTCACTGCACTGTTACTTAAGTTTGTTTTGGATTTAGTGCTGCTGAATTCCTGAAGAAAGACGGGCAAAAACAGTGTGGGCTTGGTAGGGAAGTTTGAAGTGTCGCCCCTCATTGTAACCTATTGCTACAAACAGTGCAGTCCACAGGAGATTTTTTTTCCTTCTCCCTGTGCTAATTCTTTTACAGCTAATCTTACTTTGACATAATTATTAGAGTTTTTCCTGCTGCAGAATTTGAAGCACAAGAACAAGTAGGATTGCAAAACAAGCAGTACCACAGCTTATTCTGAATTTCTGAGGAATATTAGGTAGTTTAATTGGAAGGAGTTCTGATCCTCCATGGTAAGTGCATTACTAGTTTTAGACATGCCCCCCTCCCCAAATATATTGAAATATTTGCAGATTTGAAAGGTATGTAGCACTTTCTATTTTGTAAGAAATAAACTTTATTCTTTCCATTGTATTTAGACAGTTTGTAAGAAAGTCAAAAAAGGAATAAAGAAAACCCGAGACCATGTGATTAAAATAACAAATGCTTAAATGCAGAGTTAATGACCTGATTTGTTTTGTTTTTATTGTGGGGTTTTGTTCGTTTATTTTTCTTAAGGTTTAGTTCCTTATTGTAAAGACTCTCAGACAGTGAATTCATGATAAAATTTTACCTCAGAGGATATATCATATCTGAATTGTAAAACCACTAAATCTGGGCTCTGTCTCCCTCAGCTTTATGTTGCATGTTCCCGAACAGCAGCTTCTGTGAGAGATAGACTAGTTGGAGATGGACAGTTCGACCTGAATTCTTCAGTTGTTAACCAGGTTCAGTTCTGTTTGTTGAGTGTGAAAATGAATCATCTCTTTCCTGGCAAAAATCTGTTTTCTTTAGATACAGGGTTTAATCTGTTAAAGTAATAGTTTTAATTGGGGTTATACATCAGCTTTTTAAATCCAAGAAACAAAAGTAGATGTAATCTACTTGTAAGGCTGTGTGGTTGATGTGTATTTAAAGCAACTGAGCTGGTGCCTCAGTAGAAAGTGCCACTTATTGATACTATTGTATGTGTATGTTAAAATAATTTCAGAACTTTTAGGTAGCTGAGTTTATCTGTAGCTGAAATACGTAAGCAAATATTTAATACCCCTGGAGTCGAGAGACTCTTACAATCAAGCAGTAGTTCAGTGTACACTGTAGAGTATTTTCTCACTTAGGATCTTAATCACAAGGATGCTAATAGCACTGGTTTGCCTAGCTGATT
Organism: Melospiza georgiana; assembly: GCF_028018845.1. Lineage (NCBI taxonomy): Eukaryota > Metazoa > Chordata > Aves > Passeriformes > Passerellidae > Melospiza > Melospiza georgiana. Next base: position 53,307,747 of record NC_080430.1, read on the forward strand.
GCCTTTGTGTTTGTGATCCTCCGTTATTGTTGCCACAAGCTATTTAACCTATCAGGAGCAGATCAGGGCAGATCAGATCGTCGTTAACCAGGCTTTAGGTCTAGTTGTTTTTCATTCTTTATGGGTGAAAGAAATCAAAGGAAAGGAACAAGGAAAAGACAGCAGAGTAATGAATTTGGAAAGATTGTATTAATAAATGTTGTATCTCTTAACTTAGGGTATTTTTCATTCTGTCAAGCAATTTTCTTTCTTTCTTTCTTTCTTTCTTTCTTTCTTTCTTTCTTTCTTTCTTTCTTTCTTTCTTTCTTTCTTTCTTTCTTTCTTTCTTTCTTTCTTTCTTTCTTTCTTTCTTTCTTTCTTTCTTTCTTTCTTTCTTTCTCTCTTTCTCTCTTTCTCTCTTTCTCTCTTTCTCTCTTTCTCTCTTTCTTTCTTTCTTTCTTTCTTTCTTTCTTTCTTTCTTTCTTTCTTTCTTTCTTTCTTTCTTTCTTTCTTTCTTTCTTTCTTTCTTTCTTTCTTTCTTTCTTTCTTTCTTTCTTTCTTTCTTTCTTTCTTTCTTTCTTTTCACTAGTGTGTTTATAGATCATGCATGTAACTGAAATGGAGATAGGTATTGTGAAATGGAACATACCTCTCCCCCCGCAACTGATTGTTTCTTGTGGTTTTATGATGTGGATATAAGACTCTTTGTGCTGTTTATATTAGTCTTACTGTGAGTAGTTGTCTCAACAGGGAGGAACCTAAATAAAGTTTACCCTGGAGTAGTTAATGAAGGTTGCAGAATTCTGGTTTAGCTTACAAGGAATTAGGAGAGAATAAAACTATTCTAAAAATATACAGGTTAGTTTCTATAGCTATTACAAAAGTGGTGAGATATAGCAAGAGGTTAATGTTACATTTGGGAGATATTTCTTAAAATGTCTGAGCGCTTGAACATTTTTCATCAGGTTCTGTCAGTGGTAACTTTGTCAGTGCAGCTTTGCCAGCAGGTTTGATAGAAAGCAATACTGAAATCTAGGTGGGTTTTGGAAGTTAAATGTACCTGAATCAAGCCTGTATAAGTCAGTATGAAATAGCTCCCATATAACAGCTTAAGATTGTCTCATATAAATTTTGCATTTGAATGTAGCTGAACAAGATGCATTTTTTATCCTTAAATAATCCCAAGGAACGGTGCAACCCTTGTTGATAAAATTGATAAAGGGTCCTTTATGGTTGAGAGAGACTGTAATTTCCTGATTGTTCTTCATGCCTCCCCTTGTGTTTTTCACTTTCTTACAGTTGTGCTGTTCAAGATGTATTGTATCCCCAAAGACTGCTTCCAGTAGTGTGGATCAAAGTAGTACCTATGAACACCCTAACTACCCAGAGTCATTTCTGAAAAATTAAACATGCTATGTTTGCTTGCACGCTGATTGGGGCACTCTGGTTGCTGATAGCAATCAGTATGAACTTCCCTACTGCTGATGTAATGATGATGAATGCTGTGACACTGCTATTTCAGACAGCTCTTCTCAGCGGATGCAAACCACTTGTTAATGAATTGAATACAACTATAGCAGCATCAAGTAAAACAGGGAAAGGTTTTACTTGTTTCTTTTTTATTTTTTTAATTCAATATGTTAAAAGATACTCCTCAAAAATTAAAATAAAGCAAAGAAAGGCAGAAGGTTTAAGTTCGCAAGAACCATAAACCAGTCTTAGCATGCAAATTGAGAATTTTAAATGCTTACACTTCAGCACTTTGACCAAAGCAAGCAGTCTTGTTGAAGTCAGTGAGCCTATTCCTAGCAATAAATATCTGGTCTTTAAAATTAATGTATGCAGTATAAATAAAATTACTTGAAAAGTAGTTCAGAGAAGAGAAGTGATACAGAGTGAAGATTTCTAGGAGAATTGAAATGTGTGTTCAGAAAGGATCAAGTTTCTCGTTCTTCCAAGCACAGGGCTGCTCCACTGGTTTTGGTTGGTTTATACTGTAAGTGAATGAACAAAGAGATGTGGTGAGTTTTTTCTTCCCCAGCATATTAATATAATCATTTTTACTACTATAAGGCACAGTTTTATAACCAACATACATAAGGACCAGAAATTACATAATATTAACTTACTTGAAAGATTTTTTTTGTTCTAAATAAGTTTTTTTGTTCTAAATAAGTATTGTGATTTATTGACACTCCTTTTAAAAGAGACAATTTTCCTCATTTAATTAGTTCATTCCAGTAGCATGTTCCTAAAATACTTCCAATATAATATGCAACTGGGGAAGGTTTGCATTTATATTTTAAAAAGAGGAGACACACCTGCAGGCAGGTTACTGTTTTGAGAAGGATTAGATTTAAAATGGGGATCTGGAATTAATTGTGGAGTGGGTTCAGGCTTTAGGGAAATTACAAAAGGTTCAAGCATGGTTGAATGGGAAAAAGCCACAAATGTTTGCTTTGGGGAAGGAATGTTTATCCCTCTATTTACCTATGGAAGTTCAGGCTTTTGCCCATATACTGTTATAGCATTTTCTTGCCTTTCATATGCACATGGAAATGCTGGATAACCAATGAAACTCGTTTTCAGGTTTTTTGAAAGTGGGACTCCTTGCTGGGAATAGATACAGATTGTCTCTGGCCTGGAGGCTGGAACAGGAAAGTCACTGACCCACACACTGGAGAGAGAGAGACACATACACCCTAATATAAACCACTTTGTGTTTTAGTGTGGAGATGATGCCAGGCTGTCTGATTTTTAGAATGCTTTTTGAAAGGGGTTAACAACCAGTAGAAAAAAATCTTTACATAACCCTGGACTTTTTTTTTTTTGGTGAACTGCAGCTCCCATATTTTGGTACCGTTTCTCAGAGAAAATAAAAATCAACCAAATTTAAGGAGAATGATTCTAGAAGATGTGTGTCTGGCTTGTGTTTTCAACTTAGTCTTAAGATAGTCTTCAGGACAAAAAAAAAGATTTTTGGGGCACCACATTGATGGAGATGTGATGTCTGCTTCCCTGAGGGGTATGCTTGACAAAACATAACAAGCCACATCCCTCTAATTATTAGTCCTGCCATCTCTTCTGGCCTTCCATGCCTCCCAGCCATGCACACCACTGCTGGTGCACCACTGGGGTTTGCTGGATCTGCAGGAATTCTTGCAGGTGTCTGTGCCACATGTTTGTGTGGTGTGTGTGTGTGTGTGTGTGTGCGCGCAGGTTGGGAACAGAGGAAGGAAGGCACAGGAGGAAAGGCCTGCAGCCCCAGGGCCGTTGGCTCGTGGTGCAGGGTGCAGAGCTGAGTAAGAAAGTTTAGTCTTGTGGTGTTCCCTCTTTCATTCTGACATGAATAAAAGCAGCCTTCTAATGTAAACTGAGTAGACATGAACCAGAACAGATGAACCAAGAGCAGATGTTTATATTACGTCTTGGCCAGTTCTGCAGTTTTCTGTCCAAAAATTTAAGTGCTGCTTTAGGCCTCTGTTCTGTACTGCGGTCCACACCAGGTAGCATAAAACAGAGAAGTGATAGAAACTGATGAAGAATGTGGAATTCTGTCTGCTATTCTTTCTTCCAGTAAAGAAGATCACCCCAAAGCACCAGAAAAATCTCATTGGCAGGGTATTGGGGAAAGAAATAAAATAGTCAAGAGAATGGATGATGTCAGTCTGACCAGCCACACGTTGCTCTTGAATTGCCGATGACCCAAAGATGCTTTTTATGAGATTAAGGACATGGTAACTCCTTAAAGTACCTGCATTACCTTCCTTTTCTGAGAAGTGGTAGGATCAGTTTGTAATGGAGGTACTGCCATGATGGAGAGGGGAAGGAGATGGAGATAAGTGAGGAGGTGGGGATAAGTGAAGGCTCCTTGCACATACCTGCATAGACATCTGTATGGCAGGAAGCAGTGGAACCACTTCAGATACCTGTCATCATTTTTGTGATCTCTTCCCAAATGTTTCATGCCACTCTGCTGGCCTTGTGGAGGCAGAGTATGTGGCTTCTTCCTTTCTAGTTGAATAGGGAGTTTAATTGCTTCCTTTCATGATTTTAAGTCAAAATCAACATGCTTGTGAACCAAGGACCAAACAAAAAGGGGGATGAGTTCTGCAGCTTTATCTTGCAAGTTTTCAAAGTCATACTCTTCGGTGTAAATGAAGATGCCACCTCAATAGCAGTCCTGGCCCTTAGATGGCAATGGAAGAAAAATAAACAAAACTGAAGACGTATAGCATTTTAGTTCCTTCAGAGATGCATAGAAAATAATTAATTTGAGAGAATGGTTGTTAGTCAGGAGATAGGAGGGTACATTGAGGGACTGACTCATGCAGTAGTTGGAAGCTGAGTAGAGGCAGGTTTTGGTGTTTATGTTTTAGAGAAAATAAACATCTTTCTCTCAGTGTGGGGTGAGCAACTTGGCAGCAGTGTCAGCCTTCCCCCTCTCTACTACTGCAAGAGACTGAAAAGCTAGATATTCAAGCTAAATGACTAAACTGGGGATGCCCTCGCATGAGGTGTGCAAAGGGGAAGAGGAAGAAGTTATATGAAAAATTTGGAAAGGTGCTGTTTACAAAGTTCACTTGAGATCTCTCTTCAGGAGCCTTGTCCATGGCTGGGTAGAAGTCAGGGCTGTTGCAAGTTGAGTATTGTTAGATCTCTCCTACTCTGCTTGGAGACACCTGACATTCCCCTTAGTGTTTTGGTAGGAAGTTGTTTCACAGATCACAATATTATTTATAGCACTTTCACAGATAGATCTTGAGAGTAGTCTTACAAGTCCTCTTCTGTGGCAGGCAGAGCTTTGTTAGTCCTGTTTTTAGCAATCAAGAAACTGAAGGGAAGAAAAATACCTTGTGAAAGCTTAGACAGTAGGTCAGTGGCAGAGAGTCTCTGGTATCTAGCACAGTTCCTTGGCTGTGTTGCCTGGCTAAATAATGATTCATTTAGTGATTGGGCTCTACTTTGATCCCCACTGTATAACAATGAGGCTTTGGAGTGTTTTATTGTACTATTAAAAAGAACTCCTACTAGGAAGGTGGGAAGGGGAAGGTTTATTAGACAGCTGTGTTTGTGATGAATTGGCTTTGTAGCCTTTTTTTTTTTTTTTTTTTTTTTGGTTTGGTGTTGTTTCTTTTTTGGTTTTTTGACTGTCAGAATTTGGGAAATAGGTTGCTAATATAATTATACTTCATTATACTTTGTGGCTTTTTGAAGCCCTTTTAAAATTTTATTTAAATGGTGTTCTAGAAGAGTGTGACTTCGTTCCATTTTAGACCCATTTGACTGCCAAGCAGCGTTGCCCAGAGCAGAAAACTAATTATTATTTTTGTTGTTGCATAGATTCATATTCAAACTACAAAAGTACCAAGCTATTTGGTTCTAAGTATGGTGTGTGCTGAATATTGATGATTTGCATAAAGCTAACTTGGACAGACAGGTGTGCATCAAGTTAAGCTGCAGACTGGCTCTTAATGTTTGCATCCTTCACAGCCTAAGATCCCTGCAGTCTTGGGGCCTGGTGTGCCTGCACTGCTGTACAAGCAGTGATACCCTTTTGCAAGTTTTTGGGCTTCTCGTATTTCCATCAGGAATGTAAAATATCTGAGAAGAGGCAGAAATTATTTGCGGGGATTAAATGAGTATATCACTGGAGATGACACTGAGAACATCCAGGAAAGTCAAAATAACCAGATACACACCTCTACAGAGCTTTCTGTTTCCAGCGTTTTCAGGCAAAAGAAAGTGATCTCATTATCTGCCACCAGCAATAGTGTTTGTCTTTCCCTGTGGTTTTCGGGGTGTTTTGCCAATACAATTTTGTTTGAGTTAGATTTCTGAACAAACAAAGGGAGAGATGTTTACATGAGTAACAAGGTGTAGAGATAGACAGGATAATTCCTGAGGCAGTGTGTTCCAACACCCTGAATGTTGAAATTTAAATATTTGGCTTCTAGAGTCAACATGAAGGTCTGTCTTGATTTTCTTGATTTTTTTTTTCCTTTTTTGCCTTCTTCCAAAATGCTCTGGGCAGAAGAGAAAAATACTGTCCTTTTTTCCTTTTGGATCCATTAAAACCCCACAAAATTGAAAAAAAAATGGACCTACCTATGCTGTTTGAACAGCATAGTGGTTTCTGATGCTGATTCTCTTTAAAGGCAAACATGCCTAAGTTTTAGTGCTAGTATTTCTTTAAATTCCTTAGGAATTCATGCATGCAAACGTGATTTGATGAGCTTACAGAACTGTGAACTGCTAATTCAGTTGTGCTCCAGGCTCTTCTTCAGGTGAGAGGGGTGAGAAGACTTGGGCTAAGCTTTCAAACAGTCTTTAGAGTTTATGACTCTTGTTTCATTCAGGTATTAGTGCAAGGAGAGCTGAAGTAATGAGAAGTCATCATGGAGGCGCAGTCCCATAGCTCTGCCACAACTGAGAAGAAAAAAGTGGAGAATTCCATCGTGAAATGCTCCAGTCGAACAGATGTCAGTGAGAAAGCTGTTGCCTCCAGCACAACTTCCAATGGTGAGTAACAGCAGGGATTTACTAGCAGCCAAACCTACAGTAATTTTATGTTCTCTGCATTCCTTGTGAATTGAGCATTTGCACCTGGATCAGTGTTTGTTCTACAGAAAGGCTAAAGAAAATGAACAGAGGAGGGGTGGTGGTGTGGAAAGTGGTAGGATACAATAAGGCCTGTTTTGGCGTCAGGCGTAGTCTCTTTCTTCCAGATGTTCTAATTTGAGATGTAAATGTGCTAAGTTATTTATTATAGGAACTTCCTGGTTTTGGCGTTTTGGAAATTGTCTTGATTAGCCTGGCAAGGCCTGCAAGTGCTTTGCATTTGGCCATTGACATCTCTTACACTAGTTAGGTAATTAGTTATTACTATAGAGACAGAAGTAGGTCTGTCAAAATTAATGGCAAAGGGTTTTTTGTTTTTCTTTTCTTTTACAAATAAACTTCCTTCTCAGAAAGCGCTGTCCCACCCTGTCCCACCCAACCAAAGTCCTTTAATGCCCAGAACAAAACATTAAGCTAAGTGTGTATTCTCTGGTGGATTAATTTCAAAGTTGTGAATGTACAGCTTGTAGATTTGCAAAACTGGAGTAGTTTGCTTAATTCTCCCCAGAGAATATATCTCAGTTGACAATTTTACATATTCCCTGCCTCTCAGAAGAGTGTAAGCTAACCCGGCCCTAGTCCTTTTCATTGTTTGGTGTAAGAGGGCTGAGCATATTGGTTCCTACTAATGCAAAGCTCCTGTTGCATTAGAAAAGAAAATTGCTTGAAATCGTGTGGGCAGACCTATGGATTTTGGATAGTTGTGGAGTAACTGCTAAAACTGCTATTTTTTTAAAAAACGGTCTAGTTATGGTGAGAAGTAGAAATTGCCTTTCTGTATATTTTGTGGTCCTGGTGTATTTCTGGCAAAACATTTTCAGTTCACACTTTCTGTTTTCATCATGCTCACTTATCTGGGCTTGTGGTCCTCCAGGTCAGGTTCTCACTTTGATATCTTGAATAGAGGGTTTCTGCTTTCTCAAAGAAACAGGCTATGTCCCACTAGACTACAGGAGAAAATACATGAATCCTACAGCCATACTAGAGGGGAATGTCCATGGGTCATTAAAAAATAGATGGCACATGTTCCCAGTATCCTCCTGTGTGGCTGGACTTCAGATTCAAAGCGGACTCAACACCTGCTGACCTACTAGATGGAGTTGATCCCCATGAGAGTATAAAAACCCTTGAGTCGCAATGGGAAAGGTTGCATCAGTTTTCTAAGGCATATGAAATTAGATCCTCAGCTGGTGTAAGTCAGCACAGATCCGTTGCTGTCAATAGAATTACAGTGGTTCACATTAGCTGAAGAGGCCCCCATTGTATTTTTTTTAAATTGATAATAGGATTTTCCACATTTGCCCAACTTTTCAAACAGATGCACAGTTAAACACATATGCATATTCTTTGATGTGTCAGGGGTTTGTACTCAAACATTCATCTCTGACTCTTTGGGCTAGCTTGAATGCTATTGGTAAACATTTAGATTTAGAGGGCTAAAATGAAAGCTTTCAAGATGTTTTTGCCTTATTCTGACACTGATATACCGTGTTGTCAAGTAATTTTCTTTCTTTAATGGTAGTTTTAGTTCTTAACTACATGTTTCACCTGTGGGGAGTGTTACTGCATAGCAGGGTCATCAAACTCCTAAGAGCTGGAAAGACTTCAAGTCTAATGAATGACTGTGTCACTGAATTATCTCCTACTAATGAAAGGAGATGCTAATGTAGTACACATGGGGGGCAAGGCTTGCTTTTCTTAAGTCAATGACAGTTAACTTTGTTTTCAGTGGGTGAGTGTTGGCATTGTTAGTCTTTGTATTTAAGGAAGTCATCAGGATCTCCAAGGTTTGGGTTTCTAATCTACCTTCATGCATAACAGAGACACAACGGCTTTCCAGAGATGCAGAGCTGGCCTTCAAAGGGATAAAATATTCGATTCCTTCTTTGATATGAAAAATTTCCTCTTAGTCTAGGGACTTCGTGGAGCATGTACCAAAACAAACACTAGTACTAAAACTTTAGGAACTTAAATGTAAGTTTTACTCTTGAAGTGTTTTAAAAGTTTTGCTTCTTGCAGATGTGATTGTCATGATAATGAATTTTGGTTACAGGGACAATTTGCATGAAAGCTGGAGCTTGCATTGCATTTGCATCTTTTGTTCTTTAATATTGGAATGAGTATTACTACAGGAACATCATCAGTTGCTATAAGACTCCTACAAAACATGCAGCTTTTATCGATTCAGTGCCTCTGTTTTTTTGCAAAGGGCTGTGGTAATGTTAAATGTTGTGATTTGCATTTGAATGCTCTGTTAAACAAGGTAAGGTACCCTTAAAAATAACAAAAGGACAGAATGATCCCTGCTATTCTTCTCAGAAGACTGATGTCATTGCAGAGCAACATCTGCCTATCATACCAATGTCACCTCATTATCATGTCTAATCTCAGTGCTTCTGTACTTCTGGACCACTCATGAATTAACAAAGTTTGCACGGTAAAGTTTTATTGATACCTGTCTGAGGAGTGATGTACAGACAAGTATTTTCTCAGTATCTCTCCTGTCTTCTGAAGGTCGCAGAACTTGGATCCTAAACAGATGGAAAGCTGCTAGTTGTAGCTTTTATGCAGAGTATACAGTCGTGAAGAAACAAAGAAAATGCCATTATTTCAGCAGCTCCCATAAATAAGTGACACTCCCAGGAGCAGGATCTATGTTAATATGGCGAGTGAGTGTGGAAAACTTTTAAATGATATGTTGTGCAGACTCTGTGTTGAAGAGTCTGGTGTAAACCTAGATACAAGGGAAAGAAAGTGGGAAAGGTGAGCTGGAAGGGGAGCTCATTGTTCAGTGTTAACCTGAACAATGCAGTAGAAGTTCTGAGGCTCAGACTAAGGGTGTCCTTTGGAAGGTACCAGCTGCTTTGAAGTCTCAAGCACAGAGCAGGCATGGACCACAGTTTACAAGTTTGCCCCTTCTGCTGAGTTCCTGTCAATACTTAATGCCCTAAAGATTTCTGCTGCATTCACCTGACTACAAGCTCTGTATTGCCAAGATGCTTGCAATGTGTTAGATATGGACCTGCCAGCATTTCCATTATAAACCCCTAAATTTCAGGATTTATAACTAAGCCATTAAAGTTTGCTCCCGGACAATACATGTACTGGAGCAAATTAAAACTTCTTTTAAAATACATGTGATCAAAAATTAAAAACAAAAAAATCATAATTTGTAATGACCACAATGTAAAAGGAAATGTAATAAGAAAAATCTTTGGTGCACATTAATTCCCAGTGGAACCACTCTTACTTTGTTTTAAATTCATTTTTGCAAGCTTTTGGTTTTTTTCTTCTTTGTGTTTCATTTTGTGTGTCTCAAACAAACTGCGTGCAGTTTACTAGGATTGTTCCTTTTCATCCTTTGTTTGACTGCTATATTTACAGCTAGACTAATATCCATGGGGACAAAAACTGCTTAAGAAAACTTAATTCACAAAAAGCTGTATGAGTAAAAAAGTTTGTGCTAGCGCATAAAGTAAGCTTAGTTTTGTGTTTGATGGGATTTGATAACCTCAGGCTCATCTGCTTTGGCAAGGTAATAACAACAACAAATAAATCATGTTTATGTCGTGGCTGTGCCACTCATATTACACTGGAGTAGAGGCCAGTGCCCTGGACCACCTGGCTAGCAGGGCTGTGTTGTCGGGTCTTGTCTTATATGCACATTTGTGCCACTTCTCTGGGAACAAAGCACTCTGCTCCTTACCATGTCAGAGCATGGATTTAGGTTGTTCTGAAGGTTGCTGCATGCCCACTCAGGTTTCTATCAAGTTATGCAAAGAACGGCTTTCTTAAGGGTGGTATCCATTGATAAACTCACTGCCATTAGTTCTGTGCTCCCATCGGAGAGCCTTTGTCTGGTGCTGCAGTTCACAAAACCTGCCTTGCTAGACCCTGGTGGATCATACAGTACCTCCTGTAATTTCAAGTAATTCCAGGGTTAGAAAGAAATCATCAGGTGCATGCTGGAAATGTTGCAGGAGTCTGCCCAGTGCCTTGTCTTGCTGCCTTGTGATGAATGCCTGTGTGAAGGCTCGTGCTGCTCCTCAGCTGACAGAGGAGCTGTCTGAGACCACGGCGTGCCAAGTCCATATGTCAGGCTGAGTGCTGCAGTGCTGGAGCAGAAAGCTGCCTGCTGCCATGCCCTGCCTGTGCAGCTGTGCTGCTTGCACTGGTGCAGTGCCCTCCTGCTGCCCCAGCGCCGGGAGTGGCCAGCCTTCCTGAGCATTGCAGTAAAGTCATGAACTCCAGTCTGGTGAACTTAAGCAAATGACTTGCTTTAGCCATGGGACTAGTTCTGTTTGCCCTAAGAATGTGGGTATTTGCATGCTTACAATTAGGCAGTGGCTTTAGTGCAGGCAGGCTACTTTGACTCTGCGTCCTGTTTTGCCCAACAGGACAATTTGTGAATTGGATTTATTCTTAGGGTGCTTCCTTAAAGGCATTGTTTAAAAAAGCCCTTACTAACTTCACATAGCCCTCAGCTCAATGCCACTTGTTTCTTTCACTTAATCTGTACCATAGATATAATTAACTTTTTTGTCTTAATTTCAGAAAGGTAGAGGGAATTTCTGTAAGGACTGAACTTGTAAAAGGCAAGACTGCACTTCACAGCATTGCTTGGAGAACATTAGGAAATTGTGATGCTGTATTCAAACCTGATTTATTTACTGTTTGGCTTGTGAATTTTGTTGGTGACTTGAATGCTTTCCTCTTTTGGACATTTTGGCTCAAAACTGATGTTTTTAATGTTTTATTAAAACAATGCAGTTATTGTATAGGAGCTCTTTCAATGTCTGACAACCAAGCACTTATTTTCAGTTTGATATGTTTTGTCTAGTTTTTGACCCATGAGCTTGTTCCAGTGTAATCTGATATTTCTTATTAACCTATTACTCTGCCTTAAAAAAAAGCTAATTATAAACATATGTAGGTTGTGGACTTGACTACCTTTATCAGAATCAGATAGCTATTGAGAACATACTTTAAAGTGATAGAAAGCAGAAATTATTATCTTAATGATGATGTAACTTAAAACCAAGCTTGATAGATGAATAAATGAGAGGAAGTTCATGTGTCCACTTTGATTCTTTCAGAAGAAGAGCCAGCTTCATCTAGGTCTCTTTTTTTTTTCCTTCTTCCTAGTACTTTCAGGGTTGATTGAAGGAAGTATTCAGCAGTCTGCAACCCCATAAGAATCACATTTCCTGTTTAAACTTCAGTTGGTTGCTTGTCCTGCTGCTTGCTTTCAAGCCTAACCATAAAATAGGTGTTAATCATAATACCCATTCTTGGCCCCCTTGTTGGACTCATGTGCTCAGGGTCCTGTTGAGAGGTCAGGGTTCAAAAGAGGTTGTTAGGTATCAAGAAACGTTGCCTGTACTATTTTAGTGACTTGTAAATTGAGCCCTGAATTGATTATATGAGACCTGATTCTACAAAGTCATCAGGAGATGCCATCCTCTTCCCCTGAAATCAAAGAGTATGTAGGGGCCCTCTTCACTTTCATTTTCAGGTCAAGGAGAATGCAACATCCTGTAGTTTTAGATGCTGGAAATGATAACATCTGTGTACATATTTTTCTGACAAATTTCTTTTTCAGCAAGACAAATACTGCATGTAATCCCTATCTACAAGTGGTGTAGAGCAGCATGAAAGTTAAGGGTAGACTGGCCACATGTGGTAGCCCAGAAAAATAGGGGCAAAGACCTGAACTTGTAAGATTTTTTTGTACTCTTCTGTTCTAATATTTGTGGCCAGGCTGTAAGAGGATAAACTTTAAAAGAAGGTACTTTTCCTAGGGCAGAATAGGCTACCCTGATGCTTGGAAGTATTGGAAATTAAAGTATTGGAGGTTGTAATTAAATGGGGACTGCATGTCTTGGTGTATTGTAATCTGGTATGAGTAGCTGATTAAATACATGTTCTTTTGGAGTAATGTACCCATGGTCCTTTATGCTTACTAATAAAATTTCAGTCATCAAGTTATGGCTTATTGTAGACTGTAATAACTCATTCTGCCTGATACTATTTTCTAGTGTTGTTCTTCAGTGAGCCAGCTGTACACGTACTCCACTCTAAACCCAGTGATCTGCAAGTGCAATACAGTATTGCTTCATTAATTCTGCTGAGATTTCCCTCATTTTTTCCCTCCTTCTCTCCCCTCCCTGCAGTGGTTAATAGCATAAGGGATATTAAATGTCAATCCTCCTGTATCCCTTTGCAAGTTCCAGAAAGAGATGATTGAGTGGCTTATCCCTGCAATCACTGTAATCAGTAAGTAATGACTTAACATCCTGCTGGATAACATGAGGTGGAATCAGGAGAAAACATTAGTTAGCAGCAGAAGCTTGCCACCTGTTCAAGGTGGAGGTTAAATTTAGGAAATTTTACACTGGGAATTTTTTTTCCTGAAAAACAACAACAAAAAAAGACTTAACCCTAAACCACCCAAGCAGCCATATTAAAATTGTACCTGATTTTTGACACAGAAGTAATAATAATAAAAAGGGTTTAAACTGTGTCTCTGCAGTATGGTGGTGGTACCATGCTCTGTATCTTGTGCTTTGCAGGAGTCTAGTGTCAGTCAGAATTCAAAAAATTCAGCCATTACAGCCCACAGTACTGATGTGGAGAAAGCAACCAAAAGGTTTGATTTTTTTGACAAAAAGGCTGCTGGCAGCTGAAACTTCAGTGATATTGTTAGCCTTCCAAAAAAGGCTAACTCATTGCCATCAAGTGCTGGTCTCAGGGGAAGACAGCCTGAAAGTAAAGACCTTGCACTACTGTGCCAGCCTGTGTCACCAAAGTGGGGAGGCTGTGTGGCAACAGCACTGCTGCTCCAAGTGATGGCATCTTCCTCCCAGCTGCTGGAAATGGGTGTCAACAAACAAATGGGTGCCAGGCTGCTTGGAAGGATTGAAAAGGGCACTTTAAGGCAAAAAACTGCTGGATCCTGGGTCCCAAAAAAGAGAAGTGAAGGAGCTATGCAGAGCAGATGATCTTCTTAAACTAAATAAAAAAGAATTTTTAAAAATCCTTCTAATTGACTTAAAGCTAGGCAGCCCTTCTGGCAGGCGCTGTATTTGGCTTTATGATCTGAACTGTGTAAATTAAGGCAGTTGAAGTGATTAAATTACTTAACAGGTTTTCAAATGGCATTCATCTTTTCTAGTTGTTTTCTATTTCATATCTGTCTTCAGTTAAAAGGAAATAATCAGGAATCAGTGTTGCATTTGATTATATCCCTACTCTGTATGTTTCTATTTACTTCCCACCCTTTCTTTTTTTTTTCTTTTGTAGAAGAATCAAAACTTCGGCTTCTGCTTACATAGAAATTATTACTGAATACATGTGTCAATAAGTAGGAGAAATGAGCTAAGGGTACAGTCTGTGATTATGTAAAGAAGGTGCCATATTAAAACTACATTTTCTGTATTCTTTCCAAGCCATATCTCATTATTTTGGGGTGAGAGTGGAAAGGGAGGGAGATGCATTCTTTTGACATCCCAACTAAAAGGGAATGAGATGGATTTTTAGTGCTGTGTTATTATCTTATTTCCCATTAAAAGTGTTTGCCTTTGATGTATACTGCAAATGGTCACAATTTAATTTGCAGATTCTATTTTTGCTCATAAGGCTGGCAAGTCAGAAAAAAGATTTGCTTGTAAATGTGATCTGGACTTACTGATGAATGCATACTTCAAGTTTGCAGAGGCACTTTGAAAAAGAGAAGCATACAGGAAATACTGGGTTTTCTGCAGATCATTTGAAAATTTGGCTTCTAAGACGTTAAGTGTCAGATTATCAAGAAGCAAGTCCTCATCTTGTGCCTTCAGTCAACTGGAGTCTTGCTGTACGGGAGCACATTCTTTGCACATGCCAGCCACTTAAAATATGCTGGTTTCCATTCATTTAGTACGACTTCTCATGCATGTTCCACATGCAGCCAAGTGGAAACTTAAGTCCCACAAATGCAATAGCTTGAAAATGCACACAGATGTCCCAAACTAAGGGGATTTTTTTGTTCTGTTAAATAGAACAGGTTTATACGGATGCAGTTTTTCCTAAGACGGGATGATAAATTGCTGAAACTGAAGTTAGTATTGTAGACCATGCGTTTTCTCTGTGCTCCTGTCCTGTGCTTGCTTTTCTCATCTTTTCCAGTGTAGCGGTTCATACATAACAACAAAGGATTTTATGTGTGGAAAAGTTCCTTCTGGGCCTGACCAGCAGTGTTTTCCTCTCCTCCTGGTCTCCCACTTTTCTGTCCTTCTTTCTCTCCTTTTTCTTCTCTCTCTCCTTTCTCTTCTCTCTCTTTTCTTTTCTTTCCTTTCCTTTTTCCCCCCCCTTTCTTTTAGTTTTCAGAAAGTTCAGTTCCATCCCAATTATTAAATCTTCGGAGACCATTCCCACATGGTTCTGTAAATGGTAGCTTCATCCTGAGTTCTTTCATCTCTTTTCCTGCTCTCCTGGCTTGACAGTTGAAAAGGTCTGACTGTGCCACACAATGGTTTGATTGGTTTCTCTAGGGGAGGCTTTACCCTGCCTCATCATTCGCCAGGCAGGTGGACCAGAAAGTCTCTTGATTCTTTTGTTGCCTCTCAAAGTCCGAGGTCTTTGACTGAATAAATCCTCCGTCATGGGATAATTTGCTAAAAGGAGACTGAAAGATGTGAGAGAAAAGCCTCACTACTTGGGTGCTGAATTAATGAAATAACTGGGCCTTGGAGTTTGCAATTGAAAAATCACCAGGAATGCAATGGGTGGAGACAGGCTTCAGAATGCAAGCCCGTTACTTCCCTGTAATAAACTATGAGAGCTTTAAATGATATTACTAAATACGCCGGCTCGCCTGGCTGCCTCCGGTTATTTGCATTCCCCCCCCCATTTGGCGGGAGAAGCCCGAGCAGAATAAAAGCCGTTTTGGTACAGCGCCTGGTTAGTCATTAGATTATTACGAGGGGCTGGAAAGAATTCCATATGACAGAACTAGGGTTGAGTTAACACAGGACGAAAAGTAATTTACAGATAGGCTGTCCTCAGCCATCTTCGTAGGCCCTGATAAGGTTTCATTTCAGAATGGATAGGCGACATTTCCACTTACGGGCCCATTCTGCGACACCTGTGATAACAGCTTCTGGATCCTAATTGAAATTGGTTTCAAAATGGATTTTCACTTTTCTCTGTCTGTGGAAAATATTGAATGGACTCAGAGCTGCCACAGAGTATCCCAGACCTTGGAAAATGGAGCAAGAAGCCAGGATCATCTTTCATAACTGTGTCGATGATATGACAGTTTTGTTATCTGTCTTATTAATGAAATCATTGATCACCTGATGAGGGAGATAATAAACTACATTTTTGCTGCAGTTCAGGAAGCTCAATTAGATTTTTAAAAATACAGATGGGGAAAAAACCAAACCAAGACAATGAAGTGACTGTTTTCAGGTCTATTTTCAACTTTGCTTTTCTTGAAGATTTTTTACATGGAAGAAATCTCTGAGACTGTAAAATGTTGACTGCACCTTGAGGTTATTGAAAGTAAAACAAATCTGATGCTCATGTTAAGATGTACTTTTTTTGTTGTTGTTGTTTTTAACAAACTGCACTAAGTAAATAACACTTAAGTCCTGGTAAGTGCCATGGAAACTCAGATGAAAGGAGAAACAATGGAGCTCAATTTTAGCTGAAGTGGGATTAGTGATACAAACTCTCTGAATGCCCTGATGTGGACAAAGGCTGGTGCTGAATTTATTGAATGCTTGCGGTTATGCTGATTCTCCTGAAAGTTATTTCTTCTTTAAAAATGGATGTCAGCCTTTATTTCTTAATACTTGCTCAGATATTCTGGGAAAATAAGGTTTTTTTATTATTATTTTTTTCCCCTTTCCTTTTTTCTTTTTTCTTTTTTTTTTTTTTTTTTTTTTTTTTTTTAATCAATGGACTTCAGGAGATTTTAAAATGCAAGCAAATGTAATAAACTGCCTGCTCAGGATAAAATGTATGTGCAGGCTTCAAAAATAAAATCTGAAAGGATTTTGTGATGTGTTGTTTCTCTGGCTGTTTTCTAATTATTGGGGAAAGAGATAAATCTGTTGTTTGTGCTTGGTTGCTCTGGAATGTACGCTGTATTCCTTGAGGAAGGTGGGAAGGGATAGTTTTTCTGAAGAGGGATGCCAGTGACTTCTCATATTTCACTGTGAATTGTATCCTAGGTGTTTCTTCAGTCCCTCCACTGGTGTGGGTCAACCTATACCCCTTTTTAAGCTTGAAAGGGGAGCTCTGATCAAAGGCTTGAATGATGTCACTGATCTCTGGTGATTGATTAGGAACAGAAGTTCTGGAGCATTTTGCATGTCTGCCTTTACCTTATCGCTTCAAATCCATTAGTGCCTACCCATTAGGGTAGTTTTCAGTCAGAAGAAAAAGAACCTGTGCATGTATGTATATACACACATATATATGTCCCAGTAAATGCATAGATAGACAAAAGGAAAATGTACAAGCTCTGTAGTCGGAGATATATTTTCTTCTAATATGAAAGGAAAAAGTTTTTATTGGTCTGCATTGACACAGGGACTATTTATTAATTGCTAAACTCCTGGGTGTAATTCTTGTCTGTTCTTCTGCTGCTTCTCTCACAGATTTAAATCCATATAGGTCTCTCTCACATTGGGTTTTTGGCTGCTTTACTTTCATTTGCTGTAGTTTACCCAGAGAGGAATCATGACCCTGCTTGTTACTTCTTTTCTGTGCCTGGGGTGCACGTTAAGATCCACTGTGCATGTCGGTGCCTTAGAGATGTTTTTTTAATTAGAGATTGAAAAATAAATATTTTAAGTCCTCAGTTTCTGTTTTTTTTTTTTTTTTTTTTTCCAGAAGGTCACAGCTAGCTGAAATGTATGTTAAGCTGCTGAGAGAAAAGATCTTTCATTTGTAAAAGAGTAGCAATCCTCTGACTCTCAGTGGTGTGGGAGGCTGGACAATGGGGTTTACTTGTCTACAGAAGAGTGGTGTGCATGAGCAAGCAGTACAGGACTTGAATCTGACTTCACTGTGGTATACATGAGGAGGATGGGTGGTGTGAAGCTGGAGTCCTTTCCTAAATATCCTGCTTCTAACAGTGTATTGTGATTTGAATGAGGACTTAAAAACTCCACACGGACTTTAAGAAGTTGGAGTTAATTAATTATTCTGTTAAATGCAAGTTTTCAGTACACAGAGTTATTAAAAAAGGTCAGTGTTATTTTTGTGTATCTCTTTCCCCCTTTTTTTAGTAGGTTGGCATTCCGTCTCTCTCTCTCTCTCTCTCTCTCTCTCTCTCTCTCTCTCTCTCCCTCTCCCTCCCTCCCTCTCTCAAATCTCCTTCGCTCTCTCTTTTGCTGTTGTGCATTTCACACCAGGAGATGACAAGTCTTGTGATTGCAGCAGAGGCAATTGAAAGAAAATAAAAAGAGAGTTCTTTTTCTCTGGTGCTGGCCCATGAACATACCGTAAAAATTGGATTAGACACACCTAGACTTGGGATTGATTGCATCTTGAATGGGAAATTAGAACATCTGAAAAATTCCTTTTTGGATGGAACAGAAGCACAAGAAGGAAAAGTTGGATGGAAACCAGAGAAGAACTGTAAATCACTATTGAAGTTACTTCCTATGGTTTACCATTGGCTGTCAAAGAAAATTGCCTCAGGCTTGTTTATAGCTAATTCCCTCTACAGAAAACTTCAATTTGTGGACTGGCCTCTGAACGGGATTGATAACTCTGTTTATAGACCAGGATGGGTATCTAAAGATAACAGATAATGCAAATGAGCCTTTTTTTGATAAGCCAGGGAAGCAATTATGGATACAACTTGGTTGATGGATTTCAGAGTGCTTTTTCACAGATTACAGATTTTTTTTCTTTTTTTGCATTATGGTTTTCTTAGCAGTGTTAGAAAAACAAAATCAAAGCCATTCGAATAGAGTTAAAAAGATGGAGTGGCTGATATAACCAGCTTTCCTACCACTTGTAAACATAGTGAATCAGATTAAAAAAATAAGCAGGCAGTCCTCAGCCTTCTCTGGGAGAAATATGATTTGATAAAAATGTGTGTTTAATATTCAATTTACGGTTTCATCTGAAGTGTGTAAACCTAGATGTCCCATGGGAGTTTACAGCCCGTTCCAACTTCAACTCAGATAAAATGCTCCTCATAAACTGCCTTCCTGCTTTTATTTTTGGGTTTGTATTTCTGCTGGAGAGGAGGAGGGTGGAGGCCAGACCCTGCCAATTGCTGGAGGCTGGCTCCCTGGGGTGCCCAGCATCTGTGATGAGCCCTTAAGCCTGGGCTGGTTTCAGTGCTGATGCACGGCATAGTGATGCAGAGCGCGCTCACTCAGCAGATGGCTGCACTGCGTGTTGGGTTTCTCTCTCAACTCCATGGATTTTCCCTTTGCAAGTGTCTGGGAATCCTCAGCTTCTCACAGCCAGGATCTCTCTGTGCCTGGGGATTGCATCTGCCGGAGGTCAGAGGGAGGTTTGGGATTTTCTCTCCCCACCTCAGGTTTTTTGCTTAACTTGATGGTAGTTCAAGTTTCTGGGAGTTACAGGTTTCCTTAGCCCTTCTTGGAGTTCTTGGGCTGTTCCAAGCTGCCTGCACCATGAAGGTCAGGGAAATCCGTCCCTTTCTTGGGTCAGGGCTCAAAACAGGGAGTATGACTTGCAGGATTCACAGTGAGACAGGGATATGAGACAAAATTAACCCCATAAAAGGTTATCTGTAAGGTGTGCTAGTAGTTGTTATTTCATATTGTTCTGTAGTGGTAAGATGGAGTTTTAGTTAATTTTAGGCTGAAGTTCACAACTCACTGAAATACTGAAAAGATTTTTAGCAACTTTAACTAGTCCAGGCTTTAAATATTCAGTCTTAGGTATTTCTTTCCAGTCCTTACTCAAGCCATAATCTTTTAGTTGGTTCTCTTCAGTAAGATGTCTGGGCTCCCAGCACCCTTGATCACTGAATTATCGCATCTCTGAAACTTGAGAAAACTTCTCATGAAGCCATCTCAGGACCTCATCCTGGAAATATGTTTTGTTTTACAAACTTTCTATTTGAAGGCTCTTCTGTATGATCAGAAAGAAGGGAAAGAATAATGATATCTTAGTTCCCATGCAGTTGTAATAGAATCAATCCTTGTAGTTTGAGCTACTCCAGGTTTCAGAGATTTGATAAGATCAGGACTTGACCTCTGTCATGAAGTCAACTGCCATTGACTTCCATGGGAACAGCATAGGAATCCTTTATTTGAATCTATATTTAAATATTCAGTCACAAAGCGCCATAAAACCTGCTGGTTTTTACAGGCATTTTCAGGGCCTTCATAAAGAACCACACCTCTCACATTTTTTTCAGCAAAATTGAAAACAGCACAATTTTGTTTAGAGAAATGCCAGACTTGGAAGCTGCTTTCTGAACATTATTGTAAACCTCTTTTCTGAAGGTGTATATGATGAATTATTCTTCAGAGACATTTGGCTGAAGAGTTTGAGTGAATGGACATTAGTACTTTTCAAACACTGGGATGGGCACAGCATCACAGTATCCTTGCCAAAAAAGCATGGATCTGGAATCACTCAGGGTATTTCTACCAATTTCATTTCCAACATTCATTTCAGTCTAACTCTGTGCCAAGTTTTCTAAAGTACTGGTCAAGGAAAAATAGAAATAGTAGGTTCTATTTTGTATTTTCAATTCAAGGTGCATTGGCATCTTCTGACAGCCACCTTGAGCTTACAGTATCTGTTCCAAGACACCATTTTGTTTGCTGTTTTGGGAGAGAATAATGTTGCATATGAAAGAGTGGAAATAATTTTAAAAGTCCTGTTCTCAGCTTTGAACACTTTCTTTTGATTGTTCAGAGAACAGGGGGATGTAGATTTGTTTTGCTGTTTAAATTCCCAAAGACCTTTTTCTTCAGCCATCAAACTTGAATGAGAATTTAAGGCTTGCATACATTTTCTTTGGCACCAAGAAATTATTTTTTTCCTCTGAGAAATAACTTTTTATGAATGATACCAAAATATCTCAAGTAATAAAATATTTCAGGGGACAGTAATTATTGCTACATCTATCTTCAAGGCTCAAGGAGATGCTAAATATAAACCTACTCCTAAAAAAAAAAATGTCTATAAGTGAATAAGAACCTTGAGCAAAGATATCAAAAGTTTCATCAGGTATTTAAAGAGTAAAAGAAAGAAAGAAGAGGGGGGGAATAAAAGAAAAAGGGAGGGAGGGAGGGAGGGAGGGAGGGAGGGAGGGAGGGAGGGAGGGAGGGAGGAAGGAAGGAAGGAAGGAAGGAAGGAAGGAAGGAAGGAAGGAAGGAAGGAAGGAAGGAAGGAAGGAAGGAAGGAAGGAAGGAAGGAAGGAAGGAAGGAAGGAAGGAAGGAAGGAAGGAAGGAAGGAAGGAAGGAAGGAAGGAAGGAAGGAAGGAAGGAAGGAAGGAAGGGAGGGAGGGAGGGAGGGAGGGAGGGAGGGAGGGAGCTTTTGTGGTGTTCTCATTTAAGCAGATTTCAGGTTAATTTTTTGGTTGTCATGTTGGACTTAGGACCTGTCAAAAATCAGTTTTCGAGCAGTGTTAGGCAGAAGTCATAGTTGTTCATAGGACCAGTACTTTAACTGCAGGAATGTAAGATCTTACAGGTTGGTAACAGAATAATTGATATAGAAAACTTCATTTTACTAATGGGTGAATCTGAAAAAAATATTGTATTTCAGGCTTCTTAATTATGGGGCAAAATGTTACCTTTAAACACAAATCTTAGACACGAAGAAAGAGCAATAGAGTTTTTTTGTTTGCGTGGGTGAACTCAATTCAGGCTGCTGTTTTTGTGCTTGCATTTGCACAGACATACTGTGCTAGATTTCTCTTGCTCTCTGAGAAGTGTAGCCTGGGAGGTGAAGACAACCTCTGCCCAAAAAAAGAACAGTTCAGGTGGGCACAGCATTTTCTACTGGCTTTTTGAAATCCCAGGGAAGTCAGACTTACTGTCCAGGGCTCTGTGCGAGTGGAGCTGCCCTGAGCATGTGCTCCGTGGGGATGCCATGGGCATCCCTTGTATCTGCAAAGTCTCAGGCATGGTCTGACTGCACACAGTATTGCTTTGTACAGATGCTTCTGGACTTCAGGAGTCTTGGCTGCTGTGGAAACACAATCCTTGGCAGTCTGGTAGTGGAAGTCCCCTGTGTTGCAGGGTTGAACTTATTTTAATGTGGAACATACCTAAACAATGAGAAAATTAGAGGAGTCTAAGTAAAACCCTTTATTATGTTGGGCTTACATTTTGTTTAGCAATAAAGAGAGCAGTAAAATTGCTTTTCCTAGGTTCTGCTGGAGGAGTTGCAGAGGGCAGTGTGTGCACGTTGCAGGCTATCAAGGTGTAGTTGAAAGGGAAAGCATTCAGAATTTAGCAACTGTCAATTCTTCAAAATGTAGAGCGTCCTTGAAGTTAGGTGGATGTTAACTAGAGTAAACATAAGCTATGAAAAGGTATGGAATGATCTCACTGAAAATCTGTTACCCCACTTTGTGTCCCTTCAGGTTATAAAATTTTCCTTCTTTTGGAGTTCAGACAGAATCAGTCTCCAACCTGAAAAATGAGACATAAGAATAAAAATATGTAAGAAAAATAAGTATGTTGCAAACTGTGACCTGTCTCCTTCAACTGTTCTCTTCTCGATAGGTCTGTCTAATCTAAATTTTCTCCTAAGAGATCAGCAAAGACTCTGAAGTTGGCTCATGTGACTCCCATCATGTGATCCCAGTTGACTTCAAGAAATGGAATAGAAAGGGAGAGGTAGAGGGTAATAGAAAGGGGCAGGAATATTCCACTTAAAAATTTACAGTGCTTTCATAAAAAAATTTTTTACCTTTTCTTTTTTTGAATTTGGAATGTGGTACAATATTTCTGTGTTTTTAAAAAACACTTAGCTTCTATTCATAAACATGTATTTCTTCTTGTTCAGTGCTGGAAATGCTTTTGAGTGTCTTAACTTAAAAGAGACCATGAAGGCAGGTGAAGGGAGGAAGATGTTTTACCTTTCAGTGTTTTAGGAAATAGAAATTAGCAAACATAAATAGGTGCCTGTTCTTTTATATTCTTTATTAAAATGCATGGGATGTGGATCAAATAACTATTCAGCAGTTAGCTTTTCCAGCTACCTTTAAATGGGAGACTGCAGGCAGTTGGATAAATTTTCTGGAAAGTTGCCCAGTTTCACTGCTGGTTATATAAGCTTGCCTGTATCCTCTGGGGAAGACTATTTTGTAACTCATTATGTCAGGATAAGTATCCCTATGTTCCCTTTGGCTCTAGGATGACAGAAGTAGATGAGTGGTAGTGGTGGTGGTGATGATGATGGCTGTTTCTCTCTCTCCTTTCTGGGGTTAGTGAAAGACAGTCACTAGAAACCTTTGCCAAATCAGCGTGCCACCCCTCTCTAATTTGCTATCATCTGAAAATAGCATGCAATGTACATTACTCACGATAAGCAGTTATGGTTGAGTTATGCTTTATGTTGCAATTGCCATGTTTTTGGAATTGCCTAAACGATAGCTAAACTTGTTTTGGAGCCAGCATAATTAAGGATGTGTGACTGCCTTATTAGACTGTCTTGTTGGATTTCAAGAAACAAGCCATCACAGCTTGTTTATATGCTGGTATTTTATCTCTGTAGATGTATGTTCAGCTCTTGGCTCTGCAGCAGCTCAGATGGGATTTGAAGCCTTGTCCTTACTCCATTGGATAGCTGTTGACCTCAAACAGAAATTAGTGAGTTTTGCATTTGGGATCAGTATTGTTAAGTCACCATTAGGACAGATGAGACAGTTGGAATCTTTAATCACTGAAGACTGCATCTTCTTGTCTTTGCCATGCTGGTAGCACTGGCAAGTATCTGTTTGTGAAGGCAGACCCTTTCTTTTATGAATGCACATTTCTTACTGGAACGTGTAAATGAGCACATGTTGGGTGCAGCTATACATGTTCCAATTCACCAATTCATTCTTTTGTTTGGGTTATTTAATGCAGAAGTATGAAATCTCAAAATTCTGTGCCAGTAGGGAGCAATCTAGCTTCATTATCTACTGGCCTAATTTTATACCAAGATCTGCCCTCAGCTTGGCAATAAACCTTTGCTGTTGGGTACTAAGTCTGATGATGCTAGTTGTTGCCATTTTACGGTGCTTGTTGAGGGTTGGAATGCCCTGAGGACTCTTGAGAAACTTTAGGTGACGAGGACAATACATCCTAAGACCTATTTCAGAATAAAAAGAAACCTACTAGCAAGACCTGCAGTGGAGCAGATCTGTTGAGGGCAATGTGAGGCTGGGAAGTGGATTGCATAATGACAGTGGTCGCTGAGCTGAGGTGATACACCTCATGGGGTTTTATAGCAACCATTTATGTTACCTTAGTTCCTTCTGTCTGCCTAACTGGTAGGATCTATTCCTATAGAAGAAGTCCCTTTTGTTCCTTGCCTGAAGTCCATTAAGCTGAGTGGCAGAAACTCCATTGTGTAGGGCTTTCCAAACTGTCCTTATTGTAAAATTATTTTGAAACAGTGATTGCTTAAAGATAAGAACCTCACCGAAAAAGCCCAGAACCACATAGTGGCAGATGGTCTCAGGATGCCCATGGGTGTTACACAGGCTGCTCCCTTGGTGGAGTCATTTATATTTATGTCTGTTGGCAGGACTGGGATGTTGCATGTAAAATGCCCATCTCAGAATAGAGTTATGGGCTGGATGAAATTGGAAGAAAGTCTCTTGGCTTCTTTTCATTGCAGTTGTAAGCAGAGGTTTCTCTCTCATGATTTACATGCTTCAGTGATTCAGAATAAAGTGGCAGGTGTGATTCTGAACATGTGAGTCTGCACTGGCAGAAGCAATCATTCATATGCCTTTTGCATATGCTCTGGTAGATGCTGTTAAGTCAATATTTACTTCTCAGGGAGTAAATGCCAGAGTTGTTTCTGAGAGCTGCTACTGCTGCATCAATGGAAGAGTTATTTGCTATGTCATCAAGTATCCTATGGTGCAGATTCCTGGAGTTTTAGAAGCACTGTGATTATGAGCTTGTGGACAGTAGCTGGAAACACAAACCGTGTTTTTCAGCAGCTCTGTACAACCAGATCAACTTTTTAGAAAATGTAACTCTCTAATGTTTCACAAGCATTACAAACAGGTTGTCAAGTGTTTCTCCTTTAGGATCTTCAACCTCATAAGGAATGTGTCTTCCACTTGGCATTACTGCACTTTTGGTCAGAAGTTTTATTTTGTTGGGTGAGGATGATGGGAGAGAGTTTGGCTAAGGACTGCAGGAGCTCTTTTAATTAGTAGGCTTTATAAAGGGACTGCATTTGTTCTGCATGAGAGACCCTCCCAGCAGAAAAGCAGTGGGCTTCACTGAGGATAACAAAGGTCTGATAGGAGGCAGGATATGTAAAATGATTCTTTTGTCTGAATGCTGAAGAACGCTTTAAAAATGCTTTTTTGGTGTTAGATCACCATTTCCTTTGGAGGACCCACCTGTGCACATCTATGCAGCCAGGTTCTCTGTAAAGGGTGGGAGCAGACAATCTGCAGGTGCAAATGTGTACTGCAGTGCTGCATCGATGCTGGGCACACCTGGCATTCCTTTGAGGTTCTGCACAATTGCATTACTGCTGCCTCCTGTAATTTCTGCAGAAGGTGCCTGCCTCTTTGCAAGGCTCTGGAGGGAAGCGGGTTGTGTGGGGGTGTTATGCACTATTTGACCTCTGACTGCATCTTATGGGATGCTTGAAAATCTTCTGGGAAAGAGACTGTAGCATAAAGCTTCTCAAGTCTTCTCCCTCTGCCTTTAAAGCCAGGGGGAGCATAACCTTTTTGGAATCTAGAGACTTTTGTGGCGTTCAGGGACTGATCCACAGCAGATTGAGGTCAGTACCCTCCTAATGGGCTTTGGCTGAGTCCCTCTGAGAACAGGAGCAATTGGCCCACAGAAAGGCTGCTAACCCATTTTTCATGCTTGCCTCCTCTCTGCTGAAGGAATCAAGGGGGAAAAGCATGACTCTTAATGACTGCTGATTATAAATAATTAGGAGTCATTCAACATTTACACTAACATATTTAGGTTGTGATGTGTTCTGCATTTATTAGAGTATTGGCTTCTCTCCTGTGGCTCGGTGCCTTTGCTTAGTATCTCTCACCAGTTCCCTGTGTAAACACTGGGGGAAGATGGGAAGATGGGCCCCCAGTTTGGCATCCCACGGAGGCTGGCTGCCATGCAAGTCCCTTCTGTGCTGTGATTCACTATTGAACAACTGATTAGCAAGTGTTGAGTTTTATCTTTAGTGCTTGTCCTTAGCTTAGTTGGATTTTGCATGGAGTGAGAATTATTAATCTATAGGTGATGCACAATAGAGTCCTTACATAATTCAAACAGCATTGCTTGTGCAAGCACTTAACACACTGAAATATGGTAAAGCCACATTTGTGGTGTAGGGTCCAGTACAGAACTACCAGTCCATATTGTACCAGTCATGGTGCACCAATCCTGCTGGTTTGGTATAACCATAAGTATGTTTTTTCTTCATTGCAGATCATGTAGCAAAACGATAACAGATGAATCTAATAAATATTCCAGCAATGCTTTCATGTGCTGTTTTCTGTAAAATAAAATAAAAACCTGTAGCATATGTTAGTTTTTTGTGGAAATAAGTGAAAATAAAGAGTAAAAGAGTAACACCTCAAAGGCTAGATGTTAGCATTTATATGTACCAAAAGGAATTTTTAAGAGACAAATAATAAAAAATAAAAATGTCTGAAGTTGCACATCAGAAATGGTATTGTCTTCATCCAGTTCATAAATGTAAAGCTGAGGTGAAACTACACAGTTAAACTGTGATGTGACAAAGACAGCGTATAACCTCTTTAAAGTCTATATAAATCAAACCTTTAACCTACTGCTTTTAAAAGGGAATGTCTAGAGAATGCTTTTGAATAACATGTTTTTTTGTGTTTCATTTAAATGTAGATTTTTAAGGCTGTTAGTATAGTGGTGCATCTTTTACAATGAAATGTTAATCAGGACTCTTTTGTAGCAATTTGGTTCGAAGATAAAATATTTAGTGCTGTTGTATATTGAGCCCACATTCCTTCTATACACACACAGGCCTTCTCCTCCTCCCCCTTTCCCTCTCCTCTTTCCTTTTAATATTTTTTTTATTCTTCACACCATCTGAGTTGTAAGGAAATATTTTATTTAATATTTGAAGGCCTGGTCTGTGCATTCCATACTGATAAAACCTGACATGGTTATGGTTCTAGCAGACTGCTAGCAAGGAACTGTAATACTTGGAGGACTGAATATAGGATGTCCAGAATCAGTCTCTTTCCCATTTATCCTGTGTTACTGAGTAGAAAACAATTTTAGCTGTCTCTAGTCAACTTTGCTGAGCAAATTTGTGATATTAAAGGAAATCTGGGTTTCTATTTCCACTGATTACAGTAATTCTCAACTTGTAGATACAGCTGCATTGTACAGTCATGTGGCTCCCTTGGGTTTGGTTTGTACTGCTATAAGCAAAATACTCTAACATTCAAGGTAATGTGTGTGTCCTGAAAAAAACACACACTACTAGGAATTGGGTTACTTAAGTCTGTAAATCTAAGTATATGCATAAACTGCTCACAGGTTGAGGGCTTACATAATCAGTTTATTTAGTTGTTAAACCTCTGTTTCAAAGTTTGTTACTTCTGAATAAAGAGGCATGGAAAGTAAATTTTGTTCTTACTAACGTTCCATCATAATGAGCCTAGGCTGATTTCCTCTGGTGTGATGGGTGAGAGTTTGTTCCAAGAAAAATACTTGTTTCACAGAAGTAATATTTCATTTAAAGTTTGATTGCTATTTTTTTTTGTCTTTTTTTTTAATTGATATCTTGATCTTTCTAGATTATCTTTTTGACTAATTTGACCATGTGCATTTTGATATAAGCCAAAAAGATAGGGATATTGTAACATTTGGCTGATTTAAATGGAGTTCCACAAAACCTTAGACTTCACAATACTGGAATGTTCTTCCTTGATGTAAGGATTTACTTCAGTCGTGTCTCTTTTGCATCAATTTCATTTTTTAAAGAACATGGTTGTAAAATAAGTCAGGAGTAAGTCTGTCACAGAATGGAAATGTGGTATTAAGAGCATAGGTTTTGCTTTCAGTGAAGTGTGGAGCATGCATTTGGACTGTGAGGATGAGAGGAGTAAGGAAGATTGTCAAGTATTTATGCATTGGCAGGAATTTAGTGTGGGATTATAGTTTGTCTTATATAAACTCTGCTTTCAGAGAAATTGGTGAGTTTTCTGCAGCAGTGTCAGTGCAGCCAGCCTGTTGATCCTTCTCTTCAAACTTCATAATGGTCACTGCGCTGAAAATACTCAGCATGCAGTTTTTTTGTCTCCTGTTTAACACAGGGGGAAAAACCTTACCAAAACTGAAGAGGACTTGGTGATGAACACTTTTGACACCTTCTCAGACTCTTTTCGGCTCTTCTTCTGAACAAAATAATGTCTTCTCACCTGCACCAACCTGTTTGCTGCAGGTGGATGGTACTGTGCAGACAAATGCAAACCAAGCTTAACGTTTGAACTCAGAATCATTGCATGATTCACTCGGTGTGCAACACCCCAAAACTCTCAATGGTACCTCCAGTGGTGATGGTGGTTTGAAAGTACTCAATTTGGGAAAACCTTGCCAGCCATGTTCACTTGAGCTCATGGTATCACTATAGTTATACTGGCAAAGTTAATACCAAAATAATGCCAGATGTTTCAGTTTTGTATTTATCAAGAAAATATTATAAACATTTTCTGATTTTTTTTTTCACCAGTCTCTTCCAGTTCTGCAGGAGTCACCAGAGCACCAGGAAAAAGAATTCTTTGACTATTGTATATGTGGACTCTATGTCTCTGAAAGAACCATTTTGGCATGGAATGAAGAGGCTAACAGCTCATTGCTGTGTAGGTTCTAGATTTTATTTGGTCCTGATAAGGTCTGAAATTTAGGAACAATATATGCTCCACTGGTCTTTGAGGAGTTCCTTGTTCCATTTCACTGACATTTTTACTGGAATCATGAACTAAATTTCCATCTTGTTTCTTACAGCACAGCTACAGCTCCATTTGTCAATGACAAAGCATTTTTAATTATATTTTCTTAGTTTTATAATAAGGAATCTTGGTCTCCAGACATGAAAACAAACCAGTAAGCCGAAACCTGTGGGAGCTGAAATCAAGCAGGCAATGCTATTATATCAAGGTATGGTAAGAGCCATTGTGCTGTAACACAGGAAAAGTCAGCTTGGGTGCTAATAGGGAGCTACTGGTGTTTGCAGACTAGCTAAGATGGGCTTAGCAACTAAATCAGTGATAGTGTGCCCTAGGAAGGCTTTATTATACAGCAGGTAATTTCTGCTCATGAAACTTAATGAGATAAGAGTCACTGAAGTCACAAGCCAGCAGTGAGATCAATGACACTCATTGATTATAGGCCAGCCAAGGCAAGAGGGAAACTCATCTCCCCAGTGCAGTGCTCCTTCAGAGGCTTGGATCAGTTTTATCTTGGTGTTGCCTCTCTGAATGGCTCCTCTTGGTTTACATTGGATTTAAGTGAGAATGTAAACAAGTTTGCAGTGTTTAGTTCATAGCACTTTGTGTCATGTACCCTTTGGAAATGCTTTCTGAGGTCTTCCCCAGGACTATTTGAGTGTGAGGTACGATCCTTAAATTTTTTGATAGCAATTGTGATTTGCCTTGGCTGAATCACCCCCACCCTGCCTTTTATTTACTGAGGACAACTTTACAGATCCTGTAAATGGCGTTCCTTAATTGCTTATGAGCAATAAAAGGAACTCTTACACTCTCCAGATTTTTTTAAAAAAATGAGTGTTAAATACTAAGCTGTCTCATGGTTAAAATGAGGCAGGCTTGTAGTGAGAGCTGGGGATGAAACCAGTTGCAATCTGAGTCTGATCAACTTGCTGTGTGGCTTAGGTCTTTATTCTTTCAGAGCATGTTAAAGGGAGGATTATATATCTTACACTTAATTGTCTATTATTTAGGAAGAATTCTGTGTACAGAGGGCTGTTGGATGCAGATGTTTAAGCTGGTACCTTGATGAGCTTGAGGCCTGTTGTCCTGCTTCCTGGAGGACTTCGCTGTTAATCTGAAGCCATGTATCATGCAGCTTCAGTTCACCAGAAAAATGAAATCTTTTTCCTTTCCTCACCCACCCTTGCGAGAGGAGGAGGAGGAGAGGAGTCGGGACAATAGAACAGTTTGCAGTGGTTTCCACTAGCTGCCTACAGGAGGGAGGATCTCTTCAGGCTCTCACTCCCTGCTGCCTGGGAGTGGAGGAGTGGGAAGCAGAGGGTGGTGTGCTGACTGCATCCCCATGAAAGACGGCTCTGAGCTCCTGCTGCTCTCTCCTCCCAGGCCTTTTGCCTCCATGGTGTGTTGTCTCTGTGGTAACAGGCCGCAGATATTACAGCTGGAGGTGTTGCCAGAGGCAGCAGCCTAGATCAAACTGGTCCTGCTCAGAGCAGGGTAATGCTGTAGATGCTCCTTGTGCCAGGGCTGTGGAGGAGAAATGGGGAGGCACTTATGGTGCCACAGGAGTGGTGTGGGAGGCAGGTCCTGTGCTCTCCTAAGACAGCAACAGGAGCAAGGGCTCACAAGCTTGGCTGCCACTGCAGTCAGGCAGCTGCTCCTCGTTTCCAGAAAAGGGAGGGGACTCCCACCAGCTGCTGGGGGCATCGGTCCAGGTTTGACCATGGGAAATCAAGTCAAGGCTGTATTTGTTTGTCTCCTGCTTTGGTTCATCTTTCCTTGCCTGTGCTTTGCACTGTGCTGGAGGCATGGTTCAGTCCTGGGCTGGGAAGACTGGGCTATGGGGTGCTGGAAAATAAAATGTGAGTGGTGAAAGATGATAGATCAAGGAAACTTTCCCAACAGGGTAAGGGAAATGACATCTGGATTAAAAAAAAAAAAAAGGAAAAAGAGAAATACACTTAAAAAAAATTGTGATAGATAGAATGTATGTGATAGATAGAAGATGGCCAAAACAAAGCTAAAATAAGTATTAAATAACTTGGAAAAAGAAATCCAGTGGGTGGAGGAAGACAGACATAAGCTTAAAATGAAAAGAAAGAAAAATGAACATGTGAGCATTTTTTTTTGGGAAAGGACATATATGGTAAATGAAAAGCTAGATGGAAAACACAATAGGGTAGCAGAACTAGGATAGAGAGAAACAAACAGAAAGCCACCAAATAGAGAAAAACATACAACAGAGATCCATCTGAAAAGAAAGGACATCCTAATGACAAACCAACATTCTGTTATTTTAACAAACTGAACCCCAGTTTCTAGCTCTGCTTCTCAAACTCAGAGTTTCCTTCTGATTAATTAAGTAATTCAATACTGTGTGTGGAAAAGAGAGATGGCATTTTTACACCTATAGAAAGAGTGATGTCACATGTTTTGGTTAGGATGGTGAGAGTTAGAAAAACAGTCTGTATGAGTGTTTTTAAGTTGGAGGAGATGGTGAGATCACAGCTTGAGCTGAAATCCAGACATTCTGCTGAAACAACCTCATGCATAAGAAGTGGCCTGTAGAATTTTTTTCCTTAAGAAAGCCAAACAAACCTGAAACAAAAATAACTTCTCCCACAGTTTGGTGGCAATCTTCAGTCAGGCCCCAGCTGATGACTCTCACAACAGGAAACCTCAGTTTGCAAGTATTTTGAGAGCCACCAGAGTTCTCATTATTTTAAGTCTACAAGTGATGAGTGGTGTAGTATGTAGTGGTAAACATGGAAGCAGAGTGGTATTTACAAAACCAGCATAAATCAACTGGCATTGGCTTCTTGGTGGCAGAGTTCCGGGCAGAGTTGCCCAGGGGAGGATAACAGGAATTGTTACTGGTGCAGCATGCCCTGCTTCAGGAAAAGGCAATAAGGCTGCACAAGTGGGAGAGAAGGAAAAACAGCACAAGAAGTTGCTGAATTTGCCAAAATTTGGAACTGGAATTCTGTTTGTGTACGCTGTGGCGAGAGTGGCCATTTCCATTTCTTTTTCTGCCTTTACCCCCTTTTCAGTTTTCTTCCCTTCCTCACTTAGTTTTCTCAAGTTACCCTGTTGTCCTGATCTTCTGATCTCCTTGCTAAGTATTTCTCTTTGCCAGGTTCCTGTTGTTTACACTTCGCGTTAGCTGTGCGTTATCATATGCTCATTTCAGTTTTTTTCCCATTCTCTCTCTTTTTTCTGCCCATTTCTTAAACTGACCTCATTTAAAACTGCCCTGCACTTCTGAGGCCAGCATCTGCTTTGTCAGGCTCCATCTTCACTGCAATCCTGCCCTCAGTTCCCTTTGTTGGGAGGTTGTCGTGCATGATGTTCCTTACATCTTCCAGCCTGGTTGCCTATCTTGGGTTGCTGCTTTGGCAGCATAACCTTACTTGATTTCAGCACTACCTGTCTCTGATGCTTTACTTGCTGCTTGATGCAATTGGAGTGGAATTTACTACCTTCTATATTCCTATAGCTTTCTAGAGCTGCTCTTCAGCTGTGCTTATTTATGGAAATAGCAATACTAATTTTCTTCAGGTGGGATGGAGATCTGTCAAAGTTTCCCTTTTTCTGCTAGGTGTATATTTTAGTTTTAGTGAGAATCTCAAGCACTGAATTAGTGAAGTGACTCTGGATGCTGCAGGATGGAATGAGACAGCATTGCTAGTACATTTAAATAAAAAGTAGGAAGTATGTAACTAGATTTAATTTGTATTCATTCACCATCCCTAAATCCTTTATGCAGTTGGCAAAATGAGAATGTTTTTATTACGTGTCTCTTCAAAAACTCTTTGGGACAAGGTAAGGCGATGAATGGATGCCTCAGGGCTCTGATGAAAACCTATATTTATTGTCTCAAAAGGTCTTCCCATTTAATGGAAAACAGGCAACACACTAGACTGAGCATGCCCTCAAGATATGCCAACATACACAAAAACCAGAAAAATCTGTGAATCACATCGCGTAAGTGGTTGAGCATACTGGCACTGCAGTTCTCCACAGACACATGATGGTGATGTTTGCAAGCTGTAGGCATTTAAACTTGGTTTAGAAAAGAGTGCGAGACGGATTTTACTATTGCAAAGTTTGCAGTAAGCAAACAGTATCTGTTGGTGTTTTGTGTTCGCTTATTGACAGTGTGTGTGCCCAAAGAAAACTGTTTCTCTTCTCACAAGTGTTTGCGTCAATGCCAAATGTTGATCTAAAGAAAAGTGAATTTCTTAAATAAAGTTCTGCCAAGGTTTGTTAGTCTTTGATTAGTCTTGTATATACTGGTCAGCAATGGTGAAGTATTGCTCTCATGACTGTAAAGGGGCTATGGTCTGACAGGTGATATGGATGCCACAAAGCTCAGCACAAAGTTTGACAGAATGTGTTTGAAAGTGCAAAGAGAAATTTTTTCATAATTGTCGTTTCCCTCAACTATACTCTGCCTGCTGCCATGATTTTCATTGTCATTTATTTTTATGTCCTAATTGGTTGCTATTTTCCAGATAAAACTGAGAGAGGGAAGTTGTTAATTCCTGTCCCAAAAGCGTCTTGCTTGTGAGAACTGGGAAAAGCCCCACATAGAGTAAGTGTTTCCTTGAAGCCCAAGTCCAGGTGTTGAGCAGCTTTTCTCTTTCATTCTGCAGCCATCCTGGAGGTTGAATCAGCAGAAAAGTTGTTAGTTCTGAGAATCTCAGGTAGGAATGTGACCTATTGAACAGGTCATCTTATTGATGCATCAGTATGGCAGGTGTTGTCTGCAGTTGCAGTGATGGCAGGCAGCACTACCAAGAGCTCTGTGAAAGCTGAAGTGACACTGAACTGAACACTCCTGAGCAGGGCTGGTGCTGCTGAGTGTCTTCTGTAGACCTGGAAGCTGGGATGTGTTCTGTGTGGTTTATAAACAGAAATGATGTAGAACAAATGCGTTGCACTTCATCAGCTGTTGCCACTAGACTCCTTGAATGGGATGATGTGCACAATATAATTAACTAAAATGTGCATCTCTCTAAATGTGTTGTATTCTGTGGTATAAAGCTGCAAAAGAATATCCTGTGTGATTTCTGTGTTGCCACATTTCTAGGAATGATACAACCTCCCAGTAAAAGGTCAGTACTTAATCTGATACTCAGAACAAAACATGAAAACAGTTTCTTCAGACTGAAATTTGAGTATTTTTGGAGAAGTTATGTTGTAGTGTTTGGGATAGTTTCAGAGACAGGACAGTGCTTCCTCTTTCAGCTTGCTGACAGTGATCAAAATCCCATTCACTTTATTTTTACGTTTTAAGTTTTTCCCACAGCTACCATCTGCAGCCTGGATGATATGCGAGTGGGGAAGAAGAATCTTTGGTTTTTGTTGCAGAAAGGGGAATAATGACATGTGTGGAACACTATGAGTTACTAGCAAGGATTTGATACTTGTCTGCTTGTGCTTGTTAGCATACCTTTGGGAGGCCAGTAAGGTGAAGACTTCTGTGGAATCCATTGGAATCCTTTAACATATTTAATCATATTTCACTAACCTGCAGTTACACAGAATCACATTTATCGTTTGCATTGTGCGTGCTGCATGTCTGTACTCAAAACACTGTAATACAGATTCTAATGGTTTCTCCATGCTGAAGTCTGTAAAAGATTTGGGATATTCACTCTCCCCTGTGAACCTCTAATGGTCTGGAGAAAGTTATACCTGTGTGTATGTGGCAACTTGAGTGTGACTTGTTGTCTGTGTTTAAGTTCACGAGTCCATAAGTATTTTGTTAGTCCATACTGGATTATTTCCAGGAAATTCTGATGCACCACTGCTGACCTGCTGAGCAGCTCTAGCTCTGTCTGTGCTGCTGCTCTGCTGACTGGTCATATAACAGTGGCTCCTTGCTTGCTTGAAGCTGCTGAAATCCATTAGGCACAGCTCAGAGGTGCATGTAGTTGCTCTTTGTGGACAGGTAATTTCTGTAGTTGCTGTCAGTATATGTGATCTAAATATTAAAAATGTTAGATTCTAAGCCAATCTAATGACTAAGTTCTGAGCAACCTCCTAAGAAGTTTGGGGCAGCCTGCTGTACTTTCTTTTTACTTGAATGATTTCTGGGGATGTGAGTACTTTGGGGATTTTTTAATACTCTGAGGCAACTCTCTGGCCTGGATAAATCAAGTGTACATTCTTTGACTGTCGCCTAGATAGTGCTTACTGTGTTAAACACAAGATTTGCTGAAAACTTTCTCTTCTAAAGGAGCAGGCTGCACATTTTATCTTCACCCAAGAAGGTGGGAAAGTTCTGTTAGTGGAAGAATAACAGCACAGATGTTAAATGAAGAGGTATAATATTGAACAGAAAGATATGTCTTTTCTTTGTGTTTTTCAATGTTTAAGATGTTTTTTCAAATGGAGGTATTACTGGATGATGCTGTTTTATCTTGGCATATGTTAATAGCTGCCCTGAACCCACTTATGCTCCTCTGCAAGAAGAGGTTTAATGGTGCATAATCAACTTTTGCCAGATGCTTAACAGTGCAAAGCCTTTAACAATTTGTACAAGAAAGGTATAAAACAAAGCATTTTGATTTTGATACAACAACTCCATCTGACTTGATAAAAATTGATGCAAGAGTGGTTGGCACTTAATGTAGGCTGCTCTGAGCTAATATTGACCCGGTATATCAGGCCAGTATGTGTCAGAGAAACACATGGGGTCACACAGAGTAAACACTGATCTTAGATGGAGTAAACACCGAGTAAACAGCATCACACTGAGTAAACACTGATCATTTGGACTGGGGTTTGTTTTTTTTTTTTTTGGTTACTAGCTTGCTAAAAGGTATGGGACTTAATTCAACAGCAGTTTTGGTTGCCATGACTGAGAGGAAGAATTTTTGACCACATGGACTCTTGCAATTTGAAGACTGTGAATGTTTTGGGTGTGGTTGTGACAAACTGCAGCTGCTGCAGTGTACTTCCAGCTCTGTCACTGATAACATAATCTCTCTGCCATGATGTGCACTGTTCCAAATCCTGGAACCATGAGCTCTGGGGACTGGTTGGTGTTGCTAATGTCCTTCAAGGGTGTCACTGGAGCTGGGTGTCACTGTCTTACTGGGAAATTCTGGAGGCCTTGCAGAATGAGGTGCTGTTGTTTGATAGATCCTCAGTACTGACAGATCCTCAGATTTTGCTGTAGAAAGGATGGATCTTTTATCTCTCAACATTAAAGTGAACTTTAATAATATGTGATCTTCCTGTATCCATAGCCAGGTGATTTATTATCCTGGAAAGCTGACCCTGGCAGGTGATATGATGGACTGAAATCATACTCTCTAGTTTGCTGTTTTGTTTTTCTATTCATGCTGGGAATTGAAAGGACACAGAGGAGAAGGAAGGGGGAGTTTATGGCATAGTATCAGTTAAAACTCTTCCTCAGTATGTCTTGTGTTGGTTGAGGTATTGCAGCATCATGAGTGGGAGTATATGTAGCCTAGCCTAGCTGCGGTTTCTTGCTTATTGGCATGCTTCAGGAATGCTAGCAGTATTTTGACATTTTTCCTTGTTGCTTAACTTCATTCACAAGAATCTTATATTTCTGACATTACTCCTCATACTTCAAAGAAGAAACACTTCAAAGTCATGTCCTTCTGGATGCCGTGACACCAAACTTGCTATTCCTTTAGCCTCAGATTTTGTCTTTTTGATTCCAAGAAATGTTTGTCTTTACTAATGAGGGATAACTGTCAGGGGCTTTAAAGAAATCCTGTCTTGAACCCTACCTACCCCCTCTCTTGCTGTCTAAGTTACAGCTTCTTACTGGGGAGAGTTTATAAGCAATTATGTGATTGGATCCTGAGAGCTAATGAAGGCCAGCAGCATAAGACCTGCTGTTTTCTGTTACTGGCCAGTCATGCCTTTATTTCAGTGGGCTGCTGTAACCATCCTTCTATGTCTGATTTGGGCTATTTCTTGCAGTGAGACATTCCAGTGCATGTTGTCACTGGTCTGCTTGCACTCTGCCTCCTGCTAGAGACCTTGGGGGTAGGTGGCCAGATACTTCTAGAAATGAAGTCTAAGAAAAGCACAAGCAGTTTAGCCAGGGCCCTTGCAAATGGTGTGCAGACACAGCTCAGCTGCTCTTCTTGATGCTACATACTTGTGAGTGGTCATCTAGATTAAAAGAAATGCTTATTAGATGGACAGGACACCTGACTTAGAATGTCAACATCTATGATATACAGTTGCAATCAAACCTGCTTAGACAGTAGCTGTGTTTATGTTATGAATTCTGAGAGGGAAGAAACGTTGTTTTTTTTCATATTTCTGTCAAGAGATGCATGGTACCCATGAACAAAAAGGATACTATTGTGATGCTTTTGTGTGCAGTGATGTCTGAGCAGTTTGACCATGGGAAGAAAAGATATGGACAAAGGTTGGAACAATGCACTTCATGCTCTTAATTTGGTGGGATAGATGGATGGACGGATGAAAAAGGCTGTTAATGAGAGAGCTTCTGGCTTGTCATTATTTAGTATGTGCCTTTTGCTAGGAAAGTTGGATGCTTCAGAGAAAGTCATTGAGATTGGCATGGTAGCAACTGTGGAAATACCAGACTGAGAGGCTTTCAGGGAACGGTACTTTCCAGAGTGCAGTATTGATGCCAAGCTGTGATAACGAAGATCTGTTAAAATGTTAAGATTAGATAAATGACTGCTGTCTGTAGCCCCACAGTACAGCCTCTTCTTGCCATGCTGTTAGCAGAGCCCAATTAGTATCAAATAACTAGTCTGTCAGAGTTGGGTGGATACATCAGATCTTTTTGTTCAAAATTACTGGCTTGTAGTTGTTTTGGCCATTTTCAAGCTCGTTGCACTGTACAGTGGTTACCAAGATAATGCTGGTTGCCATCACAGTGGCATATTTTTCTGTTGTGTTGATAGATTTTGAAGTTCATTTATAGAGCATTTAAACATCTCTTTTATAGACTTGTCTTCCCCAGTATCCTTCTTGTCCTCCCCTGCAGACTTGTACTGCTGCTGGAAGTCAGTGCCACATCCAGAGCTGAGTAGCCCCTGGGATTAAGCAAGGATTCCTCTTTGCTGTGCACCACCCCACCCCCAGTGCTCTGTTTTCATAGCAGAGAGCTTTTTTTTTTGGCTATATTTGCATAAGCTGCCCCCAGATCCTGTTATCTCTCTACATCTCAGTTATGCTCTCATTTGCTATTGGGTTTCTGCCAGCTGGGTTTATGATTAATATTAGCAAGATGTAGCTGCTGAATCAGTTTTCACATGTTTTTCTATGCAGATTCCTTGCTTTTCTTCACCACCCTCTGAGTGCAAAATGGTCAAATAGCATTACTAGCAATCTAGACTAGCAATCCACTTACATGTATGGTCAAATTCTCTCTTGTGTTTGATACCAAACTGAGAAAGTTGGGAGGGAAATTAAATACATTGGAGCCAGTTGCTGGAGTGGGTGGACAATGATGTGTTATGTTGGAAGCGTGAAGCATGAAAACCCGCAGTATTTCAGTTGTTGGCTTTGCTTAAAATGGCTATCAACTTTTCTTTCTGAGTAACTATATTGCCTTCAGGATGGCAGAGGAAGGGGTGATAGGGCAGTGGGAAGGAATTATCTGTTCCTGTGCTAGCGTTTCATATTTTACTCAGCAGTGACTTTTGTTAAAGAAAAAAGGAAAGTATGAAAGGGGTGGCGTATAAAAGAAAAAAGTGGAATAAGGAGAAAGGTGGGAAAGTAAGCTTGGAGGGGAAGAGGTAATGCAGGTATTCTTGTCAAGTTAAATTCAGTTTTGTTTAAGTACTTTTGTGCTAGACACACAGCTCCTCAAATATAAGTTGTATAAAAATGAATGAATTTTTATGTAAGGCAGTATTTTTACCTGTTAACTCTTACAAAGCCATTCAGTTTATGCATATGGTCAGAGAAATTATTTCCTCTTTAGAATACCCATATTCAATCTACATTAAAAGCCAGAAAAGTTTTGCTGTTGTTAGTTCTCCTAAAAGCCTTGATATGTTTACTAACAGGAAGAAATGTAGCTCTGTTTTAA
Organism: Melospiza georgiana; assembly: GCF_028018845.1. Taxonomy (NCBI): domain Eukaryota; kingdom Metazoa; phylum Chordata; class Aves; order Passeriformes; family Passerellidae; genus Melospiza; species Melospiza georgiana. The sequence continues at coordinate 53,346,546 of NC_080430.1, forward strand.
AGAAAAAATAGATGCAAGCCATATGTACTGTGCACGGAAGGAAGCATCTAAAATCTGGTTTGAGTAAAGAACTGTTCTCTGATCTCTTTGTAGAGCTGAAGGGAGAAGTATTTTTTTGTTAGCAATTCCCTTGCTCCAGTTTTGTTCTGTGGTTGATTTTCTCTCCAGTTTGGTTAGCTGTAAAGCAATGGTAACAGTGTTTTAAAGCTCATTATGCCTCAGTGGTAAATATGGCCTCTCCCAAATTGGAAATCAAACATTTTGACAAAGCAAGTTAAAATTCAAAAGATAAAATATAAATGTATACCAGCTAAGCACAAATAGTTGAGAATTTTTCTTGAACTTTTAAGGCTACCTTTAGCCTTATTTACAAACACCCAGACTTACAACAATTCTTGCATTATTTTGTCATCCCAGCAAGGGCTGCGTCAAAGTTGTCTTAGGCTCTGCAAGTAAAGCAATCTGTAGCTTTCCCCTCTTATTCCTACCCTCGTTTCTCCAACATGGAGATTGTCCAGGCTGTGTAAAGAAGAAAGACGCAATGTGATTTAATTACTCCACAGCATTAATAGCTCATCTGGGAACAGTGACAATTAGCTGTCCTGTACACTTCATCAATCTTCACTGGATCCTGGGTTGTTTTTTTTTGTTTTTTTTTTTTTTTAACAGGTCTTCTCAGCAAGATAGGGTACATATGCTTTTTCTTTTTCATTTGATCAGACCAGTGATGTCAGACAGCTCCCCCTGACTCAAGTGATATTTCCAAATGGTTACTGGAAGTAACAGTGACAGAGGTAGAGGGAAATACTTGAAAGTTCCCAATTTTTTTTTGTCCAGGCAAACTACTCCTGCAGTGGTAAGAAAGACACATTCAAATGAAAATTGGAAAGGAGGAGTGAGTGTTGCACTCAAGAGATTACTTCATAAAATGTTAGTGATGCCATTTAGACATGGCAAAATGTCTTGTACTTCCTTTGTACTTCCAACATGACTGAGACCTCACCCTATTTTACACTAAATGACCAGGATACTTTTTTTGCAATGGTAAAAAACCCTAAATTATTTGGGTAACTGATTCTTAAATACAGGGTCTCTGGTAGTTTTCTGAGAAACTCAAATTGTGTAGCCTGAAAAAACACAAAACATTTTTGTGGTACTTTTGAAGCACCATTCTGAGAGGCCTCACTTTGCTCATTTGTGGATATATGTCTGGTAACAGACAGTTCCTGCTGTGGAGAGTTTATAGTCTAAAGAGCCAAAACAGATACAGACAGAGAGACAAAAGTCACAGAAATACCAGCTGCACAGCATTTGTGGAGATCCTGGTCCCTTGCATCTCCAGACTTCTGTGTAGGCACAGACTAATACCAGTTGTTCACTAGGACAGATATGTTTCAGAAATTCAGTTGTTAAACACATTAGAGGTCAGTAAATCATTACTGCAATGGCATAGTGATGATAAAGTCCATAAACTGAAAATTTCCAAATGATTCACTGATGTGAATGGTCTTACCAACATTCAGTACCTTTGTAGCTCAGGCAGTCAGATGTCTGTAGCTTCAGAGGTGTCTCTGAAGTGTGACATCTGACCCGGGGAACTGAGTTTGGAATGGGTCCATCTACCTATCTCATAAAACACCTATTGTAGTCTTACAGATTATAAAGCTGCAAATGCTTGGTGTTCTCCTCTAGGCTTTGGTAGAACATGGCTGTATTGATCTGGCTGTGTTATCTTACCTTCACTACAAAATTGTAGACTGTGTATTTGATTAAAACAACCAATCAAGATGAGTCATATTGTTTGGTTGCTGTTTCATGCTGATGTTCAGTTTTGGCACTTTTTGGCCTGGCTTCCTTATCCAAGCAATGAGAGAAGGTGATCAGGTCTATCCTAAGATGCATGTATCGCTGGGACTTAAATTTCTCCAGTAAAGATTAGATGAATCACCTGAAAGTGAGAATAATTCACTGCTCTTCAAGTTCCTCTGCAGTATTTGGTTGTTGTAATGAAATAGAGAATGACGTTTATTAGCTTCAGTTTGGCTACTTACGTTACTTAAAGATAAAATCAGATCAAACAGTTGCAGAAGTAAATTGAAGATTGAAGGCAGATATTATTACTAGTGAATGGCAAAATAGTACCTTCTATATAAAACTGTGAAAAAACAGTTTGCATTTCCCATATTCTAAAAGCTGGACAGTAAATCTTTTATCTACCTAATCTTTCTGAAAGGTAAATGTCTGGGTAATCTGTAGTCATTGATGTACCTTCAAAGGATGAGTCCTTCCATTTTGAGATAGGCTGAGTCCCAGTCTGGAGGCATCATTTCTCGGCCAACAATAGAAGGAGCCTGGACAACAAGAGTACATTAGAGTTAGGAAAGATAGTTCCTACTTTATGAATCTCATTGTATGAAATGTCATTTCTCATCTTCCACACATTTGACTGCAGTTGTGAGAGTTGCAGAGATAGTTTTTCCTCAGGTATTATCTTTCTTTTTCCTGCAAAGCATGCAAGTGGACCTTAGTGCTTCTGGTCTATCACTATTGTGAGCCAGCTGCATCAAAGAAAAGGCAGTGATAACAATGTAAAGGGAATACTGAGAGGAAACTGAAGATCTTACAGGGTTCACTGTTCTGAATGCCATATGAAGGATGCCTCCACCAGTTTTCCTTAGCTAGTCCAGGGTTTGATGCTGACAATGACTGGGGAAGATTTCTGCTTAGCTGAGTGTGGGTTGGAGAGTGGGAACCCTGTCAGAAGGGAGAAAAGGGGTAAGAGAGAAAAGATCTCATAAAAAGAAGGTGAAGAAAGGAGCCCAAGCTCAGTGTGCTGAGATTGGACTGAGAACCTAGAGAGAGAGAGAAGGAATCATCAGAAATGGAGCACAATGACTGGCATGCATGACTGAAGATTAAGAAAAAGACATATTGAGAGAGAAGATGGGAACAACTGAGCAAAGAGATTCTTCCCACAAGGAATAGGACAAAGAGCTTAGATTTCATGGCTAACAGATACTGGTTAAAGAAGATGGGTCTGAAATGATGGATTGTGGAGTGAGTGTTAGAATAGCAAATAGGTCTGGGAGGAGGAGATAGGTTGGGATGATGAAGCATTTTCAAAGTTACAAGGGGAAAGATGGAACAGAAAATACACATATTAGTGGAAAAAGCAGCAAGTTTGTTCTCACTAAAAAAATTTCCTCTTTGAAGCCTAGGGTGGGGTTCAACATGCAGAATTTCCTCTTACCAGTAACTGTCTGTAAACCCTTGATATGCTGTCATCTTCTGCTCTGAATGTCTTGGGAAATGATAATTTACTGAGGTTACAAGGTGTTTTGTTGGCTTTCTAAGGGTCAGTGGGTTGAATTAAATCGTCTATTTCTTATGCCTGCCATATTTGTCTTCCAATTTTGCTTTTTCCTTTGTTGCTTTTTTAATACTATGAAGGTATATGTGAATCATTTAATAAAGAAATATTATTTATATCACAAAATCAGGAATGTCAACATAGAATTCTCTGTGCCTGTCCATTATAGTGCAGTCTTTAATGAAATGATCTCATGCATTCATCTCTTCCTGGTGTGGTGACCTGAAGAAACTGATATGCAGCTGTAATACTTTTCTCTCTCTCCACCACTTTCTTCTTTTATATTAGTCTGCCACCCCCTTGGTCAACTTTTGCTTCATTGACAGTGAGGTGGAGGTCTTGGTGATAAAAATTTCTGTATTTCATTAAAATACATAATGAAGAAGATAGAATATCTCTCTGCTACCATAGAAGGAGATTTACAGAATGAACTTGTATTTAGATAATAAAATACCTGCTAGGAGAGGAGCTTTTTATAAATGGCTCCAGAAATGAGGAATTCTTCAGTCATAACTCCCACCTTTTTATACACTTTAACCACAAACATGCAAAAATTTAGGAATTTTTGCAGTGCCATTAATTACATGAATTAATTCTCACTTTCAGGTGATTCATCTAATCTTTACTGCAGAAATTTAAGTCCCAGTGATATATGCATCTTAGGATAAACCTGATCACCTTCTCTCATTGCTTGGATAAGGAAGCCAGGCCAAAAAGCGCCAAAACTGAACATCAGCACTGAAACAGCAACCAAACAATATGACTCATCTAGATTGGTTGTTTTAATCAAATATACAGTCTACCATTTTGTAGTGAAGGTAAGATAACACAGCCAGATCAATACAGCCATGTTCTACCAAAGCCTAGAGGAGAACACCAAGCATTTGCAGCTTTATAATCTGTAAGACTACAATAGGTGTTTTATGAGATAGGTAGATGGACCCATTCCAAACTCAGTTCCCCAGGTCAGATGTCACACTTCAGAGACACCTCTGAAGCTACAGACATCTGACTGCCTGAGCTACAAAGGTACTGAATGTTGGTAAGACCATTCACATCAGTGAATCATTTGGAAATTTTCAGTTTATGGACTTTATCATCACTAAGCCATTGCAGTAATGATTTACTGACCTCTAATGTGCTCTTACTACTTGGAGCAAGTCAACATCACCAATATAGAAGGTTTTTCTTTTTGTTTGTTGGTATGTTACTCGCATCTGGTTTTCAGAAAGGCGAGCGTGTGGGCATGCTAACAATTACAGTTATAGATATTGCTTGAAAATACAAACTGTGTAAAGTAGATTTGATGCTAAATACTCTGAAAAAGGGTTCTCTGAAAATGGGTTCTCAGGCTCTCTAGACTATGCATGTACAGCCAGGGACACTTAAGTAGGTAGTCTCTGTTGCTAGTGGACAAGATCATCTCTTCATGTTGTGAGAACTGTAAAAACCATTTTCATACTGCTAATGAAGCACTTGGATACTGTAATGAGTGCCAGAGAAAGTCCAGGAGTGAAGTAATAATCTCTCTGCAGAGCTGGGCTTCAGTGAAGCCAGTACATGGAGCAGAGGGGCCATATGTTGAACTCAAAGATGAGAACCAGGCAGTGACAGACTGTTTATGAAACACACACTGTCCACCCCGTGGGTGGTGCTGGATGAAGCTGGGGTCTTGCAGAGAAGAATGCTGTGTTACTTCGGTGTCTTGAAGCAGTAGTTACACATGTGATGCTGCACAGGCAACCATTACTTTGTCATGCCTTTCTCTTGTGGGCTTCCTGTTACTTTCAAACTATCCTTTTTCTTATTGTCTTATTCATGTTCCAACAGTTCTGTGTGTGCATAGATGTGTAATGCTTCATAAACAGTGCATGATAATTTTGTTTTATACTTGTGACAAAAATGCATACCCACTCTCAAGTCCTTGCAGGTAAAACATTACCATTTGATATGATGGAGGATAAATTAATGACCTACTGCTACAGAGCAGGTAATTGCAGTGGTATAAGGGACTTCTGTGCTCCTCAGCTGAATAGCTGCAGGACAGAGTCCTAAGTGATTAAGCAGTGGTGGTTGATTTTTCTCTATCCCTCTGTTCAGTGATATTGTTGACACTGTGTTCTGTTGCCTAATGATTTAGAAGCCTGCTTGCATGCCATTAAAATTTTAATTACTGACTTCTCAGTAATGAGACAACTTGATGGACCGTGGGTATTTTATTGGTTTAAGGTGCAATTTGTTCCCAGCTTCCTTTGGGCCCACTCCACCCTTTTTTCCTGCTTCCACTGAAGTGAAGCGAGGTCTTGTTGAGAAGTTGAGAAGAAAGCCCTTTTGTCAGTGAACCTAGCTTCTGATATACAAGTCTGGCATTTCTTCAGCCATGCTCCTGGTCTATGAAGATGTCAATGATCACTCTTGGGCCACACTTTTATTTGCTGTTCTTCATCAAGGGTGTTCATGCATAGTTTCCAAGTTTGTGATGAAATTTATGGTCAGTCTGGCAAAACAGACTCTCGGTCTCCATCTTCATGCCTGCATATAATTTCATGAGTGGTTGATAAAGCTTCTGGGTAAATGAAAGTATTCCTGTGCATTCTGTTCCTCAGTGGTTGAGAGGGATTGTGGAAGACAAATGCTTAGTCCTCAAGAGAATACTTAGTAACTTGCAAGCACTGTGGATGTTTGAATCATCCTGTGCTGCTGAAGCCGACAGACCCCCATGTGATTCTGTTGCACCCTGGTGCTGATTTTTTGTAAGATTTGTCCTGGAAACTTGCTCCAGATCACATCCCTAATCAGCAGCTCTGCTCAAAATGCAAAGCTGCTTGCAGTAGTAATGGACCTTCCTGGGAATTGCCTCCAGGGCATGGCTTTCTGTCTTGATTCTCTAGTGTCCAGTTAGGATGCTGGCTCTGATCAGAGTTTTTTTTTTTCTGGTGGGATGCTTATTACACCTTGTTCCTTAATACTTTCTGTATGCTGTAGAGAAATTACTCTGCAACCTTGATGTGAGAGGGTTGGTAATACAGCATCTCTTCCGCCTAGCTGCTGCCTTTTTCTTGGTAGAAATATGGTATAGAATATGGGAAAAAATGGCTTAATCCAATCAATGAGTTTCAAAGATATGTCGAAAAGATAGTAAACTGCTTTCTGCCTTCACTTGATATTATTCAGTCTTGTTTCCTTCAGGAATGAGGCAAAATAGTGTTGTATTATGGGAGGAGAGCCATCCCTCTGAGTACAGTTATGTACTACATTTTGTGGCATCACAGCATGCATCCTGGTATCCTGGGCTTTGTCCTGTTAACATAAAACATCAATAGGGTACCAAAAAATGCTAGGAATCTAAACTTGAGCTTTTTCTTTCCTGTCTTCTTTCCATTCATCCTGAAGTTTATACTTGTAACCAGAGATGTGTATGCTATTGCTTAAGCCATGATGTGTTGCCCTGGCTAAAGTTTTATGACGTATTATGAGTTAACAAGTTCTGAGTCTTGTGTAGACTTAAGTATGGACTAAATTGGTGAGTTAAAGCTCAAGGGAAAGTTAAAATTCAAAGTGTTGTCCAGCTTTGTACCTGCATTTTTTTTGCACTGCCTTTTCTGTAGGACACCTGCTTAGCTGAGTATCTTCACTGGCCTTTTGTAAGGTCCTGCCTGTAAGTTCTGGTGCAGACTTATTTGAATGCAAGTGATGAAGATGGCATTGGAATGTCTTCAACAAGGGGGAGTGTGTGTGACTGCTGATGAAAACCCAGATTTTTGTGGGAAATAGCAAAGGTTAGGAGATCATAAACATCTTCTTTTTACTTAACTTCTTTGATGAGAGAATTTGAAGCTCTGTTGGGATATGCAGACCATAAGAGTGATAGATGGAATGTGAGGGAAAGATGAGGGAATACAAGTGAAATAATACACAGATATTAATCTATTATTGATATTTTTTTATGTAATTCCTTTATGCGCTTGTATATTCTTTTTTTATCAGCTGAATTGTTATATACAGTAATTTTTATGTAAAACAAAGGGCAGGGATCTTATACAGGCCATAATTTGATCCAATGCACAGAAATTGCTCTGGATGGAGATGTTGAAAGTTTTTAAAGGTTTAAAATGTTTTAAAGGAGAAGAAAGAAATAGAAGACTTCACATGTTAAGAAATGTGGACAGATAAATGGTGAAAATGCCAAGAAGTGAATTTGGATTCCTGCTGCTTTCTTGATTGGCAGGTAGTTGTAAAAACATACAGGGATAGTGTGCTTTGAAAAGTCAGTGAGCAAATGCAGGCCACGGCACAGAGCTCAGTTCAGCTGTTTCTGAAATTACAGACACCCCTGATTTGTGCCAGTTAGATTGCTGGTTCAAGGCTTTGGTTAATATCAAAAGTAGTGCATATACTTTGATGTTAACACTCTTTAATGTCCAAGTTTACATCTTTGTTTCCGTGATTTTTGAAGATAAGACCCGAAAGAGAGGGAAGTATGTAGTTCAGTGCAGCTGACAGTGGTAACCTTACTGCTCTGGAAAAGATTTTTTTCTAGTCTTTAGAAAGGAGTTGCAACAAGCAAGCCCAATATGTATTCTGCTGTGAGAAGGCTGTGGACTGTCAGTCTTTTTGCCATGAAAATACTGTGATTTCTAATGGGAATTTCTTCTTTAAAGCTAGTTGGTTTTGATGTTACAACTCTGGTGCATCTGAAATGGCTAATTGAATTTTATAGGATAAATGTGTTAAATCTCATATCCTCTGCAAGGAGGATGTGTTAATACAACAAATGGTTGTGGCACAGTTGACAACATAGTCATGAATAACTGTAGAAGTACCTGGAGGTATCTAGACTACAAGTTGTCCTCAGGTTTTCATGCTTACAAGTCTTATGGTAAAACTGGTATGAATTATGAGATTAGCATAAAAGTATTATTCTTAATTTGATGAATTTGACAGTATGATGTGGGAGGTATCCGTATTGTGGTTCCAAAAGGCTATGATTTATAGAGGAAAAAAATGAATTCTTATTGGTGCCAGCGAGATGGAACTTCTGTCCTGCACTGGGGAAGAAAGAACATGGCTACTACTTGGAGAAAAATCTTTCTTTGACTATTTAGGTGACTATTTTATGCTGGTAAATCAGGTCCACTTGTTCAGTAATTCAGGATGTTTATTAAAAGCCATGACTCAGCACTTAAGGTAGTTGTTATGAAGAGGGTGAAGCAGAGTGTTTTGGATGAGATCTCTCTGCTGCTGAAGAATAGCAGGGGTCTGGATGGGGTGGGCTGCCTGAATTCAGGGCAATAGCACCTTAAAGGTTGATTTATTAGTTTTCTTCTGGTTTTATGTTTTGGTTTTTTTTCCATTTGCCTTCAGAGGGACACGATAAATAGTTATTAGTCAACAGTTACATATTTGTGGACAAGTTGTGCAAGTTGTGGATGAGCATTTGACGTAATAGAAATGGGAGGCACTCTCTGTCTTTTCAGAATTGGAACATTTAATATGCAGGGTGATTTGTAGGGCAGCTTTGGGCTGACTCTTCAACACATTTTGCCTTCAAATCTAAGTAGATGTTTCTGTATATAAATCAAATGGACCTTGAATCCTTCAATCACACTGTGCTTACTTGCTGTATAAAAATATTTTTTCTCTTATGAAATCAGTTATCAGTATTTTATGCATTTGGTGAGTGAAGAAGACCAAGTTGTGCTGGCTACAGTTTTGCATTCCTCTGCAGCACACAGAAGTTACAGAATTGATTATACTGCTGGGTATTGCACCGGGATTTTTTTTTTTTCTTTTGCTTTGTATATAGCCAAATGAACTTTGCAGGTGATTCCCTTTCCCTTCCCCAGCCTTCCTTCCATAGAAATCATGCTTATTTTATGTTTTTGGGAGATGAAACTTAGTTTATTTTTCTTTGAAATGGATGATGCCTGAGAATGTAGGTAGCCAAGAATACAAATGAAAAAAATAATAAGGAAACATTGAAATCTCCTTCTACCAGATTGTGGATAGATGAAGCCAGCAAAACCTGTATAACAATTTAAGAATGCCCTTTTTGAGCTCGTGTGGCTACTGTAGTAGGAGGAGAGTGCTGTTTTAAATTGTTCTGCCATTTTTTTCGTGAACATAGGATTGTTTTTCTAAGTTGGCTGTTGTTACGATCTCAGGTGCCCATTTGCATTTTGATAAATGGAAATATACAATATTGCTTAAGGCAGTTATAAGCACCTAAGTACATATATGCAGTTAATCAGTAAAAGCTTGAGGCCAATATTCCACTGTCTTTTAAAATCTGTTATCCAGCATTAAGGTTAAAAAGACAAATGCATAAGTAATAAAAAAGCAAAGTCTCAAAACCAGTTTTGCTCATCCCTGAAACTCAACAGAAAACATTAATCATCAACTTGTTTTCATCCATATAGTGATCTGGTTGGCATTCACTTCCTTCCCCTGTGGGGTTGTGTTGAGAAGCTGGAAAAGGCTGGTGTGTCTCAGCTTTCTTCTCTTTTCTCAAATGTAGAGACAAGGCTGGCAGACCCTGCCAGAGGGTGGAAAGCCTGGCCAGAAGTGTGCAGTGGAAGTGACGAAGGCAGGAGAGAGGCACTGATAAGTAAGCCAGCGACTGGTTGGCTTAATTCTAAAGTTGTCTTAATTCTCCAACTCCATGCATCCAAAGATCCAAAGCTTTTGAGAAGATCCCCTAGGTGAGGGAAATCATGGTATGAAGAACTTGCTCTGTCCTTTCCTTCCAGGCTCTCCAGTTTCCATCCCTCCTTGCCTACTGGCATGCACCCATTCTGGGACCCAGGCTCCTTGCTGTGGCTGTTAGCAGTATTTTTGATGACTGGAATGTGAAAGCAGCAGTGATGAAAGTATGGCAGCATGCACCACTGCCAGAGCTTGTACATCCTCTTTAGTGGAGAAAACTGAGCAGAAAATGAGCAGAGGGGAGAAAAAACAGATTGGTCTTTGGGATGATTATCTTCTTAAGGCTTAAGGAGAGTTGTTTTCTTTTGTAAACAGTGTCTCCAGGCAGAGAAGAAAGCTCCTGAGCTTTAGCTTTAGAGGTAAACAAGCCAGGTTTGGGCCATTCAGAATATATTCCTGGTAGAGAAGCAGCGTTGATAAAAGGAATATTTTGCAATATCTGTGGATTAGTAGCTCTGCTGTTCTAAACTGGTGCACTAATGTCAAAGCATCAGATTGCTTGGGGTACAGGGCTCGAGAGTTCGAGAGTTTTTCTTTGTTTGAAAACATCCTTTGCTGCAAATCTTATGATGCTTTGCAGTATTCTTCTGAATTATTCAGACTGCTGATGAGGACTGTGAAAAGTCTCATTTCTACATTTAGGTGTCCAGACTGCCTGTGTGGACACTTTTTTGCAATCATGTATCATCTGCAATTGGTTGGATTTTATGGAATGTAAGATGGAGCTGAATTTGTGGGTGTGATTTGTGTATCCTGTGACTACACTTTTTTATGTAGAAGTACATACACATCTGCACCAAGAAATGTATATGGCATTAAAATTTTACCCTTAGAAAACTTTGTTGAAATCATTGTCCAGAGATCGCAGCCACTGTGAATCAGGGCAGAGTAACTCATAACACATTTTTAAACAACGGGTATTTTTCAGAGACCAGAAGTAAAGGGATATAATGGAAACAAAAGTCTTACTGCAACTGTGCAAAAAGATGCAGCAATAAGTAAGTTTCGCAACTAAATAGGTGATATCTGCCATCTAAACTGAAGGGCTGCCTGGATTGTTGCAAACCACTTGGTGATTTGCTAATAATTCCATTTAGGAGTTTGAACCCATCCAAGGAAAAAGGGAAGAAATAAAATTGTTTGTGTGCAACACTATGAGTAATTGTATTTTTTTTATTCTCTCAAGGCTAAGGTGTCTGTGCTGTAGACGGTGCAAAAGGATGGTGCACCAAAGGGTTTATAACTCCTCTTTCACTCTTTTGTGGCTTTTAAGCATGGCTAATCACATTTATATCAGGCTTCAAACAGCTTTAAGGCCTGGCTGCTAGAAAGTGACAGCACTTTCTAGCTGCTGGCTTGCTAGAAAGTGACAGCACAGAATATGTCCCCCAGTGTCTGAGTGAAATGAGGCAGTTACCCACAGATAGGCATAAATGTGCTATTAGATGGTTGAGAAATATATCCCCCCACCAAAACCCTCCTGGGAATTTATTGTAGTGCCTTTGATGTAACTAATTAGCCTGCTCAAAGTAAGCAATGACTAACAGTCTAATAACTGGCTAATGGAAGGAACTTCATAATGTTTTTAAATCAGGATCCTTTTGAGAGTTTTACAATAGGCTGAGGAGCTTTTTCTTTCTGAGAAATAGTTGCCAAAGGTCAGATCCTGATGACTGTTGTTGTCTTTTAGTTATGTTTGACTCTCTTGGCTCTTTGAACAGTCCAGATGTTGGAGAAGGGCAACGATCCTGGAGATATTCTGAAAGTGCAAAGCTTGAGTTTTAGCCCTGATCAGCAGACCTTGAGCAAATGTTCTAGTTTGCTGAGGTTGTCGCACGATAATTTTCAATCTTTGCAAAATTTTGTAAGGTAGAACAGTTTTTTGGAAGGGGAAATGAAAAAGTAAGTTTGTTCTTCAACGAAATATTTTTTTCTCATTTGAGTTTCCTAGTCCTCAAGTAGCAAAATCAAAACATAAAATTTATTATACCAAGAAAGGAAAGTGCTTTTGACTGCCTTCTAGTTCTGCAAATTTAAAAGGAGAAATTACAGGCTACATGTTAATTTTACCAATTAATTCTACCTCCAAATGTCTTCTACTTCTGCATTACGCCTTTCTGTTTTTCCTTGTTCACTGGAGCTACAAAGCCCTGGTACGACTAAGAGCTCCTTTCTCATCAAGATAATGATACAGCATTTCCACATGCCAACCAACATCTTCAGTGCATTTTCCAGACAGACTATTCTTGCCCAGTGCTTGGAGCATTTCTGATGCTGGACTTGAATCCCTCTTGCTCTACTTGCACAAGTAGTTTCTCTGAATCCCCAGAATTTCAGTGTAAGTAAAGCAAGCAAAATTTGGGCCTTGCAGGCCCCATGAAGGTAAATTTAAAATCTTGCCACCTGCTTGGTACCTAGGTGTAGGGTTTAGTGTTTCTCCTGCCGCAGTCAATGTCGTCACTCGCACCTAAACCAGAGTGCTGGGGGCTGCACTCGCCAGCGGTGTTAAGTATCACCACAGTAATCCACTGTCTGCCATGGGAGAAACATGTAGCCCTGAACTTGGGAAGGGAGAAGATGGTTTTTTCAGCTGTTTTGATTTAAATTGTTTGTTTTTGTTATTTTAAAGCCCGTGTGGAAACGGGCTGGGAGAGGGCTTGTTCAGAAGTGAGGCTCTCACTTCTTCAGAGGCTGACCTTGCAAGTTGCTGAGAATTAGTCCCTCCATTAGCTTCCCAGAGACTCTGAGCCCTGCAGGTCTGGGCTGTGGCTGGGCAGCAGGGTTCAAGCTCCACGTCTGGGCTAATTGGTGGTTCAGCTGGGCAGCTGGAGGGGAACTTGGCCAACAGGATACTGCAGGAATCTGGCTGGAATCTGGCTCCCAGCAAGCAACTTCAGTAGCTTGTTCCGAAGAAGAGACTGGGATGGCTCAAGTGTCAGGTCAGTAACTTCAGGCACATGCCCAAATATTACTCCTTTTTTTTTTCCACATGTCCTGCATGATCAGCAAGATCATGTGGATGATGTGTAAGGCAGCCCAGCTGTGCCTCCTGCCCTCTTTGTCCGTCCTCTGAGGCTGAGTCCTGGGACTGACAAGGAAGTTTCCACAGCACTCTGCCTTTGTGTGTAGGTATCTGTGTCTACATCTGCCTCTTGTGTTTCCTCAGTAGGATTTTTTCAGCTTAAATGAGATTTTTAGCATTTCCCTATCGATCTCATGGAGGGATTTGTAGCTGCAGACTCTCAGTAAAATAAATACAGTAGGTCTTTGCTTGTATGAAATTTTAAAGGTGGCTTTATTTTACATAATTTCCTATATGTTTGTTTAGCTTCAGCTGGTTGTTTTTAGTTGGGAGTGGCTGGGGAGGTAACGAGCACTGTAAATTCATCTGAATTGAGATAAATTGAGATAAATACATTGCTGCTTAGAAGGCTCTCTCTGATTTAGGGGTTTAGAAAAGTTTACCTGAGTTTTTTAAGCTACTTCGTGCCATTCTCAGGTTCCCCATGGGGAAGAGTTACTCACACATTTGGGAAAGGCTGTGAGTGATGCTCTCCTGATAACAGTGCATTGCTGGTTTCGTGTTGGAGTGGTGTGAACTCCATACAGGCCCAGTTTTGTCTCGCCCAGGTCAGTGGGAGCTCTGCCATTGACACAGGAATGCATGATCAGGCTCTGTTTCTAAAGTCATAGGCGCTGTATTGATGCACTGTGTTCTGTCCTCTGTACTGTCAAAAAAGGAACTGAACCAAGCTGTGCAGCAGATGCAGCAAAAATGAATGTATGTGTCATTTGAGGAAAACAAGGGAGTGTGAGTGGAGTATTAGGTAAGTATTGTAGGGACTGGGTCCTCTCTCTCCTTCATTGATAAATCCTTTTTCTTCCAGTGAAAGCTAAAGTTGACAACAAAAGAATATAACGTTTTTCAAAACAAACAAAATTACAAAAGAGGTGTGTATTCATATTCCACAGATCACAAATAAGTTCTTGGAAATTACTATACACAGGAAAAAGAAAAAATAACTAAGCTAAAAGGAGATTTCCTACATTTCAAGTACGAATAGAAAACTATAAATTTTCAGTGGTAAGCTCAGAAAATGTATGTTATTTATAAGCACAAAAGGTTTGTATAAGATAGTCTTAAGCATTGCAAATAAAGTGAGTACAGTATTATCTAGCAAATTTTGTAGCCTCTTGTGTAAGTGGAGTCTATTTTTAAAACCAATTATGAGCATCATCCTTCCTATCTGTGTTAGTGTTTCCAGAGTGCTTCTTGTGCAGTTGCTCCACATGTAGGACAATAACAAACTTGGGACCAGGGGTGTCCAATTTAAGCTACTGTACTCACCCAAAACAAAATTTTGCTTACAACACATGCTGTTTTTAAAGGCAGGCACAATCCTACAGATCTGTTTCCTCCGATGTTGGTCTTAAGGTGGTCAGAGAGAAGTGAAAAGTGTGTGTATGCAAGAAGGTGCAGGTACAGGTGTCCTAATGAGCCTGGCAATTGCTCTATTGTGACATTTCAAGGAAGAAAACATCAGGTGTCAAAAACTTAGCCTTTCTTAAATGAGAAGGAAATGGCTTTCTTACTTAGGTATCTGTTCTGTTAAGAATCTAAGTAGTCAATCTTTTTTGCATTCCACCTTCCCCCTTCCTTCTGGCTCACAGCATCTAAAATGCTGCTTTTCTGGGAAAGACTGATATTCTGATTTCAGTTTTGTAATTTAATGATGGAGAGTTTCCTTAGTAAACCAAATTTAGAGTACTAGAATGCTTATCTTATATCCAGACCTTGAACATAAAAGGCATTTTATACCAGCAATTGTTCATTTAATGAGCAATTGCAGAGTGCAGGACGGTTAAGGGATTGAGCTATATGCACCATTATTGCAAGAAGTATTCTGAAATACCAGAAATAGGACGTAAGCTCTGATCAGGGGGACTGTGAGCACAATTACCTTCTTTTCAAATCCTTCTGTGACACTGCGGGAGGAAAAAGGACTTTGAAACTTGAAAGGAAAGAGCTTGCTTTCAACCTCAAAAGCTAGGAGGAAAGGGCTCTGAAATTTGCTCAGTATTCCCAATTCACCATTAGCCTGTTTCTTCCTTTAGCCTCAAGGCATTCTCCGCTTTTTGAAAAGATGTTAAGAAATTCAGTCACAATAGAGAGCCTAGTTTTGAACATGTTTCACTCGGTCCATTGAGGTCTGGTCTTCAGCCTTTGTGTGGGGTGAATTGAGCTGAGCAGCAATCTGGTTGGGGAGAGGTGAATGAGCAGTCTCTGTGCAGTCACAAATTCTGGCAAAGAAAAGATTACCCTTTCCTTTATTTTACAATATGCATTCCTGTACAATCCTGCTAGTGGCAATATGCAGAGCCGAGCTTGTGCTTAGGTCAATATGGAGCACTTGGTTTATAGCGACTCTTGTTAAGTTTGTCTTGTAATTGAAGCTGCTGTTGACCTTGCTTGGAGACCATTTGTAAAACCGTTTATTTAGCATAAACTGAAATAATAAACCGTCCTTCTCTTAGGCTGATTGTGATAGGGTGACATTAGTTTGATTTAATGATTAGCCGCCTGACCCCTCAGCTAGAGAGAGCTGCTTGAATAGGGAGAGTTCACTAGGAAGCACACAGGAAGAATACTAATGAGCTTGTTAAATTTAGCATGGCACCAACCACTTTTAATTCCTCTAATGGGAGAAGCACTGCCTTTGAGAGAGAGGGAGGGAGATGGGGGCGGGGGGGTGGTGGGGGGGAGAAGGGAGAGGGAGAAAAAGAGGGAGGAATGCCCATGTCCTGGTAGCCAGAGAATTTTGGTCAAGAGAAGAGAAGAGCTTAGAGGGAACATCAGGCAGGGTCTCTTGGACTGAGTTGTAAGTACCTTGTTTTTTTTTCTCTTACTCTGCTGAAGTGCTGTCAGGAAGTTGCAAGCAGAAATATGGTGATGAAACAATATATTAAGAGATTTAACTGGGCTGGTGTTGTCTTGTTTAATCAGGGGTGTTTCTGAAGTGTGTTGGGATTGACTTTTAGTGCGCTCTATCAATAGATTTCAACTTTTTTTTCAGTTGCTGACTTTAGGTGCTTTAAAGTAAAATAGCTTCTACTTTGTCTTGGTCTATGGTAAAAAAAGGCAAAAAAGTTCAACAGGTAAAGAAAGTTTAAAGAATTTTTGCCTTAGGTTTTAGCTTGTGCTGATTTTTTTTAAACTTTCTGAGTAAATTAGCTGTGCTATTAAAAGTGTGTTTACTCAGGCATGCTGTCCAGTGTGAGTTTTTTGAGAAAGCTTTTTGACTGAGTGAGAGGTGCTCCATTAAGTGAGGTGCTCAGCACTTCTAATAAAATTGGCTTCTGATCAAAATGGCAGGACTAAATCAGGCATTTCTCAGTGGATGTGAGAATCCTGGATTAAAGTGATCATTCAAGACTGGGCACTTCTAACATGTGTCTCTGGCTATTGGCTTGTTAAGTCAGAGAAAGGGTGTATGTGAAGAAAGAGAAGCTTATGCAGATTGCTCTTGGGCATGATCGCTTTTTTCTTTTCTTATTTAACCCTTCACTCTTACACTGGCAAAAGGTGGGAGGAATTGTACTGGAGTTGGTGGGCTGCCACCAGCTTCATTGTTTACTTTGGCATTTGTCTCTCTGCAGCATTTTAATAAATCCAGATGCATCTTTTGACCCTAAAGCTGGTCACTTCTAAAACGTGAGCAGAGCAGTAACAGAACAGTTCTCACTTATTTGGCTGTAAAACCCCTTTGGCAGATGCTGCTGGAGAAGTGGGCTGTTTGCTTACTTTTTTGCTTTAGAATCCCACTTGTTGCCATGGTGGACAGTGTGTTTCTGTCAGTAATTTGGCCTGGCGCGCCTTGCCCGCACTTACTCTTGAAACTTTATTGAACGCTTCAGTTGAACCAGAACAAGATTAGACAGCTTTCCCCTTTTGGCACGCTGGAGTGGCTCGCCTGCCGTGAGAGCCGGCAGCTTCACTGCAAGAGGAGTTTCCCGCTCGGCGCTGGGGAGCTCCTGCAAACTGCTCGGCTCTTAGGGCTCGTAGCGTCCTGGAGCGTGGGTGCTGTCAAATTTCTCATCTGCCCCCATCACCAGCATCCCAGTGGTGTGGAGTCAATGCTTAGCGAGCTGCTTGGCTGATGAATAAACCTTATTATTATGGCAAAAATGCCGTCGTGTTTAGTTAAATACTTCTGGGGCAATTTTTGTGTGGCAGAAAACATCCAGAAACTTTTGACTTATAATGGCACATGGCAATAACTTTATAATGGGAGAGAGATTGTTGATACAGAAGGAAAAATAGTTTTGTTTTCTTTTTTTTTCAAGTAACTAAAAAAGAGAAAACCTTATTTAAACAAGCCATGTTTTCTCTTTTGTTTCTAAATTACTGAAAGTAGGTTTTGAATTTAATTCAGCAATTAGAAAAATCAGCCTTTTCCATAACAGTCACTAGTACCTTGATTCATGACGTGTGCATGTTTTGAGAAGAAAAGTATAAAAGTGGAGCCCTCACATAAATGTCAGCTTCTTGTTGTATCCCAGGATGGCAGTTTTAACAAACATTATCTTTATATGGAAGAGTAAAAGAACTGAAATCCTATCTGATCATCTGAATGATTATACAGCCCCACAAATCACTCTAGCTTTCTTTCTGAACTGTTGTAGCACTGGTTAGCTTGCTGTACTTAAGAGTCTGTCACAATTTCAAATGAAGTGTAATACCCTGTTTTTATAGGAGTTTACGTCTCATCAGTGAAAGTTCACTCTAGGTTGAAATTTAACATAAAAGACTCTGGCTAAAGAGAAACCTGATGGAAAATATATCTTTGGGCTGATTTTTTTTTTTTTTTGTTTTGTTATACAACGGGTTTCTAAAAACCTCATATAAGTTTTAAAGTTTTAGTCCCTGATTTGCAGTTCTCTAACGAAAACCAGCTTCAGTGTAAAAAGTTGAAACCTTAAACCCTGCTAATCCAGAGCAGGGACCAATGCCTGTGCATATTAATAAAAAGTAGGGAAGGGCAAAGGGTTTAAACTCTGTAATGTTGTTGTCTATTTCCATTAACTCTTTCTTCTCAGACCCAACCCTGGAAAAGCTCTATATGTAGAATTACTGGCTGCAAAAAGAATTCTGTCCCTGGAAGATGCTGATAAGTCAGCAACCCTGGTTGCTGTAATACTTGGAGATAGAAAAATAATTAAGTGCTCAATAGGCTATGCTGCTGAGTTTTTGTGTTGTTGCTACTTGGGGGGAGAGGAGGCAGAGAAAAAATTGGTTAGCATTTCATTCAAAGCAATGGTGTGGCTAATTAACACATATAATGGCCAGGTATCTGTATGTCCAGAGCTTGTTTCTAATCTAATTCGTATAAAGGCACATAGGTTGAGTCACGCTGGTCAGCCTTGCTGAGTGTAGTCACCCAGTGAGTTGCTGGCTGCTGCTTTTGCTCTGTGAACAAGTACACCAGGGAAAGGTACAAGTGAAAACTTAGCCCTGACCTCAAATCTCTAACAACAGAAGTGCAGTCTTGGCGCTGGTGTCAATCATTCTTCCTTGCATGTGGATTGTAGAGTAAGAGCACTTGAGTTTTATTTCCTAAGGGTGTTTTCATTTCCTTTTCTAGTTACCTGTTTTGTGCCCAGCATTTAATAATTTGAGATTCCTTGTGGACTTCTAGAACTGCAGAGCAACTTTGAAATGAAGAATCTTTATCAGTATTCCTTCAGGATGTATTGGTGTACGCTTGCACGTGCAGTGTGGTAGATGGAATAAGGCTATACCTGGAGCATTGGTATTGGCCAAAGATTACAGGCAGCAAGCAGTCATGCTTGTTTAGAGAAACATCTGTATTTTAAACCAATAATGCAGCTCAAGGAGAGCATTTACATTAGGGACTTATGTACCTAGCAGAGCCCATCTGCCACATGGCATGTGTGAAATGTAGCTAGGAGCTATTGATTTTGAGGAACAGAACCATTTTGTCTGCTTTTTGAAGGGTGTATGTAGTCCCTAGGGGTTAAAATTCTTGTGGGAGCAGTGGGTTGTTTTAGCACCTAGTCCTGGAGCTGTCTGCAAGGAAGACTGGTAGAGCCATGGTCAGGAGGATCTTCTCCCCTTACAAGGCCTAGAGGCTTTCTCCAAACTAGGGCTTGGGTTTGATGCTCTTAGTTATGATTATTTTACCTCCAGCTTTTTCTTCCCCCTTGTTCATTAAGGGTTTGTGGCTTTGATTGTGTGGATATGGGAAAAAGAGGTAGGGGGAGTATATGCAGCCATCCTGCACGTGGTGACACTGTCAGAGCAGGTGGCCTTGCTTGTGCCTGCCTGATGCTGCTGGTCCTGTATCTTGAGCAGTTGTATCCATTTATTGCTGCCCACCTTGGTTCTGATCACTGCCAACCTCCCTGCAAGGTTTCAGCCCCTCACACAAGCAAACCCCAGGGACCTGGAGCTGGGCTGCAGAGCTGTGGTGGGTGGCTGGGCGTGATTTAGGCCTGGCTGATGGGGTTCATCTTCTCCTCTGTGTGACAAATCATTTCTTGATTCCCCATCAGGGAGCTCCCAGTCTCCTTGTCCCAGAGGCAGGGAAACAGCAAGCCTCTGTCTGTTCCTGCACAATTGATAGCCGCGCTGGAGGAGCATCAGTGCATGGGTGACGGTGATCTACTGCTCGGCTGCTGCCGGCTCTGAACGGGCAAGCGTCCCCAGGCCATCCCTCACAGCCACACAGGCACCTCCTGTCACCATCTTACACCGGGAGGAGGAGGAGGGCAGCGGGGGGAGAACTTTTCTTTATTGTATTTGCTATAAATGGGCTAAAAGTGTGTGTCTCTCTTTTTTCTTCCCTTCTCTCTTTCTTCTCCCTCGTTTTTTTGCAGAGGATGAAAGTCCTGGGCAGACCTATCACAGAGAGAGAAGGAACGCGATCACAATGCAGCCGCAGGGTGGGCAAGGCCTCGGCAAGATCAGTGAAGAGCCTTCCACGTCGAGTGAGGAAAGGGCCTCATTAATCAAGAAGGAGATCCATGGATCTATATCGCACCTTCCCGAACCTTCAGTACCGTACCGCGGGACGCTCTTTACCATGGACCCCCGAAACGGCTACATGGACCCTCATTACCGTGAGTATTGATCGCTGCCTTGTTTGCGGATGCAAAGTTGGAAGGCTGTCAGATTTAATGTGATTTTGTCACTTTACTTGTCCATGGGGAGAACTGCTTTATCTGGAGGGAGTGGTGTTTGTGGTAAATGCAATCTCTTTTTTTTCCTGAAGTTAAAAACCAGGGTGCAGTTGCACTGCAGGTAGAAATTACCGCAGGCCTCTGCAAAGTGACTTCCACAGGACATCTCATCTGTTGCTAATCCTCCTCAGCCATCTGGGGTTGTGTTCTGCTCCACCTCCTTAAAACATGAAGAAAAACGGGCCTCATTATAGCTAGCAGAGAAGGAAAATGAAACAGGCCTTAAAAATCCCTCTTTTAAAACAATGTTAAAGTATGTTATTGAGAGGAAGAAGGACTGTGTCCTGTACACTGAGAATTTGGGGAATTGGAAGGCTTAGTTTTGTGCTTTGGGACTCTTTGTTCTGTTTTGGAGGGTTTTTTTAGACATTCACAAGTGTGTTTGAGAATGCAGGCTTGATGGAGTGTTTTTGCAATTTTCTTTCCCAACTATAGTTCCCTGAAGTTGTAAGGGGGAGGAAAAAAGGCAAATGGTTTCAACTTCTGAATTCTCACTCAGGCATTAATAAAAAAGTAAGAAATTAACTGACACTTGAACACAGATGTGAAGTGGATTTCTCCACAGGTGCAAAGTATGAAGGAGTTAAGCAATTTTTTTTTTCATCTGTTTCTAGTTTACCAAAAAAAGAGAAAAAAGATCATTTAGTTGTGTCGTAATGAAGTACATCTTGAGGTGTCAAGGCTTGTGCCTTTTGATTATAGATTTATCACCCAGTCAGGATACAGATTTGCCATTTAACCTTTCAGTCTCCAATTCCAGATGATAGGCTTAAGACCCACAAAGAGAGAGCAGTCTGCATTGGTTTTCCTTTTTTTTTAACATCATTCAGAAATTTTAGTGTTTTAAGGCAAAAGGTCATTAGCCAGACGACTGATTAGTGAGGACAGCTGATTAGTGCATGTTTTTTTGCTAAAGAAAGTGCCAGGGATAAAAGCTAATTTTATCCCTTCATTAGTTGGGCTAGCAGCAAAGGGGAATGTTCACTCATCAGGGTGCAGATCAAAGTATGTCTTGCACAACCTTAAGTCTCACCAACCTCCTTTAAAAAAAAAAAAAAAGAGCCTGATTGTTAATAAGGATGGAGGTATTATGAGAAAACGAACACTTGTTGTCTGTATAGTTTAGATCAGTATTTAGGAAAAAAGTTTGCAGTTAAGCTTTCGAGCTCTTTTTCAGTCTAGTCAGTTGGGTTTTGTACACCTTCCTCTCCTGCTCTCGTACAGACCTGCTCAAACCCTCTGGGGGAGTTACTCATCTCTCTGTTGAGGAGCACACAGTTGCTGCAGCACACCAGTGGCAGACTCCTGCCAGAGAGGCATGAATGTGCAGTGCAAGCGGCCAACTCGTGAGCAGCAGGGCATACAAGTATTACCCTGAGGGTTGGAGGCACCATTCCTAGCTTCTGGTTAGCAAATGCCCAAATCTGGCTTAAAAGAAACCCAACAAAACAAGCAAGTATTATTGGGGAAGCAAAATAGCTTCTCTTTGTAGGCAGTACAGCTGGGGAAAAATGAAATGTGTGACAAAAACAACCCTCAAAAACAACAAACCTTATGCTGCATTTAGTGGGGAAGATCGCCATTTTGAGCATCTGACCAGCTGCCAGCTCAGCCATTAAATCTTGTTCAAAGTGTTACTGAAATTACTGAAGGTTCCAACAGAAGAAAAAGAACTGGTCAGTCAGGATGTGTCTGAATGGTCTGCAATGAGTTTATTTTGGTTTATTTTCCCAAATTCACCTTTTGACAAGGTTTGTCAAGATTTAATGAAGCTACTGTGTCTGTATTGTGACCATTAATGCTAGCTAGTTAGGCTGTGTGGGCTGCTAGCAAAACATTGATGTCAGAAGTTGGGAGAGCACCAGAAGTTCCCCACCATACAACAGCAGAGAAACAGGAGATGAGTTAATTTTAAATGAGCAACAAGATCTTAAAACAGAAATCTAAGTCAGAAAGCATCAGATGGACAGACCTGCTTCCCCCTCCTGTAATGAGTAGTACATTTGTATTCATTGATTTATAAGGTCCCTCAAGCTATTAATGTCATAAAAAGAGCCATCATGCTTTTATTTACCTTTAATAGCTATGATACAGAGAGACAACTAAAAAGACAAATGTCTAGTTAGATTTATAGGAAAGCAGACAATCTTACTGAAATTTTCATAGTGGCTGTATCATTTATATATGTAAGATATGCTTTCATCAGAGTGGTGACTGCATCAAGACTGACACTTTTAGTGGTCCATATGAAGAAGGCTGAATAATGTACACTGTAGCAACAGGTAAAGAACCAGAGAGGCTATTGTTTTCCTCTCTTAATTTCTTGCTAGTTTTGCTGGGCATGTGTATAGAAAATGTTTTAATTCAACATAGTTAGATGTGTAAACACTTACAGCAATTTCTTAGTTTCCCTGTGGTTGGAAAATATAGACCTCTCAAGATGCCTAATTCGTGCTTCTATTTATACCCACTTTGTATTTAAAAGTGTGGGCAGGCTTCCTGTAACACAGGAAAAGGGAAAATAATTTTTTGAAGAAAGACATCTGTATGTTTTTATGACAAAAAAAGAAAAGGGTGTTTAAGTCAGTTGTGTGTAGAATGCATGTTCCTTCATGAGCTGCAGTTATTAGAAACAACTTGAGTGCTTTACATTTTTACATGTAAACACGTGTGTGTCTGTTTGTGCATTGCAGGATTTTTTGTTTTAATTTTTTTCTAATTAAAATGACTGATGTTGTAAATGTTGGTAGTAATAGTTCCCATAAATGTGGAAGAAATCCCTCATTGAGGGGGAGTTTGCTCTCCTGCAGAGTGTGGGTGGGGATAATGGTTGTGTTTCAAGTGAACCAGCTTTTCAAACAGCTGGGATGAAACATGCTATGGAGCTGGCAGCCCTTCTGCACCGCCAAAGAGCCCCTCAACCATTTAGCAACTGAGACTGTGAATGTAGTCCCATGCTCAGCTCACAGCCTTCTATTCTCCAACAGATAAAAGGGAAAACACAGGCCTAACCCAGAAATTTTTCTTTTCTGTCTTTTTTGTTATGGATTTCTTAACCACTATTTAAACACAGCTCACAAAGGAAGAGGGAGATGCTGTTTTTGTTTGTTTAACTTCTAAAAACTTTTTTTTTTCCTTTAAAAAGGCTTCAGGACAGATGACAGAAGAGCTGGAGTTAGCTCCTTTGTTGAGGAGAGCAGAGTTACTGACCTTAATCGCAGTGTTTCTTAAAAGGATTTAAAACCCTGAGTTTCTCAAACACTAATTCCAGTGGTAGTTGGAGCCCCTTGTTAATGTAAATTCCATCTCTAGAGTTGGGGCTGAGTCAGGGAAGATGGGGATAGCAACTTGCCTTTGTTATTTTCTTCCACAATTTTAATTTTCATGTAGATTTATGGCAGTGCTAAGACTGCCTGTCACAGAAGTCATTCCTCATGGAAAAAATGAATCATTCCTGATGTAAACACTTTGATTTAAAACATACTGCTGATATTCTTCCCTGGGTTACACAGTTCATCTGAAAGAATTGTTAGTACCTAATTAGCCAAACCTGAAGAATTATCTTAGGCAAAAAGCAGTGACAGATCATTTGGCTCTGATCCAAATATTTATATGTACCGGAATGTACGGCCCTTGCAGGATTCTCTTTGTGGTAAATCACTTCATCTCAGTGAGGTTACACTAGCTGAAAGCAGGAACTTACTTTTTTTTCTTTTTTTTTTTCCTTTTCCTTTCCTTTTTTTCACCTCTTCTTACCAAGGATTTATTTTGCTGGTGTTGAAGCTTCTGTATCTGTCTGGGGAAGTGGGAACTGCTTATTGCACATTTCACAGGATTAGCCCTCCAAAGGTATTGATTGCCCTCAGTTCCCACTGACTGTTCTTGGGCTTAGCTTTGTAAGGCCTGGGCCTTGCATAACTGCCCGAGTTAGATTACCCAGTGTTAGTGTCACCTCAAAATCAATTTGCAACATGAACGAAAGACCCCAGCAAGGAAAATACAATGCTGGTTCACTAGGTGCACTTGTTCCTTTACTAGCTTTAATTTCTGTTGACAAGAATTCCCCTTCCTTCATATCCCCATTGGAAAGGAAAAGGGCGTGCGGAAAAAAAGGGGAATTCTGTTTCTAAAATGCAAACTGGAAACTGGAAACAGTTTTAAACTGCAGTAACTGGAAAGCAATGACTTTTCATGGCAGTGACTCTTGAACCACAGTGGCCAGCTATGTGTGGCACATTTGACACTGAGAGCAGTCCAGGTCATCACCAGGAGATGGACTCATGGAAAGGGCCTGTAGAGGGGTAGGTGGTGGCCTCCTTTGTCATCTACCTGGCATAATTTGGGACTCAAGAGAGACAACTGAGGCACTTCTGGATAGCCCCAAAGCAGGCCCTTTTCTTATTTCCCCTCTAGTTTCCCAGTGTCTTTTGGTGACAGGAGACAAGGACAGCTTTTTGTAGAGTTTCTACCTGGCCTGGTTGAACAGTGGTAGGAAAATGTTGCTGGAGAATCCTTCTAGAGATTTAGGGCCAGAGTCTTTAAATACATTTCGTTGCTCTTCAGTTTCAAACTGAGTTTAGCCTCTGAGAATCTGGGTCCTACTTCAACTCTGCAGCATTTTGCAGGGGAGAGGCTTGAGCACTCTAGTGACAAAACTCTCTACTGACAGTGATTTATGGGGTGGTTTCCAAATGTTGTCAAGTAGGAGTAGTTGAAAAAAGTAGAATCTAAAGCTTTTAATAGAACTCACAAGGAAAAAAGCCTCAGTTATAAAAGTGAATGTCAGACTGCTCATGTCAGCTGAGCAGCTGAAGTGTGGGTCTTAAAAAAAATTAGTGTTTGCGAAAACATTTTCCGGATTAAAAGTCTAAAATATAATAGTATCTTTCAATAGCTTCCAACAAAAAACATTACTGTTCTCAAATACAAACTTATGGTCAGAGGCAGCTTCAGTGTGAAATTTAGGAAGGTGCTGCAGACCTTGTAAGCTTAGCAGCTTCTAAGTTGAAACAGCTTCTCCAAGATGCCTTCCAACCCTCCCATATTTTTTTTGAAACTGCTCATTACAAGTACTCCTGCCCATTTCTCCTGAGGCCTGTGAAATCAGCAGTGTCTCCTGTGCGATGGTCTCATATGGAAGTAACAACTGCACCTATAGGTTTGCAGTATGTAGATATGTTCTTCCTTCTTATGCATTTTTTTCTCTCCTCAGCACGAGACAGACTCCAGAACTGCCAGTATCTGGAAAGCTTTGAAGTGTAATGTGATTGAGCAATTGAAAGGTGAACTTGTAGGTTTGGGTGATTTTTTTTGTTAGTTTGGTTTTGGTTTTGCTATTTGTTTTGGGTTTTATTTTTTTGTTTTGTTTTCTTTTCTTTTTTGTTTGGTTTGAATTTTTTTTTTTTTTGGCTTGGCTTGATTTGGTAGAATAGAATGTTGGAGATTTCTTATTTCTAAATAAGAAATAAGAAATTATAGAAATTATTTGTAGCTCTGTAATTCTGTTGGACTTCAAAATTCTAAAAATGTTTTGAGAAGCACATTAAAAATGTTATTTTAATGTCTCCTTGTTTCTTGTTTTGGTGTTCAAGTGCATCTAAGAAAGCTGTGGGATGAGGTTTTTATATGTGGTGGTTTTTTTGTTGTTGTTTGTTTTTTTAAAGAACGGGGAAGATGAAGACAGGGCAAATACAAAAAAACTAATGGATTTGATTTATTTTTTTCCAGCTAAAGCTTTTTTATCTGCTTTACAGTATGCATTTGTTGTATACTGCCTTCATAGAAAGAGACAGAATTCATTGCTCAGAGCCACAGAATCATGGTTAAGAACTGTAAAGAAAAAGCCAAGAAATAATGTAATCCATCTCTTGAGCATCATCGAGGCAGATCCACTGTCCCTAAATCAGGAGAGAGTAAAAAGCTTCTTCAAAGTTGTTGTATCCCTTGATACACGGACATTTGTCACAATGCTTTTAAAACAGAAGGTCTGTAGTGGGTTTGAGCTGATCTTGTGTGCCTACAATGTAACTGGCATCAGTAGCTGGAAGGTTGGGAGGAAAGTGAGATGGTTCTCTTGCATTGGGGTTCTCTCTGGGCAATGTTACTAGAGTGAATTTAATTGCCTAAGTTGAGATTGGCATTGAGTGCCATTTTCATGCCTGTGAGGATCCTAAGTGTGTGACTGCCAGCCTGGTTGGCCCCTATATTGTGAGTCATATCTGTTAACAGATCTCATTCATACTCTGTATGAATGACCTGATATATCAGGGACTTAAGATGGCCCTGTTTGTCTGTATTTAGCCCAGAATTCTCAACTGTTGTGTCTAAATGTAGAAAACAAACATTTAAATTGAGATTTTTTTGCTCCATCTCTGCTGTCATTGTCCAGCTTTTGTTAAGAAAACTGTAGCAATAAATCAGTTGCAGAGTAGCTAATGTGTACAGGATGCTCCTCTGTCGTGATTCTCTTGTGTTAATTCTCTTTCATTCTGGGCGCTTGAGATCTGGGTGTGCCCTGTTTGTCATTGCTCTTGTCCCCTGGCCCTTGTGTGGGCACAGAAGGAGGGCATTGTGTCACAGAGGATGCCTCAGGTGGGCAGTGGAGTAATGGGAGCGTGTGGACACCATGGACCTGCCCTCTGCATGGCATTGACCGTGGACTTGTCAAGGGGGGATTTGAAAGGCAACATGGTCCCTGTTGTGAAAGTGCAGCTTCAGGCTTGTCCCATGGAAATCTCTCAGTACTGGCCTCCTGTTGGAACCCAGGGTTGAACAGGCCTTTACTTTTATGGCGGTTTCAGCGCTTTGGTTGCTGAACCATTTTCAGGATTGCTGGCAGATACAGCTTTATTCCTATTGATTGAGCTCAGTACTTAGGAGGAGAGCCACTTATCCATAGCCTCTACTTCCTTTTATTCACACCTACCAGCACAATTGGCTTCCTCTTAGCCTGGCTCTTTACCTCTTAGTCTTGGTAGTTTACACAGCACTCTATAAACTCTTTATTAAAACACTGCTCAACTGGGGCTCTTGAGCTTGCTGAGTGGATCACATCTGAGTCTGGAGATCATGTTAGGAATGCTTACCCCTTCAGTCAGACTTATACTGACTACCTTTATTGATTTCTGATAATATAGCTTGCAGCCAAGGCAGAAAGCACCAGTGCAGAGAAGCAGTATTATCCTCAATATTTTGAGTATTCATAGCTGTGTTTTAAAGAGGACAGCTGCTGTGTTGCCATGTGGTCATTGGCATGTGTGGTGCTGGGTACACGGCAGCAGGAAAGGCAGTATGTGCTTGGGAATGTACGTATGTGCAAGTTTGTACATCTTCATACTTCCTTTTAAAAGTAAGAGTTACCACTTACAAAACAGTCTTTCAATATTGCTTTCTTTAATGTTTTTTTTTTTTATTGTCTTGCAGTTTTTTGGAGTTCAAAACAGATAGCTCACCAGATAACAGAATTGCTTTCTAATCTCAATTATGCTTCTTTCATGTTTCACTCTGAATAAGGTAGTATAGAGGGGCCCCCATTGTTTATTCTAGCTTCTCTTTCACATTTCAGTGCTGCCCCGAGCCATCATTTTTCTGAAACAGTTGAATGATGCTGATCCAGAACCCAGTGAATTCAATGAATCAACAGCTGCTGGCTTCAATAAACTTTAAAATAATCCCCAGTTACCTTAGATTCTACCCTTTTATCTTACCTGTTCTTCATGCTAGTTGCAATTTAAAATCCTAATTCCCAAGAATCCATGTTACCATTTTTCAGATGAAGAGCTGAACATTTTTATTCCTCCATTTACAGTCCCCACTAAAATAGCCAGTGGTAACAAGCCAAAAGTTCTGGCACATGAAGTACTTCAAAATAAATGGCTGATTATGGTAATGGCTGAGTGTAACACCATACCAAGTGCTGAACGAAATAACTAATGAGTTAAAATGTGTTGAACTGAATTTCATTCCAGCATGTCAGACTCCCTACTGTGAAAAGGTACTGAATTTGATTTGTATGGTTTTTTTTTTTCACCAGCCTATATACAGATACAACTTAAGACAGCTTCAAGCTTTGGCCTTGAGTTCTGTTAGACATTGTTGTTGAAATGGAATTGGGTTACTTGCATGAATGAAATTTGGATCAAGGCCTATATTATGTATAAACATTGGTTGCTTACTTTACCGGGATGGACCAGCATGGTACAGTGATAGGAAACTGTTGGCACCAAAGCTGTTCTTCATGCTGGACAATATTTGAGTTGGCATTAACACCACTGATCTAACAGTGCTGTTAACAATAAAATTGGTGCCAGACATCAAAAACATTAATTACTGCTGTGATAGGAGCGAATTTTTTTTTTTTTTGCTTTTAACTAGGAGGGAAAAGAGGAGCACTAATCATGCATTACTAACTAATTATTGAGTTGTCCAGTATTTGGGATGTGTGATTTGGAAAGCCTGATCTATGTCCTGCTCATCTAAGTCCTTACATTGCATGAGACTGGCAATGGCTATGGTCTGTGCTTTTTTTCACTCTTACAAGTTTTTGGTTAATTTTTTTTGTTGTTTTTAATTTTAATACATAAAGCAAACTAGAAGAAACCCATTTAAATAAAGGCTAAAGGCCTGATTTGGTTTCATCTGATCCCACAGAACAAATTAAAAACCTGGGTTCTGGCCTGTGAAAATGTTTCCGCTTCTTTTGGGGAAACAGCACATTTCTTCAAAGCCAGTAGTTACTTATCAGATTAACACACATCCGACATTTAGTGGTGCCATTCATCCTTTGTGCATTGAAAACCAGGATCAGGGAGGACAAGGCCTGCTGTAGTGTTTCTTCCCATAGATGTGAGTTTCTTGTGTATTCTGCTCTGAAAAGGTGGTCTGTACTGATGGGTTGAAGCATGCTGTGTGTCTGTGTTGTGACCAGCCTCCCTGTGTGGAAGTTTTTGGTAAATAGCCTGTGGGAGTGTTGCCTGTGCTGCATTTACACGTGGGGGTTGCCTGGGCATGCAGGTCCTGCTGGACCAGAGGTGTGTTGGGCCTGGTGCTGCTGGGGCTGTGCCTGGAGGCTGGCAAAACACAAGGCTGTCCTGCCTTCCCATGAGGGGGGGGCCTCTAAGCTGCCTTTAAGAAGTGATGTAGGCATGGATACTGTTTGTTGAGGTTACACAAGGTATTGGCACAGCTCTCTGGGGAGACACTCATCTGAAATGCTGTGTTCTTCTGTCGGTTGAGAAATGATTTTTGTATTTTCCCTATGGGAGCCTGGTGCTTAGACTGGCTTTGCTCTGTGGTCTTGAAGCACAATACCCTGTTGTGGGAATTGCTTCATAGATGGGAAGAAGCCATCTTCAAATTCCTTCTGAGGTTGCCTCTAGGCTACATTTATGTGGCAACACGTGCCAGTAGGTCTTGGCTCCAGAAAATGCCAGGGTCTGCTGGGTGTTTTCCATGTGATGCCTTTTTTTTATTCTCATTATTCATACTCTATATCTGCTCATTGTTTGCTGCAGTCTTTTGCAGAGTCTAGCTCAGCTGGTTGATTCAGATTTTATTCTTCCAGCTGTGATTTCCTAGGAAACTTCAAAAGGACTCAAGAAGGGTGCTTTCTCTTCCTGCGCGTAGAGCTTCCATGAGTCCCACCTAATTGCAACTAATGACACCATTTTATTTTATCAGCTTGGGGAACTGAGAGATGCTGCTGGCAGGCAGCAGTCCTCTTCAGCCTAGCTATATTTTGCTTCTTGTTCTTCTGACAGTGCCATGTACTTAGAAGAAAAGGACTTATAAAATAGTTCAGAATTAATTGAGTGCAGAAGTGGGAAACCAGAGGTAGGAGTTGTAGTAGTATTCCTCCAGCCCAGCCTTTTTAGAACCATGGTGACTTGTATATTATGACTTGTAGCCATGAGATAAAAATCTGATGCTATTCCCCTGAATTTATCTTGAGCTCTGTAACTCTGGCTGATCCTACTGCAAGTACATGTCACCAAATCAGCGTGAGTGTGGCTGCCAGCACATCCCTGGTTACAAACCAGCCCTGATGTGCAGCATTCGTGGTGCAGCCACATCCCTTCGTGGGGACTGGGTGCAATTGTTTATGTCAGTGTAGGCATGTGTCTCAAGTGGAGGACCTGCTGTTTTATTTGTAGTGACCAGTTATTTTTATTTTAATCTAGGCTGATTTTGGCACTGTATGGTGGCCACTGGTATTAAAGGCTATTGGTGCACAACATGGGATGCATATATATACTACAATAATTTTCTCTGAGGCTTGGTGCTTCCTGGTTATTTTCCTGCTAATTTTTGTAATGTGATTTTTTGTATACTTCTGTATTATGAACCTTTTTGTTTTTTTAAGCTATCTCTGATATGCAGCTTTCATATCTTGGCTCCCAGCAATGTTGAACCTCATTTTAAAGTCCCTTCGTGTAAAAGCCATCTAGTTATAACTCTCAAAAATAAGAGGCTTGTCTCCTGAGGACAGCTCCATATTGCTGGTGAAGTATAATCCTTAACATTGTTTTTTTGCTTTCAAATGGCTGGGGAGAGTAAGTCAAGGAGTGAGAACTCCCTTTGTTTCATGTAGTGTGTGTTACAGGGAAAGAATGTAACAGAGCAGAAAATGAAGAAAGACATAAAAGAATCTCAGCTCAAGGAGGTCAGATCCATCACAGGCTTAGCATTGCCTTCAAAGATGTCTGGGACAGGTGGCAGTTCAAGACAATCAGAGGAGAAGCATCCGCTAGCGCTGAGATAAGGGATTCTTGCAGAATCCTGCTATCTGGTCCCAGTTTGCTTTGATGTAACTCTGCTAGAGAAGACTTCTGGGAGCAGGCTACTGCTTCCCTCCGTGATAGGCTGCTGGTGTTCAGCCTTTTAAGGTCTCATTACAGTGGTCCTTGAGGATTAATCCTCTTTAAGGTTTACATGGGAATGGTTTTGTCTGGAGGCCCAGCCAGGGACCTCACTACCACCTGTACAAAGCATTATTGGATTCTTTCATTCTGTTTTTTTTAAGTGGCTCATATTTAACAGTATTTGACAGAAAGTAAAGCCAAACATCTTGCCTTTTTTTACTTCCCTCTTTGGCTATTACTGAGTTTTTGTTGAGCACAGCTTGAGCAGTCCTTTGCAGACACTGAACCATTAGCAGTAAATTGTACGCTTCCGGTTACTCTACTTAGCCTGCTGGTTTTGGCTGTCCTTCTTTTTCTTTTCTTTTCTTTTCTTTTCTTTTCTTTTCTTTTCTTTTCTTTTCTTTTCTTTTCTTTTCTTTTCTTGTCCTCGCCCCCCTTTCTGCTTCTAAAAAGGAGGACAGTGATGATATTTGGCTTCAGAATCACAAATCACCCTTTTGCTGGTTTATTCCCATGCCTGCACTGGTGGATGTTGCATTCATGCTACTCTGCTTAGTGTTCAAGGTATGGGAATGTTGTCAATTACCAGCATTAATTTATTCAGAGGAGACACTGGCACTTTATAAAGGTTTTTTTTATGAGAATACATTTGCCACTTAGAAATGCAAAGCTTGCTTTTGCTGATATTTCCACTCATGTGGGAATGACACCTGGTTTTGGAGATGCAATAGCAGGCACGTGCCTTCCATCTCCCCAGTACATTCTGTTCTTGGTATTGTTTCTGTGTGACTCTGTTACAGATCTGCCTCTTGAAGATGGAAAAAAGGCCTGCATCCTTGATGCCAAAGAAAGGAATGTTACTTGGAGTCTCTTTTACTAGTGGCATTCGTTATTTCCCTAATTGAACTAAGTGCTACAAAGTAATTCTGATACTATAACTTCAAGTTATAGTATGGCTGAAGTAAAAGACTGACAAAGTTTCTGCTGAAAACAGTATTCATGATCCTGGCCAGTGAAAGTAAAGTTACTGTTCTGAGGGTAATAAACAGTTTATGGGACTCTTGTCCATGTTGCACTGAAAGTCCTTAAGTTTAGGCCTTCGGAACGCATATCGAACATCTTTATGGTTCTAATTCAATTTTTTATGACAAGTGATAGTGTATTTTAGTTTAAAAAAATAGGCAACAAACAATTTCTACCTAGAAAACTCAGCAATGCCTAAAAGTTGAATCCTTTAGGTTTAACATAATGAGTTGTGCATTGTTGCCTACAGAATAACCTGTCATGATTTACATAGTGGTTCATCTTTATGAATAAAAGGCAAGGGAAACAGCATCTTCTGGGTTTTGTTTTGAGCATTTTGTTTGGAAGTTATCTGGTATCTTAAAGAGTGCTTGTAATGCATGTATAGCAGATCAGTTTTCTTTATATATAAAAATATTATAGGAAACTCTATAGCTAATTTTTGCTACACAAAACTGTATGGTGACATTATAACCATAAATATGCCTGTTACCTTCATACACTGCACATTATTTAAAATTAGTGAACGTGTTTAATTTTTACTGTGTTTGTGAAGGTTGTTAAATTTTGCCCATACAATTTTTTCTCCTATTACCTAATTCTGAGAGGGTGGAAGAATGAAAGAAGCAGAAACTAAGGAAAAAAATACTAGCTCAAATAAAGGTAATGAAAAGTCATGATGTGAGGTGCTGTGGATCCCTTCAAGAAGACCTGTTGTCTGAAGAAGTACAGACATATTCTTGGCAGCCTAACTTTATATAAATTAAAAAGGTGTGCCATTTTATGCACATCCAATCAAGTGCTGTAGCTGTAGTCTTGATGAACATATTGAATATGTTTATAAATAAAATATTCCATACTTACTGTCTCTAAGCTCCAAATACTTTGAATGGCATTATGTTAAATTTCTATTCACCTCCTTCAGTTTCATGTTAGAGCTAGTTGTCAACAGTTCGGACTTCTATGGAACTAAACTGGAGGTTGCTGTTTCATTTTTGAATTATTGAAACATAGCTAACGTGAAGGGTTTTTTTATTCCACCTGATGATAAATGCATGAAAATTGTCAGTGCTAGGTTTAACTGAATTTAATTGGCTATTTATGTAATTTCAGTGTAAAGGTGTCAATATGAAGCATCTTTTCAAACTGAATGTCAACTGCAGTGCAGTTTAACAACATTTCATCACACAGTTAAGTGTTTTCCAGGTAAAAAAATTTGCTTGACAGCACCAACCCAAGTTGTGACCTCTTCTCCAAAGAGCCCTGGCTCCTTTTTCACCCAAACACAAGTGGGCTGGACAGGAAAAAGGGAGGATTGATTTCAGACTGCTTGTCAGGAATGTGATGCTGTGGTCAATTGCACAGTCCCACAGCGAGGCAAGAAATGGATAGAGCTTCCTTCTGGGCCCTGGGCTGACTCCTGGGCTTGTCTTTATCCAGGTTGTAAGAAATAATGTTTCTTGGAGACAAGGAAATGAAATTGCTGGCTGTTGCACTGTTAGTACATACACCATGGGAACATTTACTAATTGCAGTATTAGTGTTTTCTAAATAACAAATATAACTAGAAATCAGTGGGAATTAGCCATTCTGGGAGTTGAAAGTGTAAGGTTCAGACATTTTTTCATTGTGGGAATAAATCCATCTATGAAATGAAAACCTGGATGTTTGTTTTCAGGTTTTTTTCCTGTTGTGACGTAAAGCAAAAATATAATATTTGATTCTGCTCATTCAAAAAATCATGGAAAATTCTTGAAAAATAAGTTTTCAGAAAGTTATAATGGGCTAAAAATAGGGTTTTGGAAGACATTATATAAATCCACTGCAGCAGGTGCTACCCAAATCTCTCCCTATATATGTGTAAAAATACATATATGCATGTGAATATGTATTTGTATTACATATGTTAAAAATTCCTTTGCAGCTTTGGGGCTTTATGCATCTCATGAGTCCAAAATTTTTCAATATTAGTAAGTTTGGTATTCTATATTATTAGCAGTAGAATCTTATTTTTTTTTTTCTTACAAAAGAACAAAATTGTAATCAAAACTGATCTCATGCTAACAAATGTAAAGTGGACTTGGAGTTGTTCAAAGTCCAATGGTTATACCACAGTGTCTTTATTTGTATTTAAAAAATACTTAACAACCTGAAAATTCAAAAAGCAATGCAGCAGACGTGTGTGTATCAAGTATTATATTTATTTATTTATTTACATACACAAATGCCATAAGCTGCTGAATGCTGCTGTTAGCACATACAAAGTACTTTCAGAAGTGGCTGTAGCAATTGTAGTTGCTAGCCCTCTAAGAAGAAACATTAACTCAAAAAATCTGTTGTAAACAATGTGATCTGGGAACTGGAGGAATTCACCCCAGTTAAGTTGCTTCAGTGAATTGTAGCTGCTAAATGTTGTGTTAAACACTAAGTAAAGATTCAAATCATATTAATGGAGAGTTTGATTAGGAACAAAAAACTGGATGCATTTTCAAATTGTCTTCTTTCAGAGCCTTTTAGAGTCTCCTTGTGCATTATTCTTTCTTTGGTTTTTCTGTCAAGGTAATAAAAAGTTCTCTCCTTATTTTCTGTGAAGTCTTATGCACTCTCCCTTATCTTCCGATAGAAGTCTCCTCATCATGCTTAAATATGTACAGGATCATTAATTTTCCTAACTGTTCTGTATACTTTTTCCTGGCCCATTTCCCAGAGCTAGAGCTGCTTTGGATTTATTGATCTGTCTTCCATTCATGCTAAGAGACAAATCCTCAAAACGTAGGTTATTTCTGTGGACTCTGCTCTGTTAGATCCTGTGCTGAGCTTGCATGTGCTGCAGAGCTTTTCATCTTGGAAAAGGCAGCATAACTGTGGCCTACAAGGTCTAGCAAGGACCTGAATACTGGGTGTCAGGTCAGAATCAAAATGGTACTCAAGCAGCTCTGACAGGGTTTTGGCATTCAGTAGGTCATTTCCCTCTTCTAAACACCCATCAGCTTTAGAGGAACATACAAGTCTTGGATGTCAGGCAGCCAGCAGGGATTTTCTGTGGTGGGTGCTGCAGTGTGAAACACTGGCCTTGGCTCTGCAGGTAGGCAAAGCTCATTCAGTAAAGCTGTGGTCATTCTGTAGAGCAAACAAATTGATTTTGGACTCATGAGGGATGAAATCCCACCACACCCAAAACAGCTGAAGGCTTTCTCTATGTTCAGCATTAGGTGTTATAATCTTAAAACTAGAATACAGATGAAGTACTTCTAAAAACAGTGTGATTAGAAGTTATTCCTTTTTGGAATTTTGATCTACTGTCTATTTTGCTGGTTTGTGCTGCATATATTTTTAAGGTGCAACATTGGTGAGGGAAGAAGAAAGTAATTTTTTCCATCTGCTCATGCAAGCAGTTTTCTAAGACAGTAAAGGAATTGTAGAACCTGATTTTTCATAAAGTCAATATAGCACAGTGATTAATTGAGAGTGTTTTTTCATCACTAACCCACATTTCTTTTTCCAAAAAAATGAACAAAACTCAAGGATTGATTAACAAAGGCCCCATGTCGTATTCTGTATGAAGTGCTATTTTTCTCTTAAAGCAGGCATGCACAGATCCATTTTCTGTTTGTAGCAGCTGGCAGGTAGACAGTTTGAGATTTGTTGGAGATTTCCAAGTAAGTTTGTGGCGAAGACACAAATAAAAATCTTCGTCTAATGTGCTGTGATCATGCCTTCCTAATTAACTAGAAAAACTTTCAAAGTGGATTCAAATCTCTCTTCCTAGGCTGGGTTTCAAGTTGGGAACTTTTTTTAGCCCTTTTTTTTTTTTGAGATGCCCTTTCAAAGTGTTGTTTGTCACAATTTTTTTCACCTGAAGCTTAAAAACTGAGATTGGGACAGTAATTTGAGGGCTGATTATTGTTTAGGCTGTAAACATTTCTTCAAGAACTAGAGTCAAGCTACAGTGTGATGCAGCAATGTATGTAAATGGCTGAATCTTCAGAAGTGCTGAGTATTGAGAAGTTTTTCTGGAAGCTCTTTAGGGCTTGGTAATTTGAAAATGAAGAGTGTTTTCTCTAATTCATTCCTAAAGTCTTAAAAGTTCTGATTTCTGAAAATCTTGGTCCTAGTTTCTAGTCTTGAAGTTGGATATCTTTGTGTGTATTTTGCCAGTAACCAAGGTGAATATGGACTGTGCTGTGGTTAATTTTGCTTCACAGTGAAAGTGCAGATGATGTCAAGTGTGCAGTGAGTGTGTCAGGTCTCAGAGGAGCAATTATCAGCCTGGCCAGCTCTCCTCACACCTAGATTTTTACATGATGGGCTCCTTTTTTTCCCCACTTAGTGAAATAAGTTTCTGTGGGGGGGAGTTGTTGGGTATTTTTTGTTTCTTCATTTTTTTTAATTTAAAAAAATGAGGTACTCTTAAGCTTATTGTCATATTGCAGTGTACTCTTGTCCTTGTAACCTACAAACTGCAGATTGTTTCAAAAAGTCTCTTATAGCTGAGAATTGGCCTAATTGTCCCTGAGATAGGATTTTCATGCAGTAAGGCTGAAACTCTGCATATCTCGACCGAAGAAAAAAAAACCAAAGGAATATGAACACAAAAGGTAGTGTAGGGACCTCATGGGGAAACTCCCTAAAGAAAACACTCATTCTAATAGCCAGTTACAGTTACTAAATGACAACAGTGGAATTAACCTGTCTCATAGTTTATACACTCCATGCACTTATAAATGTGAAAATTAATAGTTAAGGCTGTCATAAATATTATACTACCCTCATAGTAAATCAACACAGTATTCTTATCAACTTTAAACTACATTAACTCAACCTCAAGTAATTACTAGTTGAAATTTTCATTTCATAGTAGAAGGAGACAGACTAAATTTGGACTCTTGATTGGAAAACCCGAAGTGCTGCTCTTGTAACTGTAGTGTCCAATACTAAGAACTACACAGAAATCTTGTATGAAAGATTACTAAAACTGATCTATTTTGCTAAGCACTTATTAATGATCAGTTATTTAAGACCCCAAATACTAGTCACTAGCTGTTAAATTTTTACCAAAGTCTATGTTATAAAAATATCCTTTAGAACTTTGCACAGAACTGTACAGGAAATTTTTTTTTGGTCATTTTGAAGTGCTAAACAGAAATGTTTGCTTTCAAATTAAACTTAACAAAACAGAATTTGCTCTCTTAAAACAAAACAGTTTGATAAGGTGATACAATACAATTGTAATATCTCATCAGTTTAGGCCATGACATTGTAAGTTCAGGTAGGTGGATGAGTTACTCACAAGGATCTTCAGCCCTTACGTGAATGGCTCAGACAGGGATTGAGCCTACAGCCTTGGTATTCTAGCACCACTCCAGCCAGCTGAGCTAATCCCAGGGCCCCTGATGTGATGAGGATACAGTGACAGAGTCAAAATTTTGTCTCCAGCTACTTCTTTCTTGACTTTTAAATTGGTAGGGTTTGAAAGTGATGTGTGGGCCAGGTGGGCTCCTGTCACCCAGCAATGCCAAACAGACTTGTGAAATGCTGTATTTGGAATAGGCACTTTTGAACTGTCATTGAATGGAACAAAGCTGGGTATCCCTGGCACTCTCCAAAAGCAGATATTGCTACAACTTCTCCAGATGTTCCTTTTGTTGGGAAACCTGTGGAAAGCAAGCGGCTTTCGAACTGCCCTGAACTTTAACAAGATTTTTAGCTAAGACGACACCACGAAGTAAGATCCTGATCTTCCTGATCTTCATATTCCTGCACACTGAGTGTGTGTTTATATCTCCATATATCTCCAAAATCCAAAAATATCTCCAAAGCAACTGGTGCTCCAGCCCAGTAAGACTTAACCTATTGCTTACTGAACCAATACCTCAGCAAAAATTAAAGTTTCCATTGTTTCAAAGTTTCCATTGTTTCAAAGCATGAACCTGCAGAGTGTATAGGTGCTAATAAAATAAATGGGTATTTTCTGTATGTAGCAAAAACCACCAAAGATAGCTGATAGTAAGGTTGAGTATCCAGATTTTTTGTTTTTTATAATAGAATAGATGGGAGTACTGTTCATTGGCAGAAATTACAATATTATTTAATTACAGAGATAGGATTTGTGCGCATTATAACATACATAAATAGCAGGCATCATTCAGTAATCCTGATTTTCTTGCTCTCTTTCCCTAGTCCTCTTGCCCTGAAAGAATAAAGGAAAAGAAGCAAAACAACCCTTCATTACAACCTTGCAATAAGAGACTAGGAAGAGTGCCGTGAGCAGTACTATGCTGATATATACTAATAAATATTAGTTTACTGCATACCACAACAGAGAGTAAATACATGCAATTACTTGCAAATTTCTTCAGTGTTTGTACTTATAAATCTCTGCCTAAATCTTCCCAGCTGGGAGTTAGTCTGGTCTTTCGGCTGTGGAAGCAAGGCTTTGTTCTCATGTTCAGCTTCGGCTCAGTCTGGAATAATTCAGAAACGTATTAGATAGATTGCTGCTCCCAAAAGGCATAATGAAATAACCTTCACTCCCAGCCTTAGGGAAATAAGCACACAATCAGGGTTTGGGCAGATTTCTCGATTAAACAAAGAACTAACTGTGCACAAATTGCTCCCTAACAATTTGTAAAGAGTCCACTTTATAAATTTCTTGCAGATGTAAAGCTGATATTTTTAATCAGAATGGCAGGGCTATTAAAGTTGAAATGTCTTCAACGTTCTCCTTTTGCTCTATAATTAGTATCAGAAATATTTAGATTTAAAATGGAATTGGTAACACATCCTAGGTTATTTTTGATTTGTTTTGGGGAGTCAGTGAAATGCAATGTCAAACCTAAGCTAAAACCTCCACTTAATACATACAGTGAACTTAATCCATCTGGAATAGATTCAGGATAACTTGGTGCTGTCAATTTTTATTTTGTTTAATTTCATATGGTGTTCAGCAAAGGAATGAAAAGTTATTGCATTTAATGTTGTTGTGACTTAAGGTGTTCTCCAGTCAAATTATTCAATAAATCAAAATCAGGCTGTGGTTGTAGCTGCAAAGTGTTGTTTAGAATAGAATATTTAGGAAATTTTTTGCAGCTTTTCATTGATTGAACAAGACTCATGTGTCATGCAAAAAGCATGCAGTATTTTGATGAATAGCTGTATTAGATGGCAAGTCTAGGGACCCAGTAAACACAACTTCTTATTTTACTAGCCTTTGTTTTTAGCTTGAAGGCTTCAGTGTAAAAGAAAATGCCACTTGAGTATCATTCTGATTCCTTACTGTTTATGCACAACCCACCCTCTTATCATCTGAAACATCCCCATACATTTAAAAGTACGTACTTATTTTCTGTACATTAGCTTGCCTCTGATTAGCTCATTCTTCAGCTTGTTAGATGGTTCGAAGTCTTGCTCTCACCCAAATGTGCAAGGATATTACTACAGTTCTTGGAGAATGGTAGAGATTTTTAGGCAGTCTCTTCTGTGAAGCAGTGTTCCTGATCCTTATGCTGGTGTCTGTCTGCATCTCTGGCTGAAGTCGATAGTCCTGCAGTCACAGAACAGAGAGCAGAATCCATTCCCCAGTTTCCTATGTCACGCTGAAGAGGAGCTGTGCTTGTATCAGCACAGCTGTCAGCAGATGCTGTTAGGTCCTGCTTCTACAAGCACAATGTTCAATTTCAGTTTAAACAGACCTGATTAGAAAAAAAGAAAAAAAAAGAAAAAAAAAGTGAACTTTGATCAAAACGCATGCAGCTCCCTGGCATGAAGTTGTGCCGCTCAGCTGCAGGAGAGCACGTCCAGCTGCTGCCTGTAGCAGTCCTGGGACACCAAAGGTGCCAGTGCAGCCTGGGGAGCTGCTCCTGCAGTCTGGGGGTGAGCTGAGTGTCCTGCCCCAGAACACCATCTGTCCATTGCTCTGCTCTGACGGTAAGTTACCAGCTGGGGAGGTTTTGACTTGGAGGTTCTCTGCAATGTTTTACTCTTTGCAGCTAATGTGTAATTCTCATGCGGGTCCAGCTGGCCCGACATCACCTAGTGCTTTCAAAAAAAGTGTGTAAGACATAAGCAGGAAGCCTGCTTGTGTGCTTTATTGCATCAATGACAGAATTGGAGTTCTAGAGTTAAGTTTAGGTGTGGTTTGGGCACGTGTTTATGGGGAGGCAAACAAAAACATCTAAATGCATGCTCACTGAAGAACAGACTTGCCACATTTCTACCTAAATACATAGCACCCATGTTTGTCTTCTTTATGTGTAAAAACAGAAAAAAAAACAAAGCTAAAATGGTTTTAGGAGAGAAAGTGAGAAAAAATGCATAGGAATAGAAGCTGCTCTCTGTTCAGTCTGCTCACTGTGAAACAAAACAGCTAAATGCTAACCAGCATCTTGAGCTAAAGAGAAATAAGACATAACTAAATTTACCAGGAAATTAATCTTTTACTCTGTTTCATGTTTGACAGGACCTTCTGACAGCTTTTACCCATCAAGCAGATATGAAACACTGTTCAAACTACATGTATTCTGATAGCTGAACTCAGGGTTAGGAAATGAACTTTACAGTTCTAGTGGACATTTAATTAAATACACTGTTGTTCTGCCAATAGAGACTAACAATTGCTTGAGGTGCTCTGCTTTTAGGCTGGAGAATCTGCAGTGGCATGTTGAACAGGAAGGCCCCAGCTTGGTTTTCTTTTAAAATTGTGCTTAAATGTATACTGGATACACATTCATCACTTTAATCTAAACTCTACTGTAAATTAACATATATAGCCTCTGAGATCATACACTTTCACAGAAGTACTCTAATGAAACTTGGCAGCTTTCACCCTGTAACATCATTTGTTCCATTCACTAGCAAACGCAGACCTTAAACAAGTCAAAACTGTGCTCAGTAATGAGTTCCATTATTTTTCTTCATGTTTTTGGTGTCTCAAAAGCCTCCTGTCCCATGTCTTTTATTTTACACGAAGTCAAAAAAGCATGACAAGCCTGCAGATGTATCAAAGGAAAGCTTTCCCATGTAAGATCCCGAGATATTTGTCATTTACTCTACCCTAGCGTGGGACTTCAATTAGCATGAGTGACTTGTTGTCAGTAAGGAAGCTTTCTTCTCAAAACTGGTACATGAGCAGCTTGATGTACATGGATGCTGTTACACATACAGTTGCCTGGATGATTCTGTCATACTCTTGCATCCCTATTAATACTCATACAATGCTGATGTGAAAACCGGGTGCCAAAGCAAGCTCATAAATATAAAAGTTTTATTTGAATTAACTATTTCTTCTGACCTTGTGGATAAGTGCATGCTGTTTATCGCAGATGCACTACTGGTGCTGGGCTGAGGTGTGACTTGGTGAGAATCAGACATTGTCAGTAGGAAATTAGGTGAGTTGCTCAGTTTTGACTTGAAATGTTGAATTTGAGAATTTGAATTTGAGAAATTGAGAATTTGACTTGACATGCTGTATTGCTCCTCCATGAGGGGAAACCAGTGTAGCTCAGTTTTGGCCATCTTAACCTATAGCAGTGAGAGGGGAAAAAAAGCTGTAGGAAGAACCTTTTATCTTGAAAACACTTTGTATCAGGGAGAAAGTAAAGGAGCACCTTCATGTGGTTGGTGCCTTGTGAGAGCTGTGATGTCTGACCTGTCTCTGCTCTGAGCCCTGACTTGAGCTCACGACAGGTGAGTTGGAGAGAGAATGGGCCTGCACCTTGGATTGATTTATGCAGGCTTAGGGTTTCTGCTAAAGAGGGCGGATAAACTTTGAGTTTATCCTGTGTCTAACTGCTCTGCCTGATTGTGTAGGCGCCACTAATATGTAAAAGACATAAAAAAGCTGTGGGCTTGCATGTTTTCAAATTTCTTTTTCTTATGCTCTCATAGGTAAATCTAATAAATCTAATGACATTCATATTCAAGATAAAAAATGATGGAAGCAGTCACTTCTGCATAGAAAACAATTAATGGAATGCAGTCAGTACAGATTTTTCATTTTCACTCAGCAAGTGGTTTTGTAGCCATTCAGTAGTTAATATTTGGTTTTATTGCACTGAATTAACAACCTATTATGGCAGCTACAAATAACCACAAAGTCTTTTTGAGATCTTACCCATATTTTTTTTCTAGGTTAACATGTATAAATTTAATTTTAACTGTTAATATATGTAAACGTAGCTTCTTCATGAGTTCTGTTGGTTATTTTAATGTTGAAATTAGCATTAAGTGTTAGTAAACTGAAATAGAATTCTAGTTGCAAGGAAAGGAAAATCAGTTCTAAAATAAATAGCTCCCCCTTAAAAAATATGCCTGATTCAACATATGGGCTGATGGCCCACTGAAAGTAGAAGACTACTCATGTCAGTGTTGGTCTACAAACCAAGCTATTGGTAATAGGTCAGTTAGTGGCTTTCAGCTTATCTGTATGGATTTAACCTTCTCACTGTGTCTTTGGGGCTATTCTGATGAGCTCTCTACATACATAATTTTGGAAGCAGGATGAGGTGCCCAAGAAGTTAGAGGAATTCGTCTTAGAGGTGTTTTGCTTCAATTGTAAATATGTATTACTTCCATTCCCATTTGTTTTTTCCTGGATTCTGCTCACCTTGTATTTTATTTCAGAAGGATATTTTTCCTTCTCTTTTCATACAGTGTGTCTCCAGCATGTTTAGATACTGATTTATGGGTACCCTGACTCAGAACACCTGGCCACTGTGAGTTTTTCATTTAACAGAGGATAAGGCAGCAAAATTTAGGGCATAGAGCTCTCTCATACTTTATTCTGGTGATCACATTTAAACAGCAATCTCATACATTCACACTCCACGGTGTAGGGGAAAACTGCATATGCATCTGATAGTATATATGTGCAGTTGCTGTTAGTTGTTTTCCCTTGGGTCTCTCTAGTACCTCACTAGATTTCAGTTGTCTTTGTCTTTACTCTCCATGCTCCAGAATCCATAGGTATCTCCCTGTGGTTAATTATTTTCACATGGAAGTCATAACCAACTTTCTGGTGCGAGAATAGTTTTGCTCTCTATTTCTCTTGCTCTGTAGATGTATGTATGTGTCTTGTATTGCAGAGCATTTATTCATAGCCTATGTTCTGGTTGTTCCCTTGTTCCTTTGGTTGATATTTATTAAGAAATTACTGGTTGAAAGATGAAGGCTAAGAATTAAGGTGAACATAAATAAGGGGAGATTATGTTGGTGACTGGTGTAAAGCTTGTGTAGTCAGTGGTGAGAGCTGCAAGCATGCAGGGCAGCCTTCATTAAGGTGGAGTAAATTGGCCCTGCAGGTATTTGGGTCCTTGATTTTTCTGGAAGTGTAGGAAAAAACCCTTGGACTGAGCACTAAACTTTATGATGGGCCAGTTTTCTCATTCACTGAGATGCCTGGTGTAAGACACATGTAAAAGTGGGTGCAAAGAGCATTCCAGAAACCAGATAACCATCCTAGGGATGAAAAAGGTGTGCAGATGTCAGTCTTCTCACCAGACTCTCAGGTGTTCACGGAATATATAAATGATTCTTCCACTTTGTGGTTCACATCTTACGTGACCAAATTGTCTTGAGGAGATTTTCGTTTCCAGTTTACCTGCTATTAAAAAGGGATCTGTGTTCAGGGCTTTTTAGAAGAACCTCATTGTTTCTGTGCACTTCCTGTGTCTGTGTTTGCTAGTCTCTGGAACATGCCTGAAGTAACAGGTTTTTCTGTAGTCTCAGCTACCTCATAGATGTTTTTTGTAATAAAAACGTCTTAACTTTAACTTCTTTAACATCTTAACTTCCACTTAACTTTAGAAATATGGATTCTTCTCAGACTATCTGATGTTACCTAATAGGTGAAAGAATATATTTGACACATGTTCAGCATGAAAGCTCACATCCTGGTGTTTGAGTGAACTTGTGCTGGACTGAAAAACACAGTATCGATCAAATATGATGTATGTACAACATATATGGTATACTATAATTAAGTGTACACAACTTACCAGATCTATGTAAAATCATGGTGCTGAATATATAGCAAAACCACAAACACACACAAACAAAAAACCAAAACAAAATATATGCTGTTCCAGGAACCATGTAGCCTTCAGGGGCTGAATAGATATTTCTTTTTAAATAATCTTTTTTCTTTTTTAATAAATCTTGCCAGAAGGAGTTTCTTCTCTTTTCCTTTTTATGTCTGTATTTGAATAAAATTTGTATTCATGCAATGTGGCTGGACAGTAACAAAATACATAACCTTTCTGAAGGTAAGAAATTGGAAAAAAAAAATAAAAAGTTTGTAAGAAATTCTAACCCTGAGAGAGAGAGATTGAAGAGATTCAAGGAGAACTTTGTTTGCTTTGCATGGCTGTTCTGCTCCTCTGTCAGCTGAGCCCAAGGTGACAAGTTGTTGACTCAGAAGGCTCTGCAGGAATGCTAAATGGTTATCGTTATTTAATACTTGTGCTCTATTAAGTGACAGCCCCTACTTTGCATCTTCAAAATGCTTTTCAGGCATGCACTAGTTCTCAGGGCTGGAGGCTGTGCTTTTTTACAGGTGGGCCCTGAGGTCTTACTTTAATCCTGCAGTGAAGCTGAGCTGGGGAGGAGTTAAAAAACGGAGTTTCTGCTT
Source organism: Melospiza georgiana (assembly GCF_028018845.1). Lineage (NCBI taxonomy): Eukaryota > Metazoa > Chordata > Aves > Passeriformes > Passerellidae > Melospiza > Melospiza georgiana. The sequence goes on from NC_080430.1 coordinate 53,391,388, forward strand.
TTGCTGGTCCCTGACTGCTCTTTGTGGTACAGAGGCAGACTCAGATAGGTCGGCTCACTCTGGGGCTTGTGGCTGGTGGGCTGAACTCCCCCTTTTACCTGTGATTGCTAAAGCTGTTCACTTAGAAGCTCTTTGATGAACCTGTTGGTATGCAAACTATACTAATGGCTGCTGAACTTCTCATGGGGCAGTCCTGCAACTTTTCTGCTGGTTAGGAGAAACCTAAACTGCCTTCATTTTTGGGGTGGCAGGGCTAAGTTACATTTCATTTTTGGTATCCCTCCCGAATTAAATACCATTCTCTAATTCCAGTATCTTACTGCAAGCTTTACAGTTCTCACCAAGCACTGAAAACACTAACTAGCTTGCTGAAAACCTGAATTAGAATGTTCAAAAAAACTAACTGTCAATAATGCTGAAGTTTGGGTTTGATTTGACTTTAGGGAACTATAACTATAGGGAATCTACAAGTTTTATATTTCAAGTTTTGTATTTCATTACAAAAGCCAGTAGGGCTTCTGGGGAGCCCTACTCTTTTAGTCTGGGCTTTAATTATTGTATACGCCTTCCTCTTAGGTCTGGTCTCTCCTGTGAATTTTGTGACATATTTTGGACAGTTTTGCTTGCTTTGTTTTGCATCTGACTTTTAAATCCCTGTAATCTTGTCAATGCTACCTGATTATTTCAGCTTAGAATGTCTCTAGTGCACAATTGACATGCTTTTAATTACTGTACATTTGTACTTAAAAACTAAATCCAAACAATAAAAGATTTGATCATACAGCTATGGAAAAAGCAGCAACACTTCAAACCTCACCACGTTAGACCTCTAATTCAATTTGTGAGTTTCAGATGGTCTTTCCTTTTTTTGTCTTGCCAGTATTGCAGTACAATAGTTACGCTTTGAATATACTTAAGAGAAATTGTAATTTTTGCAACAACTGTGAAATTGTCTCTTAGACCTCTCGCAACACTGCTGCTGCCCCTTTATGTTGGGAGCAAATGTTAGCTCAGCAGAAATCAGAATGAGAATGTAAGACAGTTAAGGTACATTAAAGTCTTTATACTCATAAATTCAGAATTTTTCACTTAAAGGGCTTGCATTTTTTATGAATAGACATTTAGTGTGTAAAAGTCGAGTACATTCAGCGCACAATGAAAAATATCTTTGTTAAGAAAGAAGTTGTGCTGCAAGAAAATAGCCATAATACTAGGAAAATATCAAATTTTGTGACAGTAGTTGCGCATTTTTGAAGCATGACCAAATAACGTATAATTCGAGGCATTTCCCTACATCCTTGTTGTTTTTTCCCCCCTGGAACTGGGAGGAAATGGATACTACACACCCACCCATTCACAAAAATCCTGGCAGGAGGCCAGTTTCCCTCTCTCTTCATCCATGAGCCAAGCTCCGGTCTCTTTTTCCCTTCTCCTTTCTTACTCCTCTTTGCAGTCGCTGCCTGCCAGATTTGTACCTATTTCAGAAACAAATGAGCTGCATGAGGCCTTTTCACAGAGGTTTGCTAGTATTGCTCATTATCCACACAGATCCTAAAACATGCGTTTATGCTGGAGCCGGGCTTGTAGGGGATTTTTTACTTTAGTTTTTACTATATTTCCTGATTGTCCTTCAACTTTCTCTCTGTTCTTTTCTGTTGTTTCAAAGTGTCTGTATTGGCACAGGCTTCTGCCAGCAAGTGGTGGGGGGAAAGGAGTTTAGAAGCCCTTACACACATCCGTATGCCAGATCTTTGCCAATACCTCTTCCCCAGCTGGTTTGGCAGCAAAAGTAATACCTGTTACAGCAGCAGCGGCTGCTGCAACCACTCCAGATGCTGTGGCTGGAGCAGTGTGGCAGGATTTAAATGCACAGTCCCCCTGCCAGTGCCTGGGGGTTTGAGTCTGAGGCTGTCAAATGAAAAACAGTGTGTACTGAATTGTCCCCATGGTGATTCTCAGCCGCTTTGGGAATGTGGGTTTTGGATTGTGTCCAAAGTCTGATTTTTATCCACCCCACAACCCCTCTTTTTTTTTTTTTTTTTCTTGTTTCCATGATGGGGTTAACACCATATGAAGAGGCACTAGGATATTAAATAGAGAACTTTGGCTTGTAAAACTCTTCCCAGCAGACGCCTCTTTTATTTGACAGGCTGGAAACTCCCTGGCCTGCTTTAGCCCTTAGTCTGCTGAAGAGCTGGTAAGGTATGATGGTCTACAGGAGAGAGAACGTGTCCGTATATGTCAAAGAGTGCCTAGCACAGCTGAGCCCCACTCGAGCTGCTGGCTCTGATCACTGCTGCCTTGGGAGCAGAACTGGAGCGTTGCTTTACATCCTGCTGGCCACAGCTGGGCTTGTGCCCACATTCCTTGGGCTGGGGGGTTAGCACGGAGCCTGCAAGTCTGTTGCAGTCAGAGGTGTGTCTGCTGCTGGTGCTTGTGCCCAGGGGCCTCCCATCAGCTCAGTGCTGATGCCCAGTGTGGTGGGCACCATGCAGGCTACCCCAGCTCTGGGCTCACAAACAGGCCAGGATGGTAGCTGCAGTGCCAGGGTTTTTACTATCATGGTTTATGTTACCACAGCTCTGCTCCTGTGGGGATCTTGTGAACCAGACTGCACAAATGCAGAGCAGGCGTGGCTTTGCACATGTGGGGCAGCAGCTCCAGGATTTTCATCCCTCTCCACTGTCCCTGCTGTATGAGCAATGGCAGGGGGCTGTGATGAGGGATGAGGAGAAGAGTGTTGCCAAAGCAAAGGAGGGAGATTGTGGCCTCTTTCTGTGGCTGCAGGAGGGAGTCCCTGTGATAGCCTAGCTGTATGTGGCTTTTTGGGGCTGAAGGAGCACACCAGATATTGTGTGGCTCGTGCTCCCAGTCCTCAGTACAGCTTTGCTATTGTCTGATGTCTGCACATGCTGGTCAGATCTCCTGCATGCAGGCAAAGCCTCAGTGGGCTGCTCTATGCATGTACCAAATGTCCCCATTCCTGGTAGACTTGTGCTTTCCGTAACGAACGGAATATACATTGCAGCACTTAACAACACTGCTTAGGTTGGTTAAATTTCTTCTTCTGCCAAGCCTCTTTCTGGCTCCCAAAAAGTCATTACAATCCAGGTCTGCTGTGTAGTTTGGGTTTGTGTAACTGAGGTGAGTAAACTGGGTTTTCAGTCTTATTGAGCAGCATATTGATGCAGATCTGGTGCTATGCTAGTCCCCTTAATTTGACTCTGGTTTCAGCTGGGTTTTCACAGTCCTTTGTGAGCACCAGCTCAGTGCCAGAGAAGAAGGAGTTTCCCTCTGTTCAAGGCATTCAGTTTCGAGCTGGGGATTTCTGTGTGCTGAGCTCACGTGCACAGGAGAAACGCCATCTGCCCGTGAGCCAAGTGCTTCAGCTAAGAATGAACTTAATTGGGGATTACTTACAGAGGGCTTGCTGCACCCCCTGACCTCTACCCCGTTATGTGCAGCTTGGGAGAGGAGGGAATGTGAGTCTCTTGTTTTCTCTCTAAGCCTGTGTCTGAAAAGGAAACTCCCCTGATTTTTTTTTTCAAAAGGCCAATTCTATGCCAAACCCACAATCAGATACAAATAGGAATGAATGCCAGAAGCAAAAGCAGCCAAAGGCAGCTTTTCATCTTGAAAACAGCTTTCCCACCTGGCCAAGAACTCCCTGCATGTGCCTGGCACGATGGGGCAGCCCTTGCTGAGGACCTGCCTGGTGCTCAGATGCTTATTGTCTTCTCCATTTAATCCTGGCTGTTGCTGCCTCACTTTGACTGTCCCAAAATCTTTCAGGTGAGAGGGGAGGAAAGGTATGCATCTCTTGTCCTGAGGATTTACATGCTGCCTGAAATGGGATTTACAGCCTGGGTGCTTTAGGAAGTAGCTCCTTAGATTTCTGCCAGAACAGGCCAGAGACCAGCCTTTTGTGTGAAATAGAAGGTGGTAGATGCTGGTCCTTTTGAAACAGCTTCTGTTAGTTTCAGCTTCTGCCATGTCTAATCGTAGGGTCATTCACTACATCCCAGTAAAAAACTGGTGGTGGTGATTACCTTGTTGTTGGTTTTCCCTGGGTTCTACCCAGGATATACTAATGAGTCGTATGAAAAATAGCTTTCCACCTACTAACCTGCTGCCTGCTTTAACCATTTGGAAATGTTCAGCAAGTTCTGGAGACCCATTTTGGTGAACTGAAGAAAATGCCAAGTGTACTCGTTGCTGCTTTATAGCCCTGATGGTGTTTGTGTATGAGAAAGGGACAAGCCCCTCTTACATGCTCTTCATCTGCACTGAAAGGCAGCTTGTGCCACCATTATTGTAAACATCAGTGAAGGGCTGCCATCTCATTTTGACTAATGAGAGTATGTCATCAAGAGGAATCTAGGAGCACAGGCTATTCTTATTCACATTCCTCTATCAAGAAGGCTGCTGAACTCAAGCGTGATTGAGAGCCTCTCAAGGATGACCCTGGGCTTGGGCATCAAGTGAGAGGTCATTTTTTGCAAAGAAATGTCACCCCAAGTTAAACACTTGGGAAAGACAAGCTATGATGATATCTCATGGAGCTAAAATGAAGATCTGGATTTCCTCATTGAATGCTTGTTATGTATTTCACTCCTAAAAGTGCACTCGTAAGATGCCTACACGAGTTGTTCTCTTTAGCTCATTTGAGGTTTTTATTGCTGCAGTACGAGTAGAAGAAATGGAACTAATTGCAGAGTGCTCAAGTAAACAGAGGAGCAGAAATGACACTTCTTGAGAAAGACGGGATAATGCTTTTCCTGTGTTTCTAGGATTCTTCTTTGTGTTTGCATGTCAGAGGATGTGTGATTTCCTTTTTTCCGAGCTGACTCTTCCATGCAGGCTGGACATTTGTGGCAAGAGGGTTTAATGGATTTGGAAGGAAAGCTGTGGTCTGTTGGCTGGTGCGTGAGATAGAGCTTAGATAAACCCTGGCGCCTTGAACCAGCAGCCCCACAAAACCATGTGTTGTTTGGGTAGGCATAACTTTTTCAGCTACTAGCTGAACATGCTAGGGAATAAAAAACTGCAACAGAGGACTCACTGGAATGTTGTAAAAAACTGCAGAAGTGGTCTGGTTTAACTTGAAGATTGGGGAATGGCATAATAAAAATAAATTGTTTCTCCCTTTTTTGTATTAGAAGAGCCTCAGGCCATAAACATCTTGAAAGAAATGGATTTTTATTTTTCGTTCACCCTTCTGAATGGATCAGAGTTACTTGAAGAAAATCTTACTGTACATAAACCACAAGAGCAGCAGGGTTTGGAGTCCTATTTTTAGTGCCAGTAATTCAACCAGCTTGGTACGCTGGGAAATTCCCAACTCCTGGCAACTAAAGGTGGGTATTATCAGCTCTCCAAGAACTGGTTTAAAACGTGTGTTAGTTGCATTAGGTCAGCTTGTGCTAATAATAATACTAAATGTATTACTTGTATTATTGTAGCCCCTAAAAGAGCTGGCTATGATTTTAATTTTCTCTAGTTCATGCTGAAACTTAGTCTTTTTATTTCCACTTTAAACCTAGATTCAGCCTTTCCACTAAAATTCTCAGAAATGCTCTTTCGACCTCATGTCTTTTAGCAAGCAGTATTTTAAGACTAATCTGGGTATATAAGGAGAATTTAGAAGAATTCTCAACTCCAGGTAGGACAAAAATTACTCTGTGTACAGGAATAATCTATTTAGTCAAATAAAAAGATCATTGAAATATGAAGAACAATCATGGCATGGACCAAAATCTCTGCAAACAACTTTAAAGATAATCACTGTAAAAATGCACAGATTTTAATGCCAACAGATACCATTTGTAACACAGATGTTCTGTCCTGCCATCATCTAGTACCTAGGTGTTCAAAATAATAAGTTTGTGTATGTGATCATGCAAAGCACACAGATACCAACAACAAGATCCTGTCTGTTCCTACATACCTGCTCATGTATGGCTTTTTTGGAGCTTTTTATTTCCTTATCTGTTATGAAACCTGGGGATTTCTCATTTTCCAGCTTTTCTCTGTGACCATAACAGCTGGAAACATATGTGTGATTTTTGGTTACTTTTTGGGGTTTTTTTCCCTTTAAATGAAAGATGAAATTCTTGCTTACTGACATGACTGAAATACTGGAGCTTTAAAAAAACCAAAACATTGGAAAGAAAAATAGGACTTACGATAAAATCACAAGAGCTGGCTATGCTGACTCTGCTGAAATGAATGATAAAACAGTTCTGACCTAGTGGGACCTAATTTTATCCTGAGAATGGAAATAACGGAGAAGTATGTTTTGCATCACTGCAGGGTTGAAGTTACAGTTGCTGGGGTGTCCTAACCTTCATGTCCATATTTGTTTACACTTGATTTCCTCTAATAAAAATGTTTTCAGTTCCTCTCCTCTTTATATGGTAGTTGGAATAGCTTCAGTACTTTCACAGCCTGTGAGCCCTCACTGTACAGGTGGGGTGTGTCCCTGTTTACAAACTTTCTGAAGGATATTTAGATTTTTGGTTGTTTCTTTTTTTGCCTGAAATTGTTTTAAGAGCATATGGATAGCTGATAATTTATTTTTGAAGGTTATGTGAATGCTCTGGGCTTCTTGGGGGTCTGTGCTTTATGACTGATGCAGAGATGCCATCCCTGTAGCTTGCTGTGATCCCTCTGGTGATGACAGTCGTGATGAACACAGTGAAAGCGCCCTTAACTTGCAACGAGCTGCCCCGTGTCCTTCCCCTCAAATGTGCGAATGACAGTATTTTGATTAAAATTCTTGAGCTGGCATAAAGCAGTTCTAAGCTGCGTATCTCTCTTGAAGGTGCATTCCCAGCTGAGCAATGAGCGCTCCCAGGAATCGCAGGGGTGTGAGAAGGGGAGAGGAGCCTCCTAGCACTGGCTGCCTTCCACTGCCTCTCCTGTCTGTGTCCAGTTGTCTTTTTTCTCCCTTCACCTTCTGTACTTGTTTCTGGGATATAAGAGTACTTTGTGTGCTCCTGAGGCTTTTGAATTGCCGTGTGTGTTTCGTCCAGAAGGAATGAGCTTAGTGCTTTATCTGGTGATTTGTTGGCCATGCAGCTTTCTCACTCTTTTGTACAGCTCTCTGATGTTTGCCAGTTTAATAACTCAGTTAAAAAACGATGGAGGTGCAATAATGTTTTCCTTGCTAAGGGTAAAACTTAGAGCCCTTTGTGGAGCCAAATCCACCAAAGCAGGCTACCAAAGCAGCACTACTTTTCCAGTTTAACAGGTTTAGCTGATGTTACTGGTTTGCCACCGAGTTTATTATAGTTTCCTATCTCACCCCGGGCTGGCAGCACGTGTTTGGCTTTTCTTTCTCTGCCTGTGCAGTGGTAGTGATAGTCATCAGGGCTCTCAGACCTGCAGATAATCTCTTCGGGTTATCATTTACTTGCAAACAGTCGTGTGAAGTATTTGTGAAAAGGCTTTTGAAGTGGCATTGCGGGCGGATGCTGCCCGGAGCTGCAGAGCGGGTGTTTACACAGGGGCAGAGGATTTCTCTGCCCGGTGCGGTTCTCCTCAAGTGCTCGTATTCTGTGGCTGCGTTGTTTGCCTTTCTAATGAAGTGAACTGTTTGTTTGAAATATGTGGTAGAAGGTGTTTACACAGAGACTAAAGTAAACTTCAGGGCTGTTCACATAAGCCGTGCATATCTGGTTTGTGAAATGAAGGAAAACAATTTGGCTGCAGCTTACCTCTGGGAAGGGCAGTTAGGAACTGTTTAAACAATGAGCTGGGCTGCAGCGGATGTTGCTGCAGCCTCTTACAGCCCTTCAGTGATGACTGCTGCTCATGTAGGCATTCCTCAGGATGCTGCCTCGATGGAGATTTCAAAATTGCTGTCGTTATTTAAAAGGGGGATTTATTCATTAGCTGAGAAAACTTGGGTACATTCATATTTGATTAAAACCATCCCAATTAGACAATGGACTGTTGAGAGCCAACATATGCTATTGCCTTTATAACGTCATTAGTAACCCAGAGTCCCCACTTTGAAATAAGATCGTGCCCGAGTGCGCAGACATCTGTTTCTGCCTAGCCAGATGGAGGTCAGCAACATAACTTAAACTGCTAATCCTTATTGTGGAGAGGGGAACAGGAATCTGAGGAAGGTAGGAACAAATGAACTCGGATCCCGCTCCTGGCAAGGCATGAGGTATTGATGGCAATACAATGCCTGGAACATGCTCTGCAGAGCCCTGGTAGTAAGTTTCTGCCTAACCACAAGCAGAAGTTCAGAGAGCAGAGGAGGAGGGCTGGGTGAAGTGAAACTCTCTGTGGTGAAGGCATTTCAGTTCCTCTCAGAGAACCTCACTGCTGCTCCTGGCTCTGCCACAGTTGTGCCTAGTGGGAGGGTTGGTCGGCTGCAGCACAGCGTTTCTCAACAATGACTGGCAAAACAGACCTTGATGCTGGGGAGTGCTTTTCACCCCCTGTCATAGCACAGAACAATTAAAACCGGGCATGCAGGGACTTCAGGAGCAGAGATTTCCAGCCCTGTCCAATAGAGACCATATGTTTCCATCCATCATTTATATTTTTTGGCGGGGAAGAAAGCACCAAGTTGGTTGGGACTACAATGCCACATCCTCGGCATTGTTTCTCTGCTCATTCTCCTTGGGAGAAAGGGGAGTCACAACACTTCAGACTCCTTGGGTTCGGCATAGAGATTAAAACAAACAAAAAGTCCTTATGCTCCCGGAGTGCAATAAATATGCTAGAATTTCAATAGGATCCAAACAAGCAACAATAGTAGCATTAAGAGCTGGCAAATCCTTTGATGTTATTGACCAGAAAAGGACTGTTGTGGTCTCTGTCATGAACATTTAAACTTTTGACCTCCAACCTTTGTGTCAAATGGCTTTTCCATATGGAGGGTTACTATACCTCTCTCACTGCCACTGCATTTAGTAGAGCATCAAACACTTCACTGGCGGGAAACTGATGCTTAATGCGTTGGAAAAGGTCCAAGACTGCCAGAAGGTGGGACTGAAGAAAGCTTGTCTTCCCTTCTTCTGCTGAAGTGTAAATGAAGTCCCCTATTTTCTTATAGCTCGATCTCAAGTCCGTACAAATGTGGAAGAGAGAATTGTGTCTCGGTGGACAGGAGACAGACATCCTAAGTTACTTTTACCACCACCTCTTTTATGCAGTGTAACATGCAAACATACAGCTGAAAGATGGGCGTTCACAGGCTGGGGATGTCTTCATGATTATGCCACAGAGGTGAAATCCTGCAGTGCTGGCTGGCACTGCCCTTGGTGATGTGCTGGCTGAGTGTCAGAGAAAGGCGTTTGCCTTGGGGAACATGCCAGGAGTGCACAGAGCACGAGGGACTACATTGGCATGCCTGGTGTCCTTTCCAAACAATGACCAAAAGCACATGCCATGGGGTTAATGTAAGAACTTCACAGATGACTCTCCTCTGCTTTTACTCCTCTGTCAGTTTCACAGAATTTTCAGTTGAGGAATTCCTTGCTCCTATGGTTTCAACACTTTCAGATCTTTACTCACTTTGTTTCTGTGACTTTCCCCTTGAGGCCATTCAAACCTCCTGTGTCCATATCCTCCTGTGTCACTTGGCTGTGTGGCAGGGAATGATGTGTCTCATCATCATTTGGCCATCTTTCCTCTCTTCTGGCTCCTTTTGTCTCCTTGTAGCATCCCTGGCTTCTCCTCTAGGATGTAGAGAGGAATGAAAAGCAGCCTCCCCTTTAGTGTTCCCTTACTGGTTTGGGTGGGCAGAAGAACAGTTCTTTCCCTCTTCTCTCTTCTTGTGGACTTGTGTTCCACCTAATTCTATATTTTCTCCTGTCTTGTCCCTCAGTCACCAAGCTGAAGAACATGGCTGTGCACAGGCAGATTGTGTAACTTTCCTTCCTGGTCTGCCTGGACTGGAGGCTGGAGAAGGCTGTACTGTTATACTCATCCATGGTGGTGCCAGAAAGCTTAGACAGACCGGGGCCCATTGTGGTAGGCACTGTGTCTACAGTTGATGTACAGGTCATGTAAAGAGAGAAGCCCCCTGAAGACTTTGATTTTATTGCTATGCAGAAAAATCTTTGCTAGTGCCATGGGCTGCTTTGCCCACTACTTCATTTTTATGCTTCTGCTTGTTTGGGTCTCTGTTGTTCCATTTTTCTGTTTTTCTCATTAGTGGGAGGAGTGGTTTTCCTCACTGGTGAAGCTGGATGTACCCAGGAGTCCTGGCAATGATGCTGGTGTCAGTAGGACACAGTGCAGGCAGAAGACCTCAGGAGATGGTGCAGCTGGTTCTGCAGCCAGGTGCCCTCTGCAGCTGTGTGCCCTGCTCTGCACCTCTGATGTGGACTCCACTGACTCACGGCTGTCCTCACAGGGCGTCAGGACCTGAAGTATTAGTTAGGCTGAGGCTGTTCAGTTTTGATTTGTGCTTTTAAATAAGTGTGCTCAGACACATATGCCCTTCTTCCTGTCTTTCAGCAGCAGTGCCAGCTTTAAGTGGTTGATGTAAAGGGTTGGTCATGTTGGGTAGGCAGCACTTCGTTTCCAAAGCAAGAGAAGTGTACATCGGATCCTGCCACTACATTTGCAGAGAAAAGAGAGAGGATGCAAGTGTTGATAAGGCTTTAGGAGGAACTTCCATACTTTCCCATAAAGAGAATGCCCTTTCGTGAGGAATCAGGGAATCCTAAATCCTAACAAAAGTCCTAAAAATAAAAAAAGTGTACTTATATCTAAAGCTGGTACTGTCATCCTGTCTTTGGGTAGTGGGAAACAGAGAAGTTGTCTGTAAAGAAAAATGAACTGAATGAAAGAACAAAAACCAAGAGAGCTTAGTTAAAGAACAAGCAGTTTCAGGCAATTGAGGTACTATTTTTAGAAGAAATAATGAGGAGTTATCACCAAATGGGTATTGGGGACAGCCAAAGGTGATACAGAGACTCCATCATCAGTAGGCATGAAAAGACACTTTTTTATTAGAAATACACAGTTCTTACAGAAACAACGGTGGACCTAAAATTCCTTTTGGAATCTTCTCTCACCTTGATCATTCACCTTCTCTCATTGGTCAAGAAGGGACACCTTCTTGTAAACGTCTTTGACAAACAGAGATTGCCTGCCAGGTGTAGAGATAGAGATAATAATTGTTTTAATTCTTTCTCTGAACTTTCTCACAGCTTCTCACAGCCTTCCCCAGGAAAATCCTGGGAGATCTGTGTCTCTCTCTGTTCAGAGGATATGTGATTACCACTGGGAGTTATTAAATACTGTCATTTTAGCTCTTTATTGGGACTTTTCACTGAAGAGGTTTAGAGTGTCTCAGAAAGGGTTTCTCTCTCTGTTAACAGCAACCAGGCTGAGGCCCAGGGAAGTGACATAATTTAACTATGGCCCTTTTTGTTAAAAAATATTTTCCTCAAATTTTGGCTTGTAAAAATAACTGAGATTGATTGGAATATTGACCATATGACATCTCAAAAACAGGCTGAGTGAGCACTTAGAATAAATGTCAATAGGGCAAATAAAGGGAACTCACTGTGCTTTCCATCTTCAGTAATGATCTGAAACAAAAAGTAGCCAGCATAAAAATGAAATACAGAGGAAGAAGTCTCTAAGAAGCTGAGGGAAGGTGAGAGAACATGGAGGAAGAAAATAGCTTAATGTCAAGTATTTGGAAATGTCAAGAAGTAGTAACTAAGAATTGATTTGTGTTGACTTTATTTGACTTGAGCAGTGCCTGTTTCACCAGCAGTCCCCTAGAAATGGGAGGTGAGGCCACATAATGAATACACTGTCTCAATGTGGAAAAATGAAAGATAATAGTTTTTGAGACTGTGTGTAAGAAATACATATCCCTGCTAAAAAGGGAAATTTTCAGAAACAGGTTATTTCTATTATAAATTTCTAAGACTGCCTGTTCCTAAACAGTGTCATGAAACATGAAACATGAAAATCTGATGCCCAAGAGTGCAGGGACAACCCTGGAAAAAACACAGAAAGAAGAAACATACCACTGTGATTAATTTAGAATATGGACAGAGAGCTTAAAGGTTGCAATAAATGTGTATTATCAAGTAGCCTGACAGCACATGTAATAACTATCTGCTCATCTGCAAGAGCTTGAAGAATGTAAACACCTCAGAAGGAGAGTAATTGCTAAGGGTGATACAGAGAGAAGCTAAATAGTTATGAATATTTGGATAAAATTTTTAAAAATCAGGTTGAAAAACAGGGAAAAGAAATCTCTCAGAGTGTTCATCTAATAGTTCATCCCATAGAATCTGAGGAGTTTTAATATCTAAAAATAGACATAATTGATGTAATTATACATTTTCCCCTCTAATTCCTATCAAGCCATAAAATACTCATCAAAGCTTCTAAGTATAACCTGTTTCCAAGTCTTTCACACTGTGGTCCAGACCTTCAGCTGTTGAAAATCTGTTTAGCTACATTGATTTTCCCTGTGCTATACTGATACCCAACTGTTTGAGGTTTGGTCTTTCAAATAGGTTTTAAACTTGATTCTGCTACACAGAAAAGCATGCATATCTCCAAACCATTGTTTAAACAAATAATGTTTGCAGACTGACTCATTGCTGCTTACAAGCTTCTAAGAATGTCACCAAAGCTTGTTGAATTACCTAAATTGTCTTCATTTGTTCCCACATCAAATCAGCAATACGTGGGTATTTCTAGTCCCCCCGCCTCTGCCAGGTTCTAGATTTCTGTTGCCTTTCCTTAGCCACATTTACCTTTGCATATTACAGATATTTGTAATTGCTGAGGTAATGTGTCTGGCTGATATGAGGACATTCAGATGCATTCTTTGAGCTGTGTTGAGCCTTAGGGAATAGCCAAGCTGATCTGTGGCAGCACCTCCTTCCTACTGTTCAGGAAATCCATATTAAACTTCTGCTTAGGAGTTCTTTGGAGCTGAAAGCCTTGCTGTGAGATTTCTTCTTTAGTTCTCACCAGTGTGGATCAGGATTTATTTTGTTTGTAATCTTTTAATTTCCTCAGTTTCCATTTTGTAGCTCACCTTCAACCACTGGAATTCGTAGTGTGCTACAGACAAGGATATGAAGAAATAGATAGGTGCAAATGGTTTTTGTATATATTATGGTTATGGATCTAATTACTCACTGCTTGCAGAGGAGGAAATGCTGAGGATGTGATCCTTCATACACATGTGTAATAAAAGGTGGGAAGCATTCCAGAGCAGCTGGGTAAAACCACTTTGTGATTCTTGAGAGTTAAACATGGTTGCTCATTTTGGTTTTCATAATTTTTAGGGATGCATTTTGAAGTGGTGAAGGCTGCACTGACACATGGTGGCACGAGAAGTTAGGAGCAGGAACAGCAAGGCAGCAACTGTTGCAAAGCAGAAGCTGAATTATTTTATTACTGCATGTGCTTTGGAGGTAGAAGAGGGAGGGATCTCTTTTGTCAGCTTCCTGGCAGCGGGCAATTTGTCATTTTCCTGCAGAAACCACATTATTAGGTTTTTAAGAAATGCTGCATGTGATCCAGAGGTTATGAAAAACATGAGCTGTGCTGTACCAAGAACCAGCTGTGTTAGATGAAGCAATTATACCTCTAAGTAATGGGATGGTGAGCTTTGTCATCCTCTTCTCCTGAGACCATGGGCCAATGTACAGGTGCTGGGTGTATGCAGTTGTGCTCCTCTTCATGGAAGTTTTTTAAGGGTGCTTATAGGATGAAGCAGCCAGTGTTTCATGGGTGGAAGGCAGGATATTCCTGATGCTTTTCCACCAATCTGCTGTTTGTTCTTGGGCAGACTGGGCCGATGGAGCGACTTAGCTTTCCTCCTCTAAAAAGTACGTCCCAAGAGGGTTGTGGGACAGCAGTGCTTTTCCCATCCCACTCATCAGGCAAGTTCATGGCTTTTTGATCAGGAGTTATTTCTTCACTTACCTGTGCATCCATCCCAGTGGAAACAGTCATTTGCAAATCACTGGGCTGTGATGAATCATAGATTGTGTTCTGAAAGAATTGGAGGCTTTTCTGGTGAAGGTGTTTTGTACATGCAATAGAGTCTGTCTTACTACATTTTTTTTTTCCTTTTTCTTCTTCTTTTTTTTTTCCAGATAGGCAAATGGCAGTAAGCACTGGAGTCTGCTGAATGGACTTGAGAAAGTTTAGTTAGTATTCCAGAAGGCAGTCCTGCTCCTTAGACAGCAGGGTTGCATTGACTGGAAAGAATAATAAAGTGTTCAAACTGAAATCAATCCAGCAGTTATTTAGCCAATACCTGCAGCAAATCTGGCATATTAAAACACCTCACAGTGCCAGCTGATGAAACCAGTTCCAGCAACTTTTATTCCAGCACAAGAACTGCTTCTCCCTCAAGTGTTTGGCATAGTGGTTGTTGTGGAACTGCTAACAATAAAACATGTTCCCACAAGGTGTTTAGATTTACAAACTGTAAGTATTAAAATGTATGACAGGAACCTAAGATGGGCCAAGGTCTTAATTTTTGTTTTTGCAAAGATAGAAATTGTTTTTCAGCCATAACAAGAGCTGGAGCTCTGCTCTGGTTTGTGAGGCTTGGCCTGGAGCTCCTGTGGTTGAGTTTTAAGATTAGTACATAGGCTCTGTGAGCACCAGCGGAGGGTAGAAAGGGGAAGTTTGATCATCATTAATACACACAGACACAAGGAAGGGAAGTGAGCCAATGGAAAATTGTCTATTCTCTGAATGTGTTACATCTACTATATGTAATCACAATTAACATTTAGTGCTACTGGAATAGAGAGGACTTGCCCCTTAAAATTATTTTCCTCGGTTTCTGTTTCTTGGCTTTATACACTTACTTGACTTTTTTCCCAGCTTTTCCATGGCTTTTCCTTTTCCCTATTTAGAATCCCCTTCTCTGTGAAGTCAGATGGTGAGTTAGGTGCATCCATGTCAGTGTGGCTGTTGCCACCTTGGCAGCGTGTGCGTGCAAGCACACACAGAGCCACGGGAAGGCATCCTGAGATAACTGGCTGCAGCACGGCAGTGGATCAGCCTGCAAACCAGCAGTGCTTCACATGGCAGCCTGCCAGGCCTGAAGCAGCAGCCCCATCACCATAGGGAAACTCTTCAAAGTGCACAGAGTTAAGTGCATGCATTAACGTGTAGCTGTGCCTCAGTCATTTCTTCCTCCTGATTAAAGCCTCAGTATAAGCAGACATAGAAAACATAAATCACCCCTTATTGAGAGAGAACTAAAAAAACCCTCAGAGACAACATGTGCTCTTATTGAGCCCTAATGCAAGATGTAATTAAACAGAAATCCAAAATAAGATCTTTGCTTGGCAACTAAGAACCTAATTCTTGCCATAAAACCTGGCAATACCATTAAGTTCAGATCAGTTGAAGGAAATGTACGTGAAGAAACAGTGGTGCCCTTAGGGACTCTGCAAAGCTGAATATTAGAAAATTCTCATCTGGTGATCAGCTTGTGAACCAAAGGAAGTGTAGAAATTTGCTGGCAAACTCTTCAGAACTGTTCTGCATATTGAAAAGACATTAACAGAGAGGCTATGTTTTGCATCCTACTGTATCTGTTACATCTGGTGTGAAAGCTGGACACTGTCGTTCGGCATCAAGCCTGTAATGGATTTCAACAGGAAGGAGATTTCACCTCAAGTGAGGTTATATCTGAGATAGAAGTTTGCACCTGGCTCAGCTCTGACATGTATTTTGGTGAGCTGATTGTCCTAAGGACAAATGTGCTGAAGCATAATGAGGGCTTCCTGTGTTGGGCTTGGGACCTCTGTTTTCTTGGCCCTGACCTTGTGACACAGGTGCAGACATTGGGGCCACGCTGGGTGAGTTCAAGCCAGTGCAGGCATCTTCTATGGTTATCACATTAGGGTTCACCACAGATGGTAGCAAAAGTTTTCTTGATGTGCTGAAAAAGGCAGCCTGTCATTTCAGCAGCCATCTCCCTCAGGCATTTGGCAGGAATCACAAGGTGCTTCAGCAAATCAGCTAGCTGAGGGCAGAGTGTTTTACTCATATCACCATCACAGCCGACCTTTGCAAATGTAGTGATCACCTAAGCAAGGCATATTTGAGAGACTAAAGTGTACAGAAGTTATCACAAACTTGAGCGAGTTTTGCAGCAGCTTAATCCTTCTGCCGTCCTCTCAGGGTGTTGCAGAGCACCTTTGAGCCAGCTGGCATCATCCCCCTTTCCAACAAGTCTTGCTGTGAATTGCATCTCATCAGATTCAATTCAGGTTTGCTGTTCAGCATCAAGGATCATACATACCTGTCCTTTCTCCCAGTTTCTTTCTCTTGATGCTGCAGCAGAGACTTTGGTTGTCGACTTTCAGAGAACAAAAGTAGGTCTCTTCTTTTTTCCTGTATGGGAATGATTGTAATTGGAGAGAGATGATCCTATTCACTTCTTTTAGAAGATAAGAATGATTCTTGAAGGGGAAATAAGAAGGCAGGTTTTACACAACAGAAAGTCAGCATAAATTGACATATTTTTCCAGAAAGATCTCACAATTATAAAATTGATGAGTTTGTAGCATTGCAGGCAGTTGTGTCTCACACTTTGTTTTAAGAAGACCCCGCTAGTGGTGCAGGACACAGGAGAACATCTGAAGGAAGCTTTCAGCAGTAGGCAGCAGAAAATTCCAAAGGCAGCAATAGCTACCAAACTCGGCAATGTGTGAGCAATGTCTTCAAATATATTGCCAGTGCTTTGGCATGTCCTTACAAGTTCTTGAAAACAGTGGAATTTATTGTCCTTGCTGAGGGTAAGAGTTTTTTCCTCGGAGTTTAAATGAATTAATGAAAATATAGTCAGAGCAGCTGTCCTGTCTTTGACACTGAGTTTTCCCCCTCGTTTTCTAGATAAGTAAAGCATCTTGCACAAACAACTGTGAGTCAGATAGGTTCAGATTCAATTCTAGCCTGACTAGTCTCACTCAATTTTTTATTTACCTACAGTATCAATAATTGTGACAGAACGTGCCATTAATATTCTGATGGTGCCTTTAATGAAATAGTTACTGAGTGGGATATGAAAAGTCAATGTGAAACTGGCTACAGCCTCAGTTACTGCTTTGTAAACTTATTATCTATTTCCATATAAATACACGTCAACCAATTACATTTTATGCCGTTTCAAGTGAATTCCAAGTGAATGGATGATGGGTGCTTTGGCAGCTCTCTGATCTCAGAGTCTTTCCATATAAATATTCAGTGCTTTTCAAAGTGGAGTGGTCGTGGGCCCCCAAGCACGTAGAATTTGCCAGCTACTTTTGTGCTGAGGGCTGACCCAACATGGCAGGATTTGATTTCCATCTGTAAAATTGACTCCACCAGTTCTGTAGTTCTGTACATTATTCTCCCTGTCTCCCATTTAGCATGTTAGTCTGCTGACAGTAGAGTACACAGCACTTAGCAGCTGGTTTGTGGAACCATCAGTCAGGAAATTGTATGATAAATAGGAGGTAGCCAGGTTTAGTGGCACTTTATTCTGCTTCAGCAGTTTTAGCCTGACTTTGGAAAAGTCATCATGTGGTTTTTCTTAAGGGTTGCAACAGGAGATGCCTACAGTGTAGTAACTTATTACACATACACTTGAGTTACGATGTTCACCAGCTGTATTGCTCATGTGTAAATAATAAACTGTGAGATGGGTAATTATGTTGGGGTTTGATATGCAGCTCTGCTCCGGACGGCTCAGGGCTGACAGAGACAGCTCCCTGTGCCATGATGGAGTACGGCTGTTTCCCAGATGGAAACTACAAACAAGATGCAACCAAGATATACAAAGGCGCTTAATGTGAGAGGACTCAAAAAGATGTTCTTGGAGATTTATAGCCCATGCATAAATAAAACTTGTTGATGATCTGCGCTGCATAAGCCCCACAGATAAAAATACCTTTTTTTTTGGGTTGTTTAATACTAAGTTTCCATTTCTCAGTGGAAAGTAAATTAGACATTTAGAAGGGTCAAATGGTGTTTCACTGCACAATTACTAGGACTGCTTTTAATGGGTAGGTGCTCAGGCTGGACATGGTGGGACAGTGAAGAGGCTTGGCATCCTGAGTGGGATTTCATGTTTTGGCCAGGTGAATCACATCCTGTCTGACATGAATATGAGTAGCAAAATCTCTGTGGTCTTACCTGTGCTCTCCAGACTCAGTCTTTGAAGGAGACACATAGGGCAGAGAAGGATTTGCCTGTGCATTTATGACAAGTATAAGTGACTTCCTTTTTGCTGAAAAAATGGTGGCAGACTTTATACTGTAAAATACTAAGACATCTTCTTTCAAACCTACTCCCTTTGGCTTCTGCTGCTGTAGTCAAATGCTAGTTTAGCATGGGAGAGGGTAGGCAGGGAGGTGTGCTAAAACTCACTTCCCATGTCCCTTTTCCCCTTCGCCTGGGTGTCTGCTGGGGAATGTGTTCAGGAGGTGGCAGCAAGCATCAATGACACTCAATGACAGTGTGTTCCCGATCATCTGTGACCCATTTTTTTACCTCCATTGGCGACCATGAGTGATTGGCATGGGCAGTGAAGCTCATAACAGATGGCATGCCAAGGTCCAGTTGGTGCAACAAAGTCAGAATTAAGAATTTTGTGAGTTTGAGCTCCCAGCTTACATCATAAACCACAATTATTTTTCATTTATGGTTCCTAAGTCAGTAAATGGCTGAAATGTACTGTGGCTAGTCACATGCTGGTGTCCTTTCACAAAATCAAGCTGTGTAACTGGACAGTCTGTGTCAGATGTTTCCAGGCTTTCTTGAAATACTGGGAATAGTTCCTCAGAAATTATTTCCCCTTCATCCCCTGTGTGAATTCCCTCAGGGCAATGAGGTTTGTTCCTCTCATTCTTCCCGCACTTCAAAAAGCAATAATAAAGCAACCCAACTTTTTTAATCATGATGAGGAAAAATCCTTTTTTTTGTTTTTAAACATCTCTAGTTGAGACCAGGGAACGGCTTTCACAAATAATATAATCTAAGAGGAGATTTAAATTTTGATGAATAGGAAAGGTAGGAAATATAGAGAAAAGACACTTTCAAGAGCTGGTGGGCAAAATTGGAGTAGAACTAATTTTACTGCCAGTACATGATTGAAGTTTTCTTTTTTTCTAGAAGCATTTTAGTAAATCCATGACATTACCTAATGTCTGCACTTCTCAGCCTTTGGTGTCAGATAAACACATGACATCACCCAAAGTGGCAACTGGGTAATGGTTGTGCAGGATAAGTTTGTTTCATGCCGCTGGAGGTGTTTAGCATTTTGTTGGAATGGTGAGTGTTTGGGGGGCAGTGGTGAGCAGCGTGTGACATTTTGAGGGGCACAGATCGCAGCGGTGTGCGGTGAGGAGAGCTGTGGTCTGTGTGAGCTGTGCCCCTCGAAGCTGGGGGACAATCTGGCTGCAGCAGCCGTGGGGAGGGTGACGAGTGCCCATGGGGTGTCAGGGGTGCATTCCCCCTTTTGTCAGCCTATCTCCCAGGCTCTCCAGAAGCAGCGAGAACCAGGAGTTCTGACAGCTGCAAAATCCCCCATCCTGTGAAAGCCATGGAGGACATAGAGCAGGGGAGCTTACTGCAGCCATGAATGCCTGGGTCTCCAGTCATGGGGACAAAGAAAGTACTCTTCCTTTTTAGGAGCTGGGTATGAAATGAGTCCCTCTGTCCTCACACACATTCCTCCAGGTTGAGCCATTGGTGTGGTGCAGTTAAACATCTCCAACATGGCCTATGCCAGTCACATTTGCCTTTGAACATCATTGTCTGATTCACTCCAGTTTTGCTTATATTTCTCAGCATATCACTTCAGTTTGGCTTTCTGTTGTAGGACTGTGTGTACATCTCTTGAGGGTATATGTTTTTATTGCATTGTATTGTCTGCTTAGGCTTTTTTTCCTGGGATGATTTTTTTCTTGTTTTAATACAAAATAAATAAATCAGGAATGCTTATGAAAGCTGTGATGGTCCTTTTGATCTGGTGCTTCACATATGGGCACATAATTATTTATTAAAGACTTTTTTAATGCCCTTTTCCATTTAAGCTATAAAAAGAGAATATTAAAATTAGTAAATACATATTCATGCAAACTGTGGGCCAAATTCTCCTCTCAGACAGACCTGATTGATAGCAGCACGAAAGGAGATTGTGACCCCTAAGTCATAGCACTCTTTACACATGCTTTTCAGTATCTGTTCTGTCTTTATGAATGTTGTTTTTAAAGAATCATTGGAGATACTCAGATCTGGGAACCTCGCTTGTTTTTTCAGATCCTCCTCACCTTTTTCCAGCATTCCACCCTCCTGTACCAATTGATGCAAGACATCATGAGGGGCGCTACCATTACGAACCATCTCCCATTCCTCCTCTGCATGTGTGAGTATTCAGTGTTCCCCCTTGCTTCCTCAAAGAATGGACAAATACATGAACCTTTGCAATGCTTGAAACCATGTACCTGAAGCACTTTTCCAGTCTTTCCAAAGTGTGAGATTTACTTTTGGAAAGCATTGAGGTTATCTGTTCATAAAGCAAAAAACCCATGCTGGTACTTGAGGAATTCCTATTATAATAGGTAACTGGCAGAGGTTACCTGTGTCTTTTGCTGACATTTATTCTTTATTGTGTCATTCTATAAAGGCTAAATTAAAAAGTGCTGAGCCCTGTGAATACAGCCAGATAAACATGTATCTAATCTGTATTAAGCTTGGTTTTCTTCTTGGCTAAAATTTCCTTCCATGCCAAAGGTTTGTTTACAAAACAACCATTAGGTTGGTTTTCTTCCCTAGTGACTGCTATGAAGCATAATGAAATTTTTGGTAAATTTTCTTAGTCCCTGTTGTGTGCACATATAGGCAGTCGGTTGATTGATGGGAATGTCACCCAAACAAAATGGCAAATGTGATAGAGCACATGGTTTACACAAAGATAAAAGAAATGAATACCAGTGATAACATGCATAGAAAAGGGTGGTAGTGGTGAAATCCTGTAGAAATAAAATTTATCTTATTCCATATGGGGAGACAGGTATCAGCACTGCAGAATAAACCGGTGAATGTGTCCAGAAAACTGCTAAATACCATTA
This sequence comes from Melospiza georgiana, assembly GCF_028018845.1. NCBI lineage: Eukaryota > Metazoa > Chordata > Aves > Passeriformes > Passerellidae > Melospiza > Melospiza georgiana. The sequence continues at coordinate 53,412,489 of NC_080430.1, forward strand.
AAAATGGAGCCGAAAAGCAGGGCTTGGTGCTTCACTAAAAGGCTTGATGTATACATTTAATCATATCTACTAATCACCTCTCACACTGAGGAAATACAAGAAGAAAAGCACAAGTAATACTTTGAAGAATAATGCTAGTTGTTTAGATGGCAGATTGCTTTTCTATGGCTATTAGTTACAGCTGTGTAATTACATATATGCAGAAGAAAAATGAAGTTGTTTTAAAACAAGTCCTCCTCTGTGAGCAGAATTAATTGATATTAACAATCCTAACTACATGCCCAAGTACACACACAATATTTTACTAACAGGTTTTTTTTGGGTCAGTCTTCTATTACTGAATTGTAATTTCAGAGCAAATTTGCCTGGAGGTAAGTAATAAATCTGTGTTGCAGTCTTCTTGGGCATTAGAGGAAAAGTGGGTATTTATAGAATAAGAGAGCACAGAAATTTGTGATTTATTCCTCGGGGTTCCTCAGATGCATCACCATTTACACCACAATCTACCACATAATAAAGTACACTCAAATTCACGCTTAAATTTTCTGCTAAATACTGTTGTAAGCTGAAGGTGGCAGGCTCAGATAGTCATTACAGGGTAATCCTAGATTTTGCATTGCAGTCAATATTCTGCATGGATGGACGCTTTTGGGGTCAGCTGGGGGAGACGATCCTGCTCGTTCTGAAGCTAGTGGGGAATTTACCTTTCTCTCTGAATTGGGCAGGTGGGATAGGGAGTTTTAACCTGCATCAGCAGAGGACCATCATCCTAGACCCAAGTACTGCCCGCCAGCTTGGAAGAGGCTTCTGGAAGTCTGTGCCTTGTGGGACCCTTCCTGCATTTGCTGAGCTGAGCCCTCCCTGGGGCCTCAGTCCCATGAACCCAGTCCCCAGCAGCCCAACCCACAGCAGGGCTTTCGGCTGGGTAGACCAGTGTTACCTGCTTTGGGTGACTGTGGGAAATCAGGAGCAGTCTACACTGCTCTCAGTGCCAAGACTTCTGTAAGAGCCCAAAAGATGTTGAAAATGCCTCTTTCATACTTTGTTTGTAGACCCCAAAATCATGCTCCTTCTATGGAAAGGTGCCCTGCTGTGTGCTGTGCACCCCTGCTCCCTGATTAGGTGGTGATTCAGCTGGGCCCTGCAGAGGCAAGGAGGTCTTAGCCAGATATCATGACTGCAGGCAGCTGCTTTTGAAATATACTCTGATATCAGCCCAAGATTTAAGCTCAAAATTGCCTTTATATTGGCCATTTTCCCCCATTAACTTCTGTTGATCCTTTTGCTCATTTGGTTTATGTCACCATTGGAATGATGAGCTGTAGTGGACACTTGGGGCTGTTGTGGTTGATGTAATTAAACATAAAAAAGTAATTAAATATAAAAAGGTAATAAAGCAACTTCAAAAAAAGTCATTTAGACTTCAACATTTTTGAGATGTTACGGTTTGTCATGATTTTGCAGTTTTCAGGAAAATATATTAATGTATGTACATGTGAGGTAGGCACCCAGTGGTTTTCTTGCAAGTTTTACAGAGCCAGGTGTTAGAAGCACTTAGGATTACCTGGGATCATTTGGAGGCATTACTTGAACTGCTGTCCTAGTACCCATTAAAAAAAAAATAAAGAAGAAAGAACTGAGTTGAGAAGATATTTGAGAATTCTGAGAGAAAATGGCAAGAAACCAGTCAGGAAGCAAATGTTTACTTACAGCTTCAACAATGACTTCATTGTATGAGTGGTTTTCTCCTCAGCTTTGTAGTACTCTCAAGTCTGTGTATGTAATATAAATTAAAAATAAAATTTAAAAAAAGGCATAATTTTAGTTATCCAAACTCCTTGAAATATGTTCCAGAACCTGTCAAGCCTTAGTGGAATTAGTTTAGGTATAATACAAGTACAGAAAAAATGTGAGGAGGGCCTTGTCTGCATGGTACCTACAGTGTCTGCACATAATTTTGAACACTGGCCAAGTGAAAAAGAAAAAAGAAAGCAGGAATTTTAAAGATGTTTACAGGGCTCTTACGTACTTGCAGCTCTAAAAAGGTGTGTGTGTGTATATATATATATATATATATATATATATATGATTCTTATCGTTTAATTGCTGATGGTCAGAACTGTTGCATCTCAAATTTCAGCCTGGAGCTGAATTTTATAATTTGAGTTATAAACCCTTAAAATAAGGGTTTATGTTTATGATGGAATTGGTGACAGATGCTTATGTATAGTGGGACTAGCAGGCATTGCTGTAATTATGCTATCGTATCCTATCATTAAAGATTTCAATTGAAAGAGGTTTATAAATTGCTCTTCCTCTTAGATAAACCACCCTACATTAAGGCATCAACGATATGGTGCAGAATTAAATTAAAATCTCATAAAATGAAATATGTTCTGTATTAGCTGTTTGACACTTAATTTGCCTCTGAATGAGTAGAGGAAATCACAAATTAACCTGCCTTTGTTTTTCCAGCCATGGCTTATTACGTGTTAGAACAACTGCAATTACAGCCCAATAATAACCCCCAACCCTTATGAATATGTACTGAAATGTGTCACTTTGTGTTACCAAAACCTGTTAGGACTGTGTAGTTATCTTGGAATTTCTGCAGTACATCTCTGGTTTGTACTTCAGGAAGATGTATGCAGCTTGAGTTGTTCTTCAGCAGCAATGGATGAATGGCAGAATTGAGGCTGGGGCTTCTGTTTTCCTTTTATGATTGTGTTTTCTCAAATTCAGTTTAAAAAAATCCAGTACACTGTAATTCAGTTTTGCTGCTTTACATTGAACAAGGAGGTTAAATTGTGTGATTAACACCATATGATAAAAACAAACCAAAAGAAACATGGCTTTAGCAATCGCATTCCTTGTTTTGTTTTTCTTTGTTGTCTTTGTCCAGCTTTTTCCTAATTTTACTTATTTCCAAAACTGATTTCTAAAGTATGGTATTAAAGAAGGAGCTGAAGCTTATCTCTGTTTTGGTCATTGACATCTAGGTCATCAATTAGAGTGTAGTGGCTTTGCTGGTTGGTGTGCAGTGATTCAAAGTCATGCTGCAGATGAGGGTGATTATTTGAAATTAATACCATGAGCACGCTATTTTTCTTCAAGATCCAAATCACAGATTTGTTATTGGCTAACTCTTCCAGTTGCTTGATGTCTTTGTTTGGAATGAGAGTTATTAGCAGTGAACAGAAGAAGAAGCAGGATGTCTATTTTTATGACAGTGCAAGTGTAAATAACTTCACCGTCCCACAAGTTTTAAAATCTGTCTTAGCTAGGACAAGAGTTTTTATTAGTTAATTTAAAAGAACAGCTCCTAAGGCAGAGGCAAAATTCTCCTGATGGATTGAAATTCAGCAATTTAGGAAGCTATTGTTGGCCATGCATTCATTCCCATGCTTCAACCAAGTTGCATCAGTAGGTTTTTCCCAGTATGCTTCATTTCAAGGTTGAATTGGACGGCCTTTAAAGGTGACCTATTCTGATGACTTCAGGCACTGTTACTGTGGCTGTGGAGGGAGCACATTCCTGCAGAGATGAGGCAGGAGACAACAGTCAGGTGGTAAAATCAGCCACTGCTCTGGGGCAGTGGCTTGTGTAAATCCTGGAGTGGTAGATGCATGTGTTACAGGAGGCTAGGGGAAAGCTAAAGTTTCAGGGCTGAATGCATTACAAGATGCATCATGCATGTTTGAAAATACTCATCCCTTTAGTCTCCATCTCTTTCTGCCATCCCTTTTTGCCTTAGCTCTGGACTACACATGAGGAAGAGTGAGCAGGTAAATCTAAGGGAAGGTGCTCTCCATATGCTTACAGTCAAGGGAGAATGCCTTTGCCAGGAGGAAGTTGCATGGTACAGCTGGTATATTTTAGCTCCCTAGGATCAACAATATTCCGAGCTCCTTTTTTTTTTTTTTCCTAACAGCTGATTGAGACTGGCAAGTTTGGCACTCTAATGCCCTGAAATGATGCACGTGTGGATAACTGTGCATGGGCCTAACACGAGTGTCTTGAACAGACACTTTGAACTTTCTCAATGCTCTGGTACTAAACCAAAGCATGTGTTTTGCTTTCAGTCAGCTCCAAGTTGATAAAAAGGGAGTCTGATTCTTAGGTATGTTATTTCATATGTAGTTTATACACACATCAATTACACAAGGGTGGAAGGAAAAGCAAAGTCAGGCCCAGACACACAGCTTTCATCATCGTCTGATTTTGGACCATGCAGCAAAATAGGGGATATCCAAATGTGAGGAGATTAAAGCATATCCTTGATTATGGGAGAAACTGCTAGTCGCACATTTGATAGGATGTTTATGTTTTCCCAGCCTTGTCCCTGACATTATGAGTTTTCTTTCCATTTTCATTTCTAAGCTCTAATTTATTTTTTAAAATCTGAGTGTTTAAACCTCTTAAATCTTTTACCTGCTGCTTTACCTCAGTGTACCTCTAAGCTGTAGACTTGGCAAGGAGTTTGTCAGCTTGTCAGAGCATTCATTGATCCTTTCACAGTGGGAAGGAGAGCCCCACCCAGCATGAAAAACATCACTCATTGAATTGGCTTTAATTACTTTAAGACTTGGAATGGGTTTTATGGTTTAGCCAGGAGCCATCAAAGAAGAAAGGCTGGGAAGCTCTTGGGACATGAAAAGATGACTGTAGTTACAGCTTCCCAAAATTATCCGTGAAAGTATTTTCTTTAAACAGGAAGAAATCTTGTATTAAATGTGAAACACCCCAAGAAACCTGACTCTGGAAGTGAAGTGCAGCATGCAGAATAAGCAGCTGCTCATAGCCTGGAGGATTTTTATAGCAAGTCTCTGAGAAGGAATCAGCATGGTCTGGTGACTCGTTAAGGTTATACAGAATTTGTTACGTGCCACAGATATGCATGTTGTAGGCTCTGCAAGCAGCATGTATCCCTCTTTCCTTAGTGATTATTCAGGGAAGTAAAATACCAGGGCCAGATGCCCACATATAAACTTCAGCAGATAGTTTTCTTTCAGCACCAGACCTTTTACAAAGCTTGGGAATAGGAAGCTTCTGTCTAGGCTAAAACTGTGGTATCTCACTCAGTGTATAGTTCTGCATCATTTAAAATAGTGAATCAGTGTTTTGTTCATTCTTATGTAGTGGTATTTACCTTAAGATTTGCAGAACGTAAATTCTCCTTCGTTAGCTTTGTAATGCTTGCAGAGTGGCTTCAGATATCTCAAAGTGCAAAAAGTTTGGAAAGCAAATTAGTAGTGTCATATATTGAATTGCAGAAAAAAAGGTTAAGTGTTTCTCTTAAATTTTTGATTCTGAGCTACCTTTTAAAATAAAAGAAAGTAGGTTAAGATGTGGATAAAATAGTTAAATAGTTTTGATGTAGCTGTTTTATGAAAGTTGTTACATTCATTTGTTTAGGTAAACTGCAGTCTGAAGTTACTGCACAGTCATTTCAACTCTTCTGTATTTCTCACTGATTTGCTCTCTCTCTTCTAGGAAAAAGCAGTATTTAGGAAAAACGATCTTATTTAATTTCTGCTGAAAAATAAATTTTAGATCAAATAAGGATTCACTGCTAAAATCCATCCCTGTTTTAAGCCAGCACATTTACATGAAAGTCAACAGAATTGCCTCTAAGCACACCAGATTACATTTGGTTCACATCATTCATCTGTTTCTGTGGTGGATAATACTTTGTGACATAATCATTTTCTCTGGAGTAGCTAATTGTAATGCCAAGGAACTACAGATTTATAAAGGAGAAACAATAGCAGCAGATAAATATTGCGTTAACAGAGGCTCTTTGTTCTTTTTATGCAGCCAACTTGATTTCGGGCTGTCTGGGGAAGTTGCAGCACTTGAAATTAGGGGAAAATTATGGTGAAATTTTTAATGTAGAAAGAAGAGCTTTTAAAATGTAATAGTTTGTTTTGTTGAAAATTCTTGGTAGAAAGTTCCCCCAAATCTTTGGTTCATGATTTTTTTTTTTTAATGTTGAGAAAAGCACTCGAGTGGCAGGAGCCCCCAGCCCTAATGAACAAGATGTGCCACCAGTGGCTGGCAGCTGGCTGACCACCTCTCTTCAGCTCTCTGCAGTAGGAACAATGCCTTGTGATGCAGGGGAAGGAAAAATTGGGAAAAGCCCTTGGGAGCACTTCCCCAATGGTATAAAGAGGATCGGTTGCCTCCTCCCCACCTGATACACAGAGAGATACAGGTTTGTCTGGTGGAGCCCAGTGCAGCAGATGGGATTCTTTAGGAGGTTTTTATGAATGAGGCTGTTGCAGAGGAGCAGTTCCAAGGTTTATGGGCAGTGAGGAGTCTATCAGCACTGGCCCTAAGCTGATTTACCCCGTCTGGGCAGTTAACAGTCCTGAGATGAATTCTTGGCTGCCAGTGAGAAGTGGTTCCCTAAGGCAGGCTTTCAAACCAGTGTGAATTAAGGGATGATGGAAGCAAAAAGAATGGCCAGCAAAGCTATGCCTCAGGTCACTGTTCTATGTAACATTTTTCTGTAAACTGAGGAATAACTAGACATGATTACAAGTTGTTTGGGTGCTTGCTGTGAGCAGATGTGTATACAAGTGGGGAAATTTGTGTGTGTGTGCATGCATCCTCTTTACATAATAGGGTGGAATGTCTTTGCTTACATTTGTCATAGACTGAGTAATTTTAAATCTCTGCACTTAAAACTAATGCAAGGAACTACTCAGAGGCTGAGAAAGATGGAAGATTAAAGGTAAAATGTTAACAAAATGCTTAGAAAAAAAATGTTCAATGGCAAAACCTTTGAGAACATGTAGATCATAACCTTAATTTAACATTTAAACAAAAATATATAGAATAGCTGCAATGCTTGAGTTCTGCTGCTTGAAATTTCAATTATCTCATTCTGTTATCAGCTGCAAAGAATGCAAGCTCTAAATATAGTGCACATTCAAAGGCTCTGAGCCTGTGGTTTCTCGGACAAAATTCCTGTGTTCTTTGTGCTGTAGTCAGCAGTATTAGTTGAGTGAGCAGATATTGACTGTGGTATTCACGTGCAGTGAACCAGAAGCAAGCCAACTCTATAGAGGCTGCTGTCAAACTTGTTGCAGTAGCCTGTGAGGTACTGGACTGTGACAGACTCCTTTTTTTTCAGCACAATTCTTCCACTCATGTTAAATCTTGCTTCAAAGAGAGCTGAAATGTTACAGTCTTAGTGGGGATTTTTCTTTATTCTTTTTTTTTTTTATTCTTTTTTTAAAGTGTACCTGTGAGATTCCTGTGTTGTGAATTGGAAGTTCCCTAAAGTTAGAGTAGGTATAAACTCCAAGAAATGTGAGTGATGAGTAGCATGTGTTAGAAACACAGAGCATCTTCATCACACTCTCTCACTGTCTTTCCCTGACTTAGACTCCATCCTCCCCCAACAAAGACATCAAGTCCTAGAATCTTTGGAGTATGGATTGAATGTAGTTGGCACTTTTTCTTCCCCAAAGGATAAAAAAACAGAAGTTAAATGAACACCTTGTTTTTGGCACCACCTACTCATCCTACTGTATTTCTTATAGATATATGTATGTGTGTGTGTATAAGTCTATATTTTTTTACATATCTGTAACAAAACATAGGCTGTCGTAGCTGTGCATCTGAGGTGTAGGAGACTAACTAGCTGTTCCTTGCATATTCTGTGTTGTGTGATGCTAGATAAAACCCCCCATGATGCCTAAATTTCGCTAAAAGTGTTGTGTTTTGTGTTCAATGGGATTTTCATCACTGTGCCTCAGGCCAGGCTGAGCTATCATTGATGACTGATGTTATTGATTGATAGAGGAAACAATCTAAAGAAAAATGTTATTTTGTTTGATTGTTACTTTTAGGATGCATGACCAAGAAATGGCTTGGGACTTTATTTCAGAGCAATGTTTATATTGAAGCTGGGCCCCATGAAGTTGCCCCTGAAAAGCAGGTGGTTTATCCCTTCCAGCACCAAATGTGTAGGTCTGAATTTACAGTAGATTATGCATTTACGATCAGCTTTATGGGTGCATTGGCAATTTTCTGGAGGCTCTGCAGAGGTTAGACACAGAGGCAAACATCCTACAGCCCATGAGTCAGGAGTACAAAGTTCCTGAAGGAATTAACTAACCTATCATCTTCTTGAAAGCATTATTTATGAGGTGTTGTGACCATTGATGTTAAGGATCAACAGAAAATTAGGGAGTATTTCACATAAGGGAGAATTTCTAAACATATCAGATTTAAGTGGCTATCTCTTTAAAGATACACATCTTTCAGTCCTGTATCTCCTGTTGAAATTCAGCCTAGATTTATCATGCCTTTTCCACTGGCCCGTGGAAGAAAAGATTGATAGTCTAGTCCAGTTTATAGAGGCCACCAACGCAAATAGCCCCATTTAACAACACTGTAGACAGATTTGGCAGAGAGATCAGTAGCTGAATGACCAGGGGCAATCAGGTGTTCTCTGCTTTACCCTGGAAGATCACTATCAGTGTATATCATCAAGACAGTACCAAGAAAGCTTGTGTAGCCTGCCTCTGTCTTCCTTTGCCTCGCTTGTTCCTTGGACATCAGGCTTCCATCCTGACTCCTTTTCTGGGAGCTGTGTTTCTACCCCTGTGATGAGACTGAATTGCAGAGATGCTGAGGGAGCAAATGTGTAGCTTGTGCAGGTGTGTTCCAAGCTGGCCAGGTTGTTCCCCTTAGGGTTTTCATTTACACACCCAGCTACCTACTCTGTTTAGAGAACTAAAAATGATTCCAGCATAAAATGCATTTACCTTGAAAATTTCAAAACTGAATTTACTACTTTAAAAAAAAATTATGCAGCCAGAATATTAATTTCTTTTATGCTTGTTGTTCAAAGTTACAGCATTGCCTGGGAAATGCTTTTAACTCCAGGTTTTCACACAAATAGAACAAGAATAGCAGTGTGAGGAATTTCTCTCTTGATTCTTTTGATGGCTGTAGTTTTCCAGCCATTATATATTTACCATTTGTTAGGACTAACTTGTACTGTGGACTGTGTAGCAGCAAAATGTCTTTTGGTGCTTGCAAGATCAAAAAGGTGGCCTGACAGAGACAAGACTTCTCAGCCTGGCATAAGAATTGAATGTTTTACTGATCTCCTCTGGTTGCACTTCAGCCAGCTCCCATACCTGGACCTTTGTTACTGGCAGGGAAATACAAGAAGGGGGCTGTTAGCAGAATATCTTTCTTTCCCTCTTTTACCTTAGCAGAATTCACCTTTGATATAAGTGGTGCTTCATATACCTGTGAATCCTACTGCTCTCCTGATTGTTGGTGCTGATGTGTGACTTGCACACCTGCTGTTGGAGGTGGTGTTTGGAGGATGGGAGAAGCTTGAAGTTGTGCTTTCATAAGGTCACCCCTTGACTCCAGCCCTGGGTGCAGCATAAATATGTACTGTACAGCTGATATTGTCACTCAGGTGCACTCTCAAAATGGCTTTTCTTTCCCACATCATGTATTTGTCTAGGGGAAAGGGGGGGAAGATGCGTATCAGAAAATAATCTGTGCATTTTATATAGAAATGTATATATGTAGAATTTTATTCAGGAGTTTCTGTAGATTTGTATAATCTTTTTTTTTTTTCCTGCTGCATGTAGTTTTAGATGAGAAATTCTAGCTGATACTCTATTCAGTAACAGTCACTAATCCCTGTGAATATCAATTTTGGGCTGTCTGTTGATGATAGTACAGAGGTTTCAAGCAAATCCAACCGTACCTCAACAGAAATGATTAATGCTGAACCTTCATATCACTGTTTTGTCAGGACTGTAGTTCTGTAAAGTTAGAATTTTAGTCAAATGTTCCCTTCACAACCAAATATGCATAGCAAGTGCAATAGGAAAAATATTCAGTTCCTGAATTTCTTTTTTGTTATTGCTGACTTGGTTTTGTTTTAAACAGTGAAGTTATTATTTTATTATATTAAAAAAATTAAGAAAATATTTTTTTCTTCCCCAAATTGCAGTTTTGTAATATTGTGAACATATCTTACAGTAGGCATTGGAAATGAAAGGATTTGTTTTGGTTTGGTTTTGAATTTGGGGAAAGAGTGTTTCTTAGCATCACAGAACCAATGTTGAGGACAGCGTTCGCTTGAGGTAATGTGAGAAACTTTCAGGTGCTTTATCAAAAGAAGGAACACCTGCCTTAATGAGAGGAAGGAGTCAAGGGAAGAAGAGAAGCTAAAATTGCCTGTAACGGTAGTGAGCATAGTGTTCTTGAGTTTGAGGTATGGAGGGTTTAGACAAATCATAAGTGAATGAATGAGATGAGGAGAAAGGCTCCAAAGTACTGAAAGTGATAAAAGCTTCATTCTCTAAAAACAAAAACCCACTAAATTATGAGCGCAATAACACATTAATTAAAAATACTGTTTTTCAAGAGAACAAAGTGTTTGTGAGATTCATATATCAGTTAATTTCAAAATTTAATTTTACTGTCATGGGTCATACTCATAATGAGAAAAACTTCCCATGAATCGCGCTTGAGTTTTTTTTGAGATTTAGGACAAGCCTCAAGCTCTTCCTTCTGGTCAGATAATCCCCCTGGTGGATGCAGTAATCTAGTCCTCATGCTGTGGGAGTGGATCCTAATTAGCAATGCTATTTTTTCACAGAGAGTATTGCTGCACACAGGCAGAAGCACCCTCTGCATGCAGAGTGCATCCTCTTCTCATCTGTGAATGGTAGAGAGAGAAATGAGGAGTAATTGTAGAAATCATTTTAACTCTCTTAGCTTGGTACCATTTTGCTATTTTTCTTCTTCTCCCAGTCATGCATGCATGTATGTATGTACTTTCTCTGTCCTGCCAAGGTTATCTTTAAAGATCTACAGGCATTTTCTGAGTGTTTTTGAACCAGTTCACTATTTACCGGTATATTGCTTTTATAGAGGTCATCTTTGATGACTTTTTTGTCATACGCACCCACTGAAGTTTCAGTGTACTCAAGCATTAGAAAAGCCACTATTTGAGTGTCTTTGTTTTCTTTGTTGAGCTGTTTATTTTGCTTTCTTCCCACACAGTTCCCTGGCCTCGCTCTGACAACTGCTTTTCTGCATGAATTACATTCCTCGGGGCCGCAAGTCTCCTAATTCTTCCAGTCGATTTGATTCCTGCCTGTGTGATTAGTCCTCTGCTCCAACACAGTTGGTCTTTGCCAAGCAGGCTGCTTGCTAAGTGCCTTTAACATGAAGACCTAACTACATTTTTTAACCTCATTAGTGTGTAGGGCACTGCTTCATTCTGGCTTAATAACATGGCCACTATTGAATCATCACTTGCTCTAAAACGGGTTACAAAAAGGTTACCTAAGTTGTCTGTTTTTCTTTTTGTATGACTGTGCTTTTGGTGGGTAAGTTTCTTTCAGCTCATGTCCATTATTTAGCATATAAGTTGCTTTTTAGGAAGGAGATTCTACTGAGGTAGATTTATGATGTTAAGAAATTTTATGTTTGTATGTTCAAAAAGAAACTCAGCACCTATTTGGAAATAGCAAAACTAAATTGTAAAACCAGTAAAAAAATGTGGGTTTGGAAGAAAATGGGAAGAAGGCTTGGGGGAAAAATTTCCTACTTGTTTCAGCTTTAGAATTATAAAGACTTCATCCTCACCAGTTTAAACACAGGCTTTTTACTATAATGCTGGATTTACAGCAATGCAGCCACAGTCTGCATGGCTTCACTTTGTCTTGTGGGTTCAATTTTTAGCTGAATGTATTGCCACTAAAATTTATTTCAGTTGCAGTTGTGTATAAACTTGAAAGGAAAAGACATTCCTGGGCTTCCAAATGTTGTAAAGGCAGTAGAAAAGTTTCCTAAGAAGATGGTTTCACCGGGGAGCTGGGGGAAGAAAGGAGGCAGTGGGTCACATGCCACTTGTGATGGTGCATTTGTGCAGTTGCATAGCACAGCCACTCAGAGGGTGAGACTTCATGATTAATGGTGTTTATTCTTGACAGAAGCCTCCTTTATTTATCTGCAATACAGTTTAGTGATTTTATCAGTCACCTGAATGAAAAATATTCAGTCATACCAATATTGCAGTGTAAATTGAGTAGAGTCACTTTTTATTATATCTTTCAGCCTTATCATCTGCACAGTAATTTTCTAGCAGGGGTTTGATATAGAATGGCTGGATTTAGCTGTACTTGACACAAAGCCTCTTCAATTTCCTCTAAAAGTTCAGGCTACTCTTAGAAATGTGTATATATATATATATATATATATATATATAAATATATATTAAAAAATATATAACTCTCTTATCCAAGCAATTTCAGTATTCGAAAGAATAAAGATAAAATGCGCAAACCTGGATGTAAGAAATGTTGTTCATATGAAAACATCTAATAGCTCTGAAGGCAGTGGTGAAATGCTCTTTAGTGTTTAAGCTTGTGGCTTAGTGCAGTTCTTTTTGCATGGCTACGTAGTCTGACTTTCTTCTAATCAATCATCATCCAACTCCAATCAGCATACAGGCAGAGCCTATCGTTCATCCTGGCTGTAATTTCAGAGTTGAGGACTATAATGGCCACATACAGCACATTAGTCACTGCGATAACAGCTAGTGGCACTCCTGACGAAGGGGGAGGATGGGGAAGAAGGGGAATAAAATTCTTCTCATTCTCACAGTGCATTAGTGAAATAGGAGCAAATGTTAAACAAATGTTTATTCAATTAGCTGGCTTAACAGCATTAAGTGTGAGAAAGCTTCTGACACTCCTTTGACCCACTTTTTCTGAGAGAGGAGAGGAGCGGCAAGGGAGGCAAGAAAGGGGTACATTAATGCAGCCCAGATTTATATATGTCTACATACTGATATGGTGGTGTCTCTGGTTAAAGACTGGAAGGGATGTCAGGCTCTGCCTGTAGCCTAGAGGAAGCTAAAATTTGAATAGCAAATGGGACCACCTCTAGAGCATCAGAGGAGAATTGCAGAGCAGAGAAGTTTGCTATAGGAATGCAGTTGGTAATTTCACTGCCCACTCTGTTATTACTAACAACAGATAATGAGTTGGCTGTAGAGCTTTTAGATTTTCCTGCTGTACTTTGTAGTACAGCATAGTTTGAAAGAGAAATAGTGTGTGGAGGTCCATGGCAATCTTATTCAAATAACACTTTCTTGTCCTGTGCATCTATTTTATGTGCATGATGATGATTTCTACATCAAATGCAACATTGCTTCGTTATCCTCCATCTTTTAATGTACAAGTCAATACATTACATTTACACAATACATTACATTTACATTTACATCTATGAACTTGAAACCAGCTGAAGACAGGAGAGGAAAAATTTACCAGCACTGGGGTTGGGCTGTCCTGTGAAAGTATAAAGTCTTAGTTTATTTATGGTTCAGTGCAAACTCAGCAAAGGAAGGCAGTGCCTGGATAAGGTTCTAGCAGAAGCAAGAGATGGAAATCACATGTTAGCATTACTTTTATTTACTGTTTACATTACTGCAGTGTCCAACAGCTCTGTGCAGGATGGGAGCTCTGCTGAGTGTTGTGCAAATAGAAGGAGCTCTGCCAGGAAGAGCTAGCAGTCTTTGGCAAAGGAACTCTGGTGAGTCAGCTCTGATGGCCTCAGGGTTTACCAGCCCCAGCTGTTTCTTCACCCTGGGGATTATCCCTTCTCCCTCAGCAGGGTGGTGTGCCTTTGCTCCATTTACAGTCTCACAGCTTTGCTCTGGCCTCCTGAAACTGGGCAATGAAGTGGCCAGAGGCAGAAATGTTCTGCCTGGGAGGGGCACCAAGCTGGGTACTCGGAGGCTTACACAGCTGCCACAAAATTTGCCAGAAAACCTCTGGTAGAAGCCTAGAATGGGCAAGTGGCATTTGCAGGGAGTAGTTATTGCTGGTTACTTTTCTCTATGTTTGCCTTCTTTGTACAAGCAAAGAATTGCCAGGTAAATGCATAAAGTCGTCTCCCAGTCACTGATTTCTTGCAGCATCCTGAGAAGGACTTGGAGAAAGGAGAGGAAAGCTGGGATGCTCTGTACTGCAGAGGCCAAGTGGACAGTGTTTCAGAGCAGTGCAGCAGACAGTTCCCAGAGCAGTGACAACAGGAGGCAGCAACAGTGGTGGGTGGATGGAAGAAGAAAAGGAGAGGCAGGTGCGTGTGAGGAAGAGAGCAAGAAGACTGGACTTGAGAAGTACTGGGAGCCCAGTAGATAGTTTTATTTTCATTTTTCATGATGAAGGAAATTAAACAGTCAAAACTGTGTCAGCATACACATTTAAGTAATGCATGTCAAGACTCCCAAGTCAAGACTGTATCATCTGAAGCAGCAGTTGCTTGCTGTAGTCACTGCAGGTGTTACTGTGGAGTGAAGGTCACCAGTGTTACAGCTGACCTTATGTAAACAGCTTTGTGTTAAATAACAGAATGAATATTCATTGCTTTTCATGACATAAACTATTCTTGAGGAAATCCACAAGCTGATAGTTGGGTTATTTATGAAGTCTTGTAAGTAGCAGTATATATAAAAAACCTGAATCTATGTTCAGGCAGTCCATCAGTTGAAAAATAGGAATACAGTCACTGACTAAGGATTTAGTGCTTGATTAATGTAGTCAATTTTTAACTGTAACTACATAATGTTAACACTTCCCAAAGAAGGAAAGGGGAACCAGAGTAATATTCTTTTGCTGTCGGTCAATGCCTAATTGTCGTGCAGATTTCCTCAACCATGAACCTCTCTTGTGCAGTCATTTTTTTTTTTCTGCAATGATGCCTTTTAACTTTTTGTGGGAGAAACTTTTTATTCTAACCCCATGTGAGGTTATTTGTATATTTTAGGAATTTACATACCAGAACTGCACACATTTTGTAAGGCATTGTCCTTGCCTCAGTGAGGAAATATTTGTAACATGGGATCTCTTGATGTGATCTTCCCACTGAACTGATACTGAACATTTTTGAAGTGCTTTACTACAGTTTTAAAGGTGGGGAAAGAGTGGATCAGGAAGACAACAAACTTGTACAAGGTGGACAACAGATAAATAATGGAAACCAAACCAGAGCCTGTCTACCTTAAACCTGATCTACCTTCTATGTGGACTATGTAGGCATGAACCCACTCATGATTTATTTGTACATGTATCTACTGAATGAAAGTTTGCTACCAAATCAGATTCTGTTACCTACTTCCCTATACTGACTACAGTTCCACTGTGAATTTTGGAGGAAAAGTGAGTAAATATTCACTAGGTGTTGAAACATGGAAAATTATACAGGAAATCAAGAGTGTTCTTTGTTTTAGGACTTAAAAAACATGCTCATGTTCTCCTTTTTGTTCATTTCCACCATTCAAAAAATATAGCTAACAGTGCTTAGTCTTTTGCAGCACTTGAGCTGTTTTATATGAAATGTGCTCTGACATTTCCATATATTCAAATAATTCTTAAAATGTTCATAATTACTTGCTTAGTTTTCCTAAGTCCAAGAATGTGATAATAGCAGCTTTGAGGCAGTGAGTGATTCTAGGAGAATAGAGTGCCTGTTTGAAGCTGGAATTTCTTAAAAATAATTAAGTATTAAAAATTATATTATTGATTTCCCATAGTATGTGTCTGTAGGTTTGATTGTTTACCAATTCAATGAGAAGTGAAAAAAGAACTGTGACTTGCATTTGAAAAATGCTCAGTGCTGGCCTCAATCTCCTTACATTGAAATCTCTTTTATTAACACAAAAACCTTTTATTAGCCAGTTGTTGGCTGCTGGTGCTGAAGGGTCAGTCTGTACAAGCAACTATGGTATTAAATAAACAATAGAAATTTAACATGGGAGATATTACCTAAGGAATTGAGCCACATGCTTTAGAATAGGAGTCACCACATACCAAGAAAGTCCTTGTTTGTTCATCTCCCAGGTTCTGCTAGAAATAAGTGTTAATGTTTTGTGGGCAGACATCAGATGATTATTGCAGGAAAAAAAAAAAAGAAAAGGAAAAGATAAAAGAAAAGTATCATAGGCAGTTTAATGAGTTTAATATTTTTCAATTCTCCAGGCAGGACTGAATTGAACAGGTATCAGAGAAACAGTGTGGATATCATTGGTATGAGAGTTATGCCATCAATGCTTGCTCCAGCATTGAATAACGTACTGTTAAATGATTAAATATCGAGGTTTGAACTTTGACACGTTCATAATATAACAAGATGGATGAAAAGGCAATAATAAATTAGGTTATGTTACAATATTTCATCCCACTTCGTTGACAAGCTTTGTTCTGTGAGATAGATTATTGTTCCATCTGTAACCTCAGCTCAGTGTCATATTTACAATGTTATAGTTAAGGATCACTTGCTGTTTTCAATATAAATGTATTTTTCAACAGATTCATAAAAGAGCCATTTAAAATTTTATCAGGACAAAACTTGGCATTAAGATTTCCAGTCCTGGAGTTATAGTTTCCTTTAAAATGCGAAAGAGCTTAAATCACCTTCTTTTTTTTTTTTTTTCAGATAGGTTGTGCTTAGAAGAGGTTTATGTCCAAGCACAGCTTAAAGTTGTTTGGAAACCATTTATGGCAGATCTCTAACACCAAACCAACCTCAAAAATAGTAGTCCAGCTTTTCCTGTGGCACAGACCTTTGTGGCTGTTCTGAGTGTCTTTACATGTGCTTCCAGAAAACATTGCTATTGAAGAATGCCTGTGATAAGTGGGGGGTTGTACTATGCACTGAAATTTTCACACTTGCAAGAGATAGAAGAACAGGGACAATTTTCACTGTATAGATATTTTGGCATGTATTAAAGCAGTTCAAGCACTGCAAAGCAAGTAAGTACCCTGAGGCCACTAATTGGCAGTAATTGTCTTGAGTGGCCTCACTGGAGACCTCTTCCAGCACCTCATGCATTCAGGAATTCCTTCTTAGCTGAGCTGCCTGACCTGTGTTGAGAGTAGTGCCAGTTTGTGGTCCTGCTCCTGGCTGAGCTCAGGGTCTGCACTGCAGGGAGCTGTTCTGGATAGAGCCCTCAGAACCATGGTGTAACTTGTCTCCTGACCTGTCTTTGTCCCTGTCTCCTGCTCCTGACTGGCCCAACCCAGACCTGGTTTGTCACTTTGCCTTGTCTCAGGCTCGTGATTGACTCTGGTCACTCAGCTCTGGTGGCATGGAGTGCGTTGCCCATGGGTGGCTCCTGGCTTGCCTTTTCTTAGGGAGCAGCTGGACTTTGCTGCCCCCCAGCACCCTGAACTGGGTCTCTTTTCTTTCCATCCCCCCTCCTCAATTCCTAACTCAGTTACATGCACGAATCCACATAAGATAGTTTCATGGACTTTGGGATCATCCTCTAATCCCATTAGTTGAGCGTTGAGAGGGTGGTTGAAAGGACCCAACAGTCAGCAAGCTCTGTGCTGGCTTACTTCCCAGGGACTTTCACCTCTAGTCATAGCCACACAGCAACATTTCACCTCGAGTTAGCTGTTACATGAGTACCAACGAAAGGGATGGGATTTGAGTTTGGGCAATCCAGTCTTCCTCTTTGTAAAACTGACAAATGCTTAAGTACAGAAAACAGACTGAAGTATGTAATAGGAGTCTCTGTATCTCAGATTTTTCTGCTGGTGGAAGGAATGTGTGATCTTTTCAAGATAATACTAGGTAATGATCTGTGCATGCAGATAATTTTGAAATATGTATAACTTGCTCATGCTTGCCTCATCAGCTCTCAGATTCCCATGATCTTCCTTCACCTGTTAAAAAAGGGCTGTATGGGCTGAAAAAGGAATTGCATTTGATTCAGTTTTTGTGGTGGTTAAAATCTAAACCTACTGCTAGCCAGTCTTCTTGTACAGAGTTCATCTATTGAAGCTGTAAGCAACAAAACAAAATGACACTGTTTTCATGAGTAATAACCGAAATCCTACGGATAGCTCACCTGTGGTTCAGCAGTGGTCAGAAAAAAACCCAATTTTTTATAAAAAGCAGCTTCACACACACTGCGATTTGCCCTACAGCCGATGCAGTTCACAGCTGCTGAGCTGGTGTAACTATGTAAGTTTTTAAGAGTGTGCAGACACCTCTGCAACAATTCATCAAGGAAGTGTCATGACTAATAGGCAAAAATACACCTGTTTGTCCTTACAGTGATCTCCCTGCCTCGGCATGTGTGTGCCATTCACGAGCTGAGCAGTTGAGATTCCCCAGAGCATCGGACCTGGGACACGAAGAAACTGGGTGTGGGTGGGGAGTGGGAAGTCCTGTGTTACATATGGAAGCTGCGTGGCACTCATGATATTTCAGCACCTTTGCAGTGAACAGGAAGGCCTTCTAGACAGGAAGGGGGAGATGCCTTCACAGCTAGCCCTGTTCTCTGTTCCTTCTCATTTACCTCAGGGTTGTAGATATAATCAAGGTTACCGAGAAAATAATAAAATCATCCTAATGTGCCAGGATAAAAATTAGTGGTGAAACACAGACACAGGATCTTTTTTACCTGCACACCTGGGGACCTTCAACTAGGTCTTGAAAGTGTGATCAGCTTTGTATGAAATTTGAATTGCGTTTGCAGGGTCTCTAGAAGTAGACACATAGATCCTGATTCAGAAAATATCATACATCTGCTTTGCTCCCTCCCTTAAGTGGTTGGACTATGTTGTATAGCAGAAGAACCCCTGCACTGGAGAAAATGGAGGGCAAGTTCTGCTTTCCCATGGTTTACAGGCAAGGCATAAATTGTCAAGCAGTATCACTGAAAATCTCCTTGCCTCTTCTCATGGTGAAGCCTCATTGCATCCCATGAAGTAGCCTCAGACCCAAGACAGAACTCCATTCAACAGGATGCATGGCTAGGTTGCAGGATGCTGTGCTGAAGGGTCCTGAGTTTGAAGGAGAGTCCCAGCTTCTTTCCCTGCTCATGACAGTGTGGACTAGATGACCTGTAAAGGTACCTTCCAATCCAAACCATTCTATTATTCTCTACATGTGAAATAAAAATCATGGGGATGGACTGCCACCCACATCTGGAGATTTGATTTGTTTGTCACTGAATGAGAATGTGCAGAGCCACTCCTGGGCTGTATGGGCTGTACTTTTTGCTGCTTACAGGACAGAGGTTATTCCAACAATGAGGTTGCAAAGCAGCAGTAAGGGTGTTTGGCATCACCCTTACTAAAAGCTGCATTTTAGTTTGAAGGATGGAGTTAATACTTGTGGAAGATGTTCACAGTGAAATTTAATTACAGAGGGAAAGGAAGGATATGTGGTGTTTATTAGAATAAATCAGGATGACTCAAATTGTAGGCCTGAGAGCAGATGAAGAAGGCGTGAGGGAAAATGGGTCTGTAGGGAAAGGGGAGTCTGGGAGCACAGAGGAGGTAGAGAAGTCCAGACTGAAAGTGAGCACAGAAGTTAGCAACATGTTAAAATCAGATGCTTGAGAGAAATTAGGTAACATCAGAGTCCAGAGCTGGGAATTCTTTGTGGAATCTGATGACTCCTTATTTCTGCCTGAGATAATACTGTTTATATGCCTGCTGTTGATTGATGTTACCCAGGTTAGTGTCCTTTCCCTAGCATCCTAGGAAAACTGAGGAGCTTAGAAGAGGAGAGAGAGAAAGAGGCAGGGCTGAGGAGGAGAAGAGCAGCTGAGTCCTGGTGTCCTTGAATGGCTCTTGCAGGATCTGGAGGCAGAAGCTGACAGCCTGGCTCTTAATCTTGCTCCTGCGGCAGCATCTGGCTGTTGGCCAGCTGGAGAGTGAATCACTGAGGCCGATACAGACTTTCAGCCTTCTTGCATAAACATTTAAAGAGAAAAGTTCATTTAAACATAAATGCATAAGCATTTAAACAGAAAAGTTCAATATGCACCAGATAAGGCCAGGGTCCCAGCCTGTCTGCATGCTCTTCGTGTTTCTAAATATGAGTTGGGATCACATTTAGAAAGAATTTCTCGTAAAATGACATCCAGACTTAGTTTCTTTGTTACTCTTGTGTTAAATTTGCTGTACTTCTATATTTTCCTCACTGCCAGGATAGGAAATTCACTCTGTAATGTGATACCCAGCTGTAGTACTTTTCCTTCCTACATCACCACGATTTTTGAAGCTCTTGCCAACCAATCTTGGCCTCATAGGGAATCAGGAGACAACGAATATTTTACATCTGGTGTGGTTTCATAGTACCAAGGTAAAAGATGCACTTCCACTGTAAAACAAAAAGTTCTCTGAGGAAAGGAGATGTCTGGTTTGCACAGTGGTGGAAAGTAGCTTCTGGTTTCAGGTTCTCAGTGCATTTCAAATATGTTGAAAGCATGATTAGCGAGTGGTTTGGCTTTATGTGGGTCTTTTGCTCAGGTGCCAGACTGCACTGTTGGTACCTGCTGCTAGCACAAAATGCAGCTCCCTAACAAACTTTGGAGCTAGGAGGTATTTTCATACAGGAAGGCTAAACAGGCTTACCTTGCAGAAAGCTGTTGGAGGGCAAGAAACACAAAAAAGGTCAGATGGGAAAGGGAAAAGAGGGAGAAAAACACATCAGGAGAAATCTTCATTCCTCAGATTTTACAAGCCCTTATGGATTTAGTGGCAGGGAAGCTGGCGTCATGTTAGGAATTCATGACTTTGATCACTGTCCCACTCACATGCTTGCATTTCCAAGCTGATGGCAGGGCAGAATTGGCTCCTATGTAAGATTATGTTCTGTTGGCCTTTTAGGTGATGACAACTACCTCCATTGATCATGATATGTGTATGTTAAAGGCAAAAAAATACATTTCTTGTTTGATTACTCTTTGTAAGCCAACAGCATCAAAGGAACAGGCTGCCCTCACTGCTCTCACAGCTGCTGCCTGTATCTGTGCTGTATATATGCTAAATTAATTGGAAAAACAGGGACAAAAAGGCATTTAGTTCGGGTCAGCCAGTTGGACTACAGCAAATGCATGACAGGCTTAATCATTGTCTTTTGCCAAAGAGCAGGTTGGCAAGGGCAGGCACTCCAGCCCCTTGTGATGAAATTTGAACTTTTTCCAGTGCCTTTGGAGATGGGATGCTGTGAGAGAAAAGTCTCCAAGCAGAGCCCAGACACTGTCCTATCGACAGGGTGGGATGATGGGGAGGTTATGGCGGGTTATTTGTCTTCTGTCAGCTTTAAGCCTTGGTTCATCGCACATAGCATGAGAGGGCACCAAGCTTTCCCTTCACAAAAATGATGCAGTTAATTAATGGGGTCTTGATAAAAAACATTGGTCACTGGGGCCATACTAAAAACACACATATGCAGCATTTTTTCTTACTCTGCCACCATGTTCTGTGCATTTTTCATGGGAAGGGGCAGCAACAGCAAGAAAAAAATGCTCCAAAGAACCCATCTGTTTTAATGGCTTGCAAAGTTTGGGACTCCTGAAGTGATTTCTGTATAAACATGCCATCTTGCACTTTAAGAAAGAGTAAACTGTCAAATGAAGGGCATGGTTGCAGGTGTGGCTCTCAAAGCTCCTTTTTCAATAGGCACATGGTTTTGAAGATGTAAATGATTCTGAATCTCAGTATGTATTTCATATTGCAGTAAGAATTACTGTGTAATACAGTGTGCATATTTTGCACTAATTGAAATTATTTTCTCCTTAACTCCTTGGGGAAAGGTATTGAGGTGTGTAAAGATTAAACCAAATATAAAGTCATGGTAAAATTGGTCAGAAAAATGTTGCTAATAATGGGGACAGAGAAGAATTAATTTCCCAACCTTTTTCTTTCCAGGCAGTTGACTTCAGTACATGTGCAACCCAGTTGTTATTCTTCAAGAAACAAGTGTTTTACCTTTATAGTATTTTTCTTTATTGTATAGATAACCTGGCTGGTTTTGTTTTTCTTCCTTTTGTTTCTTCCAGGCCTTCTGCCTTATCTAGTAGCCCAACATACTCAGAGCTTCCATTCCTTAGAATTTCCCCGCACCGAAATCCTGCTGCAACATCAGAGTCTCCCTTCAGCACCCCTCACCCATACATTAACCCCTACATGGACTACATCAGGTCCCTGCACAGCAGCCCATCCCTCTCCATGATCTCGGCAGCCCGCGGACTCAGCCCAACAGACGGTGGGTTCAGACAGGCTTCCTGTTTTCTGTCATTGTAGCAACTTAAGTTATATTAATCTTGTCAACATTTTCCCCCTTGTTCAAAGCAGCTTCACCAGGTTTGTCAGACATATTCATTATGTCATAAATGTTTCAATACTTCATCAGCCGATGATGGCTCATTTGTACATCTCACAAATGTTGAAACTTCAGGGAGAAGAAAAAAAAAAAAGCTGCCTCATTCAAAATTTATGCTGGAAGGGTGGTGTATGTCTTGTGATATCTTTTGTTTGTGGAGCTGACATGGGGTGTAATTCTGGTCTCCAAAAAATCCATTGTACCTGCACTGAATTGAGTCAGATTCTTTATGATTGTGTGTCAGCATATAACCATGGAGTTCTTCAGGCACAAAAGACTTGTTAATTAAAATAGCATTTTTCGATCATATAAAAGCATGCACTGACTAGTTACATTTAGTCAATAGTTCTGTTAAAGTTTTGTAGAATTACTTCAGTTTATCCTAGCCAACGATATGGATAAATGAAATGATGCTTATGTAGAAGTGGCTGATGATCAAGATTGTCCCTTTTAATCTAAATGGTGGACAGTATTCTTGAAATTCAGTGCTTTAGATCTTGGTATAACCATGGCTTTTACTTTTCAGGCTACTTGGGCTGAAGTGAACTCCTCTGATCACTCTTGTGATTATTCTAGCACATGTCCTATTCATTTGAGTGGGAATTTTGCCAAAGTGAGCCATCAACAGAGTTGCAAAAAAAAGCTGTCTTGTTATAGTAGGTTTTTCAATAGTGGGTAAGCATAAGCAGTTTGACATTTCAAAATTGTAGCATTTACTGAAGAGCACTAAAATATAACATGCTCAGAATCAACAATGTAGAGAAGGGTAATTAAACTGGTACTTTAACTATGGAAAAGATCTTCCCAGTGAATTCAGAAACTTACCAGAGTTAAACTGCCTTTAGCTGAATTTGAAAAATGAGCAGTGCACCCTATCCAAACGGATAACTAATTAATCCTCGTTTATAAGAATATATACCTTAATCCATTAGTTATGGGCACATATTCTTATGAGAATAAATTTTAATGACCCATTGTCAATCAAGGTATATGGCGTGCACATAGGGCTTTCTTAGCAGCACTTTGGATGTTACATGAATTCTTCCTGATTCTACCCTTTTTGTTTTAGCAGAAGGATTAAAAAAAAAAAAAAAAAAAACAAACAGTTTTAAGGAAAAAAATTGAATTGTCAGAAAGGCAAGTTTTAACTTCAGGAGCTTTGGAGCTTTAGATACAGGACAACAATGACAGAACTATCAAGTAATGACATATATTGGGAAAACTCGTGTAGTGTACATCTGGGCTTTTTCACAGGAGCTAATGTGCAGAATACCATGCTATCTTCAATACTCTTCAGGTCCCATTCCTGCAGCATTTCATTTATGCTTAAGCTATGTTCTAGTGGCACATAAAGGAAGGTGTGAATGACCTATCACCACCTATGACATTAAGCTGTATACAGTCTTGGTCTCAGGTGTATCACACTGGATTCACTTGCAAAAATGAAGGCACATGGTGTTCTGTCAGCCAGCACCCAACTGATGCTCCAGAAACACCCAGAGATGTCACAGGGTAGAATTTGGTTTCAGATTCTGGCACCTAAATGTAGATGTGTACAGTATAGAAATGTGTGATCTTTCTGGTTGTTCTGCCATTGTAGTCCAGTGAGTTGTAGGCAGTGAAGCCCCAAGGAACTATTCAGTTCCCCAGCAAATGGACACTTGGCATGTTAGCAGCTGAGTCTGGAGCTCTGTCATAATTATGATGGTGCTAGGGTTCGTCTGTCTGCAGTGCAGGTGTTTGGTGTCAGTTCAGGTCTGTGAAATACCCTGCCTCAACTCCACCTCAGAAAGACAGATTTCTCCCACCAGCCTATGTAGCTTGGATTCCCAGCCTTTCAGAGACACTCAGGTGTGGACAGTACAGCTGAGTACACTCTCTCTTAATGCTCATCCCCTGAGTTTTGATTGCTGACTGTATACACAGCCTTAATCTGTCATAAGTACATGCTAAATTGACTAGCTTAAGCATCTCTCTTCAGGTTTTAAACAAATACATGTTACTAAACTTCCTGGAGGCTCACAGCTCATCTTTGATCAGTTGCCACAGCCCTGGTGTTGGCAGCATCCAATGAAAATACAGTAACTTGATTGAGGCATTGAAGATATCTCAATCAAACAGCATCCTGTTGTAAAGCTGCAGGTTTGTTCCCTGGAATCCACAGTCTGTTGTATGATCAATCAGGTATACAATAAAATGCCTTTTTTCGGATGTGAGTTCCTGGGATCAGAGAATCTAAATCATGGCTTGAGCACTTCTAGATTGCAAATGAAACACTCCTGTGGTTTAAAGGGGTACATGCACATAATGTGGTGATAACATAAAGGACACCAAGGCTTAAGAGATAGAGCATTTGAACTGTGAAACCTTGGAAGTTGTTATTGCTCTTCTGAAAGCCATAGTGAGATTTCTGTTGCTGCCTAATTGCTTTAGGACTGTTAGATAATGAGATCAATGTCCTATTGGGCTCAGTCTGTCAGCTCACAGATCTGAGGATGGTCAGGAGCCAGAACAATCTGGAACGTACCTCTTGTCACTTGTCCTTAGCCACCAGATTTGGTGGGTCAGGGGTAGCTGAGGACTTCTCAGAGGATTTGGAGCAGGGGTAAGGATGGAGTTGGTCTGTGTAGAGGAAAGTGCTCAAATGGAGCTCAGCTGTGCCTACTGTGCGGGAGCAAATGCCTCCGCTTATAGAAAAACGGGAACAAAGCTGAAGCTACCCGGGAATAAACAGGAAAAAGTTCAGGGCTGCGGGTCTTCCCATTTACCCTTCATTTGCCCTTGATGCAATACATCATTCACTAGGCTAATTTTTTATGTTTGAGGGAAATAGTAAAGAATAATCTTTTAAGAGCACCAGAACATTTCTTGGCATATGGAACATTTAGTAATTATGTGTTCACTATGTTTTTTGCAGCAGTTAATTTTAAAGTTTGCAGCCAATGTTACTGTTAGTTAACCCAGACACTTATGTCAGAAAGCTCAGGAAGTACTTTCAGTCTGTCTGGAAATATACCATGGTTGCCTACTACTGTAAAACTTTAAAATCAGTGATTCAGTGTGAGTTACACATCTCTTAAAATTTGGTCTGAATAATTTCTTTACCTTTTCACAGAAAGTGGAAAGATTGTAATTAATTGTGAAATCGATTCGTAATTTGGAAAAAATACCAACAACTTTTGTAATTTGGAAAAAAAAACAACAACTTTTATTCTATTTCAGCTCATTTTTATGCCATGCCTAGATGTATGTTTGACATACATCTATTTTTCATCACCCTTTCTTATATGTTGTATTTAACATTTTAACATCAAAAGCGCATTTTTTCATTTTATTTGTTATTAATAAAGGCAGACTATACACTTCAGCAATCTGTTGCTGAATTAACTTTTCTCCAAATTCCAATGCCTTGTTTATGTTCAAAAGAACATTAAAAGTGTAAATCTTGATTCTTTGTTTATAAGGTTTGCATTTAGGATCTGATTTTTCTAATGAAAATATAAATTATCTTTAGCTTTGTGTAGGTAACAATATTCAGAGAATTTCACCCAACATTTTGTTTTCATTCAAGATTCAGCTGCTGAGATGAAAGAAAAATCCCATTGAATGATATGAAAGAGTATAAAAATAATCTGGTGTACCAGCTTGGGGTGCAGCCCATTAACCTAAGGAACCCTAAATGTTTTAGGCCAGCTTGCATACCATCTTGTGGTGACCAGAGTGTAAACTGTTTTGCAAGTGGGACAGGGAGAGACCAGAGAGAAGGGCTCTGGTTAACCTCAAGTTTCATGGCAGGTCAGGGTCAGGGTCAAGGAGAGGTAGTCCAGCTTATTTTATGGGTACATCTTACACAAGCTCATGAAATGACCCTTTACCTTCAGTAGCACCTGAAGCCTGCTGAGAGGAGATGATCTTAGTGATGTCAATTTTTTGTATTTGTCCAGGGTTTCCCATTAGTTGACAACCTGCTTGAAAATTGGAGGGGAACAGGAAACTTTCATGTTATTTTTAAATGAGAGACCAGCTAATACAAGTCATTATCAGAGGACTGCATCACAATAACCTCACTGATGGGATGTAGAGTCTAATCAGTCTGTGGTTTTGACCCTGCAAACAGGCTTGTGTGTCAAGTATATTTATACATGAACTTTGAAGGATGGGATGGTCACATTTATTGACTTCAGTCTGTCCTCCTAAAAAACTGACCCTGTGTTGTTCATGGACAGCTATTATTTGTCCTGGAATCATGCTTTCTCCCTGTTTGCCCCTAAGCATAGACACAGAGGGACATGGTAGGGAGAATCTTCTAGTCCCCTCAGTAGAGACTCCAGATACCCGAATGCTTATGGAAGTTCAGCTGCCCTGTTACCTTAGAGACAGATTCCTTTGAGCCAGGGATGAGGTAAATGTGAATAAAATGCTAGGAAGGTTTTCCTGCTTTTTTATGTCACTAAATAAATCCTATTGGTTTCCATTGCTGTCAGCCTGTCACTTTTTGAGTCACTTAATAATAAATACAAAAATATGAGATCACCAAGCTCATTAATATTTTAGTCCGTGCTGTTTTTTTTGAATGGCGTCTTTACAGTACCATTGCTTGAAATATATTGACCAGTGGTGTCATAGTGCAGACATTGCATTGCATTAAAAAATAAACAAGCTGTTTTAATGGCCAGAGAAACCAGCAATGTGATAAAACTTTCCTTCTTGTTTATCTTACGTCATTAACGGTACTTTTATGTTGGTTTTTTTTAGCTCCGCACGCTGGCGTCAGCCCAGCTGAATATTATCATCAGATGGCTCTGTTGGCGGGCCAGCGCAGCCCGTACGCAGACATCATTCCTTCAGCTGCCACTGCGGGAGCCGGGGCTCTGCATATGGAGTATCTGCATGCCATGGACAGTGAGTGGTGTTTTCTAGACATACAGACAATGGTCCTGCAAAGGGAGCCACGTGGGCTCTTCGTAGCCTGACCCAAAAGGCCTCCGTGCTGATAGAGAAGTGGGAGTCGACACAAGCCTCCTCATGAGGCTGGAGGGCCAGAGAATTGATTGCCAAAGGCACAAGGGTTATGTCAAGCCTAAAAGTAAACTTTGAAAGAAAGTAGGGAGAGGAGCAGGACTGCTCCTGAAAACAGGTTATAAATTTTATTTCTAGCAGGGCTTGAGTGCTTTTGAAAATGTCCTTTTCTATTTGCAATCAGTAAGTCACTTTCATAGTTGGGCTGAGTATTTCCCTGATGAGCTCTCTGTTAACAGAAGGTTTACATCTGTTTTTCTGTTAGGAGAGCATGCCCTGCACCTTTCAGAGAGTGCTAGCTGCACTTAAAAGTTGTGTATCACGGACCAATAGACCAGTGACCACTTGTAAAGTGAAGCAGTTTGCTGAATTCTTAAGGATCCCAACTTAGTTTTCCATAACATTTCCACAATATTAAGAGCCTTCTTTATCCACTCGGTATCTTTCAGTCCTCTAATCTGTCTCTGTTTCTCTGTTGAAGGAGGAAAAGAGAGGACCCCATTGCAAACTGCTTGCTACTGCTTCTTTTGATCAACCAAAAGGGATTATGCAGAGCATTCCCCTCAAGTCATAGATACGTACATGCTTTTCAGGATGTACTCTGTTCCTTCTGATGAGGGCAATAAAAAATGGTGGCAAGAAAAGGTGGTGGTGTTGGCATTTGCTTGGTAGTACAGACCAATACAATAATGTTAGGCAACCTTATTTTCCTGTAGAATTTTAAACTTTTTGTTTACATGTGATTTCTTCTTCCTGCTGTTGGCTGCACACCATGGTTGGTGATCTCAAGGAGCGTGGGTGTTGGCAGGTTTCCCTCTGGAAGGCACAGGAATATAGGAATACATATAGCTAGCCCTGCAGAACACATGCTTTGGAGTGTGAAGCACTTGACTGACCAATAATTTTTATAAGAGTTAGGCAAGACAGATAGTTGTGAAACTATGCAGGAAAGATTTTTTTCATTCTGTTTCCTTGCTAATGAAGGATTCTTAACATTAATTTTCTATTATCAGTCTCACTGCACCAGTAACATGCATAAAGAATTCACAGTAACATACCTTGAGCATGCTGCAGAAACACAATAAACTCACAAAAGTAGTCTGGACTTAAACCAGAAATTAACGTGCAGACTTGGTTACTTGAAAGCTTAAGAATACAATACTTTCTGATTTGGGTTCTGAGAGAGATAAGGAAAGATGAGGCACACTGCTAAAGCACTGAATGCCTATTGATAATAGCTTGCAGAATGGAAATGCTGTTACACATGGTTCAGGTGATGTAAATTTGCTGCTGCATGCCAGCTGCAAGGACAAATCCCCAGCTTGCATGAATGGACACATCTTCCTTGAAAAGGATCATAGAATCCTAGAATAGTTTGGGTTGCAAGGGAACTTTAAAGGTAATCTACTCAAACTTCACTTGCAATGAGCAAGGATATTTCAAATTTTCAAGGGGTTTGCTTCCTACTGTGAGAGAATGTGTCTGAATGCACATAAGTAGCAGTACCAAACCACATTCTTGGATGCAGATTTGATCTAATGGGTTTATTCAGCCTTTAGAAAGGTAGATACCCATATATACACCAGAAGACTTGAGAAAACCAGAAGACTTTGCAGTACTCATACAAATAATGGCATTTGCAGAAGGATC
Organism: Melospiza georgiana; assembly: GCF_028018845.1. NCBI lineage: Eukaryota > Metazoa > Chordata > Aves > Passeriformes > Passerellidae > Melospiza > Melospiza georgiana. The sequence goes on from NC_080430.1 coordinate 53,441,352, forward strand.
TTCATGTGTTAGTAGAGATTGTATATGTTGTGATCTACATAGAATTCCATATTTTGCATCCCAAGAATGTTTCCACTTCTTACTTAACAGGAAATGTTTTGACCTTTGCCCATAATTTCATCCCATTCATAAAAGGTGCCTAAACACCATCTTTAATAAGGATATTTGTGTTCACCAACTCTGACTAAGATAGATTTGAAATGCACACTTTAATTTGTTTTGTGTTTGTTTTTAAAAATTAAGATCACACATTTGAGATTAATTATACCAGCAACTTTTCAATTAGGCATTTTTTCAGAGTTAGAGACAAAAACTGCACTATTATGCAAATGGGTTATTTTTAAACAGTAAATAGAGAATTAAAATAAGAGTGAATCCTAGTAAGGTCACTCAGCTCACCTTCTGTATTTGATTGAGAATGTGTTTAGTCAGGCAATAGCTGCTTTTATCTAAATAGAGTATGAAGTTACCCTTTTACTTTGTAAAAACTAATTAAAACTATCTTAACTTGCATGGGTATACAGTAAATTAATTGTCATTAAGTAGGAATCTGAATGTCCTATCATTCATCATGCTAAAGAAAACCCCTTTTTTCTTTGTCAGATTTTTAGATTAGAAACAAGAACAAAACAATTAGCAGGAAGCTGATATTAAGACTTCATAAAAATCCCCAATAAGAATGCCCGTGTATGCATTTAATAACAAAGTACAGCGATCAATGGGAAGCAGTGCCATTTGTTTGGATCTTTCTTCTTAAAGATTTGTGTGGTGATCTTAAAAGTAGTCTTTTGTGTTTGCCCAGTCTTGTCAAAGGGAGCAGAAGACACATGAGTAGTTTCCCTCATTATCTGCTATGAAATTCTGAGCAAGTTGACTCAACTGACTGAAAGGCTGCTGCTCATTTATCCCACACAGCATCCAAATAGATACAAGCAAGACATTGTTCTTCTTTTGTGAAGCAAGTCTATCTCCTAATTGTGGGCTTATACAGCATCTAGCACAGAAATTTGGAATCTCTACCCTCTCCTGTAGTGCAAATAACAATTCCAACACCAGCACATGCCGAATTCCAAAGTGTGTTACATACAGTATGTGCAGTTTGGGGTCTTCTATTTTGCTCTGTGGTGCTGGAACACTGATTTCAGATGGGGATTATAACACTGGGAGAATTGTTAATCCAAGGAGCAGTAGACTTCTTGAAGCTCTGAACTTCACTGTCCATGAACCATCTAATACGTTGCAGAAGAATAAAACCAAGATTATGCCTGCTTCATTGTAATTCTTCTTCCTCCTGTCCTGAGTGGCATGAAAACTGGACCAAATTTTCCTGCTGCTATAAAGCTTTCCTTCAGTTTTGGTAGCCAGAGACCCTGAGCAAGCCTTGCCATCTTCTTGCTTGTTCTAAAAAAGTCAGATTTATCTGTTACCTTTAACTGTAGCATCAAAAAAGGGGCGTAGTAGATGTGGAAGTTACTGACATCACCACAGTAGCAACAACTGAAATTGTGGCTGTAAAGATGTTGAATGCCAAAACTGTCTTTAAGCACTATAACAACTTTAATTTGGGTCGATAGGTGCATTTTTCACTTGGGGAGTATGTTCTACTCTCCTAAATGAAGTTCAGTGGAACACAAGCATGTTCCCTGAGGTTTCGAGATTCCAAATTAATAATATCCTCACTCAGATTTACTTTTGTCTATCCTCACTCAGAATAGGAAGTTTCTCTTTTTTAAAGGTATTTGATAATGACCTACTCCTTTTGGCATTAGAGACTCTGACCGAGCTGACCTAAAGAGCTGTGGTGCATTGACCTTGGCTGGATGCCAGATGCCCCCCAAACTGCTCTATCAGTCCCTCTTCTCAGCTGGATGTGGGAGAGAAAAATAGATGGGAAACAACATGTAGGTTAAGATAAGGCAGTTTACTTGTGCAAAAGCGAAAGATTGCATGCACAGAAGCAAAGAGAAAACAAAAATTTTTATTCTCTACTTCCCACCAGCAAGCAATGTCCATCCACTTCCTGGGAAGCAGGGCTCCAGCACATGGAGGGGTTGCTCTGGAAGGCAAACATTGTAATTAATGAGTGCTCCCTCAGCCCCTCCTTTTCTTAGCCTTTGTGTCTGAGCTGACATCATATGGTGTGAAATATCCCTTTGGCCAGTTTGGGTCAGCAGGCCTGCTTGTGTCCCCTCCCAGGATCTTGCCCACTTCCAGCCTGCTCATGGGGAGAGTGCTGGCAGACAGTGATGTGCCAGCACTGCTCAGCAGCAGCCAAAACTTCTTTCCAGCTACCACTGCAAATCAAAGTGAGGGCTGCAGTGGGAAAAAATGAACATCATCTCAGCCTGACCAAAACACCAGCCTGGAGAGTTAAGCCAGAGTGAGAAGCTTTGGACTGGATTTGGTTTCTCTTTGTCAAAGCACAGTTGGAGAATGAGGGTGTAGTATCAAAGCCATTCCTTCTTCTCTCATCCTGATGACAGATTTATCATTTTGAAAACTAAGACAAAATTCATTATAAACTTTATGAAAGTGAAAACAAAGTTTTTACATGTCTGTAAACAAAGTTTTTACATGTCTGTAAACAGAAGGCAGAAGGAAAAGAAAGAGAGGAAGGAAGGAAGGAAGGAAGGAAGGAAGGAAGGAAGGAAGGAAGGAAGGAAGGAAGGAAGGAAGGAAGGAAGGAAGGAAGGAAGGAAGGAAGGAAGGAAGGAAGGAAGGAAGGAAGGAAGGAAGGAAGGAAGGAAGGAAGGAAGGAAGGAAGGAAGGAAGGAAGGAAGGAAGGAAGGAAGGAAGGAAGGAAGGAAGGAAGGAAGGAAGGAAGGAAGGAAGGAAGATTGATTTGACTTGAAACCCACTCCCCCTAAATGTCCCATGTTCACAGCCTTCAATAAAAACTAGTGCCTGAGACATGTTCAGAGAAGTTTGATTTAAAGGGAAGGAAGGGAATAAAAAGGGTTTGATGAAGTTTGATTTAAAGGGATGGAATAAATGATACATGTCTGAAGATTGCCTTATAAATGATTAAGCAATGCTAAAAACTTCAACTTAGAAATCAAATTCATGGGCAAATTTGCTGGATGGCATATTCCATTTTTGAAATTTATGATGAAGATAGATATCTGTTATTTTAGAATTGATCTCCACCTCAGAATAAGATCTTTTCTTCTGACACCTGCTGGATTTTTTGTTGGCACACTCGAGTCTGTACTGTCTACAACTGATTTTTTATTTCTATAATGTCTACTCCAAAAGGGTGACATTTTTAAGCAAATCTTCACTGTCAGCTTCCATTTGCGTGCTTTACCAAAGCTGATGTTTTTCTGTCAGCATTTCCACAGTGGTAAATGGATTTTTAGTGAATCAGTGCTCCTTCATTTTCTGATTTTAAAGCATTATTGCGTAGGGAATGTAATACTTTGATGGGAGAGCACTGTGAGCAGATGAACATCTCAAATTGGTAAATAAATATTGAGGTGTTTGTTTTTAAGGTAGAAGCTGGGCTAGGCTGGAAAGTTTGGTTTAGTGTTCAGAAACACTGACAAATTGTGACCTATTCCTTTTTATATAGCATACTAACAAATTCATGTTATGCTAAATGAATTGTTAAGCAAATGCCCTGGAATGAGTGGCCAGCTCATGCTTAAGACTTTTTAGGCGTGTGAGACCTAATTAAACCACAAAGATAGGGCAAACCAGTAATTCCATTCAATTGTAGTTTCAGTTTTAGAAGTCGTGGCCCCCCCTTGAATTGAATCCCTGTCTCCTGTGGTCAGACTTGGTAGAACTCTTGCCTGGCTGAAGCAGAAATGTTCCCTTTCTGCAGGATCCTGCAAAATCTCCCTTAGGAGATTGTTCCTGTCCCAGGTGGATGGAGGGGGCTGCTGAATTCCCAGAGCTAGATGGGGCCTGAAAGAGGTGCAGCCTGCAGGAACAGAGGAAGCCTGAGACTGCTGTGTGTGTGGCTCGAGCCCTGGTGCTGCTGCCCCTGGCAGCTGTAAGGAGTGTCCTTCTCCATCCCTGGCACAGATCTGGTGCATCCAGAGTGGACACAGGGATGCCCTGGCAGCAGCTGGCAGGCAAGGCGAGGGTGTAGCAAGCAGTGGGCAGACATGCAAGAGCCATAGCATTACTCAGACAAGGGGGAGAGGAGACTGGTTCAGTCCAGAAGGGGTGAGGAGGAGGGAAGTCACAGCAGTTTTTGAGTATGTGCAGGGCACTGCAGGGAGTATAATGTCTGTACTTAGCTATGCCCTTGTAAAACCATGATAAAGCACTTGAATTGTATCCTCATCTGGGGTAAATCACATTACAAGCACTAACTTCAGAGGCATTGTTTTAATTCATTCCAGCTGAACAGTCAGCAGAGAAAAACTGTGGATTAAAGATGCAAGTGCAAATTACTGCTATTTTTGTTTTACCATGATATGTATGTTGTATTTCCTTGTTAGCTATATTGTAGTTTCTTATAGATGCTGATCATTGTTGTTTCTTACTTTAGCACAAGTAAAAGATTTCTGCCTTTGAAAGACATGATGCACAGCACTAATAAAATATCAGACACAGTACAATAGCAAGCTCCTAAAAAGGAGATAAAACAGATTTCAAAAAATAGCATGTGGTAGGTTTTGCAAATAAATAAATGGCTATACCTAAATTTTAAATGATGAATCAAGAGCTTGAATATTTATTGAGAGACTGGAGCTGTATGAGCTAAGGCTTTTTCTGGAGACAGAGCAGGAAGGAACAAAACTCTGTACTACCCAGATGCCAAAGAGGATAAGGATTATAAATGGAGGTGTGATCACATAGCTACAACAGCAATAACATGGCAGCCCCAATACTGTATTAAAATCTTGGCTAGCATGCACAAAAAAAGGGAAACTCACTCAGGTGTGTGAGAAAGCATACTAATAGATTCTGTCTAGCTCTGATCTTGAGATGAGTCTGATTAAGGTCATTTGGGCTCTTCTACTGGTTATTTTTAGACATGTAAGCTTAAATACCCTGCAAAAAAAAAGATCCTGGACACAAAGATGTTAAGAATGTCAGACCTATACAGGATCCTTGTGGCCAACTGTGAATTATTAGCAAGTTACAGAGAATGTCAGGGACTCCAGGAGAAGTAGCTGTAAAGTAGGCATCAAACCCAAGACCTGCATGACCCGGGCTGTCATGATCATTAGGATTCAGTCCTTTACTACAGGTTAAAGGGATTAAAAAGCTAGAAGCAGCAGTACTGTTAAAGGAAATTGTTCAGTGTGCAGTGGGGAAGCTAATTCTCTCCTTACTTTCAAACAAGATAGAAAATAATTAAATAAAGAGAATAAATTTAAGGTGTTATATCTTCTGTCAAGACTGCAGAGAGTTGGGATGATATGGTAAAATAGATCAGAAGAGGCAGAGATTTTCAGAACAGGACATAAAATTTAGACATGTAATGTGTATTTATTTAAGTGGTATCTGTATGTTTGTCTTCACTTTGCTGCTTTGAAAAGTCTAGTCTCCAGTTTTAAAGAAATTTAGCAGTTGTAGGCCCCTATATACCCCAACAAAAGAATATCATGGGATTTTGGACAAATTCAAATAAAGCCTACTATTTCTCATTTTAATGCTCTGAATGTCAATCTGAATTCTGCTGATAGAGCTGGCCCTTTTAGTGTTTGTTTTAGTCCTGATTTTTACTTTTGCATCCAATATCCACCTGGCAGAATTACAGTCAACAAAGGGAAAACTGCCTCTTCATTTCTGTATTCTATTTGACATGTGTAGGTTTGGCTGTATGTATTAAAGTGTTGTGCGTTTGGGCTTGCTGGTATCCCAGATCTGAACCACTGTCTCATTGCTCATAGTTGAATTAATGATGTGAATGTCTAAGAAGCCATCAGATTCATAAATCACCAGAAATGAGAGGGATAACTCATAAAAGTCTTTTCCTTTTGTTTAGCCATTTATCATTTTGCTTGCACATTAATAAACAGAGCTCCCCTGAGGTAAGCCATAGGAAGAAAGATTTTTCTTCCTAATTTTCCTCAATTGTGGCCAGTAGATCACAAATGAAGAGAGCGGGCTTGTCACAGTGTGCTGGTGTCTCCCTCTACCCATCACTGATAACAAATAAATCCAGTGAAGTCCTTGTGGATAATTATTTGTGTTTCCATACCAGGTGCCAGGTTCCCCAGCCCGAGGCTGTCAGCCAGACCGAGCCGGAAGCGCACGTTGTCCATATCCCCCCTGTCTGACCACAGCTTTGACCTTCAGACCATGATTCGGACCTCTCCAAATTCCTTGGTCACCATTCTCAATAATTCTCGTAGCAGTTCATCAGCCAGTGGTTCTTATGGCCACTTGTCTGCAAGTGCAATAAGGTAAGAATTGCATTTGCTACCTGAATTGTATATTCTCATTTATGTGTCACACACATACAAACGTGAACATATACTCACATCTTTAATTTACTTGTGTTTTTTTTTTTTTTTTTTGTTTGTTTGGTTTTTTTTGTGAATATGTGCATTTTGCAGTTTCTATAATGTATGTTAATCAGAGCTTAATTTAAAGTATAAAATATTTTTTCTTACTCAGAAAGGTAACCACAAGGAACTTTTTGGCCTCTTGTTTTCCAGTGCAGGTAATATTTTGTCTGACCAGCAGGAACAGTGTGTGTTTTTGTGTCCAGTAATCTGTTTTCAGAGAAGAAACTCTAGGACAGGTTTGTGACTTAAGTCGCTTGGGTTCTTCTGCCCATAGGTATGATGGACAGTGAAATGTTCCTACATTACAATCATCAGAAAGTAAGAAAGAGAAATGTGGTACTGTTCAATACAAATGTTTGGCTGTAACTTTCGGGTGTTCAATTTTTTTTTTTTCATGTTTTCGTGTCTTGAAAGATTTGACATTCTCTGGCTATTTTTTTTTTTTTTTTGGTACCAAGCAAATACTGTCATCAGAAATGCTGTGAATTTCACTTGGCTGCTTCACTTGTGTGTGCAAGAAAACAGTCAGGAATGGGTGTTCTGGATGCAGAATAGCAGAGTAGCAAATGAAGAGGTGGACAGAGGTTGTGCAGAGAAGAGAAGCAAATAGGGCACAAAGGAGAGGAAACTAAAGGAATAATGTAAAAAGAAAAAAGGGAGTGGAAGAAAATTAAGAACTGCGCAAGGAAAAATGGAGATGCAACTGCAGAACATTTTTGTAATTGTGATATGGCTATATGTTAACTGAAAAAAGCTCCTTTGGTATTCTAAGAAAATATCCCCCACCTCTCCAAAGTGTCAGAAAATGTTGGGCTTGTGTTTATAACCCTCAAAGAGTGCTTTTGGGCCCTGGCTTAGCAGCAGCTTCCACCTTCAATTTTCAATGAAGCAAAGGAGCAAGTCCCTACAGCAGTTTCTTGAGATGGGGCACCCATTTTAGGCGAGGTTCAAAACATTACCAAGGTCATGGTTTGACCCCCTGTATGGGCCACTCACTTAAAAAGTCAGATTTGACGAGCCTTGTGGGTCCCATCCAACTCAGAATATTCTGTGAAATCCGTGAAACGCCTCTGTGGCAAAAATGACACATTTACAGCTTCGAAAATGGGCTATGGGGGTTTTCACTCCTGTAGAAGATGGGGCACACAAGTGGTGTGTTAGAAACCATGAGCCTGACAAACTCTGAGAGTGACAGCACTGCAAATATTGGCATTAGTGTAAGTGCTGTGTTTTCCTTTTTAAGCACTTTTAAATAGTCGTGCTTCATAGCTCTGATGTCCTTGAGTAGCTGTGTGGTGTCTCACAGGTACAGGTGTTGCTCTCAGTGCAGCTTGCCAGTCAGTGGAGCCATGGTCCCAGCTATGAAGCTCCTTAGTGAGGAATGTTTATGTCAATGCTGGCAGCAGTTGGACCACATATGTCAGATACATGGAACTGTGGAGCTGTGCCATCTGCGCTGTCATTGGGATGGGATGGAACTTAATAACTAAACTCCTTTCCCATAGCTTGTAGCTTTGGTAAAGCAAATAGTGCATGAAAGTTGGCATAGTGTCTGCAGTGGAGTGAGTCTTCTCTCCTTTTACTCTTCCAAAGCAAGGCTGGAATCAGATGAACAGTTTTGTTGAAACCAGTTGTGGAACTGGAGGGAGTTGTGAGCAAAAACTGAGTAAGGATGCTAGGGAGTGTTCAAAGTGAGTCTTGTGAGCTGGTGTCACTGAAGACAGCAATGCTTGTGTGACTCAACCTGTGGTTGAGCAAAGCTTTCAGCCCTTCCTGGTCATACTTCCCAGGAATGCATAATACAAAATTTCACATGATTTTGAATTAAGATTTTTTTTTTTCATTTTGATAAGAGTATGTCCATTCAGCATGCAAAGTTGGAAATGTACACTTCCATTCTTCTCAGTTGAAAGGAAGGAAAAGGAGACATCTTCTTCCTGCTTTGCAACTCACCTCTGTTGGTGCCCTTTAACTTCTCCTGTGTGAACCTGTCTATATAAACCAAAATAAACAGTGATGTAAGGTATTAAACCCAAACCACATTTCATTGCCTTAATGAATTCCAAGACTAAATGCCAACAGGACTGTCAGCAAAACCTAATTTAATATTCACTGTCTTGCAAATAATGCATTCAACACAAGAACTGTTGTATTGAATAAAACCATAGGTTCATCCCATTTAAAATCCTGTCAGCAACCGTGACCAAAGTCTAGGAAAAAAAAAAAAAACATTTCCTGGTTAAAATGCCAGCTTCTGGAAACTTACAGGTTAATGTCATCAGAGTTGCTGCAAGAAAATGGTACAATTCATCAAGGCAGTAGATGGAATTGCAAGACAGGAAGGATTTCTGTTTTCAATAGTATCAGTAGCATTAACTATACTTAACATTACATAGTCCTTCTACTTCTTGATGTTGTTTCCTACCTTTTTTAACTTAGTCCAAATAGTTTATACTTGGCATCATTTTTCATGGTAAATACCTGTCTAATGCTGAACATTTCCAAAAAACATCAGCAAGGTAATTAATTTATCCAAATGAAGTTAGGGGAGAAGAGATTTTTCTGTTCAACTGGAAGACTATTGCCTTTTTACTGGGAGGCTGAACTTTGCCAGGAATATTGCCCGGATGATACAGATGTGATCTCTGCTGTTTTTGAGAAATTGTCCCATTTAGCCAAGTGATAAGCCCTTAAGAGGTTTCTATTAGCATGTGTTAAATAAACTAAGCACTCAGCAGTGTTCCAGCCCAGGGCCCACAGATAGGAAGGAGAACCTTTCCCTGCGGCTGCAGCTCTGGTACTTCCTTGGGAAGCCTGTGGAGGCTCAGCTGTCTGTCCAGCCATAACAGTTTTGTGAAACAGAAAGCAGTCTTTAGAGGAGACAGGAGTCAGCCCAGAAACTGTACAGGCTAAGCAAGTTGGCACAAAATGCCTTTCTATAACACAGCATAGGCTTGCAGCAGGAGAGAGGAAAGGCTGAAAATAAAGCAGGCAGAAGCCACTCATTCAGAGAATGAAGGTACTGCCCCCTTGTGATTGTGCTCTGATACCATCTTTAACTTCAGGGTTGCACAGTGTTTGTATGACCCCTGTCTTCTTCAGTGCACAGCCTGAACAGCTGAGCATCCTCTGTGGATCAGTGAGAGCCACAGGACATTGCCTCACTGTCCCAGACAGCCTGAAAGAGGAGGGAGCCTCGTACCTGGTTGGTTGCTGCCTGGAGGGCAGACTGTGCTCTTGCAGCACAATTCCTGACTGATGCTGGGCAAACTAAACTAGTCAGGAGTGACCACCACGCTCAGTTTGTCTTCTGGAGTCCCAGCCTACCACTCTTAATTTTGCAGAGGAGTCAAATTGCTCACAGCCATGATTTGAAGATGCTGACAGCTGTTTTGAACATTTTGTATACTGTGTCATGTTAACTAGCCCAGATCTTCTTGACTGAAATTGGGCAACCCCAATGAGTGACACTTTCTGCTTCCATCTTTCTTTGATTCATGTTCCTGTTCAAAATGAATCCTTCCCCTTCACCTCAGAGGGAGGTTGAAAGCATTAATGTTTTGTGAAGCAATTAGATTATACAGTGATGAGCACAGTGGAGAAGCTCAGGAGGGTGTCAGTAATTATTTATTCACTGATGGTTTAAATACAAGGGAAGGAAGGCCTGTGGGCATTACTCTGGGCCCAGAGAAGAAAAGTACCAGAGGGCCTCTTGCTGAAGGCTACTGTGTATCTTGTGGACTGAATGAGTTAAGAATCATGCAGAGGGGAAAAGGGGTGTGCTGTCACATAACTAAAAGCTGACTAGTCAGCACATAAAGATTTGGGCAGGTTTAATTTTGTGGGCTCAATGCCCTTTCACACCCATTTTTGTAAAGGTACTACTTGTGTTTAGAAAGTGTCTCCAGGACCTCACTGGTCTTTGCATTGGCTAAAAAAAGAGGCTGAAAGATTACATCCTGTGCTTCACACAGCTTTTCAGCATTGGATCCTCTATGTGAGCACTGTGGGATGCTGAGGATGAAATCAGGTGAAAAGAGCCACATTTTGGTCTCTGTTTGTACAAAGCCAAGCACAGGAGGGCTCTGGTCTTTGACATGGGTAGATTGAATAATAAATACTAGTAGTAGTTCAGCACAATCCAGAGAGAGCTGGGCCTGGCGGGTGCTTTGCCATTGTCACTGGCAGTGCAGTGCTGTGCCCTGACTGCTGGCTGAGTACTTGAAAAGGAGATGACACTCCTGCTGACAGCTAATAGTGGATCTCCTTTGGCACACCAGGTAGAGCTTCTGCTTTGTGCATTTGAAAACACCTGGTTTAGGTCTCAGCTGGGAGAGATTATGCAGAAAGGAGATGTGTGAAGTAGCATCAAATGAGGATAATCCTTCATTTGACATTTACTCATTTGGTTACCTGCCTCAGTCCTGCAGTGCAGCACCCCTGCTATTAATCCTTTGTCAAGACGTACTTAATATTATGTCTGCTACCTGTGACAATTATTAGACTTTGCACTTCAGTAGCACTTCTTTTTGAGAGACAGCATGGTTTAGAGTGAGTATAGAGGGGGTAATCACTTCCCATGATATTAAGAGTACTGATTCAAAACCTTTACAAAAGATTAACTGGTCTTTAATAAACACAGGAGGCTGGGACTTCATGTTCTATAAGATTTGAAATTTAGAACCTTTAGTCCCTCGGCAATGCTGTGATACCAAAATTACAAAGTCAGTTTTCAGAAAGTGATCTGAATTCCCTGTCAGATTCAAGGTGTTTAAGTCAGTAATTCTACCTACTACAAGAGACTTTCTTTGGGTCTAGGCAGATATAACTGTGAATATAACTTAGCTATCAATTCATAAGCTGCGAAAATTCAGTTTCATGTGAGCGCAAGAGCCCTTTGGGATCTCCTTGAAAGAAACTACGAAAACAGAGTAGCACTTTCCTGTTTCCCCCCATGTGCTGCCCTGCTTCCCTGATAGCATCAGAACAATTAACACAATGTGGTTAATTACAGCCAGGCCCTGGCTGCTCTGGCTCCTTTGCTCGGGGTTGATCTGAAGAGTCAGGGAATGGTGGCAAGGATGCTTTCACAAAGAGCACTAGAAAGGGATAGCCAGGTTTGTAGAGTGAGCTTAGACAGCAATGGATTAACATCAGTGAGGAAGACAAGAGTTGTGTTTCTGCAAGCAGGTATTGGATTCTCAATTATTTCCTCATCTCATATAAGCTCCTTGTATAGAATGATTGTTGTATAATGAGTCAGTGTGTTGTAGCTAGAGATGAGTGACTAAGTAATAATTTTTCCAGTTTTCCTTTGCAAACACAAAGAGAAAATAAAGAGAAAAATAAAAATAGAGTTAAGATATCCAAATGAAGTATAAAGTTATCAACAGAGAAAAGTGAAAGTATCTTTAGCAGAGAGCCCAACAGTATAATTATACACTCTATTAAAAAAAAGAGGAAAGAGTGTCAGGTTTAAATTATCCAGTTTTTGAATTGAACAGAATGTCTCAGTTATAAGACAGGAAGCCCTCATGTTCTCAATCTTCCTTCTTTATTCAATATTTTATATATTCTTATTATGTCTCCTCTTATTCATCTCCTTTCTGATGTTGTTTTCAGTCTGCTCCTTAGAGTTCTTGCATTGTTTTTTCTGCTGATACTGTCTGAAAATCTCCTTCTACTACATGCAATAATATTCCAGGGAAGGAGCAGCAATTTAAATGCACCACGATTATTTCAGGTTTTTTCTCCAGCCAAATTTTTAACATATTTTTGCCATAGCTTCATGTTGATCAAATTTTCATTCCTTCATTGAATTCTGCATTGAGACAAGCAAGTGCTTCTTGTCATTTGTCTCAGTTAATTTAGAACCAGTGTATGAGTAGCTCTGACTCCATTTCAGTATCGATATGCATCTTGCTATCAGTATTGCTCATTCATCTAGCACACTGGGCTCTAAAGATAACCACTTAGCTTTCACCATGCTGCTCAAAATAATTTTGTCATATATGCAGATATAATTTTTTTTCATTTCTCAACTCCATGCCCAGATTGCTGACAATTGCACAATGAAACAGAAGACCCCATCTGAGAATTTGAATCTAACCTTTACTTAAATCCAACTACTTAATTCTTACTTTTGATTTGTGTTTTAGACTGTAAATTGTAAGTTTGTATATTTCTGTAATTATATCTGTGTAAAAAGGACATGCTCAAATGCTGGTTAGTGAAATTTAAAAGGACATGTTTAGCATTGCTCAGGTAGAACAAAATACCTTAAAAGTAATGTTTTGAAAGAAGCTTGTTTTGATAGGATGTGTAGGATAAAGAGTTTGTTTATCATGTCAGCAATATAGGTATTTTGTTGTTTTATTATCACTCACTGGGATCTGCCTAAGTTAGATGCAGCACTGACTTTGACTGAAAGCCTTTCTTACAATAAAAGCTTTCTAATTAATTGCTTGCAATGTTGTAAATGAAGGCTTTGTTTCAGTTCAGACTGAGTCAAATTCAGTCCAAGTGTAACCCCACTGAAACAGTTCCTACTATAACTAGACCTTCACACATGTGCAACACAGGGCTTTATTCTCCGTGGTCAGGTACTGTGGGTAATCTAGAGAAGGGAATATAATGCTCTATCCTGCAATAATAGCTTCATTTCATACCTTCTTTCAAGAAGTGTGAATGGCAGAGAAGTGGCACAAAGTGAATAAAAGTGAAATTCACCACTATTACTACAAAGTTGCATCTTTATCAGGCTCTGTGAAAGTATAACCATGCACCTGGCCTCCTGTGCAAAGCTCATGTAGACTATGGGAGGGTGACATTCAGGGAGATTGTTTCAGAGGTCACTTACATCTTGCATTAGAAAGTGGTGGATGTTTCTCACCAGAAACATGAATGGCAAGAATTCTGCCTTTGGAAAGTGTAAAATCTAAGGAGCTGAGCAACATAAAGAATGCACACTACACAGGCACGTATTGCATGCACATTTACAGGTACAGGTGCTCCTATATACCAGTGAGATTATGTCTACATGCCTGGAAATCTGTGTGTCACAGATCTTTTCATTAAAATTCCATTTGAAGCAGGTTCAGTGTTACTCAAAGAGTTTAAACTCACTCAATGAACCCAGAGCAATATTAGTTCCAGGAAAGTTCTCAAGCCAATACAAGTGTGCTGGAGTTTAGCACTTCATTTTCAGACCCTAAAAGCAAGTACTAATTAGCACTTTGAATGTAATAAATTATACCAGTTTTAGAAGACTGAAAGTGCTTAGCCATGAATTTAATTCAAAATTATGTTTGCTAGAAGTGGCATGAACTTCCATGGAGGGAGCACAGATAAATTATGCAAGGTACCATTAATACAAAGTCCAGTTAGGATCCTAAGGATTCCTTCACAGGAATAATCCAGTGAGAAGGACAAAGCTGACAGTGCTGTCTGAGCACATAAGGTTAATCAGTGTGGCCCCGTTGCTCTCAGTGAAACTATGCCATTTTACTCTGGATATGGCAATGTATTCATGAAGAAAAATTTCACCTAGCCTAGCAGATAAAACAGAATAGATAATAAGGCAAGCTGAAGAGAAAGTACAAACCACAGACTCTGTTAATTTTAAACTGGTAATAGAAAAGTAAAAGAAAAAAAGGGGGCACTGATGTATGTGAATTAAATACAATTGTACAATGATGGTTATTATTTGATGAAAACTGGAACACCTAGTAAAATACATGCTCTACTTTATTAGATGCAGGATATGTCTTTTTACCAATTCATTTAGATGCCTTTTCTCTAAGTTATGTGTCAATATTACAAATGCTGAGGGATGTTTGAAAACTAGTTATTTTTGAAATATTTTTTCAAAGGATTTCAAGTCTCATACGTGCATTCAAGATCACACTATGTCTGGTTTCATAGTCAAAGTTTGGTATTGTTTTCCCCGTACTTAAATAGCAAGCCGTAAAAACTAATGAAGACTTTCCTGCACTTTGCCTACTCAAAGTGCAGTGTTGTCAGTTTAAAAAACCAGGGAGAGGAACTGAATTTAAAGCACAATTTTTTCTTAGAAAAAGTATTAGATATATTATGGGTAAATTGCTCCAAACAGAAGTGCATTTTAAAGTCTCTCTTCCTGTAATGCTGTTTGTTTTTTGGTTTGTGTCTAAGATGCTTGAAACAGTAAGAGTTTCACAAATCTCTTCAGGGCTGCAAGGTTGCCGAGAGATTTGTCAGTCGTGTGTCCTGAGCAATTGTCAACATTCACTCTTGCTGGCTGCTGCCTTGAGGACAAGTGGAGGTCAGAGCTGGAAACTTCTTTTCACTCCCTCCTGTGTGTTTACAAGGAACATACATAATTCCTGTTTCTGCCAACTCAGACAACAGGAGATGGTTTTCTTACATGTTGTTACTGGTTGCTTCTTATCTTCTGCATCCTTGTCTAAGGAGAACTCTCTGGTCTAACTATGCTGACTGTCCACAGCTTTTCACATCTGAGTATGCAGTGTTCCTGGCTGCATCTTATACATACATACACATTGTTCCATCAAAAGATCTAGATCAACTTCTATGCATGAAGTCAGCTTATGCAGATCCTCTCAGCACCCATGGCTCAGCTCCCAGCCATGCTTAAAAGATGTCTTGTGTTTTGAACAGAGGCTCCTACATGGCAGTTTATCATGGGATGAATGAAGCTGTTTCTTATATTAGATTTTATTTTTTAAAAAAGCATCTAATCATGCGAAAACCAGTATTTGATCACTGTTAACTTATTGTGTTGTATAACTTGTATTATGACCTACCTCAGTTGAGATTACTGTGTCTGTAAGACCCAGGCTTTAGGACAGCACTTAAGGACTTGCCAAAGTCAGTCCCTCTTCAGAAGTATTTAAGAGTTATTAGGGTGTTTTCCTGAACAGTAGTTGGGTCCATTTGTAAAACAGTAAAGATCTTGTTTGACTCTTAACAACTTTCTTAAGCAATTTATAAGGACTTCAAAAATAAAAATTAAAAACTAAAGGTGAAATACTGGCCTGGTCTAAGCAAAGGATAAAAGCATCATTGAATTCAGTGAGTCCGGTTATTCTTCCAATATTAGTAGCTTCCTACTAACCCTGATTTCTTGGTTTCCCCTGTCCACAGGCTTCATGCAACTCTTAAGGGATAATGAGACAAAGTGATGAGATCTGTACCTGCTTGAGCATGACTATTACATATATTGTAGGTCAATTGCTGCAATCAGAAGTGCATTTTAAAGTTAATTAGGTGTTATCATAGTTCATGATGATCAACTTTATTGAACATGTAGGCAGTCTACCTACAAATTACTTAGCTCTTTCTTGAACTGGGGATTTGTATTATTTGGTCTTTTTAGTGTAGGTCCCTGATGGCAAGAACGAGTGATGGAGGCTGTAGGGGAAACAGGGAGTGCCAAGGCTTTTGCACAAGTCAGGGGGGGCCTGCATGTCCCCTTGCAGTGCTGGTTACACCTTCCCTCATGAAGCAATGTTAGGATTGTGAATGCACCACCCAGACGTCAAAGACCCTTCAAAGGCCAAAAGGCCTGAAGCCCTCTCCTGCCCCATGATTCAGGGGGCACAGTGTGTCTCACTATGCCCCACGTTCCTGTCCAGTGACCTGTTCTGCATTGTTTTATTTCAAAAGCTGTTGGGCAGTTGGGGTATGACAAGGACAAGCAAAGAAAAATATTAGAGGCCTGAAAAATTATATGGATGAGTTGAAATAGAGTATATCTGTTTTTCCAGACTGGACAGGAAGAAGGTACAGAAATAATTTCAACTATTTAAAAAGGAAAAGAGAGGAAGGGGAAGGCAGATAATGAGGACTGCATAGAATAACAAAGTTTTGGATCTTCAGTTGACACAGGAAATACTTAAGATAGAGGATAGGAAACAAACTTTTAATATGGTAAACATAATGTGATTCTATATGAAGAAATAAAGATACCCCAAAGAAACAAATTTATCTTTCTGAAGTTTAAAAATGAAGAAAAAGAATTTAAAAACATCAGAAATATCCCATTGGGTCAAACTAGAGGTGTTACTCTAGTTAGTGTGTCTGTATTGGTTCAAACAGGGGATTCTATTTAAGAAGCACATGAACCTTCCTGCTTGTTCTCTTTTGTTGTCTTTGTGCTCTCCCAGCATCAATGTTCTTTAGGTTAGCAACCCCAAAGTATACACTCTTGCTTGTTCCCTTCAGTATTTCTTTATGGACCTGTTGTCTTTGGATTTGTCTAGTCACATATGAACCTGCTGGCTATGTCTGCAGCTGTTCTAAAAGTCCACAAATGCTTTTTTTTTTACTCTCTTTCAAGTTGTTCCCCTATGTCTTTCATTAAATGCTCCCTCATTAACATGCTTGGGAAGCTCTCATCCTAAAACCTTGCAAAAGGCAGAACCAGAAAGGGGAAAGCACTCAGATACTTGTGCGAGATTTCCATGCATCAGATCTTGCAGAACTTTGCATTTTATAATCCAAAGAGGGTGCCTTCAGAGTTTTTGGGAAGAAAATTACTGTGATACAGTGAGACAATCCTTGTAGTATTCACAAAATTGGAATCTCGTCAGCATTTTTGCCTCCTTAGGCACACCTATGCAATGTATAGGAAAGAAAGATTTTTTTCTGACTTAATTCACAGATGTTTTGTGGTAAATTCCACAGCTGTGACCAGAAACTGGACAACCTTGTTAGCAGGACAGCCACAAAGTAGCCACAAAGTTTGGTTTTGATTATAAGGTCTGTTTTTCTTCTTGAAGTCTGTTCTTTAAAATTTGATGTGCTCATGTAATTGCAATGTAGTCCAGTGCCCTGCATTACCTCCAGTAAAGGGGGTTTGAGACTTTGCAGATGAGGAGAAGAGAGGCAGACAGACAGACTGACAGAGAGACACAGAAGCCCATAGTATGATAAATGATATCACTGATGGACTTTTCTGTCAGTGTATATGAGTTACTGAATGCTTAAGCAGAAATATTACATGTTTCTTCTAACCCTTATTTCTCATTAAACTCAGCAACTAAAAAGATAACTGGCATGTAATTTTTAGTGGCCATATATGCTTTCATCTTCTTTTCTATTTTCTTTAAAAGTCTATAAGAGAAATACAAATGAAATTCCCTCCAGTGGTGTAAATTTTCATATCTCAATAGGTAGATGGATGGAAAAGATTAATAGTTCATTTACATTTCTGTGAATCCAAGATTTTTTGAAAGTGGCTGGTGTTTTGGAAAATATGAACAATTGGGGCAGGAGTCTCGTGTTCTGGCATCTGGGTTTTGGAAGTCTTGAGCTCTCCTTTTCTGAAATTCAACCTCCTAAAACTGTCTTAAAATAAACATGACTCAAAATGAGGGCCCTGGAACTACTCATTGCTTTTGAAAAGTTGGTTATTGGTTTTAGTAGTTCCAGAGTCTCAAAATTACTACTTTCAGGTCTTGTTTACTGCTTTTGGGCATGAATTTTAGGTGGTTCCTGAGTGACACTGCTGCACATTTACAAGCAGACATTGTTGGAATAACTGGACAAGGGCACCTCGCACCTCTGTCCGCCGTCCCTGCTGATGCTGGCTGCCTGGCTGGGAAGCAGTGTGAGCTTGGTAGGGCCAGGAGGAGGACATAGGGGATCACATGGGGCTCTGCATTACAGAGATTCCCCATCTATCCTGTATTCAGGAGTTGCTGAAGAAATTGCAGTGAGAAACTTTGGGAAGGAGGGCAGGAATCCAGGCCTTCCCTTCCCAGTAAGAGCACACCATGCCAGCAATGTTGAGGGCTTTGATTTATTTTTCTTCTTTTTGGCCCTCAGCATTAACTTTATTGTATGTTTCTGAAAGGCAGAGAAAGACCTACCACCTTCTGTTCTCTTCAGAACCCTCTGATCTGTTCAAATCAGAAAAATCCTCCAGGCTGCCCAGTGACAACATCTTGCATGTGAGTGACATTAAACCCAGCCAGGTCAACTTGCCTTATGAGGAGCTCTCCAGAAACAGCTGGAGAGAATTGTTATTTGAAGGCAGATACCTGAGCTATTTAAGAAGTCACCCTGATGGCTGAACCATTGTCTCCATTTCTGAGTTACTCCCCTTGGCTGTGCTGGCTATTCCTCTGTTCCCTCACAATCACCTTTTCATTTCATTCCGAAATGTTTGAAGTTTGGAGGTAGAGGGAATGAAGTGCAGGTTTTCAGGCTCCATAGGAAAATCCTAATACCTTAGACTCAACCATTGCTGATGAGCACAGGGTAAAAGAAAGATACTAAAGAAAAGAGGATTCCTCCTTCGCCTAGCACATCTGTCCAGCTGCGTGTTTATGCATCTGCTGCTGCTGTCACTGTTTTCCAGTAAGAACCTCTTGCTAAGGTGATGTCCGTCTCCTCTGTTGTACTTCACAATTTTGTCAATGCCTGGCTTAGCATCCTCTTTCTGGATACTGCTTGTACAGTGTGAAGACAGATGTAGATAACAAGGAGATCTCTAGGAGATGAAATCTCTCCTTTTGGTGGAGGCCATTTAAATTTATGTGGGGAGAGGAATAGCAAGTGTACGTACTTAATATTTAAGCACTGCCCTGCTTGAGTCATACAATTGTCTTTTTACCATGTAGGCTCAGAAGGACATTACCAAAGTTTTGAACCTGGACTTGCAAAGATAGGTGTTGTTGTGCATGGTCAAATGGAAAAAAAAGTCAAAAAACCCTCCAAAATTCAACCTTTATTTCCAAAGGCTGCTGTGTGCTTGGAACTGCCAATGAAATCAGTCCACTTATTTTTTTCTTTTAAACTGACTCATCTGAAGGGTGAGAGTGTCCTAGGTTTTAACCACTCACAGAGAAATAAAACACCTCATCTAAACGGTTTGCACGTCGTGTTTGTTGATCTTGGTGAATTTGACAGCATCTTCAGGATGGTGCTGTCTAGCGTTTGAGTGTATGAGGTGAACTCACAGGGTATGTGTGGAAGCAAAAAACACCAGGGTGTAGTAAAGAGGCTTTGTTTTCCACCTCATCTGTGGCAGTGTAATTGTGTGGTTTTTAATGAACAGACCAGAGTAGTTACACTTAGCAATGTTTGTTCACTAAAAAGGAAAAGGGGTGTTAAATCATTATGTTCTTTGATGAATGGCTTGTACACTGAAGAATAAATTGAACAAACTGGCATAGAGCTCAGTGAACATGAAATCAGCTATTAGAAGAAAGCTTGTGAACAAATTCTAAGCCTGATATGCATCTTTTGATTAATGTCCTATTAATCATCCATAGTGGCTACCTTAGCTAAGTCGTGCTGTAATCATTCATGGTTGCTTACAGGAACACTAGCAGGGACTATAGAGCTTCAATAACTGAATATTATTACTGATTTCTCCCTAACTCTTGCTGTGAACAATTACTGTTTTCACTACATTTCTGCCTCCCTTTATTAGAAAGAATACAATGTAGAATGAAAAGAGAGTTCCTCAAAGACCAGTAAAATTCTCCCAGGGTATTCTTAATGATATTCCATCCTAAATGGGCAAACTGTTGTAATGCAGAGTTCTCACCAGGAATAATAGTAATGTAATCACATTGAAGCTGTCTTTTTATGGATTATAGTCAAACAGACAAAATGTATAGTCATATTAATGAACACAGAATTTCTGAAGAATTATTACTTAAAATGGTTGAAATTATTTTGGCTTTTTGTATCACAGTATTTTCAGTTGCACTTAACAGCAACAGCAATTAAGACTCCAGACTGTTAATTTGGACAAATTTGACATTGGAAAAAGCCTTGATTCTTGGAAGATATAATGTCCACACCCCTCTCTTCTGAGACAAAATGTTTTATATTCCTGTGGCTTTTTTGAACTTGAACTCTGGTAGTTCAGTGTATTTTTTTTTAAATAATGAATATTCTTTTTCTTTTTTCTTTTTTTCCTTTATGATTGGAAGCTATTGGCAAATATTTTCAGGAGGATCTCTTACTCCTGCGTGTGAAGATTTAGCTCCACACCATTTGTTTCTCAAGTGTGACACAAAGAATGCTTTTGCACTAGCCACAAAATAGGTCCTTAGATGGCAGTGTAATTTCCCCCTAAGTCACTGTGGTCTGGGAAATAGGGTGAAGTAATGAAGTGATGACAGGTATTAACATACATAATGGGCTTTAATAGACATTTAATGTTGTTTAACTGGAAGAAGGAGAAGTGCTTTCCCATTGGAATATTTCTACATTGGAAGTCATTGATCACCGATTTCAGAGGGGAAAGGTTAATCCATCAGTTTCTGTAACCAAACGGCGCTGATGGAAATTCTTTAGGTGACATTCTGGATGAACTGAGCTTTCCATCTTTGCAAACAAATGAGTGATATGACAAGCATGGTGTTCAGAACACATTTAACCAATTGATTTTCTCTCCTCGTGTAATAAGATCTAGAGACATATGAAAAAGCGTAGCATGAGCCAAGATTAAAGGAACTGCTTCATACACACGAACATAGGGGAACTGCATTATCAATAAAAGTACTATAAAGCATGTAGGCACCCATTCTTTTTCTTTATATAAAGTTTGTTATTGCAATAAATAGCTGTTATTGAACTACCTGCCTTTTATTTCAGTTTTTCTGAATTTTATTTCGGTCCGCTTTCTGTGGTTTCCTGGTAGAGGTTATGAAAAAATGTTATGTTTTGTTATGGTACCATTTTTGTACTCACTAGTAAATCCAGGGCAACTCTGGATTTAAAATCAGGATTTATCATCCTTTGGGGCATGAAGAAGGATATGAGGGGGAGGGGGAAATCTGGCTTCCAGTAGTTTAAAGGTATCAAATATATTTTAAGGTTTTAATCTGTAAAGTTCCTTACCGTAATGATCCTCATCTTTTTCCTCCCTCTTCCCTCCTTTTTCTCCCAAATTCAGCCCTGCTCTGAGTTTCACATACCCTCCTACACCAGTATCCCTCCAGCAAATGCATCAGCAAATTATAAGTCGTCAGCAAACCCTAGGTTCAGCCTTTGGACACAGCCCTCCACTCATCCATCCTGCTCCAACTTTTCCTACCCAGAGACCTATCCCTGGCATCCCCAGTGTCCTGAACCCTGTCCAGGTCAGCTCTGGACCTTCTGAGTCCACACAGGTGAGAGACAACAAATGAAACCTTTGTTTCCCATTAATTTAAAAATTAAATAAATGGCATTGTGTTGATGGCAATTAATCACCACTGTCACTGAGACCCTTTGATAACAGCTTTCTTGTAGCTCCAGTGTTTGCAGTCACTTTATTATGAATCACAGGAGCGCAGTTGGTGCAGTTTCTGATTGGTAGTGTGCTTTTTAGTCCTCATAAATATTCCAGTCTAGTGCAGCAGTTTCTCATTCCATACTGCCTCTCCTTGATCTTATACAGGAAGCTAGTAGAGGTGGGGAGTAAGAAAAGGGGCAAAACACATCAAAACAGCAATGTCTTAAAGGTTAGCAGCTTCACCTTCAAATCAGGCTGACCCTGGGATATACAGGGTCATATTCTGCCCTCCTTGTACAGCTGTGAGTAACCTGAAGCAAGTAATTCTATGAGCAAGAAAGTAACTCAAAGACAGAGAAGAGGATTGAAGTTTTTTTCTCTGATTTGTGCCAAATTGGACTTACTGAGTTTGAATTAATCATTTCAGTAAGGTGTATTATCAAAGCTGGGGATGAGCAGCAGTGAATCAGGCCCCTAATGTGGAGTTTATCACGGTTTGTGATTTGCCTGTTATTAACTAGTGCTGTTTGTTTCTGGATGACCTGGGATAGGTTATTTATCAGTCTGGAAGCTGTTTATCTCCTGGCTAGCTTTTACGAATATAGAGGAAGAACATACTGCTGTAGAAAACATATTGATTTTTTTGTGGGGTCCCTGCAAGTTCAGATATCTCTAAAAGATCTCTGGATTCCTACAAGATCCATTTGCAGGTGTAGATAATGATGTTCAGTCGAGCAGAACAAGAGAAAAACAAGATTCTGGCCTGTTTATGTCAACTATTTTGCTATTAACTTGTGAGAATCCAGGACTTCATCTAGGATTTTTTGGCTGAGTCTCTTGCTAGTATTCAGTTCTTCTTCCTATCCACCTATTATAATGGGAAACATAGTGAAGAAGCTGAGATCTTGTGTGAAGATATTAAATGCAAAACCTTTCCTTCAAGTGTGAAGAAATAAATGTTTCTCTTGTGTTTCCTGGAGCATGCAGGGATTTTCCTTTTCAAAATTGCCTTTCCAAATTTGTCATTATGTGGAAAATCACCTACCTCTCACTGCTCTGACAAAACTAGCACTGGTTTCTAGCAAGGAATTACATCAAATGCTCCCCTTCCCACTCCCTCCCTGCTCTGCTACCAGGATGAGCAATGCAGCTCTTCCATGAGTTAATGCCATGTAACTGAAGAACAATGTTATTGCATATCCAATATAATTAACAGTGCAGCTTCTCCATACAAAGTTGCTGAGCAGATGCTACGTTATTTTTGTTTGGAGCCACATATTTATCACAGCCTAATTTTGTCTTCTTCTGGGGGAAAAAAAAATCCCCCCCTGTCTGCAGCAGAACAAACCCACAAGTGAATCTGCAGTGAGCAGCACAGGAGACCCCATGCACAACAAGCGCTCCAAGATAAAGCCTGACGAGGACCTCCCCAGCCCAGGAGCAGGAAGCATGCAGGTATGGCAGCCAGATTCCAGGCATGAGCCTTCCCTCTTGCTGCTGGAGTGAGAATGCACCTTTCCTGTGGCACACAGGTTTTCAGGCTCCCTGAAAACACACTTTGTTTGCTACACACACGGGCTGCCTCGGCTCGCAGTAGCTGGGGTTCAATGGGAGCAGCTCCTGGGGTGCAGGGTCTGTGGCAGGATGAGGGCAGAGAGGAAGGAGAGGATGGAGAGGCACCTCTGAGCAGTCAGAGGATGCTCAACGCTCTGTTTGCCATGGAAAAGTGAACAAGAGACATTCAGGTCTTTATTAAGGACATGTTTTCTGTTCAGCAAAAATACTTAAGGCCACCTTGACTTTTCCTGGGTCTTAGTGCTGTTCTACACTGAGGCCCCTGTGTCAGGCTCCAGTCTCGTTTGCAGTACTTTCTATACCAGTTAATGCCTCTGGTTTTAGTAGAGTGACTCTTGATTTACAGTGACTCAGGGGAGATGAGAATCAGAGCCTCAGTCTTGTGAGTGAATCCATGAAAACAAAGCAGAGGTCTGCCTAAATCCTTCAGCAGGTTTGAAATGGAAAAATAGCAGGAGTGCATAATCTGAACCAAATGTTTACGCTAACATCTGACTCTAACCCTCAGCAAATAACAAGCTGGCAAGAATGAGACACCCTGATGAACTGGAGGTGGGAAATCTAACCCCAAAATTAGATACTTTTGCCCCCTGCTCACCCCTTTTATGCACATGTTAAGGGCAAGAACAGACTAACAGGTAACTCAGAAATCACCAGTCTGCTCTTGAAAAGGCTTTCACATGCAAACCTGTTACTGTTCTAACAATGGAAACACACTGGATTACTGGTGATCCAGTTTCTGTCCAACCCTAGTACTAAAATCAAATTCCAATTAATTCAACTATATTGAATAGTGCCTTTCACATTAGTGGTGCCACTGAGTCATGAAAGCCAAGTGCACAAATAACAAGCTGCTTAAATAAAGCCAGGCCATTATGATTTATTTTTAATTGAAATGTAAAGGGTACGAAGAATTTATTTAACATGTATAGTTTGCAAATGGCTTCTGGCTTATCAGGCCTGTTTTGGGCTTCTGTATTTTGTAGAATGGAGTAGCATAGTGGAGTGAGAGTAAAATAATCCTCCCTCCCCTGCCTCCTCCACACACACACACACACCCCCATCATCTTTCTTTTAATGAAGTAATTCCCTTTTCTTCCTCCTCAGTTTCAGAATTTCCTCTCTCTTCTTCTCACCCCTGTTTTTTTCCTCTCTCCAGGAACAGCCAGAAGGAATGACCTTGGTAAAAGAGGAAGGGGACAAAGATGAAAGCAAACAGGAGCCTGAAGTGGTCTATGAGACAAACTGCCACTGGGAAGGCTGTTCCCGGGAGTTTGACACGCAGGAACAGCTAGTGCATGTAAGTTAATGGTATTCAGGAACTGGGTTTTAAACCTACCTGACCTTTTTCATGGGGGTCAGCTTCTCTGACCCTATGCTGAGTCAAGTTTCTTAGCTAACAGAGCTGCAAACTGGAGAGGGGTTTATGAGTTTCTGAGAATAAAGAAAACTCGAAGCCACAGTGCTTGACCTGTTCAGTCAGCTAAAGCTTAGTGTAAAATTCAATAAAGTCTTCCACAGAGATTGTAATGGCTCTGATCCTGTAAGCCAGCAAACGCTATTTTGAGTTAGAGACTTTGATAGTTATTGAGTAATAGTAAGCTGGACATGAATGATTATTAACCTTTAGCCAAGTTTGATTTTTTTCTCCCCACAGGGGCTGTAACAGTAGAAATGGGTGAGGGGAATTTTTTCCCTTCCCTAAGAGAGGTTTTGCTATCAATTTACTGTTGTGTGTAAACCAAAAGGGATTATTTGGCTAAATACATGAGGACTGAATTACTTCAGTCATTTTAGCAAAAGCAAACTGTGGAATCTTTTCTGTACTACACCAAATATTAATTCTATCTCCCTTGTTTTTTATTCCTCTCTGCCACCTCTCCCAAATAAACAATTTGTACTGTTTGGTAGTATTGTAAGATAGAAAGTGAGCAATCAAAATTCAGACGACAACCTGACAAGTACAATCCCTTGCAGTTCTAACCTCCTTAACTAGCAGCACCTCTCCTGTTTACTGGCATCATAGAACATATTGAATACTCTGAAAAAAAAATTGAATTCCTAGTACAGAATAGAGAGGAACATTCTGAGCAAATGAGCAGTGTGACAGAATTGTATTCAATTTAGAAAACTGTTTAATACTTTACTGGAGATCATACAAAATCTATTAGAGAATGTGGCTAGTACTTCTGAAATAACTAGTTGAAATATCCACTTTTTCACCCAAAATAAATAAAAACAAACCCACCATATATTTCCAAGCACTATGCCAAATGGTAAGCTTATCCTGCAAAGCTGACTTTAGTAAAGCAATGTCAGCTTTCACTTTCTGTACTGTGAGAACCTCTTGGTGTTGCCGTTACTCATCAAGATGTATTTTCAGGTTCTTGTTATTATTAAGTAGTAGCAGCAGCAGTAACAGCAATAATGATAAATGAAAGACTATCAACAACTAAAATAATATGAAAAAAGTAACATTTTTCCAAGAATTCTTTGAGACATTTTGCACATATAATGCCCTAGCATTTGAATTGGCCAAATTGAAATGTGAGGAGAAACTGTTTTGGTGTCACAGTACCTTTTGGGGAAGAAATGCCATACAAATGGCTTCTGCAGGTGATTTGACACATTTAAATTAAAAGATCAAATGCTGCTCTTTGAATTGAATCTGTGCAAACAGACCAAATGACATCATATGGGGCTCTGCATAGGCACAGTGTTTATATCTGCTAGCAGTTGTAAGGCTGAAGCTTTATGAAACCTGGGAAACCTTTCAGTATTCAGAAATTATCCCAGTGATGATGATAAATAATATATACAGAAATATATGAAATAAATGAGAAGTCCAGAATAAGGATACGCTTGGCAATAAAAAAAGAAAAGGATTTTTGATGTTCCAGGTGTAAAATTTAATGGAAGTCCACTGAGCATGTTAGCTAACAGCTTGTGTTTTGTATTTTAAAGTGAATTAAATTGACAGGGTGGTAGTTTAGTTCTTCTGGGGTGTAATTTTAAAGTAAATTTGTTGGTTTTGGTGGGATTTTAATAGCAAATCTGCCTGCATTGTAATGGTCAACAGAAAGACTGAAAAAAGTATATTTCTTATGCTTCTGACAAATGGCAACATCTGAAACAAATTTCTCTAGACATAGAAAAGGAATATAAAAAAGTTTTTCTATGACACGGAACTCTTTTTGGCAGGGCTCAGGATTCAGGTGTGTTATGATGGTGTTTAGATTACAAGGTGCAGGACTTGACTCTATACCCTGAAGACAATAAATTCATCATGGCAGCCATCACATTTAAGTAGCACAAATCATGCTGTAGGAGTCAGCGGGATTCAGTGATGGGGCCACGGTTTGTGATTTCCTTTGCTGCTCTGGCAGAGCCCCGCTGGGGGGACTTGAGCGAGTTATTTCTGCCCAGAATTGCAAAGGGCTTTAGACATCTCACTCTGTTTGAAAGCCTGGCCTCTCACCCCAGTCTGCCTTTTGCACATTTTGTCTGCCCTTGATTGCCACAGCCCTCTGATGTACATCTGCAGCAGCTAGGGATGTGAAGTCTGGTCTCAGCAGGGCTTCACAGAAGGGCAGTCCTGGTTTTGCCTAGGTGTGTCACTCTGGCAGAAAGTGTTCTGTTCCTGAGCATTAGGTCCTTGAAAATCTGAGTTGAAAAAGTGGTGTGGCTCATGGATGCCTCCTATCCAAATACTGTAGGTAAATCCAAGTAGATGTAAATTGCTGTGGCTGCGTTTAAATCAGTGTCAGCACAGTTCTGAGTGCTGTGTGTGTGCCATGAGCCAGGCACAGGCGCTGTCACGGTGTGTGTCTCAGGGCCCATGCACACACTTGGCTCCACAGCCCTGACACTCTGGTAGCACCTGGTGGTCTCACCAAGCCAGAAGCCTCTCAGTGTCAGGCACTGCTCAAGCTTGGCGGGAGGAGTGCCCTTGACACGGCCTGAGATCTTTCACCCTGCGGCTCTGGGGCCACATCCATCAGGCTGTTTGTGCTGTCACAGGCTACCTGATCTGGCAGCAGAGTTCTGCCACCATGCCTCTCCTGGCTGCACGTGCTGCTGCTCTCCTGGTGATCCCCAGCCCACTGGCAGGCTCAGCAGGGCCTGAGCTGCTCCAGCTGAGCTTGACAAGCTTGAAGGTTTGGAAGTAAGATGCTGGACAGGATGCCAAAAGTGTAGATAACCATCCAGGTTTGTTGATTCTGCTGTGGGGTAGTAATCACCAAGGCAGGGGCAACTGGCATAGATAAAAGTAATAAAGGCTTAAATTGCCCTAGCAAGACTCATCCAGATAACATCTGCCATCTTTCTGTACAGTTGTAACCATGCATAATAGCAAAGAGATCAGACCCAGGATGTCCAATGGCACAGGACAGTGTTATCCAAGCCTTGCTTCCCAATGCACTGAAATTTTGGAGGAACTGTGGTGTTAAGGGAAGAGATGCTGCACACAGTTCATGGTATAGATGGCATTACTCCGACTATGTATAGGATGTATACACAAGCACATATGCATTTGTTTTGAAAAAGGTAAATAAGAGTTTGTGTATATTCTGGTCTTTCTGTCGTATGTGGATAGCTTTGTTATTTCTTGGGGAACTTTGAGACAATTTACTTTGCAATCAACTCTGGTTGAATCAGCATTACAAAGTGATGTGTGACTTAGCATGTATGAAATGGTAAAGGCAAACAAAATCTGTGTCTAAATAAGTGGTATAGCTTTAGAGCAGAAGCTGCAATGTTGTGCAATTTCAGTAGTCAGCATTTGATATAATTTTCTGCATTTCTGTAGCAAAGTCCTGCAGTTATTAGTGTAAAATGTAGGTGCCACTGAAAGTGTTCTTCGGTCCCAATGTTTTCTGACCGAATTTATAAACAGAACCTGAGCTGCTATGAATAAATAACTGAAAAGCTAATACCTAAAAGAATCGTTATTGACCCACCCCGAAGGGTCTGACAGTGACATTTTGGCACAGGTGCTCTTATTTTCAAGTGATATGAGCCACTTAGAATTCAGCATGCTTAAATTTTCATGATGCATGCACCAAAAGGCAAGGTGTTAAACCATCAGACGCTCTGCCTTATTTATAACACCTATCCATCCTTCCTCTCCCCCCTCCGTCTCTTACAGTTAATAGAAAGATTCATGATTCTTCATGGTTGTCTATCTAGCGTCTGACAGTACCGACTGCACTGCTAAAGCAAGTCACTATCTATAATTGATATCCTTCTATGGAATAGGGTACCGGCTGCAATTGAAGGGTTTTGCTGAAAGCTTTTAAATCCTGACAAGTTGTGCCCTTGTTCTGGTTGTTGCTGAGCTGCACTGCTGAGATCCCAGGGTTATTTGAAGTTGATGCAAAGGGGCGCGTGTGTTGCACATTAGCAAGGCACAAAGTTGGCGAGCCACGTTGGAGCTGCCACTGCATTCTCCCGCCAGGTAGTCTTATTTACAGTGCACTGCTCTCCTGGAAAGGCTGCTTGCATTGATGTTTGAAATGTCTGTTAGAGGTTCCTTTCTATCCCTTTTTGATTTTCCGCAAAAAATTAAAAGAACGATCTTATTTATTTTAAAGCCTCAGTTTGCTGCTGGGGTCTTTATCATTCAGCTGTTTAATTAATTTCTCTGCCCAGCGAGATATTATAATTGGGCTTAGCTGAGCTCAAGTTTGTTTTAAATATGTGAGCGCCTAGAAGCTAATAAGATATTGTATATATTTATAAATCTGCTTTTTGTTGCAGTTTGTCCCTTTTTTTCCCCTAGAAATCAGTTAAGAATAAAATATTGCAAAAGCTTTAGATGCTAAAGATAAAAGTTTACTTAAGAAAATTATCCTTCAAGGAAATGACTGAATTTATTGTTAAATATTAATACAATGGCAATCAGAAAAACGCAGTGCTGCCTATTTCTCATCCCCCTTGCTGCGTAGCCTTGATGATAATTATTTTTTATTCAAAAACATGCTTGAAGAACTGTAGAGCTATTTTTTTGTTAGTGTTTTCTCCTGAATTTTACAGCAATAAAATTCTTTCATTGTTGCTACATTTGATTAGATGAGATCAAAAAGCCCTAAACTATCAGCAGTGGCTTATATTCAGGATTCCATTTGCTGAGGTCTTCCTGCCTGTTTGCAAAGCCTACTTGACTGGAACACTCCCCTGGCAATCCCCTGGGATTGTACTTCTCCATATGGTTCCTTTGTTGCATCAGAGGGCAGCTTCTTGTGTTTTTCAGGTACCCTACATGTTCCCAAGGCATCACAGTGCACTGAGGGCACCCAAAAGAGCCATTACATGCAATTCTGAGACTGGAGTTTCTTCATGTTCTTGCTCTCTGTTCCTACAGAAAACAGTGGGTTCAACCCTAACCAACAGAATTTGGCCAGCAATCTGTGGCAATCTACACAAACCCAAACTGTGCCCACATCCAATCTCTACTTAGGTTTTACAGCAACTGTGAGGTGCCTTAATCAATCCTGTGCACCTCAAAACACTTAAGAACATCAGGAGGTAGGGAACACACCACTCTGAAGGACTAGCCCCCTTCACAGTGGGTGATTTTGGATGTCCAGAAATAAGGACTTTCAAAGTCAATAGATTTGAAAGTCACATTTTCTCTGTTGCTGTGCTGCCTTTGGCCTGTGGCTTCTTCCTCAGCTTCTCTCCTGTAGAAGAGCTGTAGGTAAAGACTGGAGAGAGCTTCACCATTCTTCTCTAAGCGAAGATCCAGCTGCAATAGGAGGGTAAACCAGATTAAAGCAGTTTCCCTGAGTATCAGCTACAGTGCACCAGACCTATAAGTGACCCTGAGAGTTGCACATTGCCTACCATTGAAGGGGGAGAAACTTCCCTGTAAGCAAAGAACCCCAAAGCTGCCAAAGCCAAGCAGACGTTGGATGCAGCTGTCTGAGTAGGCATCTGCACCTAAAGGGAGGCAATTGCACACATCTGGCCCAACAAACAGATTATCCTTCATGAATTAGTGGTCTCTTTTCTCTGGGTCCTGGCTTGCAAACTGGTTGTGGGGCAGGTGAAGTCCCAGCTTTGCAAAGCAAGTCCCTTACAATCCCAAATGGGTGTAATTACACATCCCAGTTTGCATACTTCTCAAAATACATTCAGGGATTTATGTAATATTTAATTCTTCTTTGCAGAGGCAGTTTTTTGGTGCTTTTTCATTGCAGTTTTGTTTGGCTCTAGCACAGTAACACAGAGAAGCCTCAGCCCATTCACAGGCTCATTGTGCGTGGCAGTGACAGCTACTGCCCTGACAGGATCAGGAATGTTTCCTTTAAATTGAAAAGAGTAAAGACTAGATAAGAACATGAAATCCATTATAGTAATCATTTTTTCCTGACAAAAGGAGAATGTTTTACGTACAACGGCAAAGGGGGTTCTGTTGGTGGTTTTATTCTATTTCATCTTGTTTTATTTTTTACTCACTGGGGTCTGGACCCTAACTCATACTTGGAGAAGGAGTGCTGTGGACAAAAGAAATCCGCTCTTCAAGTGAGGCAAGCCCAAAGCTTGGGCTGAAAGTTGGAACAGCTTGAAGAAGGAAGGGAGTTATTTCAGTGGCAAGCAAGTGCCATAGGAAGGCTTTTTTCAGTTTGTCCACCCCCTAAATATATTTGATCTTTGTAGCTGTGAGGGTACAAAGGAATAGAAGAAGAGATTATAGCGAATAATCATAAGAGACATCTGTACAGAAGTTTTTAGATTTTGAAATCTCTTCCTCATTACCTGTTTAAAGGCTGATTTCTAATTAGGACACCACCTTACTGTGTTGGATTATAAGCTGCTGAGCCCATTCTTTTGAACTGTGCCAGAATTGTTGAATTGTTTATAGGCCAGCAATTTATTAGATGGCATAGCAAAGCTGGTAAGCAGCTCTGTGCCTTTGAGAGCATGTTCATTCTCTCTTGGTTTCTGTCTGGGTATCTAACACAGTCTTGTTTAAATTAAGCAAGTCTTTAACCCCCCATCAGAGGTGTGCATGTAAGTGCAATTGGGTTTTAAGGTTAAGTAACCATAGACAGACCTCACTGCTGTTCTGGAGCCTCAGTAGCCCCCAGGCTCTGGCACAGCCCCTGCTTGTGCTTCTCAGCACATCCTTGTTCTGCGTTAGTCACCACCCTGCCCTTTGCCTCCCAGCAGTGTTAAAAGTCATCCGTGCTGCCTTGTGAAGAGATCTTACTGTGGGCTTGACCCAAAGGCCAGCTGTGCCTTGGCTCAGGTCCTCTTAAGCACTCCACTACACAAGGGCATCAGCAGTCTCCCTGCCTGGAGTCTGGCTTTTGATGAATCACAGAGAAGAAGGGGAAAAAATAACATGGGGATTTCTTTTTTGATAGAGAAAGGTTTACAACAAAATAAATCCACCCTAATCTGTGAAGTATTAAGAGGGGATTTAAAGAGAGAAATGTAATCATTTTTTAATTTTAATTCCTCTGTAATTAGCATTTCTTTCACAGCATTAAGAAAACTTGTTGTTAGTCTGCTGCTGGTATGGCTTTATGAGTTGCCAAAGTCATTGTCTTTGAATTGGTATCCCTGAAAGAGGTTGCTAAACTATGATATGTCCTTTAAATAACATTTCTTTTTCCCTGTTGTAGGTAGGGACAAACAGTGCTCCCCCTGTGCCCTGGGGAGTTACTCTACCCACTCTACCCATAGTAAGTGGGCACTTGGAAAGGGCTGTGCAGGGCTTGACTTTGGTCCATGCTTTTAATCACACAGCATTACTTAGGTGTTTTGTGGATATACATACTTCCTTGAAGTGTTTGCCTGAGAGCTCAGCTGGTGAGCACTTCCGAGTTACTGATATTTTACAGGTGACTTCCACTTTTGGGGAGAAATGTAGGATAAGAAGCTGCCAGCCAAGTCCCAGGGGAGCCCATGCTAACTGAGTGACAAACTCATAGGCAAGAGTAAAGCAGCAAACTGAATTGACTCTTCACCTCCTGACTCTTGTTGGCATATCGTGGAGAAGAGAGAAAAGGAAAGTCCCTCCCTGCCTTAATTTTGCTGCCTCAGAGCTGCAGGGAGGGCTGGGCTTACATGGACCTCAGGTACCTTTTAGTCCTGAAAAAACAGCCAGGACAAAGCAGATTCACCTGGACAGAGCTGTTCTTTCTATTCAGCTTTTTCATGCCTTGCTTCTGTTAAGTGATTTGATGCTACATAGCCTGTGTTACTAGGATGAACCAGTGGGAGATCTACCTTGATGTGCTTGGTGTTTCATGTCTCTGCACTGCTTTTCTCACCCATATTCTACCAAAAAATCTACCTATAGTAAACCAATCCTGGGAAGAATAGAAATCTGTGAGTGCTAGCTCATCTGCAGGTGGAAGTGCTTTTTCTGAGACACAAGTGGCAGATCAGTGTGTACAAAAGGAGGCAGGGACAGGCAACTGAAGCACAGACATGAATGAAGTTTCTGCATTTGGTTTTGAAAGGGCTGGGCTGTATGGATTCATTTTTGCAGTCTCTATTGTTTGTGTAACCTCTTAATAGAAAGAAAAATAAAAGAAAAATGAAAAGCAGATGAGCCTTTTATCGTGGTAAAACAAATCCAGTGTTATCCTGTGCTTAAACTTTAGTGTAAGCATGACTTTTCTTCAAGATGTTGAGTACCTAATCTGTAAAATGAATGGGTGGTGGTTTTGTCAGGAGTGGGTCCTCTGGTGGCTTGCACTGTAGGTATGAGGTCTGCATATCCCATTCTTATGTGTATCACAGGGCTGAGATGCTGCAGTTCTCTGTGAGATAAAGTAGTCAAGCTGAAAATGAAACAAAGCTCCAACTGTATCCCTCCTTGTGTTTAGCAGAGATAAACTACAGTGGAGTCTCAGTGCTGCTCCGTTTGGCTTCTGGCAGCAGCTTTAATTGGTAAAATGCAGATTTTTTTTTTTGATCAAGAGAGGATTATTCTTGTTATCAGTCTGGAGCATCTTATTTCAAGATGAAAAGGCTTCGCTGAATTACAGATGCCAACATTTTTACAAAGCACTTTGGCGATTGACATCTCAAAGAGAAAGTATGATTTATTAGCCTATAATGGCTAACACTCAGCACTGGGCTAGGTCCCACTGATTTGTGAAATTGCTTAATATGAATTGCCTTTTTGTGCAATTCAAGCCCCAGCTTTTTCAAATAAATTTAGAATATAAAGTGTATGAAACATTGCATACCTGAAAAGGGAGAAGGGTAATGGGACTGTGTAGGTAAAAAGAAAAGAAAAGCAAAAGGAAGAGAGGGATAGAGAGAGAGAGAGAAAGAGAAAAAGAGAAAGAAAAGAGACAGAAAAAAAAAAGAAAGACCTACTTCTAAATCCATCTTGGTGGTGCTTTTTTACAGTAGTTTGGTTGAAATGTTGGCAGGGTAAAGATTAATAACAAGCCTTGTCGCTATCAGTACTTGCTTGTCGATTCTCTGTAACAGGGCTGTCTGTTCAGCATGGAAATTATTGATTAAATAAAAATTGCTATTAGATTGTGATGTGATCCATAATCACAAACAATGGTGGACATTCTTCTTTCAGATCCAAAGCCATGCATCAAGTTTTTCCTTGCAGCAATTTATATTGTGCTGACACTCGCACCCATTAGGCTTTTATCCTCTCCTACATGTGCCAGGAAAGCACGAAAAAAAAGAACAGCAGCAGCACAGCACTGGGTAGGCACTCACTAAATTTTCAGGGAGAAGCACAGTACAGATAAGTCTGTCCTTTGCTTCTGGTTAGCACCTTACCTCAGAAGTGATTCCTGCCAGATAAGGGCAACACACCTTGTATGCATCCAGGGAGGTCCAGTATGGTTTGCGGGAGGGAACTGTAGTGGTGTATTATTTTAGGATTCTGTAGCATGAAGGACAAGTCTCTTTCCCATATTTATTTAGCTCTGATGCTTCCTAATTTGAGGAATTCAGGATTGGAACAGATTACTTAAAACTGCATTACTTTAGGGTGAGTTAATTAAAAAGATAATATCTCACTCTTCACAGCACATGTGAGCATGGTACCAACTTTCTCCTGTGAAAGCCTTTGTCTAAAACTAAAGGAAACTTAGTGAAATTTTTTTTGAGAGTTTAGCTATTTATAGGAGCTTCTGCCCCTTTGTTTCTGTATACCTTAAACAATATATGTATGTCAGAACTGATCAAGCCCACCTGGTATGGCTGTTAGGCAGAAGCATTCCTCTATTGTACACTGTTTCGCCAGTTACCAGCCCAGGCAGGATTGCCACAAGAGTTCTGTACCTCTGTACAGGAGCTGAGAGTAGAGAATCTTAATACACTGAGGATATGTTATGATTTTGTAGTTGTTGTTCTTTTGGTGTAAGTTTTCTTAAAGTGAAGTGAAGGCCATATCCTTTAAACCATTATCAGTGCTAATTATCGAACAATATATTGCACAATTCCTCTCTCTCACTACCATTGGGGTAGTATTTACTTTTCTTTATTGTGCCTGAATTTTGTGTAATACTGCCTCAGATAACCAAGAGAACCCTGCCTGCAGTATTTGACCATTTACCATATTATGGCTTTAACGCTCAGCTTTAAAGAGTGTTTAACAGTGAGCTTAGCTTACTCCATTATGCAGGGCAAGTACAACATTTTCAGGCTTGGCCACTGTCATTTAAATCAAGGGACCACTTCATTTTGCAGAGTCAGAGCATGTGCCTTGCACGCGTCCCTCCAGTGCAGCCACTCTCTCTGCATGGATCAGAGCCAAGGGATTACCAGCCAGGAAATTAATTGCCAAGGGGATTCCAACACTTATGGTTAGCAATAAAAGCCTGAACAAAGAAGTGTGTTTTATATGACATTCTGAAAGTGCCAGGCTCCAGTTCTGAATAGTTTTTGGGTGAGGAAGAGGACTGTATACAGGACTGTTCTTTGGTTGCTGCTGCAGATTCCTGTGGTTGACTGCCAGTACAAGTCTGTCCCATTCAGATGGTGCCACAGTGGTGTATAGGAGAAGATAGAAATCTTTGAGATAAACCAGACTATTTAGGATTGTTTTTTAGTTACCAAAGGCCCTTGTAAGTTCACTGGAAGTCAATTAAAGTTAATGTGTGGAATGCAGGGGCAGAAAAAAATTGGCCTTGTCTCTTTTTTAAGTGTTTTAGGTGATACTCCATGTTCTGCTAAGAAATCCTGCACAGTTTTCATTGCAACAGCTCAAACATGCATCTTCAGATGCAGCACTGGTTATGGCACATATGAGAGGATGTTATCCCATGGCAAAAAGAGATAAAAGAAGGTACCTCTGCTGCTGCTGCCTGAAGCATTAGGTGTGACTAACTTTTAAAATGGGACAAAGACCTTTGCTAGCCCTGAATTTGCTAGGATGCGACAGGGATGATTAAGCCTAGCATGGATGCAAAAGGGAAATTCTAAGTGGACGTCCACTGAAAAAACCCAAGGGAGGTCTTGGAGCAGCAATAAACTGCTGCATGTGCTGAACCTTGTTAGACATGTTTCTTGGAGGTGTTAGGAGGAAGAGCCCCAGTTACTTCCTCCAGTCCAGTTGTGATGTTCTGGCTTTAAGACGCTGCTGCTGTTGTCAGCTACTGCAGCTGGATTAATTCTACCAGGATCTCCTCCGTGATTAAATATATCTTAAAGCATATTTTTCCTGTAAAGATTTTGGCATTGCTTATCACTGCCAGCATTTTTTATTTTAGTTTCTGTGAAAAGTGTTTTTAAGTCACTATATTTTCAGGTTTTGTAGAGGTTTTTAGTGCCATTCATTGCTAAACATGGATCAGGCATTATCTCTAATCTGAACTGCAGCTTTCATAGTTTATGTAAAAGGAGACACTAAGTGCATGTATTGAAAAAAAATGCTGTTATTCAATAGTGTCTTTCTGCAGACAAAGCATTGGTATTTTAATCATATGAACAATTTGTATGTGTCCATGTGGTAAGCACAAGGGCTCTCTTTACAAAAAATTAGAAAGAATTACTGATTGATTTACACAGGAAGATCCTGATGAGGAATATATTTTCTTTCATTTTAAGTGGGTCACTATTAGCTGTGCTGTAATTACTAATAAAGTTCTGAAAGTAGAAGAAAGTGCATGATTTTATAAAATCTGGTCCAGGGTTAAACCAAAGGAGATGCATGTTTCTCAGCAAGTCCTATATATATGCTTAGTGCTAGTGCCCGTATACTTAATGGACCTTGAAAAGCAGATGCATTTAAATATCTGGCATTTACCTTGCTATTTATTCCCCTTAGGAAGAAAGGATTTTCAGTAGAAGAGGCAGTGATTTAACTTTTTCATAAAGTATCAAATATTTTATTAGTCTTTCTGCATAGATAGATGACCCATTGTACCACTACTGGAGCTTGGAAGAATTGAAAATCTTGTAAAAATGGTACTTTTTAGCTTTTCCTTATTTTCCTCTTGCTATAGCCTTTCATAGGTTTCTAAGTTGGTTCGTGGGATTAAGCAGTTTGTCTCTGCTAATATAAAATTGTATAAAGCTGCTGTAATATATGGTTACATTTTAATTCAAAGAGCCTGTTTATTCTAAACTAGCTCCAGTATATTTCCAAACACATGCACTGAAAGGCAGTGTAAATTTTAACAGATTTTTGTCATTAAAGCTTTACAATCTTTATAAAACAGCTCTGTCTTTATACGTTCATTTGGTGCACCAGTTGTTGGGATATTTTGCTGGGTACTTTCTTTCTTCCATTTTTTTTTCTTCTCTGGGCATCTTTACTCTTAAGCTTTTATTTCTTGGCTCCACTACTCTGATCTGTGCTGTGGAATGTAAAGATTAGGAACCTCTTCCAATTTTATTTTCTTGTGAACATGGCCTGTGTTAAAGGAGAATATTATTACTTTTAGCATGGTTTGAACCCACAGCTCAATAACTAACTATAGGAGTTGCTAAAGCCCCACTCCTGCAGAGAGCTCAGTGTGTTGGACCCAGTTGAATTTAATGGGCTCCAGGCTGCCATAAGAGCTCATGTCAGCAGAGCAGCTCACTGAACCAGGATCTGTGCAGCTTGGCCAGGAGCAGTGGCTGGAATTTATCAAAGCCAAACAATATGGGGGGAGAATAGTTAATTTCAGGTTTAATATATACAGCAGGTCTGATTTCCATTGAAGTCAGATGAGTTATGGTGGCAGGAAGGAGGCCTATAGTTTTTTGTCGTCTGCAGAAATGTGGGAAAACATCCAAAGTATTTAGTTCTGCTTCGTGTGTGCTGGTGTGCTTCTGTCAAAAGCAGGAACGGTATTTTCATTCTTCATACTATTTGCAAATAAGATGAAATACCTTATTGTAATGCATCTTTATGATTACTTCCTTCTCATGTGTGCTGGCAGGAGTCCTCTGTGGTCTGTCTTTGTCAGAGAGAAAAATCCAGAAATAGAATATATGCTTTTAAGTGTGTGATACTAACATCTGTAGCAGTGCTAAGTGTTGAGCTGTTCAAGTTTTTCAATTTTTTTTTAAGGCAAGTCCTGTATGTTTTTGTTAAAGATTGTACACAGCTGTACGTGAGTTCAGATTTGTAGAGAAGAGTAAGCTATTGCTCACCTTGGGTACTGCCTGTGAGGGAGATTTTTAACATGGTTTTCCTGAAATTCTCCAGCAGTTGCATGTCAAATCAATTTTTATCCTCAAATGCAAAGATCATGAAGCAGAAAATTTTGAAGTTGAGCCTCAGGTGGTTTTCTCTTCTTCCATATTCAGCCACTCCTAGAAGGTATCATTTTCTAGGCAGCATTCACTGGCAGTCTTAGAACCAGTGAAGCAGATGTTTGGGCAGTCATTCTTCCCTCTCCAATTGTAGGAAAACTTCTCCCTTGTTTGTGCACTACTGCTTTGGCTAATTGAGAGAGGAATGTCTGATGGATCTGAGGGGAATATGGAGTCTTGCAATGTGAATTTCCTCTCCTGTGAGCTTATGACTTGAACAGACATTGCACCTCCTTAAATCATGCTGTAGAGCTGCTTCCTGAAGGCCCTTCCTGCAGCTCAAGCTGTAGAATTCCTGCCTGTAGCCACCTCTCAGAAAGCCTTTGGAGAGAGCTTGGATGCATGTGTGATGGAGAAGAATGAGAGGAAAGCAGGCAGAGCAGGCTGAAGATCATCAGTGCAGGGCTAGGGTATAAGATTTGGGAGAAGACCACCTTCATTTGCTCTTACACCGTTAACATCAACATCACAGTTTCATTATATAGTCAGCAGTGGGTCTTAAACCTTTCAGCACATGGCCTTTGTCAAATTTCTTCTTCCATCCTGGTCTTTCAAACCAAGCTTGAATTCTCTATCACTGGTACACACTTTACCTGTCTTTTTTATCCCTGTGCTTTTCTCCTTGGTAGTGTGTTTTGGGGCTCTTGTTACACTGCCAAATTACCCTATATTTTATCATATGACCTTTACATAGAAGGTGTAATATATAGGTGTAATTGGGAGACCTAAACGTGACGAGCATTAAAAAAACCATATATATATATATACACATATAAGATAATTTTTGTAAAAGTGAATTCTGTGCATTGCTGAAGTCTTGGTGAAACTCAAAGTTATAATGGAGTTCTTCCTGTGATGTTGCCTTTTAAAAAGGAAAAACTGTACAGCAAAAGGCTTTTGTGCAGTTAGCACAGCAGTTCAGATGCTCAGAGCAGCTCTCAGCCTGTGTGTTCCAACACACACAATCTACACCAGGAAAGATTCTGAAGCAGGTGGAAGTTGGAGGGGAGTTTGCCAGCACCCTTGCAGTGGTGTGGAGCATGTACCACCACCTGCA
The DNA here is from genome assembly GCF_028018845.1 of Melospiza georgiana. Taxonomy (NCBI): domain Eukaryota; kingdom Metazoa; phylum Chordata; class Aves; order Passeriformes; family Passerellidae; genus Melospiza; species Melospiza georgiana. The sequence goes on from NC_080430.1 coordinate 53,480,437, forward strand.
GAAGCTGTGCAGGCAGGGCAGCCAGGAGAGCTGGGAGGCACTGCAGACAGCAGGGCAGGTAGGAGAAAGTGCTGGGAGAAACACCAGGAGTGCTGAGCTTGAAGTTGGCCCCTTTTACTCTTCCAGGAGCACTGCAGGGGCACTTCTGCCCTTCAGACTCCTTCATCTCAGTGCTCCAAGAATTTGTCATCTTCGTGTAACCCTTTTGCATCTTTCCCTGCTTCAGCAGTTCTCAGGAGAGCAGGGCTCCTCCTTGGAGAGCAGAGATTTAACCAAAACACCCCTGTTTGAGAACAATTGACTTGAGCATTTGGCTTGTGGTTTCCACTATCAGTTCCTTCTGCAGCCTCCTCATGGAAATGCAATTAGCCTGTCCTGGGGCAAGTGGTTAAAGAGAGAAGTGGAGCCTTTTTGTTGAAGAAAAAAAGAATTAAATAGGGAAGCTGTGATACCTTGCTTGAACTAAGGCAAATGTGATACAAAGCATCAGTGCTGGAGGAGATGGTAAAACCCAGTTGTCATGACAGCATGCATTGAAAAATTACTTCTCTACAGCTGGAAAAAAAAAAGGAGTAAAGAAAGCTGGAATTCCTGTAGCATACCAGCTTCACCTATTAGTGCCCCAGCTAGAAATACAGGAATGCAGGTTCCAAGGAAAACAAGGCACTTGATTTTTGACTGAGTTATGGAAGAGAACATCAGAGAAGAAACACACCTGAGTCATTGAAACACCTTTCCTACCACTGTAAAACTGGAATGATTAATGTCCACAACAGCTATGCTGATGTCCTGGCAGAATCTCATTTCTTAGATGTTCAGGTTTAGCAAATAAAGATGTGATTTCTGCCCATTGCTTTACAGCTGCATGCTCTGACACAGGAAATCAAGGGAGAGCTGTAAAACATTGCCCTTGATAGGAGTGCATTTTGCTGCTAACAGACTTAACTGTGCTGCATATGTGAATATATGTTTATTAAATGAAACAAGAACAAGATGTGATCTTATTGGGAAAGAATCCCTGCAATATCCCAGAAGTTCCATTCACTCCATAGAATATACCAGAGTCTACCAAAAAGCTGTCCAAAACCTGGAAACAGATACAGGCTGAGGGGGTTGGTTCCCAGCCTGACAAGAAAGCTGTGTTTGCCCTGTTGGTATTCTGTCACATCCATACTGGATAACTGCTATATCAGAGATTAAAAGAAGGTCATGCTGTATTATGAACCACTGTCTTTATTTTTAGGATTAGATAACTTTTCTCTTTTTTTCCCCCCACTGATTCCCTTTATATCCTAAGGGCAGATCCTTTCTCTTGGGTCAGGAATGTAATAAGGCAGGTTTTCCTCTCTCCAGGATATTGTGTCTGTCTCACTGTGTTTAAATTGCCACAGAAAGCTCTTCTGAGCAAAATACAGTATTTTCTTTGTACAAGAGCCAATGATTGACGTATCCATGGGGACTTCTCTGTCTTTAGCATTTAAACATACAAGTTGGATATGTTTAACCTATTGATAGGCAACGAAGACAACTACAGGATTTACTGCAAGAGAACAAAAGGAGAAGCAGAAAGAAAATACCTTTTTTTTTCTTTAACTGGGGGGTTTAGAAATTTTATTGCTGTTGTTAGGACAGAGAGATAAAAAAAAATAATCAGACCTATATTTTCAGCTGAAGGAGGGAGGTGAAAAGCAAACAGTCCTGGTGAGCTGTGTCCTTTGAATTAGCATATTCCTGTTTATTAGTAATACAATTTCACATTTAGAGAACAAGACTTACCCAGTCCCATATGTAAAAAGTAATTTGATTCACCATGGCTTGCTTAGACATCGTTTGAGGCAAAAGGATGATTCCTGCTCAGGAGTACAGTGAACTCCACAAAATGCAAAAGTTCATTATTAGTTTGATTGCTCTTGGCCTTTGCGCACTCCTTGCTTCTGAACTTGTATGCCCCATGAAACAGCGACAGTCTCTGCCCATGTGTTACACTGAATCCCAGATCTTTACTGAATTTTTACATATGACTGTAAACCCAGTCTTCTCCCAGTGGCAGCTGTGCTGGTCCAAGAAAGCTGTTGACCCCAGTTGTTTGTTGCAACATCTCTGAGCTTCCCTTCAGTCTTTTCACCATTTATTTGGGAATACTCCCTCAGACACTGGAGCTCTCCTTTCTTACTGTTTCCATCCTCTCTTCCAGCCATTGGTTTCCATGCTGCCCTTCTCCTGTGCCTGTCATCCCTGTCCTTCTACATACACAGGTTATCTCAATTTATAAATCATCATAATTTTTCAGTTGACTTAGGACTTCTAATTTTGATTCCTCCCTTTCTTCATTGAATGCTGTCAGTTCTCAAGGGACAGAAATGGGTATCCAGAACCGCACAGTAATAAATGAGCTTCAAGCATGAATTCAGCTGGAGTGCTGACTGGAGTCCCTTTTTTTGTTCTTATAATTAAGTATTAACAATCATGGACACAGAGTTCAAATGTTGTTTGTAAAATAGGTAAGTTACATTTTCCACATGCTTCACTCCTTTTTGAACTAGCCAGTTTTTTGACTGAAACTAACTTTATGTAGTAAATATTTTTTTCTTAATGAGTAGAACATTTTTAGTCACACTGGAGTTACAAATATTTGCAGTATATATATTTAATTTTGCAATGCTTTTATCTTGGTCTTGGCTGGGATAGAGTTAATTTTCTCCCTAATAGCTAGTACATTCCATATTTTGGATTCAGTATGAGAGTAAGATTGATAACATACAGATGTTTTAGTTGTTGCTGAGCAGTGCTTCTATAAACCAAGGACTTTTCAGTTTCCCATGCTCTGCCAGGGAACAGGTGCACAAGAAGCTGAGAGCATATACAGCTGGGAACAGCTGACCCAGACTGACCAAAGGGATATTCCATAACACAGAACATTATAGGATAGGATATAAACCAGGGGAAGTTGGCTGGGATAACCAATTGCTGCTCAGGGTGTGCTGGGCATCAGTGAGCAGGTGGTGACCCAGGGTATTGTGCATTGCTTTTTTCTATTGGCTGTTATTCATGTCCCTGTTCTTATCTCCCTTTATATCATTGTCATTATTAGTGCTATTATAGTTTTATTTTGGATTTTAAGCCATTCTTCTCTCATCCCATGCATTTTACCATTTTCCAATTCACCCCATCCTTGCTGGCAGGGGCTGGTGGGAGTGAACCTGGAAGGTAGTTGTTGGCTAGTGTTAAACCCCTACAACCATTAAAAAAAGCCACAGTCCTCTCACATGTAACCCAAAAATATCTGATTATGAAATGTGGCATACCACTACTCTTCATTTAAGTTTGCAATCATGATCATATCTATGGGAAGCAAGGAGCTTCATTTGTTAATAGTGGAAAATGTTGAAAATTAAGTATAGAGATTGAGTGACAAGATCAAATACTGAGGTGAGGAGTGCAGTGCACAGGCTATTAAGTGTGTTCATTATACACTGAGGAAATTGCTGTGCAGTGCTTTTAAGATCCAGATGATCTTAACTGTGTGTATTCCATTTTAGTAAAGGTGTCAAGACTGTGGAGGCACTGAACTGTTTGGGCCAGATCAGCAAATTGTATAAATTGTCATGTTGCTAATCAGCATTAGCAGAGATCTGTCACAACAGCATTTCTTAAATCTTCCATAAAGTATGAAAGACAGCATCAGGAACTGTAATAGAATAACAATAAGTGCATCCAAAGGAAAGGAAGCAGGATTGGAGATAGCTGACTGAGCTTCTCCACAGGCATGTGCCTATTTGGAAGTGCAGAATTCTTCATCTATAGCCATAGCTTCCACTTGGCTTTAGGAACTGCAACCAGCTTAAGTGTTTATGCCACCATAAGGACTTAAAGCAGCTTAAGTGCTTCCTCCATCTCTGGAACTAAAAATGGCTTAAGTACTTATGCCACCCTAAGGACACGGGGTCAAAAGTATATTCTCAGCTTGAGCAGCAAGAAGCAGACATTGGTCTCTTGAAGCTGTTTGGCCTGGTTGTGCCTGCAAAATCTTTAGTAGGAAAAGGACAGACAGGATCTATACCTATTTTCCATCAGATAAGAGGAAATTAAAATGCATGCATTGTTTTAACAGAGAATCACAGAGGTTAAAGAGAAACTCAATTGCAGTGATTGGAATGTGTCCGAGAAGTCTGCTGAGGATTTCACTCCATGGAAATGCATTTTTTTCCTCCTCACAAGGAGATTTCTATTGTCACAGGAGATTTCCTGGCTCACCAGGACCTCCTTTCTATCCTGACTTTTTTACAATGCCTTTGTCTGTTCATCTTGCTGTGGATCATGGAGGCAACCTTTATCAAGATGTTAATGAGATGGTAGGGAGGCCAGTCTGATGTCATCTCTAAGTTGCCTGACTACCTAAAATGGTAACCAGGAGCAGCGATGAGTCGCATATTGCATCCCTGGGGAGCAGGCAAGACTGGGGACTTGCTGAAGTGGTGCCCTGTCACTGTTCTGAACACTGACATTCTTTTTTGCAGTCACTCAGCTATCTCAGGAAGCTGTGTAGGTCAAGAACCTCAGAAGTATGCACACCACTCATGAACAAGTGACTACTTTCAGTGGGAATCAGAGACCTAAAAACTTCTATGAATGTGGCCTTTAGCTTTCCTGGGCCTTAAGTCTCTGCCTCATCTGTGGCCATAGTAGAAGATATTTTTGCTGAGGTTTGTTGTTAGGAGAGGTACATTCACAAGCTGTGAGGTACTCAGAGGTTTTGGTAATAGTCTCCAGTCTAAAGTGAATGTGAGGTCTGTACTTGCACCTAAGTGGTGACAGGGAAGTTTGAATTCTGTTGCACCGCCTTTGGTGAGCCCTGGTGTACTTTACATGATTCTGGTCAAGAAGGTGGAAGTTGTACTAGAGCCAGGTGAAGAGGCTGAGGGAGCAACTGATGGACTAATACAGTCCTCAAAGTGGCAATGGGGAATCTGGGAACAAAATGACAAATGGGACTCAGAATTCCCCGCCTCAAGCCAAAGCAGGTTAAGGGGGGAATGAGGGCTTGGTCATTGAAGAGAAGACCAGAAGGAACTAGTTTATTTAATCCAGCAAATGAAGACAGAGAGGGGAGTGCTGTCTGCCAGTTAGTTAGGGTGGGGAAGGGAATGAACTAAACACTGCAGGGAAGCAGAGCTGTTTAAGCTAAAGAATAGTGTTGGCACGAGAACAAATGAATATAAATTGGCTGTGAATAAATCGAAGCTAGAAATTAGTTGCTAACCAGCAGAAGAGTGACTTCCTAGAAGCGCCTTCCACTGGGACCAGAGGGAGCTGATCACCAAGGTACTTAGAAGCTGAAGCTCTGTTTGTGACCAGGATTATGTGCAGTGGGACTTGCCATAGCGAAGGGGTGGGCCTGATGACCAGGAACCTGTTTCGAACTGTATGTGGGCTTAAGGATAAATCTACATTCCATATGCAAAACACAGAAATAAAAGTGTTCCCTGCAGGCCTTGCAGGTCAGGGACAGCTAATCCCCTTCCAAACCAGCTTCAGAGCTTTCCAGACTGGTACTGCCAGACACAGCCTCTGCCCCATGTCCTCTGTGGGCTCCACAGCCCTCTTGTGCAGCTGCAGGACAAGCTGTGTTTAGTACTGCGATGCCTCTTCACCTTTCACTCTTTGTCCCCTATGCATCAAATGCAGCAGCTCTGCTGGTTTGAGGGACTTGTTGTGGCAGTACAGTACAGGGGGAGATTTGTGCTAGAAGATGGGTTAAATGCTGCCTCTGCTTAATGTCAGTGGTGAGATCTAGTGAGAAGTTACTTAGCACCTCCTTTTTAGTTTTTTAAAATACAGGGAAAGAACTGCGAGAAAAGTCTGAAATTGTCTTTGTATAACTGAAATTAAACCTAATTTTGGCAATGGGGTTATGCCTTTCACTCGGCCACTAACTTACCACATTATACCAATACAGCATGGTCTCTTCCCAGTTTCCTCCTACACTCTAGAGTAGCAAGTCTAGGTTAGAAAACAGAAATGTGAGATTCTCCCAGAATATTCGCTCTTGCCACCAAATAGAACTTTGCTTTCAGATGCAATCTCAGTTGCAGTGGCATTCTTTTTCTGATGTTCCTAAGTTTTTCCACTGGTATGGAGAAGCTTTTCCTCCTGCTGTTTGACTGCTGTGAGAGCACATTTGGCCTTTGTTTATGTATTGAATAGCTTGGGGTACCATGCAGGCAGCTAGGACGTGTGCAGATTCTCCTTTCTTCTAAAAACCCTCTTGGAGGAGGGAAATGGAACACCAAGGTTATTGCAGATCCTACCTCCAGTGTCACCTCATCTGCTACAATATTGAGTAACAGATACAAGTTGGTGTGGATTATATGAGAACATGCATGAATTAAGGCGTTCCCTTTTCAGTAGTATTTCTTACCATGCAAGCATTTATGCTTCCAGGATACTGTGGATTGAATTTCCCATTACCTCTGGTTTTTGAGATTGGCCAGTAGAGGTGACAGGCAAACTTCAGCCTTGATTTTAGTTAATCTGGTGGGGGTTTATGCTCTGGAATTGAAATCCATCTCAGAGCTTCCTCCTTCAAAGGCAGGTCATTCTGAGACCAAAATCACTATTTAGGTCAGCTCCCTCTGTTCATTTTAGGGTATTTTGGAACTGGATGATAATAACAACATTTTTGAAAGAATAGAAAATGAGCCAGGACAAACAGAGGTTTGGTAATAAGCATTGAAGTAGCATGAAAGTGACTGGTATTCTGCAAATGACCCCTGTTCAGCAGCTTTTTGGAGCTGTGTGCAACGGGAGATAGCTTGTAGAATTCCAGCTTTTAATGGGGGCTTTTTTTTTCAGGTCAGAAATTCTTAATAATACAGAGCTGATGCTTCAGAGCCTTATGCTAGCAAACCTGACACTAGGGAGTAATATCATTGGCTTTCATGCGCCTATTTACTGTAATAAGGATTACGGACATAAGTAAAACTTGCAGGTTTGGGCCCACAAAATTAAAAGAAAAGCCTTTTCACACCCTGAAACTGCATCAAAATTCAATTTCACCAGGAAAAAAAATTCCTTCTGATCTATTCCCTGGAATGTGACATTTCATGGGTGTAATAAGGTTACAAACAGATTATAAATTGAAACCCTATAATTCCTTATTGTACTGTACCAAAGCTTCTGCTTTGCATAATACTCTTATTCCTGACTGTTCTTTGTTTTACAAGCTCAAAACTGCTCATTTCCTCTCATAATAGAGACCAGGGAGCCAAAAACACCGTGTAAAATCCAAAGGTAATTATCTGAGTCAAAGAAACTGAATGCCAGAGTTCACAAACTTCTGAACTTTTCTAAATGATGTTGTTTGCATAGTGAGACCTCCCTCCTCTTTAAACATGTCACAAAAATTACACATTCTTTCTGCCAAATGATAATGGTAAAAAAATCCCAGTGTAGATTTAGTTCATGGTTTGCATTTGTGTAATTCTACTTGGTATGTCCATAGCAGACGACTGATGAGTTTTCCCATCATAACTTGAGCAAGTGAGGGTGTTTGAATCTCAGGATGACAAACACTCTGAATCTCCTTACCTGAGAGCACTGCTGGTGCTGATTTGCTAGCAAGTGTCTTCCTCCAGACCAGCCTTTTGAGTATTTGAACATATTTGTAGGTCTGCTAAAATATGATCCCTGTGCAATAAGCAATTAAGCAGCTCACCTGTGAACCAAATAAATTACTCAGATTAGCAGATCACAGGCTCATTTATTGCAGGCTTTCCCTAAAGGTGAGGATCCTCAGAGGTATTGAATGAGAATGAGCTGGATTTGCAGGTGAGCTCTCAGGGGCCACTTGCAGCATCAGGGCAATGAGGGAAAACAGCACCAAGAGGGGTTTGATTGTAGGAAGATCAGAGAGTCTGGGAAAGGATTGATAGGAGAGCAGGGCAAATGTGTATGGAGGGCCACAGTTGTGAGAGACCAGAGGATGATCACAAGACATTTGACAGGTAAGCCAGCGATGGAGAGAGGCAAATGATCATCACCACTCTGGGCAAGCTTTGTCAGCTGCTGCAGCGAGCCTGGGCTGGGGAGGGGATGAGGAAACGACTTTTAGGCCCATGAGAAAGGTCAGTTTTAGAGGATTCTCATGCTGCTAAAGGTTAGAGGTCTAGAGCACAGGGAGCAAGCTGGTTTTCAGGGACAAAGAGAAAAAACTGTCCTATGGAGACATTCTCTGAAAGAGCCTCCATGGTGCGTGAGTGTCCACACAGCAGGAGGTAAAAGGAGGTGCTGTGGTGATGTGATTGATCCAGCCTTGAGGTTTTTGTATCAAATGGAAAGCCTGTGTCACACACTCAAGTCTCATTCCCCTCGTGGCTGTGTAGGTTTAACCACATAACACACCAGTCTGTAATGTTTACAGAGAGATTTGGCCATGAATTATTTGAACGCATTTAATTTTGTCCCTTTACTTCTTTCTCTTTCAAGAAATAGCACACATTGCCCTCACTGAATTCTTTTGATGCCATTTCACAGCTCAGGGCATGTGTATGCTTCTGGCACAGGTGTGTGCACTGTGAACACAGATCTGCACTAGGAACATTCACTCTTGCAGATTACAAGTTGTATGTTGCCCAGCACCTCTGCTCTGTTCATGCATGCTGAGCCCCATAACAACTTTTAAGAAATGGCAATAAAGTTTCAGAAAAAAAGCTGTCATCTTTTATAGGCAATGGATGTCTGTTGCCTATAGCAATAGTGCATAATTTTGAACATAACGTGATTTTTTTTTTCTGACTGATTCCAAGACTTTAGAAAAGATTGGGATTATCTTCTTTGTGTTTCAGTATGAGCTCCTGAGTTTCTATATGGCTGGCATTTAATTTATGCCCATTATGGAACAGATACAAATTTCATCCCTGTGCTGTGATCAAATAAAAACTGGAAAGAGTTTTTGGTGGTACCTTAGTGGGAATAATGTCATTCGCTGCATAATGCAGCCATCTAGTGGCACAATGACAGAAGTTCGGCAGTGTGGGATGATTTCTCCAAGAGAGTCTGGGAGGATGAGTCGGGTGGCTCCTAGTGGAAAAAGACTCTGAAAGTCCAGGTGTAGTTTTTTTTTTTTTTTTTTTTCTTTTGTTTTCTAAAGCTTTGCAAAAAAATTCAAACAGTTAAAATTTTTTTAAAAATCAAACCGGTTTTGAGGTTGTCCCTGTTTCACTTGCCTGTCTCCACTCAAACACAGAGAGAATTAAATCAATTTTTAAATGCTTTTCTGGACTAGATCTTAGTGAAAGAAACAGAGGAAGCTAATTTTGTGGAAGAGTACAAGGTACACAGCTCTGTCCTGCTTGTGGGTGCACTCATGTGGATGACACTGACCACAGAAGGGCATGCCTGTGAGTCAGCAGGGCTGGGGCAGCTGTCACTCCCACACACATTCAGACAGAGCCAGACTAAGCAATGGCAAAAACTGGCTTGATGTATGCTGCTGTACTCAGAGTTCATATTCACAGTGTATAGGGGTTTATTTCTTCACCATGACCTCTGCATTTACTGAACCAAATACATTTACTGAGGAAAATATGGGTAACAGGGAGTGAGTTAAAATTTGGGGTGGAAACTTGGTTTAGCAGTTCTGTTGATTTTTCAAGTTGGAGGATATGTTTCTAAAGGCCTGATTTTGTAAACCTTGTTTGTGTTGAGCAGCACTTAAGTAATGTTTCCCTGCTCTTTAAAAGCAGTACCCAATGTGAATCACACAAGTGGAGCTGTGCATGACATTATCCAGGATCCATTTATCAGCTTGTATCCCTTAGGCATGATCCAAAGCCCTTTGATCTCAGTAGAAAAAAAAAATCATTTGCCTTAGTGGACTTCCAGTAGGATCTATAACCTGAACCCTGTGGTCACTTGGAAGTGCAGATGATCTTATTCTTTTGGTACTGCAAGGACCTGGTTCACACCTGAATCTCTGGTGCTCTTCCAATGCAAAATTACAGTAAGGCTGCAGCTGATGTTGTATTTCTGTTAAGCTGTGACCTCTTTTCTGCCTGAACAGCACATCAACAATGACCACATACATGGTGAGAAGAAAGAGTTTGTGTGCCGATGGCTGGACTGTTCCCGGGAGCAGAAACCTTTCAAAGCCCAATATATGCTGGTGGTCCACATGAGGAGACATACAGGGGAAAAGCCACACAAATGCACTGTAAGTAAAGGAGCCTGAGCTCCACGTTTGTACTGGGAAACTGGGGCTGTGCAGAGAACAAACAGAGCAGGACAAGTGCTGCATTCCCTGAGCTCATCTGTCAGACTCTTGTGGAGAAGAGACTGCCATGTCTACTTTGTTATCCAGCACAACCAGATGACAAAAGCTTTAGGAGAGGGGATTCCCTGGATGATTTGGCCCACTTCCTCAAGTGTAAAGTGCAAAGAAGCCCCAAAAGGCATTATTAAACATGGCTCAGTTTGCTTAATTATTTAAAGGCACTTTCTCTTACAGAGCTTGGTATTACTGCTGGCCACCAGCTCCTGATGGCTTTGCAATGGATTTCAGCCTTAGTCAAAGTACACAAATACTGTGCTCTCCTGTAAGAGAAGATTTACATAATGCTGAAAGCATTTTTACTTGAGCTGTGGCAGAGTTTGCTTGGATAAAATTAAAACTCTCCAAATCAAAACTACATGGGACAAAGTTATGAAGGCCTGGAAAATTTCTAAACTTTTACAAGTCCACTTTTGCTGTTTCCTGCAAGTCCAAAGATTCAAGCTAAACCAGATTTATGTCTTGTCTGCAGTTTGAAGGTTGTACAAAGGCCTACTCCAGACTAGAAAACTTGAAAACGCACTTGAGATCTCACACTGGAGAGAAACCATATGTGTGCGAACATGAAGGCTGCAACAAAGCTTTCTCCAATGCATCTGACAGGGCCAAGCACCAAAACAGGACTCATTCCAATGAGGTAAGTAAGCACAGCTTCAAAAGATTAATTACAATTCATTGTTGAACAGACAGTGTGGTCATAGCAATCCCCATTACAGAGGACAGGTACAGCAACCCTCAGCAACCTGAAAGGAATGTAATGCCTCTTAGCAGCACAGTATGTCATACAGACCTGGTATTTTTTTACATGTAGGAGAGTTTTGAATGAGGGAGTTTAATGAAAACACATGCATTAACCAGGGACAGATCCTGTTTTCCTTGTAAAGCTGGGATCATTTTTCCCTCTGGAGCTGTAAGGGCTCATTGGGTGCCTGGACCCATCCGCATGTCTGTGTTGGCACTGGGCATCTGCTGGGATGCAGCTTCCCCAGCATACTTTGGGGTGCTGCAGACAGCCACAGTGTCCACATTTGAAATCATGGGTTGCCATTTAAGTTCTGAGTTATGCCTTTTCCTTCTTCTCTGGCCTCTTTCACTCTTTCTTTTCCTCCTGAACAGACCTCATGGACTGCAGAGGAAATGCAACCTTTCTCAAGGAAACCAGCTGTGGCAGTCACAGCTGTTTCCAAACTCTCAGTGTAACATCTCATTATTACTGTTTACTGTTACTGCTGCCTCCTTTTTCAGGAATCACACCATCTTCTTGCATTGTCCATGTTTTATTGCCCCATTTCAAGTTGCACAGAGAGTCGCATCATCTCAATCTCACATCAGAGTCCACTCTCCTCCTTGACATGTCCCTATACTCCTTCACCTCTAGCCTAAACCTGGGAGTACTGGAAGGGCAGGACATACCATAGCAGCTATATCTATTTCCACACAGCTTGTATCTTTCTCTAGCTGGCTGTCAGGTCTGCACACAGGCAGATCTCCAGGGAGCCTTCATCCTCTTCCAGTGCCTGCCCTGCAGCATCTCTTCAGTCACAAAGGAAGCAGAGGGCATTGCACATCTCTGAGTTTCCTCATCCCTGCCGTGTGTGTTTTCAGCAGCCCAACTAATAATGGCACTGAAGCCCTGCAGTGATTTCGTGAATGGTCAAGGTAGAAGGAAGTTCACCAAGTCTTGCCAATAGCTGCCTGAGTTTTCTTTTTTCATTCACTGTCTGAACCAACGCGTGGGCTGCCTTGATGAGTTAGACCTTCTCACACTTAGTGGTGTGACCTGTCCTTGTGTTAATTTTGTGTCTAACAGTAAGCCAGCCAAATTTTATGCTGCACATGATTTCTCATAGGTGCAGCCACAGGGGCAAATTGAACATTTCCTTCATCATTACTTCACACTAAAACAGTCTAATCTTTTAAGGCAACATATACTGATGGAATGATATGAACACAGTGAAAAGCACAGACCAAATTCAGCATTTGCTTGTCGTGCCATTTTAGCTTTAAGTAGGTAACCTACACAGAGCTTTAAAAGCAGCTGACATATCTTGATAATGATGTGCCTTACTCATGCAGAGGAGGGCTAAATGACTTGTACTTCTATAGCAACCTGAGAAAACCTGCCTTAGTAGCTCAGCATCATCTCTAAATTGCTCATTTTTGCTCCTATTCAAGTAACTGGGAGGGATTTTTCCACTGATGTCAGTGGAAGCAGTCTCAGGCCTTAGACAGCTATGACGAAGCTATATTTGTCAAAGGCTCCACAGTGTGTGTAAGCAGAGTGAGAATCCCTCTGAGAAAGTCTGCATCAGGGTCTCTTTCTATTTTTTGAAGGTTAGTATAAGAAAACCCTTTAAAACAGTAGTTTCTTGGAAGCAATTCAGTAATGAAAGTGAGTGAACAATACTTTGCTTCCCAAGGCAATTAAAGGATTTAGGAAGTGCTCAGCTCTTCTTTCTAATCTCCTCATAATACAAGAAAAAAGGCTTTGTTAATTTATAAGACAGTAAATTTACTTTATTCTACATTGCTTAGTGAACTATAGAAATCCACAGATAAAGAAAGTGGTTTGTAAAAAATGAGTGATGAGTTATGCTAGTAGCAGTAATTATAGTACTAGTGCATATATTGCTGCAACGTGAAAATGTTCATGGCACTGTATTTTGTGCTTTGACATCGTACTGGTGATCTGAAGGAGCCAGAAAAAAAATGCTTCCTCACTTTATTCTGCCTGAACAAATGGCCCAGCATCTTTTGAAGGGGGGTGTTTCTCTCAGTGTCTAGTAGTAGGTACTAGGCGTACTGGGAATGCTGTCAAACTGCTGAGGGCAAGGGACAGGGCTGAAAATCAAAGCAGTCTTCATAAATTGGCATAGCTGAGTTACCTTCTGCTAAGGTAATTGAAAGCTGTGCCAGTTGGTACCCATGAGGGACTCTGCCCTCAATCAAGTGTGCCGCACTAAGTGCTACCTTCTGAGCCTAGGGGTGCTAATGGTTTTAACTAGGGGCAGTCACAATTTGATAGGACATGGGGTGATGGCTTTAAGCTGGAAGAGGGTCAATTTAGATTAGTTATAAGGAAGAAACTGGTTAGTGTGAGGGTAATGATGCACTGGTAGAGGTTTCCCAGAGAAGCTGTGGATGCCCCATCCCTGGAAATGTTCAAGGCCAGGTTTGAATGTGGCTTTGACCAAGGGTTCCCTGCCCATATTGGGATAATCTTTCAGGTCCCTTCCAACCCAAACTATTCTATGATTCATTTGTAGAAACCATAAATTAGGTAACAAATTCACTGTGAAAGCATATAACTGTGGTACCAGCTGTGCTCCAAGAGGTTCTTCAGGAGTCCCACATGGAATGAAACCTGATATGGGTGGGTTTTGTGTCTTGTCAGAAACCATATGTGTGCAAGATCCCGGGCTGCACGAAGCGCTACACAGACCCCAGCTCCCTGCGGAAGCACGTGAAGACTGTGCACGGCCCAGAGGCACACGTCACCAAGAAGCAGCGGGGAGACATCCACCCGAGGCCTCCGCCACCCAGGGACCCGGGCAGCCACTCTCAGACCCGGTCACCAGGCCATCAGACTCAGGGTGCAGTTGGTGAGCAGAAGGACCTCAGCAACACTACCTCAAAGCGGGAAGAATGCCTCCAAGTGAAAGCCGTCAAGTCAGAAAAACCAATGGTATGCAATACACCGTGCCACTCCCTTTGTCCTCTTCTTCCTGCAACCAGTTCATAACCCCTTTATGAAATGCTCAGGTCTGTAAACTCTAGCTCGCAAGGTTTGTTTTTTTTTGAGGTCTTCTGTGTTTACTTTGTAAAATGTTTTTAAAGCCTGAGAAGTAGCAAATAAAAAGATTACAAATAGTCTATGCAATATAGGATAAGTGCAGTGCTGGCAACTGCCACAATAATTGTTTCTCTTAAAAAGCTCCGTCTTCTGGAATAAGCGTAGTATGAGAAAATCAGAGTTTTCATTTAAAAAATAAAAAAGAAGAGTTCTTTCCACTCTTCTGTTTCCAGAAGAAAGATGGATCTGAATCTCTCAGACTGAAAGCCAAAATAAGAAAAAAACCGAACCAAACAACAAGTCCAAATGACTAAAATGATGATATTAATGATGATAATTTTTGGAGAACCTGGGAAAGCAATCAAATTTTAGGGTCTTGAGGCTTTTGGGTCATGGATCAAACTGAAGCAGGATGAATTCACTTTCTTAAACAGCAGATATGCATCTCTTAATAACATCTCTGTTGTGATGTGACCTCTTATGTTTATCTGATACTTACTCAAGTTAACTTAGTCCAAGTTTAACTAAATCAAGTTGAATTGACAGTCTGCAGGTCTTTTCTGTGGTTTACCTTAATGTATTGCGTTAAACTGTTAAAAGGATTGTATTCTATTTTTTGAGATGCTGTCTTAAATACACAAATTCTTTTATTTGCCTGAATTTCATATGCCATCTGCCCTCTTCACAAGGGTTAATTCAAAGGCAGCCACTCCATCCTCTTCCCCATCTGGGTCTATGATTCATTTGTATTCAGCCCTTGGGGATTACAAATATGAGCCCTCCAAATTCTGCTCATACTGTTAATCATGCTGCAATTCAAAGTGATTACTCACTGAAGTATGAGTTACTGCTATGTTGTGCCTAAGGCTTATGCTCAAACTGTTCAGTATTAATACTCAATTCAAAACCTTTTAAGGGCTCAGAGTAAACTCTTACTGGAGTCTAAAAGAAGGTCCTCTGCAATCTTTGATGATAACTACCTTATTTACAAAGGAGCAAAATCTCTTTTGCTTTGCTAGGTAAACATGTAGTGTTATTGAGGCAGGTTTAACACAGTTTTAACAGAAAAATTTGTGGAAGAGGGGTACTAATGCCTATGAATTACATAGTATTAAATATTTCTCACTGAAAATTATATTTTAAAAATAATTCTGTGTTTCTTGCTTTTCATTGCATGTATGAATTAAGGTATATTTTCTGGTTTTCAACTAATCCAATGTCTTTTCTGTCTAATGCTCTTAAATGTCTTATTCTAACTTCCTAAGGACAGTGGGTAATAAGGTGAGGGCATTTTAACTTTTCTGCTATTTTTCTTATTACAACATTATATATGTTTTTATTTTGGTCTTCTGCCTGTTGTTCAGTCATTCCTTTATTTAGTAATGTGCAATCCATCAAGCACATTCCCAGTTGTTATGTGTTGTGAACATTTTGCAACAGTTGACATGTGAAAAATCTGGCTTATATTGGTGAAATATCTTCAGAAATGTCTTTGTACTTTCCCCTCTAGATGAGACATCCATTTTTTTTCTGTATTCCACATCTAGAAATATATGTCCTGCATAATACAGTTCTTATTTCTGTACCCTACCTCACTATGATCTTGACATGTGCTACAAGAACAGGCTTCTGATCTCTTCTTCCATATGGCATAGAGCTATTGTCCAGAAGTACAAACTTTCTTCTGTATAATAACTGTTATTTCTATTCTTGTCACCAAATCTGCCATGGCCAGGATTTGGAAATGAGCTTGCTCAGTGTGGCCTCATAAATTCTAAGTATCATCATTCAAGTTAGAAATAATAAAATAGTTATTGAATCTCGAATTGACTCCTTAGGGGCATAGGAAACTACAGTAGTGCCATGAATCTGTGTCTTCATTCATTGATGTTTAAAGCGAGAGTCGTCTCTGGCACTTCAGAAATTCTAGACAGCATTTTTCAGTAAAATGTACATAAAGATCACAGAATGGCAGAAAAAAAAAAAAAAACAACCAAAAATAAAACCACATCAGAAACCCTTAAAGTTAAACACTTACATGAAACTGTTCTTGTGTGCAAAGTGATACTGCATGCCCCACTGATTTGTGATCACACTGATAGAACCTTACAGTGAGATATTAAGTCCAGAGACTTCTGTCTGTCGTCCTCTGTTTTGTCTGTCAGTTTGTTCATTTTCCCATTCTTTTAAAGAACTTTATAAAAAGTCTGAAAAGTAAATCAAGCCTGTGTTTCCACACAGCAAGAGTTCTGCTAGAGCAGCAGGGAACACTCCCTGTTAAGAAAGAAGATGTTATTGTGGCATGTTTATATCCCTGCAGATTAGCAGTCTGTATTGTCTACTTAAATTCTTGCACTTAAAATCTTAAATTCTGATGAAACAAAGGATTTGATTTACTAGATCATCACCTTCTTGATTCAGGGCAGAGGTGGTATAAGTTAGGTATAAGGGGCGGTATAAGTTAGACCTGAGTGCTCCCAGGGTCATAGGATGCTGATAATATGATGCAGTATTTTTTGCACTGATGCTTTGTCCTTGTTTTATTACATGCCAACATTTCAGGCCAACCACTGCTTGTAACAATGAGCCTTAAGCCTGGAAAATGCTTACATTCTTTAGCCACAAGTCTAATTAAAAAAACCCAAATTCCAATGTTGTTGGAGTCTTGTTTGTTTGTTTGTTTGTTTGTTTGCAAGCCTAGCAGTGTAAACTAATACTTTGTAACATGGCTGAATTCTGGTTTGGTTTTTTTGAGCTGCAGCTTCAGTTGGGAACAGCACATAAGCAATGTAGGGTATCCATCCGATATATGTGCTCACAAATGGCTTGAAGTGATAGAAGTAACTCTGGGAATAACTCAGATAAAAGTCTTATGGAGATACATTGTATACCATCAGCAACATGTGAAAGGCAGTTTTAGTCTTGTGTTTTACAATGCCCTTCACTGCAGTTGAAGCCAATATCTAGAAAGCCTCCTTAAGAACAATCACTCTTACCATTTAAGGCTGAACTTCTCTATACCTGTATCTTTGGCTCCACTTAGCACAGACGCTCTGTTTAACATTGTTTGCTTAATTCTCACACTCTTTTGTCTCTGACTTCCCTCCAACAGACATCTCAGCCAAGCCCTGGTGGTCAGTCTACATGCAGCAGCGAACAGTCCCCCATCAGCAACTATTCCAACAATGGGATCGAGCTTTCTCTGACCGGTGGTGGTAGTGTAGGAGACCTCAGTGTCATCGATGAAACCCCAATCATGGACTCTACCATTTCCACAGCCACCACAGCACTTGGCTTACAGGCCAGGAGGAACATGACAGGGACCAAATGGATGGAGCAAGTGAAATTAGAAAGGTTGAAACAAGTTAATGGAATGCTTCCAAGAGTGAACCCCGTTCCACCTTCCAAAGCCCCAACCTTGCCGCCTCTCATAGGAAATGGTGAGATACACATAAGAGGAGTGATAACGCTTTTTGTCCGTAATCTTGTTGCTTGCTAGCTCAATCTTGCAACTCTTGCAGGAGTTGCACAGCTCAGGAAACTCAGCAGCTGTGAAATGGTTTGTAAATTGATCACTTTCTGTTTATTCCCTCATTGCAAGTTCTTCTACCCACACCCTCTGAGATGTCTGATAGTCCTGTGTCATATAAGAACAGGAGTCCCTGAGGGAGCCATGAATCACATTTTAAATATTCCCTACAGGTAGAGGTTTTGACCCAAGATCACCATAATTCTGTCCTGTTTTGAGACAAGGTAGAAGAAATAAATACCTGTGAGTTTACTGTATGGAAGTCTTTCTGTTGAGCCTTTGCAAGGCAGCCTTTGCAGAGATGTGGTGGACTTCCCTTTAAATAACTTGTTCCTACACATAGAAGAAATCACATGTACAGATGCTACTGCTGCAGAGGGCAGATATCCATGAATGGGAGCAAGGCGAGGTTGAACTCTGAAGATCCCCGGTTGTTTTCCTCCAAAGAGCTGCTCATCACCAAAATAGATGTTGCTGCTGCCCCTACTTTGCCTACAGCATGCCTGTAGGTTTCTGGGCTCCACCCAGCAGTGACAGCCCAGGTTTTCTGAGACCCATTCAATCAAAAGAAACTATGTGAAATTAAGAAATGTATCCTGTTTACTTAAAACCAAACCAAAACAAAACAAGGAAACCAGCAAAGATGTTTTGCAGTTGTTAGGAGTTATTTCAAGAATATTTTAAGAAGTATTAGAAATGACCTTGAATAGCCTCCAATTTGTATATTTTGCCATTCCATGCAAATGCCTGTTCAATTATATTTTGCCTATAAAAAGCTCCCTTACGAATGTGTCCTCCTGGCACATCAGCCAGCATAGCTGCACTGCAGGCTGGAGTACTGCACCAGCTGATGACAGTTTGTGGCTATGGGCTATAAATTTGCTGCTGGGATTCACACTGAAATGTTACCCTTGAGTCTCTGAATTAGCTTTTAACCTAAGGACACAGTTTTTATCCCTACTTCTTGCAAGAAAGAGCCCTGCTGTAATTGGCTGTGATGATGTTCTTCCTCTATACTCCACTTACGTCTTTACTGTGTGTTTTCTCACCAGTTTCTGGATAGTACCCCTTTGTTTAACTGTGAATTTTACCTGCAGGTACCCAGTCGAACAGCAGCTGCAGTGTCGGAGGATCCATGACTATTCTGCCAAACAGGAATGAACTCTCAAGTACGGACATCACTGTGTTGAACATGCTGAACAGGAGGGACAGCAATACTAGCACAATCAGTTCAGCCTACCTGAGCAGCCGCAGGTCCTCTGGAATCTCGCCTTGCTTCTCCAGCCGGAGGTCCAGCGATGCCTCCCAGGCGGAGGGAAGACCGCAGAACGTGAGCGTTGCAGACTCCTACGACCCCATCTCAACGGATGCCTCCCGGCGCTCCAGTGAAGCGAGCCAGTGTGACGACCTGCCAAGTCTTCTCAGCCTCACCCCAGCCCAGCAATACAGGCTGAAAGCTAAATATGCAGCAGCTACTGGTGGACCCCCACCGACTCCACTGCCTAACATGGAGAGGATGAGCCTCAAGACAAGGATGGCACTCTTGGGTGACTGCAGGGAGTCTGGAGTATCTCCACTGCCTCCAGTGAACGTCCCTCGAAGATGTAGTGATGGTGGGGCAAATGGTTACAGCAGGAGGCATTTTCTGTCTCATGAAGCTTTAGGAAATGGGACAAGGAGAGCCAGTGATCCAGTCAGAATGGCCTCTGACAACCTCTCTGTCCCGAGAGTCCAGCGTTTCAACAGTCTTAACAGCTTTAACACTCCTGCTTTGCCTCCATCCATGGAAAAGCGCAACCTTGTTCTTCAGAACTACACCCGTTCTGAGGGTGGCGTCTTCCGCGGCTTCAGCTCCCCCTGTCCTCCGAGCATCAGCGAGAACGTCGCCCTGGAGGCTGCTACAATGGAAGCAGGTAGCGGTCTGAACGATGAGGATCTCCTGCCAGATGACGTGGTCCAGTATCTGAACTCCCAGAACCAGGGCATGTACGACCATTTGTTGAACAATGTCCTAGATAGCAACAAAATGCATCACAGCTCAGTTTCAGGAAACAACAATTCCAGCAACTTTGACCAAGCCCCTCCACCGAGCAGTCAGCAGGCGGGTCCTGAGGCAAATAAGAGCGACTTGCCCATCCAGTGGAATGAAGTAAGCTCAGGAAGTTCTGACTTGTCTCCTTCGAAGCTGAAATGTGGTCAGCGGTCAGCAGTGCAGCAGGCTCGGGCCTTCAGACTGCATAACAACATGATGGTTCAGCAGCAGAACCTGGAGAGGAGCAACATGGCCCAGCAGAATGGCTATGGGAACCTGATGGAGAACAACACTTCCTACAGTTTACAGCAAAATATGACTCTTGGCAATGGAGCCGGGAATTCTTTCAGCATGCTGTCCAACAAGCCTTACAGCGAAAGCATGGGCAGGCAAGCAGTGATATCTGGGGTGACAGACAATTCCTGTGGCATGGCAGTGCAAGGGCAGAAGCTGAGAATCAGCAACATGCCAGTGAATGGGAACCAGCAAAATTTCAGCCATCCCCTGGCATCCAGCGATCAAACCACCAGTATGGCAAACGGGATGCAGGACAGGAACATGATGGAACAGGAATATTTGCAAAGCCAGCCAGTCGGAGATGGCGTTCGTTACCAGGGAGTCAGTCAATCTGGTCAAATGATGCTAGGGCAGGTTAGTCCTACCTCACAAGGCAGCCTGTATCAGGGGCCACAGAGCTGTCCACTGGTGTCTCACACCATTGGTAGCCAGCCTTCAGGTTTGTCAGTGGCCAAAAGTTACCAGTCATGCTCTAATTACAGCAGCAACAGACGGCAAAACATGTTGAGAAACAACCTGTCCCAACAGCAAAGACACGTAGGGGATGGCAACCAGACATACAGGGTAAACACCATCAAGATGGAAATGCAAGGTCAATCACAGCAGTTCTGCTCCAACATGCAGAATTACTCTGGTCAGTTGTATGACCAAACCATGGGCTTTAGCCACCAAGCTATGAAAACAGGTTCTTTCTTTGGTTCAGAAGCCAGCTGCCTGCTGCAGGGGACTGCAACTGAAAACTCATCTGAGCTTCTTTCCCCAGGGGCTAACCAAGTGTCAAGCACAGTTGACAGCATTGACAACAACAGTCTAGAGGGTGTGCAGATAGATTTTGATGCTATCATAGATGATGGGGACCATGTCAGCTTAATTTCAGGAGCCCTGAGCCCAAGTATCATTCAAAATGTCTCCCGCAATTCCTCACGCCTCACCACTCCCCAAACATCTCTTACATTCCCAGCTATGCCTGTAAGCACAACCAACATGGCTATTGGGGACATGAGCTCTTTGTTGACCTCACTTGCAGAAGAAAGCAAGTTTCTTGCTGTTATGCAATAGACATAAAAAATAAAAAACACTTAGGAGATAACAGATGGAAAAAAAAAAAAGACTCATATTTTTTAGTTGTGTATGTATTTTAGCAATCTCATCTCACCTAAATGGGATGTGTTTCAAGTATATTCCTTTTATGGAATAAGGACTCTGAAAACCCTAAAGTGTTCTAGGGAGAAACTGTCTTCCATTTCAGTTTTGAATCAGTATTGCTACGCCCATTCCCTCCCTTTCTCTCTTTTCTCTCTCTCTCACGCCCTTTTCAAATGTCTGTATGCTTCTTTTATTTTTCTTTTGTTTTTTACCTGTAAACCAATGTAAACGTGTGAAGTGCATGTTGTGGGGTTTTTGTTTTGTTTTGTTTTGTTTTGGGGTTTTTTTGTAAAGAAAGGCCTGATGAAATGACAATTTTCTGTTACTCAAGTGAATCCAGACCTTGTAAAACTGTTGCAACTTTTCCTCTTGAACCTTTAACCAGGCACAATGTGAAGTGAGCATACAGTGATGAAACCCTCTCTGGATGCACTGGACACATCACACTGAGGTGGAAAACCAGCTTAGAAATGCACTGCCATGCTACCCCTGGGCTGCAGTTTCAGAGACACAGAGCACAAAAAGTTGGGAGGTTCAAGCAAATAAGAAATGTAAAAATCATCAGCCCTTTGATGTCTAGCAAAAGCTTACGGTTTTTGTAAACCCACACAGAGATAGCTGTCACTGCCTTGAATAACAATACTGAGATTGTGTCATGTTCAACCTATTTCAGAGGAAGGAGAGGACCAGAAATGTGTTCGTAGTCCAGCTCTCATCTTTTACAGAATTTGGTATTCTGGTTTTCAGCTTTCTTTTTTAAATGACTGAATAGCAAAATTATGGGTGTGTATAGTGACTTGGATAGTCTAGAGTCTTCTCATTGCATACCACATTTGTGGAGGAACAGTCAGGGTCTTATGTAGTATTTCATACAATGAAATAACAAAATTGCAGTATTTCACACTGGGGAATTCCTTTTTTTTTTTTTTTAATGCAAATTGTTGAGGTGTAACTTGCTGAGCCACTGGTTCTTATTTGCTGGAAGAACTGTGTGTATATCCCCTTTAGCCCAGACAGCTCCATGGATACATAGAGCTTCAAAAGCATCATGAGCAAGTCATGTAAAAGAAGTAGAAAATGAATGGCTGGCCCAGTTCTCAGACTAGCCAAATAAATCAAAGCAGTTGCAAGCAATCTGATAATCTTAAATGTTTTTCCACTGTGTCCAGGCTTTACAAAATTAAATTAAAACTGCCATTAAAAATAGCAGAGAAACAAGGGGAACAGCAAGTATTCACAGATCACAGACTATTCTGATCTGGAATTATTATCAGGTCCAACTCTTCAGTGAATGGCCTGTATGAGGATCAAACCCACAGCTTTGATGCTATTAGCACCATGCTCTTACCAACTGAGTTGTCTGGCAACTAATCAAAGCTCTGAAAGACCAACCCAGCTTCTTTCTCTCTCTCTTGGTGACACCATGTGCATTTAATTTCCAAGCAAACCAGTGGGTCAATGCCTAGGGTCAGTCATACTGGCAAAAAACTGAAAGCAATGCACTGTGATCATTAAGCCGCTCACTGGTAGAGGTGAATGGCATTTTCTCTGTGAGCACTGGCTTGGTTTTGGCTCTGCTGGGCTCCATGTCTGCAGCCATGAGTACACAGTGCTTCTGAGTGAACAGGCTGCTGTGGGGAACAATCATGGTTTAAATTCACCCACTCCTAGACGCTGTATGGAGTTCCAACCCTCAAAGACTTCTCAGTTAAATCCCAATAGTGAAGTCCTACTATGGGATGTAGATTGTGCAGGCACCTACAGTCATGGATTTGATGTCTGTGAGGAGCTGATGTTATAGTAGACACACAGCAAGATGAGGGAGCATAGTCAGTTTTGAAATACAGACAAACTTTAGCCCAGTCAAAATCAGAAGGTGACTTCTATAGGCTAGAAAACCAACTGTAAAAGAAAAGGTGAGATACCAGCTGATTCAGGACATGGCATTTGAGAAAATGTGGAGGAATTGAATCTCAGTGAAGCTGTCAGATAACATTTATCTGTTAACAGCTGTTAGAATCAGAGCATGAATGTATAAATCAGTAGGAAAACATCATAGGAATTTGGTGCAAGGGCCATATTTGTGTTTATCACAGCACGCACCGAGATTTGCACTGTGAGCTGGAATGTCAGAAATCAAGACAAATGTAAATGTCCTACACCTTTTATCATTTGTTCCTGCCTTTCTTGTTATGTTTAGCCAGCATTTCTTTCTTACCCTGTCCCTTGCACACATATTCACTCATCCTGTACTCTTCCCTTTGGCACTTGCCCTCCCCAGCTTCCCTGGCTCTGACCAGCTATCACAGCCTGCCTGTCGTGGTGCTTGGGCTGCCCGGCAGCTGGGCACAGCTCACCATGGCCAGTGACTGCATTGCTGTGCCAGTGGAGGAAGCTGCTCCCTGTTGCCCAAAGGGCCTGCAGAGACCTGCTGCCTGTACACAGCCATTGTCCCTGCTCTGCTGCTGGCACAAGAAGGGATGCATCCCTCTGGGCAGGTCCCCAGGGGAAGGGATGTTCCAGGGGCCGTGCTGTGCATTGCAGTGCTGGGATACAGCCCACAGCCCTGCAGAGAAGCAGCACTATAGGCATGAGGAAAGGCTGTGCTGGACGTGTTTCAGATAGCTCTCAGTAACCAATCCTGGCTGTTTATTAGAGCTATCAATTACATGTTTATAAACAATTTCAACAGGGAGACTTATGACCAGCCTGGGAGTAGGTGGCTTGGGAGAGAAGTCTTTTATTGTAATGGAACCAATACATTAAAAAAAAACCCAAACATCCCCAACTATTTTTTAAACTCAATTTTCCAGTTCATAATTGTATCTGCTGGTGCAATTGATGCTGGGAAGCTATTAACAGATGTGATCCATCAGAGCTTAGAAGGAGCCATTCATATTGCTCCAGGCTAAAAGGCACTGTTTGAGTAGCCAGTTTGCCTTCCTGGATTTGACAAACCTTTGTCACTCACTTAGCCTTGTCTTGGGCCAACAGTGTGTCTTGGCAGAAACCACATTCTCAAGAAAGGCATCCCATTTGATTTGGCAAAGCTGAAGAATCAGAGACTCCACTGTGTCCTTGGGGAGTTTGTGCACAGGATTTATCATTTTCACCATTAAGTGTATGTGCCACTTCTGCTCATGTATCACTTTTCAGTTTTTAGTGTTTTCTCACACTTTTCTGTTTTATACTAAAGAGCCTGGTTTTGGTACCTGTGAGGGTAGCAATACATCACAGCCCAGCTATCTTGGGTCTTGGTTCTGTTTTGATAAGGTAGACTGGTCTCCCTGAGCATGGCACTGTTACACTGGACACCAGCTTTCCCTTGTCAGCCTCCTTCTCAACATGTGGCAGTCTGGGGAAAGTTCCATCAACACTGGTGGGATGAGTTACTAGCACCCCTCTACTCTTCCAGTTACAGAGTTGGTTTTGTGTATGTGGCACATCAGTTGATTTTTGCATAGCTGTTGGAAACCCACTGCTCACCCAAGAGTACAGGAAAATGCACAAAATATCACTAATGTTCTATTGTTAGAGCATTGCAGCATAGGTCTAAATCACCATTTCTTGTAATGGCTCTGTGAGGGTCTTCCATATGCGTCACTGTCGGCCTTGGGCACACCAGTAACACTCAGCCTGCCTGAAGTGTGTGTGTTTCTCCAGACAGTTTCGCTTTCCACAAAGTGGAAGTTGCCAGTGAAGAGTTTATCTGTCAGCCACGTTCAGGTGACGGAAAGGTGTGTTTGCGGCAAAGTCAGTGGGCTTCCACGTGGGAGGGCAATGGTCCCACACATCCACACGTGGCAGGTGATGTTATTCTCTCCTTGGGGAATGGCCCCACATGGTACGTGCATTAAGGTGCTGGCTGGCTGCTGACTTCCCATCACTGATTCCCCCCTTCTCAGTGGGACGGCTGGTAAGCGCACCCAGGCCTGTCCCTCCATGGCTTGTCCTCCTGGACAGCAGTGTTTATATTCCCACAATGTATGTGCCTTATTTTGCGTTGACCCTGTGAAAGAGAGGGACCAGGATGTGTTGCCAAATTTTCCTGATGAGGCTGTACTTGCCATTGAGCTAATAGCACATACCACTGTTAATAGTGTCCAGAACATCTTGTAAACCTCTGGTATTCATGTGTTATTGTCCTTGGATTGGTGGAATGTCTCCTATGGAACAGTTACTGTTGTCAGTCCTGCAGATGTGTAAGATAAAAAAAGTGTTGCTTTTTTAAAAATTTTTTTAATTTTTTTTTATAAAGCTTGTAATCCTTAAAAAAAAAAAAAAAAAGAGAATGTGTAAATACATTTATGTACGGTAGGAATAGTGTTCAATTGTAACAGACCTTAGTGGTCTTCATTTGATAAACCTGCAGTTATGATCTGATGTTTCTCAAGCCTTAGGTTGATCTGAAGGGTCTGTAGCACTGTGTACATATGAACTGTACTTCTGCTTTCAGAACCACTTAGCTTTTTTGTAACAAAGAAAAAAATGTTTCTTACAATGTCAATAAAAACAAAAGCCTTTGTACTTAAGTTCTTAGCTTTCAGCTTCTGAAATATCTCCTTGGGGGAGGGAGTTATTTTTTCATACATCTGAAAAGCCTGGTTGCAATCAGTGCTTGTATCGCTTCCACTCAGAGCTGCTTACCAGCCTCTTTCTGCTTCCCAGCCTGTTGCTTCACTCCATTCACAGTTTAAATACAGATGGGAAAACAAAACAGGGTGTTTACCTCCTTGCTAAAGAAAGATGGCTGACGAGTGTTGGGTGGAAAAACAAATGAAAATGCAGTGTCACACCGATGAAGTGTTTGAAGAGAGGAGAGAGACTGACCTGGTTAACTCTGCTGCTGGAGCAGTCAGCAGTTCAGAGGCCAAAGCCAAGCTGTGCTGAACTCTGGGCTGTCCTTTGGGGGCTGTGTTTCCATCCCTTGCTTGCCAAGGGTGTCTCACAATGCCTTGCCCACCCATGAAGAAGCATGGGAGGGAGAGAGGGAGGGAGGAAGGAAAGTTCCCCTGGCTGGGTTAATCTGTAGATGTCCACTCAGGTGGGTTACAGTGTGATCTGCAAAGACAGTTGTCTTCAAAGCTGGACATGTTCAATGAATGCTCCTGTTGCGTACAGTTCCTATGGCTGATGTCAAGTTAGGGTGGCAAACAGTATAGAAAATGTTGCATCACTGCTTGGTCTTAAGGTGTCTGATCTGTTCTAATTTCAAAGCCTTTTGTTTCCATTGCTGTCACCTTGGCAAGACCCAGAGCACTCTGTTAGCTGTCAGTGCTCAGCTTCTGCCTTAGTCCTTCCTCAGCCAAAATAAGTGAGCCATTTCCCAGGTGGTGGGAGATAAATTTGCATTGTTATTTGCTCATTTAAAGTTTTTTTGGTTTGGTTTTGTTTTGTGTGTGTGTGTGTCCTGTTTTGTTGCGGTTTGTTGTTCACCGTTATTAAGTTTTTGTCATTTGGCACAGGACTTAAGGTTTAGGAGGGACAAAGGGTAGAATGGAGAGCTAAAGCCTAAAACATGATGCCCAGCTGAGAAGCCAGTGAGGCAGGAGAGCCCTGGGAGTGGTGTGGTAGGGGTGAGGCAGACCCTGCAGTTTGAAAGGGAGGTTGATGGTGGCCATGGTGCCTTAGCTTATGTGCTGCAATCCAAAATCCTCCCAGAGACTGGCAGTGCTTCAGCATCAGCTCACTTTGGGGGAGGGGTGTGTGTGACATGGCTTCCCCACAACTTGGACCAATGGAAGGTCAGCAGCAGGGATGGAACAAGCCTCAGACAAAGACACGATGGGCCAGCAGAGAAAGGAGCAGGCCTGTGGGCACTGGGGAGTCAGCAGCAGGATCCATGCTGACAACAGATGATGGCTGTCAGGGGCTCAGAACCGACAGAGGCATTTCTGAGCCTTACCAGCTGCCTGCAGGTAGTGGGAGGTGAGGAACTCCCACTTCTTACACGCCAACGCAGTGAAGTCCTGCACACACGCACGCGTGCAAGAGCATTGTGCCAAACAATGCGGTCAGCATTGCACGCCTGCTGCCATAAGGGAACCCACACAGCTGGACTGACAGCCCCTCCCTCTCATGAAACTTGCACCCCTACCTTCACCTTTAACCAACTCCTCCATGCCCATCTTCCAGCTGGATCTCCTCCAGCTGGATCGACTTCAGGATGAATGTCAAGAGGGCAGGAGATGCCAATGGGCCCCCTGCCCTGTTCAGCACGTTGGTTATTTGCTGTGTGGTGTCACGCAGTGCAAGGTCAGGCATCAAGGTTATAGCATGTCCAGAGCTGGGCAGTGAAAGGCTGGGGCTCCAGGTCACATTCCTGTCCTCCAGCCTGACCTGGGACTGGGCTGATGGAAAGCTGCGTGTTCAAAGCTGCAGCACAGGAGGACCTGTGTTGCCATGTGGTAAAGCTCAATGTAATGCCAAGTTCTCAGGAAAACAAAAAATAGCAGGGCAGTCATGGCTTGTACCATCCAAAATCAGCAGATGCTGTTGACCTTTAGTCTCTGCTTTAGTGCCAAGGCTGTAAATTAATAAATTTAATTCATTAAATTAGTTTCTTACTTCAGAAGGGCATGTACCCAAGAGAGAACTGCAGTTTGCAAAGCCTGAAAAAAACATAAGAGATACACAGCATTAATCAACAAGGGAGTAGAAAACTCCCTACAGCCCCCCAGTACCCTAAACAGGTGGCATGACATTACGACACTGAAACCCAAAGATGGGCAACCCAAAAATGACCAGTCATGTTAAGAGGTGGCCTGCCTTGCTCGGGGATGAAGCAGGGCAAGGCAGACAGTGTACCGGGGCCCACGGTGCTGATGGAGTTACTGGGCTGGCTGGGTGTAAGCGATGGCACTGTAGGGCAGCCCAGTGTAATATTTTTCCTTTCCCAGCTTTTGTGGGCTTGACTGTGTAATCTTCAAGCTGCTTTTTCAAAGAGAGGGTAATGGGAAAGAGACGACTTGTTCTCTTCAGGCTGAAATACAAGCTATTTTGTTAGGAACACGGCTTTGTTACATGATTAGTGCAATGGGAGCCCCTAGGCACCACTTCCCAGTACAAACAACTAGTATTAATAACTCATGTTAAAATTGCCTGCTATTTAATAACCTGGGCCTCTTTCCACCCCGAGAAGCACATAACTGCTTTGTGTTCCCACCATCTCTGCCTGTCTTCCTTCACTGGCTTTGGACTCTCCCAGGAAAAAAAGGAGCAGGTTTGGGCAAGGAAGAAGGAAGAACTGACAGTGTTTAACAGGAATCCCCACAACCCATGTCTGTGTACCTCCTTGCCTGCCCTCCCCACCATGGGCTGCTGCTCCTGCCTCTGATGCGAGGCTGCTCATTGCTTCCATGCCTCCCAATCTGTCCCCTGCTTTCCCCGTGTTCTGGGGACGGACTGACCTATTTCATGCCTTGCCAAGGAAGCAGCCGCCCTCCCTCCGAGCTGCCCCAGCTGGCTGAGACGTGATAGACCAACAACACAGTTACTCATGGGTGGGAGGCCCGGGTGAGTCACGCTTCCCCTCGCCCCACACGCGGGGTGGCTGCGGCAGGAGGGCGGGGAGCAGACGGAGGGACTGCTGCGGACACACGGCCGCGCAGGGTTGGGCCCAGGTGGGAGCGAGAGGCGGTGCGGAGATCAGAGGGTGAGGAACCATAAACAGGATGGTTTCCCATCGGCTGGCTGAGCTGCTCCAGCCTTTGCCCGCAGCACTAGGATGGCTGTCAGGCCTGCAAGGCGGTCTCTGAGCCACCCTGCTCTGCAGAAAAACATTACTAATGTTCCCACGACCAGAGCAAGAGAGAAGAGACAAATAACTTGGACGGCAACATGAAACAGTGGCAAAAATCTGGAAGACAGAGGAGGAGAGAGGAAAAAAACAAGAGGGTGGAAAGCTCTATAATGACTGAAAGAGCCCCAGATGGATGCAAACCAAGAAAAGGCCAGAGACAGAAATAGTAGCGCTAATTAGCTGAGCTGAACGACCCCAGTCCTGCTGTACCTGAGCATCCTCCGCTGTCCTCAGAGCCCCGGCGCTGCCAGCCCTGGGAGAGGAGGAGTGGGAGCAGGGAGCTGCTCAGACCTGGATGAACAGAAGCAATTAAGTTCCTATAGCAACGCTTAGTGAAAAATCCCAAAGCAGAGGCACCTATAGAGCTGGGTAGAAAAAGGGTTGTGGCTCCAGGCAGCATTCTCTGAGGGAGAGCCATGAGAAATATGTGCTTCCCCATCCTGAGCATGGATCCTGCTGCACCTTTGCTGCTTGAAGACTTCCTGTTTCCATTATATGAACAGCCAGCCCTTCCAAGACATAGGAAAAGTTCACTTTTCCTATTTTGCCTTGAGGAAGTTTTGTTTTGAAGTCCTACAGCACATGCCACAGTGCCAAGGAATTGTGGCAATGTTTTCACTGGCAAATTTATTTATCTGGAAGGCTCTTGCTGGGAACGGGCAGATATATCTCACCCCTGTCATTGCTGACCACCTCAGCCTCCTTCAACTTTGTCTGTGGGACCCCATGGCATGGCATTGTTTAAATATGGCTTTTTGGAGGGAGCTTCAAAGAAGAAAAAACGGTCTGCATCATCCTTCAGAAGCTGAGCTTGAGCTCTCATCAGAAGTTTGCAGATGTAAAAGAGTGCTAAAAATCCCCAAGTGACACCTTGTGTGAAAGCTGCTCACACTGTGTAGCTCAGTGGTAAAGCCCCGGTGCCCATGGCTGCCCCAGAGGCTCGGGGCTGGAGCAGCAGAAGCAAAGGGCTGCAGGGCTGCCATCAGTGGCAAAGTCTGCTGCAGCACGTGTGGGCACTGGGCTTTGTTCCCTTCCAGCAGCAGCACATCAAGCTGCCCTTTGCAGCCATCCAGGGAGGAGCAGTGTGGTTTGTGCTCCAGGGCTGCTGTCTCCTCTTCACATCACCTTTGGAGCAGGAAAGCTCCTGAGGCTGACCCAGCTGGCAAGAGCTCTCCTCTGGACACCATAGGACACACCATGCCATGCGTGTTTTGGGATTTTGGGTTTTTTTAAATTTTTTTTTGCTTGGTTTTTTGGTGGTTGCTGATGTTGTTATTGTTGTTGTTGTTGTTATTGTTGTAGGGAGTTAAAGGAATTCATGTCACTTTGAAGTCTGCAGTGCAGAGTCCCAGTCCAGGCCCAGCATGTGACCTCACTGCAGGCTGGCACAGCGTGAGCAAGCCCAGTGGCACCTTGCCCATCAGCTCTTACACCTGCCCTGTGTCCAGTCCTTCCCTTGCTATGGATACCTCCCCCTGTCTTTTCCTCCTCTTCTCAAGGCTGGTCTGTAGCATAGGGGAAAACCAAAAATACTGCATGCTATTTTTTCCCCTTCTTGGCTGGTCTCTTGGAGATTGCTGCTGTTTTCTCCCAATTACAGCAAATGCTTGAAGCTGTGTAGAGGCTTAGCCACACAGTCAGGGAGGCAGCAATGCCTTTCTTAGCTCTGTGGAGTGCAGTCTTGAACCACTGTAGCACTTCTTGCTTACCCTGGTACCCTGAGACATCTTAGGTTTCAGTCTTGGGTTTCAATTGCTCTTCACCTGAGCTCTGCTTGGCACAGGCGGCCGGAAAGTGCCGGGCTCCAGTTTAGCCAGAGCATTAGCAGAGAAAAGGAAATCTGGAGCATCAGCCAGCAAAATGTAATAGGGAATCCTCTTGCCCCCGTCTTTGCTGATGCTAAAACCAGGGCCTGGCTTTCTGTTTGGAACAGGGCTGGGGGCTGAGGTCGCCTGCTGCAGGGTCAGCTCTGCCTTTTGCAGCTCCCATAGTTTCAGAGGCTTGTGTGCCAAGCTTTGCTCGGAAGCTCTGGTGCAAAGAACCCCATTCAGCAGAAAGCCCAGGAGAATACAAAATCCCCTTGGAGTTTTTATTGTGGAGGAGGAGCTGGTCAAAACCAAAATCAACAGTCCTGAAGCAAATAGTGCAGGCTTTGATCTACCCAGTTAAATATGAGCCTGGTGAACTGGATCCTCCTCTCTTTGTGCATGTTCTCAAACAAAGTATTTTCCTTCAAGAGAACAGGCTGCAGACTGTCAGGCTTGCTCTTCCCCTATCCTACACCAAATGATGAGTTTTATGACAACGTTGTCCTAATTTAAGCCATCCCATGCTTGGCTGGCCTTGTGCCAAACTTAAGAATGGAGAGCCTCAAAACCCCAGATGTTGTCCCCAGTGTGCCCTAGACAGTGGCATTGCTTAGATTTGCTGCTGCAAATCAGCACTGTGTTTGCTGAGCATAAGTATTTGGTCAGTCTTTGAGCTGATAAGTGCTGGTCCACTACAATGAAAACATCAGATTTACAGGAAGAAAAACAAAGGAAACAGACAGAATTTAGTAATTTTAGAGACACCACTCTGCAAAAATGGAGCCAGCTCAGTTTAAAACTGGGGGTGTCCTTGAAAGCTGCAGCCACATATGACCATCTCAGGGCTGGCTCCAGGGATCATACCATGTTTCTTGCAATACAGGAGGTCTCCAAAAAACACATCTGAAGCTCTCAGGAGTTGAGCACCACCACTGCTTCATCACCCCTGGTACAAGTAAAGCTGAACCTTGGTGCCTGGCTTTCAGGTCCTTCCCCAGGTAGCACAGCTGGGACAAGGAGCTGACCTGTACCCTCTAACCCTGGGTCTGGAAAACCCCAACTCCAGCTTAGGTCAGGGGAGGAATAAAAGCAAAACCTTCCTGAAAGGCAAGCAAATGGCAAAAGTGAAACAATGAGCCAACTGCTTACCAGGAAAATCCCCCAGCTGCTGTGTGGGTGGTGTGGGAGCACAGCCCCATGACTGCTGGGAAGTTGGGGCCCTTCTGGTCAGCTGTGGGAGCCAGGGCCATGGCAGTGATGGTGTCCAAGGAGCAATGTCCTCACAGCTTGGCCTGCCCAGCCAGCTGCCAGTTCTGAAGTTCTGGAGTACCTGTGCAGGACCCCTGTGTGGGAAGCAGCGACAGGGTTTGAGAGCAGGAGGGGAAGGGTTTGCTTTGCCCCTGTCCTTCCACCCAGGAGTGGGGCTGGGTGCCTGGTTTGTGCTGCAGTACTGCTCACTGTGCTGTCACATCTCGCTCAGTCTCACACACCTCCTTGGCTCCATCACACTTTGGCTTTCTAGCTTCTAATAATCCCCTTCCAGTATTTGAGCTCACCTCCAAGGATTCAGCAGTGACCCTGTGTGCCCTGGATGTGCACTGTTCCCACAGCTTGGCCGCAGCTCAGAGGGCTGGAAGCAGCAGGGCAAGAGCCATCGTTGTGCCCGAGCTCCCAAGGCTGCCCAGTGCTGCCATGCTGTGGGAATCATGATGCTGACCTGCTCTGTGGCCAGCCTGCAGTGCCAGCCTGGCTGCAGACATCCCACTGTGGGCATGCTGCTCCCATCCATGGGCTCTGCTGGGACCACTGTCCCCTGTGACTGACTGGGGCTGGAATTCAGGGTAGCCAGGAGCTTCTTGCCCCAACCCTGCACTGGCCTTTGGTCTGCAGCCAATTCAGAGAGCCATCACCTGTCAAGGCTTCAGCCTCATGTTCCTAGGACTGAGACCTCTCCAGCCTCCATCACCACTTTCCTGCCTTCGTTTTTAAATGGTCAAACACCAGGCAGAGTAGATCCCACTGGAGCATGGAAAAAGGTGATGCAGAAGTCTGTCTGGGGGACATGTGTGTCATTTTGCCCTGTCATCACCCTTCCTTCGTGGAAGCATCCAAACAAGTGAATGAGGCATCCCAATCAAAGCCCCTGCTGCCTTTCAGTAGCAGGAACAGCAGTGACTGCCGCCAAGATGAATTTGGCAGCCACATAGCAGATTTTTGCATATGCTCTAAACAGCATTTGGATGGCAAGTAAGGACAAACAGAGCTTTGCCCTTGAAAGCAAACTACCTAAGCTGGCTTCTGGTTCAGGTAATTAATAGCAACTGCTTTATATAAAGCAGCAGGAGGAGCAGTCCATTTTGCACAGCTCCTGAGCTGGCCCGGTGGTGGCACTGGCACTGGGACAGAGGGCTCAGGGCTGGAGGACCAGCACTGCCCACAGCACTGCCCACAGCCCAGTCTGCAGCCTCTTGCTGAGCTCACAGCCCAGTCTGCAGCCTCTTGCTGGGCTGCACAGGGCTGCCCTCAAAGACAAACCACCAGCCGTGGCCAGCTCGGCTTGGGAAGGCCGATGGGCTGGCAGCCCAAGGCTGTGTGGAGTTTTCCATGGTCAGCTATTGTGCTGGCATGGCCAGAAGCTGCTATTATTAGATGGCATGTGAATCACCCACACGGCTGGAATTAGCAGCCTCAGCCTGAGCCGAGCTGGACACTTATTGGAAAAGCCTCATTTAAGCCCAGCCAAGAGACAAAAGTGGACAGGGCTCTGAGAAATGGCTTGCCCAATGCCCACTTCAGCCCTGGCTGCTGCCTCTTCCAGCTGAGAAGGAAGTACCAGCTCTGGGGATTTCCCATAGCCCTGATGATGTGACAGAGGAAAGGAAGGATCAGAAAAACTACATCCCTGACAATGCACTGCCAACCCCATGCAAAATACTGCAAGAGAAGAAAATCTTTGGGGGATACAATCTTAAACCATGATGTGATGGGGTTGGTTGAAAGGTCACAGCCTGACAAAAGGTACAGGTGAAGGGTTTACAGCTGCCATGCCTGTGCCTCGGTCTGGTCTGCTGCAAAGCAACATCAGCAGGCAACACCAGCAGCTGCTGAGCAGGGTGACAGGGCTCTGTGGCTCTGGGGCCCAAACTGGCAGATTATGGGAACTCACTGGGTGCACAGTGAAGGAGAGAAAAGAGGGAGCTGGAAACACATTTGCTTTTCTGGATGGGAAAACACTGAAGCCCTTTGATTCCTGTTTTGACTCATTTAACCCTGGAACTGCAATAAGACAGCCCAGTAAGTAAAACAACTTGTAGGAATTGCAGATGCTAAAGTTTTGCTTAAGTCTGGTCACTAGTCAGTTTTGCATGTTGTTCCTCATTCACCCTTTTGCAAATGAGATAAAGTCCAGTCTCCGTGTTCTCTTGCATGGTTGTGAATCAAATGCATCAGCAATAAAGTTCAATCACCAGAGCTGTGCTGTGATATTTGCTTCACCCTGAGCTTTTCCTACCAAAATTAAAATTACACACTATATCATCTTTTCACAGGATGTGAAAGAGAATTTCATATGCATTGCAAAGTCACACCAAGGCACATTGTCAAGAGTGGCGGAGTACACACCATTTCTTATAGCCTAACAAAGGAGCTTTTATTTAATAATGAACTATTACAGCACAGTACAAAGATTTGCTTTGTTCAGTGACTAGAAATTGTTTGCAGATTTTTCCAGCCACCGGGAGCTGAGAGTTCACTTAAGAAATCAATTCTTAAAGCTAGAGTGCCTATATGCCTCTTGGAGCACTGCAAGCCCAGAGCTGCACGGGGTCCAGTCCAGCTCTCTTTTTCCATGGACTGAAACAGTGAAACATTTTTGGATCTATTTCTTGGTGGAGGAGGCAAATCCATGGTTTCAGCTGTTTCTCCCTCATCACCTTCAGGAAAGCTTAAACCTTCTTATCCATACTGCTGAAAGCAACGGATATAAGAAGGAGAAAATTGTAGGAGCTTCAGTGCGAGGCAAAAAGATTGTATGGGTGCTACAGAGGGCTCAGCTATGTGGGGTGGATTCTTAGCCCTCTAAAGCAAAAAATAAAGATATGCTAGTAGAGATGATAGATAGAAAATGTGGTGCACAAGGATTGCGGTGATGCACTGCGCTGAGGAAAGGTTTCCACACAAGCAGAGCTAGGCACTGCCAGGAAAGAATCTTCTCCTCTGGGATCTTCTCCTCTTCCGATCTCTTCCTCTACTTCTATTAATAGGCAATGCAACCATGGGGTGCAGGCACACAGGATCCCTGGGAAACCCATCCCATGCATTAGCATCTCTGGTGAGGAAGGTGATCTGGGACAGGTTGTTTCAATCCTACAGAGCAGGTCAGGCCTCTTGGCTCAAACACACAATCACCCAGGCAGTGTGTTAATGAAGGAGAAGCAAAGATGGCTCTTTGTCCCAGAGAGGGATTGTGGTCGGTGGGAGGGAACAGGAACCAGCATTCACCCAGGCAGCCACTCCACCATGGGAGCAATGCAATTACCAGGATATTTTCTCATCATGCATCTTTAACCATTTTATTTATCCCCAGT
The DNA here is from genome assembly GCF_028018845.1 of Melospiza georgiana. Classification (NCBI taxonomy): domain Eukaryota; kingdom Metazoa; phylum Chordata; class Aves; order Passeriformes; family Passerellidae; genus Melospiza; species Melospiza georgiana. The sequence continues at coordinate 53,515,756 of NC_080430.1, forward strand.
GAGCTTCTTGTAGAGGGGTGAAGGAGGAGGAGCAGAAGTGTGCTTGGCCCTTTAACTCCAAGTGAGGGCACTTAATGAACATTTCTCTCCTTACTTACCAGCCAGCTTTCCCAGAAATATCAGAGCACGGAGCAAGGAGCTGCCTTGATACTAAATCCTTTGGCAGGTTTAAAGGCACCAGATTCACAGTTCTGCCTGTCAGCTAAAGAAAGGCAATCTCTGAAAAGTCCCAGCACAAATTGTCCTTGAGTATCTTGCTGAGACTGAGGAGCCTAAGTCCTGAGTTCAGGAGAGGTACTAAATTCTCTAATATCAGCTTCTGGAGACTCCCTCTCTCTAGGTCTTGCCAAAGTACATCACGTGCAGGTGCAAATATATACACATACACACATGTCATTTGTTTGTCTATTTTTAAGCAATTTAACTCACTTTTCTGATTTTTTTTCTGGGAGGGAAACTAAAATCCTCTAGAGCACCAGCCCCTCTCTGTCAGCCGACAACCTACAGCAGGGAGTTGGAACCTTGGCATTTGGCCCATGCACGAGCTGCAGGTTAGGGCTGAGCAGAACCAGTCATAGAAGAGCTGAAAAGCCTCACGTCTCCTCAGCACTCTGCTTTGTTTTGCCAGGCACTGCCATAATTCTTGCATGTCACCTCTGGTGAATGAAAAAAATAGTGTTAGTAAAGAGGCTTGCTGCATATTGGGATGCAGCAGCAAGGAACTTCACAAATGCTTTACCCCATGACATCACTTAAGCTTTTGTTTGTCTTTCAATGGTGAGAAAATAAAAGAAAAGAAAAGAGTGGGAGGGGAAATGGACTTGAAGCAGCTCTAACTATTTCTTTACCTTCTGTGTGTGCCTCACACTCTTATTTGTAGGTTACAGCCATGGATGCTCATAAGGTCTTGAGGGTCCTCAGCACAAGACCCTCAAGAGAGGAGCTGGTTCATGACATGCTCAAAAGCATTATTGTTTCATCACTTTTCTCATCAGATAGTACCACAACTTCACTGCTGCTTCTGGCAACCTCTGCACTTCCTTTCCCTACGTGTCCCTGAAGCCCACATTGCATAGGAAATGCTCCTCTGTTTTGACACACAGCTCAGCACGAAACCAGGCATCTGGGAAAGGGACACAGCAGAGCTGAGCCAGCACCCCGTGATGCTCCACAGGATCTGAAGGTGGGCCTGCTGTACTGATGTCTGGAAAGGAGAAGTGGGATGGAAAGAGGGGCTTGGAGGGGGGAAGTAACTGGTCACACACCAAGTTGCAGTGGTGTCAGGAGTGCAGTAACTTTTGCCTGCAAACAGAAAAGCAGAGGTACCTGATCTGGTTCAAAATAAACATAGTCTTGGCACTAGGGTGACATCCCACGGTGACTTTTATAGGCATTTTTCTTAGTCCATTTCCTCTCCAGCACTGCACTCCTTGCATCCTCTCCCGCAGTGAAATAAGCTGCGGGTGAGACAATTTACCCCACTCTGCTGTGGTTACTCAGCATTTGCTGGCAATGCCCTCATCACAGCTTGGTCCTTTGGTCCCAGATCACATAATTTGGTTTGGACACCAGATAAAGGATGAGTTTTGTCTAACTTTACAGACCTACACTTGGCCCCTTCATTGCAGCTCCTTTTAAAACAAAGAAGAGAAGTGGGCATGATTTGCCTGACCTGTTCTAGGCATTGAAACAAGGAGGGGTGACTCATAGCTGTGCCTATGCTTCCCCATATTCTCCTCCATAAAGGGAGCCTAATGTGACTAGCTCAGATGGAGGCCTCTGTGTTTAGTCAGATGAATCCCACCCAAAGTGACTGCAGCTGCTGCAGGAATGTGAGCTTTCCCATAATCGCTTCCCTTCCTTCCCCATAGTTTTGGGGCAGAGAGAATTATTTGAGCTGATGAGTCCTTGAAGGATTCCTTGAAATTCATGCAAAATCTGCTCAGAAGAAAGCGTGTCTTCTCGGATCAGGGCTGAGCACAGTTCTGTGGAGGTTCCAGGCAACAGGGCATTCAGAGGGCAATGCAGCACTGGGCATGCACTCTGCTGGCAGGCAGCCTTAAAATGGAAACAGCAAAGACAGTTAAAGGAGGAGCATCCAGGACATCTCTTGGGCTTGGACAGCTACTAAGTTGGCCACATCCCAAGAGAAACAACTTCTGCTTTGTCCCCTGGCTCCTACCCCTACCTCTGCCTTCCTCTTTTCCTTCTGCTTTCTTCAGTCATCTCCCTCCTGAACAGAAACTTTTGGGAGGCTTATTTCCTTGCACCTGTTTCTGCTGTGATGTAACTGTGGTAATAACCACTGTTGGACATATTTCTTGGGGTTTTGGGGGGTGTTTTTTTGTGCATTTTATTGCATTATGGTTATATTTAGAGATGGGCTCAGATTGGAGCTGTGCAAGAGGCACACTCCCATGGTTTGGGAAGATCTGGAGCAAGAGTCAGATCCCTTCATTTCAGCTGCTCGTCCTCTTACTGAAGTGCAGATCCAAAACCCCAGGTCAAGCTGGAGAAGTTAAAATACAAGTTGCAGTGCAAACTGTAGGTGAGGCCAGTCTGTGGCTGTGGTGGGATGAAGCCACGTGCAAAGACTTAAATTCTGCCTTAGCATGTGCTTTCTGCACTCCTTGATGGAAAGAAAGTTATTAAGGAAGGCTGGGAAAGCCAACTGCTGCCTCGCCTTCCAGAAGCAGCAAATAAGAGAACAGGTAGATCAAAGATAATGTCAATAATAATAATAATAATAATAATAATAATAATAATGGTGATGATGATAATGAAGATTATGATAAAAATATAGGACTCCTGTCCCTAGGTGGCCTTGATCTCTCTCCATGTATTTTAAGATCTCACAACCTTTATTTGCAGAGGAAACTGTGTCCTTGGACCTGTTGTTTGATATGACCTGATGCTTTCTACAAAATCATGTTTTGACTCCCAGCTCTCACAGTTCAAATTGAGCCTCTGATGAGCAACTGGCGAGAGTTCCTGCGCTGCTCAGGGCACTCAGCAGCACCAGCACTCAGCCTGAAGGCTTCAGACACACCAAGACACCACCACAGTTCTCTGAAAGCAAAGCTGCTTGGAGCCACATATGAAGACTAGAAAAGACCACAGGGGGAACTGGTTCATGCAATGTTACCAAGTGATTTCAGAAGGTTATTCTGAGTCTCAGGAAATCCTCACAGAAGTGGCAGCCACAGGCAGGGCCATAGGCAGGTGCCAAGGGGACAGAGATGTACAGCATCCTCTCACAGCTCCAAAGCATTTGCCCCATCTATGTCCACTGCTTTCAGAGATACCCAGCAATCCACTGCCTGTGGTCCAAACCCTTAAACCTGAAGGTTGGGCACCATCACTGTCTCAGTGCAGAGCTGCATCAATTACCTAATTGAGGGAAATGTAGATTTTTTTTTCACCACCCTGAGAGAAAGGAATTGGAATAAAAACTGATAGATGGTAATTCCAGTCAAATTTTACACAGTCATGCTGGAGAGTTTCTGAGTTTCTGTCCTGTGGTGGACTCAGACATGTCTGCAAAGACAACCTCCTTTTCAGGTGATTTTACCATCTATAAAGGCAACCCCCTGAGGTGATTTTACCATCTCCTGCTTGTCCAGAAGTACCCACCATCAGGCAGGAGGGTTTCATGACAAAACTGAGTTAGAGTCCCTTTGGGGGCCTCTCACTGCACTGCTGTGATCCAGCATTACAAAGACATAACAAACCTCGACATAGAAAAGTTGACTGGATGACACATTTTAAGCCTTGTAAAGGCTTTTATACTCCCAGCCTCTCCCCACAGCATTCCAGTGACCATGCAGGAATTCCCTCCACCATATCAGTGGTCCTCCACAGTGTTTCCTCTTTCTCACTGAGGTGTGGACACGGTGAGACCACCACCTGGTGCTGCAGCCCAGGGATGCTCCTGACGATGCTTCCGCCATCCCCAAGTCCTGTTATTTGCTTTTAGGTTCCCAGAGTCAGCTGAGCTCTCTTAGCCCCATGGAACCAGCAGCTATTGTGGAGGCAGTTACCACAATGACCCCATAATCCTGTTTTCCAAGGCAGAGTCTCCTGTCCTGTAGGTACAGCTTGAACTCTTTTTTTCCCAGATGTATTACTTTTCATTTAGCTAAATTAAAACACATTTTCTTGGATTGTGACCATTCAGCCAGCAATTCTGATCCCTCTGTAACTGTAAACTATCCTTGCCATTATTTACTGGGCTGCAGGTGGACAGACTGAAACACTAGCTCTGCACAGGCTGCCCCCATTCGGCTCAGCTGGCTGTTGATGCTGTGCAATAGTGACAACTATTTTGGTGTCCAGGGAGAAGATTATTTCATGACTGACTCCTTCAGCTGAAATATCCAGCTCTTCTGAGATTTGGGAGCACATTTGGGATTGCTGAAGGAGTAGCATCTTTTTCTCCACAGCCTGTCTCATCATTGAATGATAACCTCTCACTGACTCCCCTCTTCATTTCCTTTGTATATGGAAAATCACAGATAAGAAAGAGAGAGAGAAGGAAAGTAGATTTACTTCAATAATTTATGCTCTGAGTCATGCAATGACAGAGCCACTGAACTGACATCAACCACTTTCCTGTTCACCCCACCACAGCTGAATCCTACCCCAAGCCACGTAATGTGGCCAAATAAAGACACTGAGGCACAGGAAAGATGAAAAATCAAATTGTCACCCTCCATGCTGATGCACACAAACTGCTGCAATGAGGTTTCCCTTACAGCAGAACAGTTCCTAATATGGAAGACCTCTCCATAGCAATTCTAATGCTCTAAGAAATTACAGAGAAATTACATACATTTATTGGATTTTTGGGGTTTTTTTAGCGCTCTCTATGTCCGCAGCATATCTGACAACAGGATAAGTATTCTTTCCATGCAACTCCAGTAAGGTCAGTAAACTTACCCTAGGAATGAGTTTAATGACTTAATTTGGGTCAGAAATACCATCTGCATTTCTGCAAAACCATTGCTGCTAACAGCTCTGGGTCAGTGTGCAGGCACACCAGCTCCTTCACCATCCCAGTGCTGTGTAGCCTGAACATCAGACACCTGAAGGGATGACATGGCCTTTCAGCTCTTCTCCTGGGCTGTGGCACAGAGGAGCCACACAGATCAGGACAATTGAACAATACTAAGCGATCTACGAGAGGTCAGACTCTGTTCCTGTAGGGTGAGCCACCAGGTCAGGGAACTTGCCCTCTGTTTGTGAAAGAATGTTAAGCAATTTCCCAGGAAATTCACTCTCCTATTAGCACAGTGTTAGTAGGAAGGGTGCAGCCTTACAGAGCAGCCTTCAGACAGCCCACACTGCATTCGCTCAGCCACGGAGATGCAGTGCAGCCGTGGTGTGTGTGGCTCACCAGCTAGGCTCTCATCCCTCCATTCACTGAATCAGAGGCTGGTGTCGTCACAGAGCACGCTGCAGAGGCCACCGGGCCACACACACACACACCTTTGGTGTGCGCCTTGCCTAAATCCCACTGATCAATGACTTCCTGCACGGTCACTGGAATGCGGTGGGAAGAGGCACATAAAATTCCCTGCTCTCATTTAGCCCTCCTGTCAAAGCTAGAGAAGTCCTGGCCCAGCTTCAGCTACAAAAACATATGAAATATATCAGCTGAGGCTGAGCAGAATGGGAAGCGATGGCCAGCCCGGATATTGCTGCTGTTTCACTGGGAAGCTTTGCTTCGCTTCCGAAGCCAGGGCGGATGATTCATCCAAGAGCCCAGGTGCTCCAGCCCTCGCCAGGTACTGTGCTAAAGGCAGCCAAAGCCAGGTTTAAGGGAAATCACTATAAACCCACTACCCATAGGCTTTACTTTCCAGTGGTTAAAGCACCACAAGAACAATGAGAAGCACCGTTAATTTTGTAGCCTTTGTACTTCTGTCTTCTTCCCATGGTTCCATCTTGGGCACTCGTGATGAAGTAACCAGAGAATTGCATGAAAGGGGAAGCCCTATCTTGGCAAAGGACTTCCAAATTTTGATATCTGGTTTGATTTTAAAAAAGAACGGAAAACAAAAACATTCTCATGCTTCTAATGGGAGCCTGATTAAAAACAACAACAACAATGGAAACAAAACACATTACTTACAAAAAAATTCAATCCCTGACTGGAAACATACAATTTGGAGAGATGGCTGGTGAAACTTTCACAGACACAGCCTCCACAAGAAACATACAATTACTTGTTCCCATTTCTAGACAGTTTTTAGGTTGGGTTTTCCTATTCACATCAAGCACATGGAAACAACTGCAGGAAACTGCTTGCTTGTAAAAGAAAAGAACAACAGTAATTTCTGTTGTGACTTTACAGTACGAATAATGAGAGAAATGGCCATGTAGGTCTAAAAATCAGTAAAATACTTGATTATGCTTTTCTTAAACAAAGCATGTACTTGGTTTTTTTCACTTAAAAGCTTATGCAATTAAGTAACAGTTGTATTTGACTAAAAATATTTGTTAAAAGATAAATGCAAGACAAACTCTTATTCTCGGCTGTAATAATTTAGTTGTATAAATCTCAAATTGGGCATAACAAAAATGAACCAAGCTGATCTGATAATTAACTCAAAGAATGAACAATATCTTTCAAATGCCTACATATAAATTCTGAAAGTTGGTACAGCTGGTCAGGGGAAATGAGATAAAAAATGTCATTAGGTTGTCTGAAAAACCTCCAACACTAGGATGTTGTAATCTCATCAGGAATGGAAGAAGCAATAAGACAAAGATGTTCTGGGTGCCACCACCCTCGAGGGATTCAGACCAAAAAATCTTGAACTTGGATGACCACATTGAGAAAACCCAAGAAGAAATAATGGATGCTCTCAGGATCACTTGGCCAAGGAAAATGAAAAGTTTATTTACTCCTTCAGCAGTTGGGGTTTTTTATGCAGGAAAGAAAAAAAAAATTGGTTGTTACAGGTGATTTGAGTTTGAAATATTTTTTGAGGTTACATCGATACCACTGAGAAAGAGTCTAGAGTTTCTAAAACTAGCAGATAATACTTTCACAGCAATTACCCACAGAAGATGACTTTGCTATGGACCTCATTTAGGATGGAAGCCTCTGGTTGTGTCAGGACCATTTACTGTGATGTGATTACAGCCTCTGTGGGCAAAGAGAAATTTCCCAGTAGTGATTAATATACCCAACTGTTGTATCAAAAAGATTTCCCAAAGCTCCTGTAAACTGCATTCAAAAATAGTTAGGATGAAAAATCTAAATAGAAAAAAATATGAATGAAAATTGTTCAGGCATAATAAAACTGAAAGAGAAATAATTAATCTGCCTCCCTCCGCAGTCAAGCTTAAGCTAAAAACTCATTCAAATTCATCAGCAACTGGAAACTACTAACTATACTGATAACAAAAAAGGGGGAGAAAGTAAAGAATATTGATGACATTGTGAAATGCAGAAATACTCTAAGGGAAGCTGTAGGCCTTGATGGAAATGGTGCTTCAATATTCGGACTTTCTATATTTCGGTAGAACAAAAAGTTTAAAAATATGTTAAGAACAAAAATAATCCTAGCAAAACTGGTAAAGATGATGCAAAAAAACCTTGAAATATTTAGCTATTACTTCAGTACTGGAAATGAGTGGCAAGGAAATTAATTTATATGCAAAGGCAAATTATCTACCAGTCCAAAAAGAAATAAACAACTATTAAAATTCAGCAGCATCTTCTTCCTGAGAGCTGTGCCACAGGGGTCTCAAGAGGCATCCTGCAGAATGCTCTGCTTCAGAAACATCATCTAATACCTGCTTGGGCTGTAGGTAAGTGGAAAGGTCAATATGCCTCTCCCCTGGGCTTGGAGTGGGAGGTGGAATGGAGCAGAAGGAGGGGGCAGGGGACAAGCAGGGCACTGCAGGCTTGCTCTCTGGCTCTGGAGTGCTGGCTGGGGCTGCAAGTCACAACTGCCAAAGGAGCGTTAGAAACCTGCCAAGAGCCACACAATAAATGGCAAAACTGCATCTAAGTGAGACTCTTTGGGAGGGGGTTTATTTATGTAATCACAAAGAAGATTCAGAGGCAGCTCAATTTCTGCATGAAGGACAGAAACAGTCCTGCTAAATCTTTCTCCATCAAGCAGAGAAAGCCGTCACAACAGTTCAAGCAGGAGAACTCAAACCTGATCAAATGAGAGAGCTGGCACCAATTGTTAAGAATAAGGGCGAATGAATTACTTAAAGAGGTTGTGGAAGGCTCTGTTTCTTGATGTTTTCATTGGCTTCAGCAAGGAGAGATTTCACACCACCAGCTGCAGTCAGCCAAGTCAGCCAGCCGGTCTCTCTAGCCTCTCCCCTGCCAATGGAGAAAAACTTCTTCAGAGGATAATTCAGTGTGCCTAAATTCAGCATCTGCTTTGAAATGCATTCTGGAGGAAAACACCTCCCCCCTGCCCTGCTTCCTACCCCCTGATTATCAAAGGGTCTTAGGGAGACCAGGTGTATACCAGGTAAGCAATTGGGTAGCACCAAACTTCTTTCTACTTTTGAGGAAAGTCCTCTATAGAAAAATCAGTGCAACAGGCTCTTCTTAAAGATCAGAATTCAGGCACTGGCACTAATGATGCATGTGGCTGTTTCTGAAGATCCAGCAAATTGCCTATTAAATTTAGACCCTGAGTAAAACACTTGACCCACATAGGACACAGCCTTCCCGCCCCCCCAACACCTGACTCTATAAAGTATTTGTTCAGGATTGCAGAATAGCAACTAACTGGCTTTCACAGGTTACTTCCAGTTCACAAATGCCTCATATCACAGAGAAAGTGAAAAGTTATAAAATAATCAGTACCTTCAGTAAACAGGAAAACTCACTCTGCAAGCACTGAGGCAGGAAGAACTTTAGCAACAAAAATCTTGAGTTAGACAGAACCAGGTCTTAATTGCGTTTTTTTATATCCAACTGATATAACCCCACTTGGCAGGGAGGTTGGACTAGATGATCTCCAGAAGTCCCTTCCAACTCCAAAACTTCTCTGATTCAGTGAGAAAAATCTGGACCGTCGATTTGTCTGTGTTTTGCTTTGCTTTTCGGAGGGACATGAAGACACTTTGTTTTCCTCTCTTATTTGCTCTCTATGAGCAGTGGTCATTTTTCTTCATCCCTGCAAACATCTATTTCTTCCTTTACAGCAGGTTTGCCAGATGCCTTTTGATTTATTACCTCTGTCACCTGCTAAAGTGCCATTTATCAGCTGACATCTTCAAAACCTCATGGGAGGGGATGGGCTGTCATCCATCACTGAATCTGGCAAAGAAGTCACAACTGCGCAGCTTCCCAGCTACTGGCTGCCCAATTAAAACCTTAACACCTCAGTGGAGCCACATGCAGCATGAGCCACACTGAGGAGCTTGTGGGGGCAGTGTGGGAGTGCACTGTGGCTCACAGTGCATGGAAGTGAGCCCAGACACACTCGGAGATGGTCCCTAATGAACACTGCACATGACAGGCATGATGTGCCCATTTTACGTGTGATGCTTGGAAGGGTGGCCTGCGCTCTTACTTTTCCTCCAGTCTACACTCACTGCTTGCAAATCTCTTCTTCTTGAGGTGCAGTTTAGTAGTATGAGGCTAGTCAGGGCTAAGGGCTTTGTCTCCACGCTAAAAGTCTCAGTGATTTCACTTCTATCCATTTCTAAACCGATGCAATTAAACCACTGAAACTCCAGTGGGAACACTTTGGCTGATGTTGGGTTAGTCCATCCAGATCCTCAGCCGATTAAAGCAACACTACATTAAGCATCGTGCAAAACTGTGCTAAGAGAATGCACTTGCTCTTCTTCAACTAAAGTGAAGCGAACTAACTCTAGACGAGAGTTGCTCATTCATGGGAAAAAAATGCTACATATTCCTAAGTACATTCACAGTGGAGAGCTGCAAAAATATTCTGTCTCTCCTTCTTAGTTTCTCATTAAGGGCCGCACATTGATTATTTATTTATTTCTAATTTAGCAACAGCAGTAGCACAAATTGCCTCCTTGACCCGAGGTAGTTGCCAAATGTTCAGTTCAGAACCAATTTCAGTGCTACTGTAATCCCCTGAACTGGAGAGCTGGAGCAGAAGTAAAGCTGAGCCAACCTGAAACTGTAGCTGCACGAATGGCGCCAATCTAATTATGTTATGAAAAACTGTCCCTCTGGAGATGACTCTCCTGCAGCTCACAAGCAAAAGGTGGAGAACATGTGAATCTGGCCACAAGCCCCAACTGTTGACAACCCAACTTACAAAGCATCTGTACACATGCCCTTCGGGAAGAAAGATAAGTGGTACTCTGGGGAACTACATATTTGTTTAACTCTTTGTTCTGTACTTGTCCAGGCGAAGAGAAAATGTTTCATATTATGCTGAATACCATCTCAGATTCTGGCAGGATTAGTTGTCAATATTATTACAGCCTCTTCAGTTACAGTGCTTCAGCAATAAAGTAGTTAGACTGGCTTTGAAATACAGAAATTCAGGCAATACAATCGCACTGTGAAAGAGTGCTCATTAGCCTTTGGCTGACCTTGAAAAATTGCGTTTCTCTCCAATTCTTCCACAAATTGCCTTTAAGGAGACCTCCTTATTTCTACCAAGTCACAAGGTTCGACTGTGTGACTCATATTTTTTAGCCACTCTCTCACGATCAGAAGGCATGCTTGCCTTTTACACGCAGCCACAATTGCTACAAGGAGGATACATAAAAATGCCCCGACAGTCTTTTAACAGGGACATGTTCTTATTTGTTTGGGATTTTTTTTTCCAACCTCAAAAGTTTCATAATGAAACAGTTGGTCTTATAAAAAAGTGTCACTCATCAACTCAAATTTTATGTCTAGGTCACTGTAAGGACTTTGTCAGATTGTGACTGAGCATGGTCCTAGCTGAGGAAGCTGAATTAAGTGCAATCAGATATGGCTGGGGGCATGAGTGGGCTCTGAGAGGGATGTGTTCTCTTGTTTGAGACAAGCAGCATTGCCATAAGAGCTGACCATTGCTGGACATGGGTCATCAAAAATGAACCATTAGGTTGACCCATATCCTGTATCTGTGCCTCAGCTCATAGAGAGATTCTCCAGGAAAACACTCGGACAGAGGAGTGGGGAGCTCTGTTCAAGGTGCACCTTGCCCCGACAGAGCAGGTTTTGATGCCTCCACAGTGAAGGTGTCAGACACAGTGTTTTCAGCAGAACTTGGCACTGGCATGCAACACCTGACATAATTACCTGCCTGCAGCAAGGCTGGAGACAAATCTGCTCAGCCACTGTTCTGTTCCTGTTGCACAGCAGATGATGGAGCAGAACAGTGCCAGAGGTGGGAAAAAGCGCCTGAAGGAACTGCAGCTTGGATGTCACGATTCACCCAAGGAACAGGAGCCTGTCAGAGGAGCTGGAACAGAGCATGGCTACGGGCTGATGGGCTACACCTGCAATGCCATGGCCACGCTGCTCTCGGACAGCATCCTTGCCGGGCAGAGCCTTTGTGCATCAGCATCTCGCTGCTCAGCTCTCCTCACGGGAGCATCGCTGGCAGCGCTGCCGCAGGAGTGGCCCCTCTTCCTTGCACCCGGGCGATGCAGCAGCGTGTGCTGGCGGATGAAACAGCCGCACAGATCTAACTCCACCCAAAAGAGGGCAGTGGTGCTTACAGACACACAGGCCAGGCAGCAGTTTACACTGGCTGCTCGACTTTCCCAACCAAGCTGACAGAAACTCCCCAGTTCTTGGCACAGGCAGAGCAGTCCACAGAGCTCTGTCTTTCACACACTTAGTTAGCCTCTGCTCTCATTTCCTCCCTTTGACTCATTAGTTGTTTTACCATGATTTCTCTGGAAATACAATGAAAAATAATCACATGGATTCATCTATGCCAGTGCTGAGCACCAGGTTCCTCTGTGTTACCCCCATCTATCAGTTATTCAGCTGCCAGCCAGCACATGCCTTCTGCAGACGCAGCTTCTCAGACAAACTGTGGCTTGGGTGTAGTCAGGAATGGAAAATTGGATACACCACAGTTTATGGCAATCAAGCAACGTTCAGAAGCTTGATGTCACAGGAAACCACTGATATTGTGAATAATTCAGAGCCATTAAAAAAAATTCCCAACATAACCAACTGGTTTTCTCCCATTGTAGCTGCTATGTTTTCAAGTATCCTGTTTGTCCAGTGCTTTCACTCTCACCTTTGACAGGTGTAGTTTACAAAACAATATAATTAGGCCCAAGTACCCACCCTTAACTTTTGTTCTTACCACTCTCCCCACCCAGCCACGGGGCTGTGTGGGTTCCCATGGCCTTAAGCGAACACAGGTAACAGATTTGAAGTGGGGAGAGACACTCGCTTTGTTTCCCAGCATCAGAGGGTTTCTCAACCTGGCAACTTCTGCTGTGTTGAGGTTGTTCAGTTAATGCTGTTTTCTTGGCTCCAATGCTAAAAACACCAGACATACTACAGCAGCCAAGGTATTAACAACAAAAACAGCAGCAAAGACAATAGCTACACAAGTATAGCTCATGAGCTTAGCTTTGTTTAATGGTACAGGATCTGCACAGCCTCTGGGAGCTGGACCCAGAGCAAAAACCACAGCCAACTTTCCCTCCTCTATTGCTCCTGACAGTTGGGAATGACCCTGCTCCACATCAGCACAGCCCTTTACTCCCGGGTGAAATGAAACACGGCCCCAGCATGCTGTGGTGAACACAGGCCTGGAGGTGTGATTTCTTCCACAAAATATGTTTGGACAGAATGTGGCACATTAGCTGCAATGTAGCCTTCACACAGCTGGGCTGACAGCACCACACAGCAGACCTGCTGATGATGCACCTCCACGTGGCACTGTGTCCCCTCACCAGGGCTCCGAAGCCTGCCACTGCCTGCTGTGACAGGTCACTGTGCAGGGTCTCTGTGCTGAGAAGAAAATTCTCCTTCAGGTCAAATCCTAACACTGCCTGTCCTGGGTGTGAGAAGCCTGGTTAGAGGATGGGGCAAGCTGGAACGTAGGAGGATGGGTAACACCTGAGCAGCTTCATGTCTAGTGAGGCAGCCCTTTCAGAAGAGGTAGGAATGTCACCCCTTCACTCATAACTCTCACATGGTGGCCTTTAAGACTCTTTCTTAGGCACTGACAGAAACCAATAGAGCAGGGTCAGGTCCTTAAATCACAGCTGTACCCGCTCTGAAATGACCTGATGGTACCACATGCACAGATCAAGCACAGGCATGAAGCACTTCTGGGGCATCTGGCAGGACCTCAGGCTTCAGGGACTGGGACATGCCCTCTGCTGGCACTCAGAAGGGCATTTAGGTGACTGGGGCTTTCAAACTGGGTCTGTATTCTTGCATTTGAACTAGACTCTCCTCTAAGAACTGAGCAAAGTCTGACTTCTCCTGGACATAACCTCCTTTCCTGAGGCTGCCTGGACGTACAATACTCTAAATGAAACACAAAAAGCTTATTATGTCCCTTCAAGGAGAAAGCCCTACTTGCACCATCAGAGCAAGACCTACCACCCTTAGTGGTGCATGTTGCAGACAAATGAGGGAAAAGATGGATGTGACTCTTGAAAGAAGAGTCAGGGTATTAGCACTGCACCTGAGATAAGAAGAACTGGTCCCCAATGGCTCTGTAGTACTCCCAGATTTGGAGCTGGTGTTGGAATCAGCAACTGACACAAGCAATGCATGATGTTGATCTGCTCTCCAGTGCCTGTATTAGTTGTTGGCACTTACCAGATATCTGCAGACAGAACTTCAGCCTGCTCTGCAGTTTTAAAAGTGGCATAGATAAAAACCTGTGCTGGCTTCTGTTTCTGATATTAAGCATGCATGCTTAGATGTGCGAACATTCCACTCCACTGCAGAGGTGATCCAGTCAGGAGAAGGACCCTCATAGGCAGTATGATGCAATATGGAAAATCAGTGCCTTTTTCTCCAGAGACAGAGACAAAAATTATTGCTAATGAGTGTTAGGAGAAGATGAGCAATGTCAGTATTACCGCACTTGAAAAAATGCAAATATGAAATTCTTTCCCAGTGAATAGTGACAGTACCGTGCTATGCAGAAATGCAGGGAATTAGGCAGTGTCATCTCATGTGATTTGTACATACTTAAGTGGGAATTAAATCCTTGTGAACCTATCGAGTTTTACAGATGTTGAGGCCTGACTTTGCTTGTTGATGTGCCAGTTTTACATGGAGGCAACTCCACTGAGACCTGTGGAGTCATTAAACAGACAGAAGACAGAAGAAAGCTGAGACTCAGATGCTGCCACCCTACTTGCCATGCCAAGAAACAGCAGGCATTTCCCAAACACTTCATCCATTGTGCAATAACAACAGCACTAGCAAAGACTTCTGTGATTGGCTTTGTCCTTTGCCTTACCCTTGAGTCCATGGGGACCACCTCCACAAGTAAGAGGTCAGGAGTTTATCTAGACCTGTTCTGGTTTGGACCTCCTTGCAGTAACACAAGGAGATCAACATCTGCCTTCCGCCATTTGCACATCATCCCAGCTCGCAGGCTTTGTGAGGGTCCTTTGCTGTACCATTTGGTGCCCAGATTTCTCTTCCCTCTTAAATTACTGTCATATACTGCAACCACTTTAATGCTGGAGCTAATGCAGCTGAAAGACTCTCTGCTGAAAGACTCTGTTTCCGGTATTCTAATTGCAATTTATCCCATCGTAATCATTATCACCCCCAATGAGCGATTGCCTTTCCACCAGTAGTGGGCCATATGTTCTGGTTTACAGTGATGCTAAACCCCTGACCTTCCTCCATTCTTGCTGTCAGGAGAAAAGTCAAAGCCAAAGCAATGTTCTTTACATAGGCCCTTCTGAATGTGCAGGGACAGGAGATGAGGGCTGGGAGCATCCCTGCTGTGTGTGTGCAAGGATTGCTGCTGCACCATGAAGTCAGGCATTTTGCTGGGGGCAAACCACGTTCAATGCCAAGAGCAGCCTATGAGCAAATGGAAGTCAGAGCATCTACTCTGTGCCCCATGCATAGAGGAAGGGTGGAGCAGGCTACAGGGAGATGGGAAAGGGGTCTGTGTTGTGTGTGATGCTGTGGGGTTTACTTGCTGACTGCTTTTACTTAGGTAACTGCATTAGGTCTCCCTATGTCCTTGCATTTGATCAACTTCTAGAAAAAGAGTAGGTGTAGGGATGCATGGAAAGCTGAGTGTGTGCACACTGTGAGGAGGATCCAGGCTTCACCCACGATTTATGCTGTTCCCAAGGAGCAATTTGTCAGCCTTGCAGCCATGCAGCCTGGTGCTGATGCTAGCCCTTGTGAATGCAGCCTTGCAAGTCTTTTCTTTTCTTGGGCTTGGAATCAAGCTGTGGGAGCTGGGAGAAAAGATTGGGTTTCCTCTTTGTTGTTTTGATATTTTCCTATGAACCCACCCAACTTTGCAACATTGCAAAATGAAGGCATTGCCGATTTTTTTTTTTGTGTCCTGCTGAGGGGAGGGATGGAAAGAGCTGGGTGAGATTAAACAATGGAAATTAGAGTGGAATGGAGGCGTGTGTAAAACAAGGAGGTTGAGTTTATGAAAAGCAGGACCAGGCTTGGGAGAGAAAGGCACTTATAAGTGTTTAGATATGATCTTATAGCTGTGCTATGAATGCACCAAGTATTGACTGAGTAGATAGAGAAAGAGCGGACAGGTATAGAGCTGCCAACACGGCTTCTGTAAGTTGCTGTGCAGCCTCAGGCACAAACTGGGTAACTTCACCTTTAGCTAAAAGCACTAGATACATGTGAGCATATGTGTAAATTGAATTGCCCAAAATAAAAAAAAAAAAAAAGAGGAAAACAACCGTTGGATTAAAAATGACAGCATAATCACACCAAGTAGTCCTAGGGAGTCTGGCAAGCATGCAAGTGCTTTGAGTTACTCTTGTCCCCCATTCAGTTCTCCATTCAGTGTGTTGTCCTTGGCTGGGGTGGTGTGCCACTGATCTCAGTGCTGCCAGGCCTCACTTGCCTGTTCTCCCCTGTTGTGCTCTGTTTCATTATGGAGCAATGGAGTAGTGGGTGAAGTTCAGCTAGAAGGAAAATCAGAGGTGTTGATATTTGACAGCCCTGCCTGGCAGGGACCAGCAGGGCCTGAGTTTTGGGAGATGATCAGTACCAGTATCAGTATCAGATGATCTTTACAGATATGAAGGGCTTCTGGGAATCCCATAAGATGGCTATGCCCTTCTTCACCACCAAAATCCATTTTAAAACAGCACTCATTTTCATGTTTTCATAATGCCTCATTTGCAGGCATGTGATTAGACCTAATTAATGCTTGTAATCAATGAATGCTTAATTGCTTCGGGTGAAAAATGCTGGAGAAATGCAGAGCACTGCTTGATTGAACGCTCTTTCACTGGCTGATGGATCACTCTGTTACTCTTAGATTCTGCTTAAGCAGGCAAAACATCAGTGTTGGTGTAAAACAATCCTGCATTGATCTCTCCAGCCAGGAGGGGTCTTTCTAGTAATTAGAAGGGTGGTGACAGGAATAGACTTGGCTGTCTGGAGGACAAGGGGGACTGGAAAGAGTTTGGGGTTTTTTGTTGTAGTTTTTGTTTACTTGGGTTTGGTTGGGTTTTTTGTTTGTTTGTTTTGTTTGTGGGATTTGTTTTGGGGTTTTTTATGTTTTTTGTTTGTTTGTTTTTTAAATTTTTTTTATTTGAAAGCTATGCAGCAAATAGCAAGGAGAAGACTGGTAAGATCTTTTGACTTTCAGCTGTAAAAAATCATTTAACATTCTCTGATAAGCCTCTTGATTTAAACAGGCAATTTCTGCTCCCTGGGAGTTCCATCTGAGTGAGTCTGGCCCCAAAACTTCAGAGGCTCAAATCTCTGGAACCAAATTCCAGGAAACATTCATATGTGGATGATGCATCTGTAACAGATACAAAGGGGAGAGTGGAAACATTTGGCAACTAGGAGCTGGAATAATTTATAACTCCAGCTGGTATTTCTCTTTTTTCAGGTGAAATGTCTTAAGGGGAGGAGGAGAACCTGTCAATGGCATGTTTTGCACTATGTCTTGCCTTTTCTACACAGCTAGGTTTTCCCCAATGAACTATTCAAATGAGGCCAGTGTCATGAGTGCACAGACCAGCACTAGCTTGGTCTGCTCTCCAACACCCCGAACAAAGGCTTCCAAGGATCACTCTCATTGTGTTTTTCTGGATTCACACTAGTGTGCCTGTGAGAACAAACTGCAAGTAAGTCTCTCTGTGAGCTCTAGAGGCCACGCACAAGGCGTGGGTCCTCAGGCCTGACCTGATTGTGTCTTTCTGGATACTGCCAGAGCAGAACCATTTATCCAATGCTAAGCATGCAGAAGGCATAGATCGTGGCAGATTTTTGGAGGGAACAGAGGACCACAGGGGCCCCCTGCATCCTGAAAGCTCGTTTCTACTGTGATGATGTTGCTGACCTTCCATGTAGATAAGTAGTGAAACTTTTCCATGGAAAGAAAAAGGGCATTTAAAAAACCAACAGATGTGAAAGCTATGAGAAACTGATTTCCAGTTGCCTTACACTTCCAAATGAGCTTTGTGGCACATCAGAGCTCACCCAGCACTTATTTGCAAGGCTGAGTACCTACAGGAGCAACAGCATCAGCACATAGAAATTTGGATTGCAAGTAAGGTTTCCACTATATAACCCATTGTCTCTTTAACTTTATGGTCTGTTCAAATGCTCAGGCTTGTGCTCCAACATAAATACATTGCCTGAGTTTCCCTCCCCCTACATTACTCCTCTTGAGCTGTAGAAGATTATAGGAAATAGATAAAAAACTGCTTGTTTCTTTGACAAATGCAAGGCTTAAAGACCACCCTCTGCTCTTGAGCAAAATTAGCTTATCTTTACCCCAAAAAATGTTTTACTAAATATGAGCAATCATTTGTGTGTGGCCTGCATGAGACGCCCAATTCATCTTATTAGAGGTTATCCTTTGAAAAGCTTTAAAAGGAAATGCATTGTTCTTAATTATTCTTATCTCAACAGCTGTATAATTCCTGGGTTTGATTAAAAAAAAAAAGAATATGCAAAGAAAGATTATGCTGAAAGCTGGAGATGGGTATGAACCCAGATTGCAGGGTTGAGCCTCAGCTCTTAGTCTGTGCTAAACTGTCTTCCTCTTTTCCTGCAAGAAGGTGTGTGTCCGTTTTGTTCTTTCAAAATTAAAAAATGGAACTATGCAGAAAACAACAGAAAATCTCAGAAGAATTTTAAAACTTGTGCTAATGATGTTTTTTTGTTGTATCAGAAAATGATAAACAAGATTGGTGAGGAAACACTCCTATGTCATTCTTGCACCCCAAGCTACCCTAAAAATTTTGTAAATATTTCCATCAGAAAGGCCCAAGCTCAGTGATTCTTTTCCATTCAGTGAAAATAAAAAAAAAAATCAAAGCAAATAGAGATTCGGGTGAAATTTACTACCATGCTAAAAAGCCGCTTTATGTTGGTTAAATGTTTGCACAAAAAGTGACATTTGCTGTGATGCTGTACGGTTGTCACAAGCTGCTGAGCACTTTGAAGTGGAGCAGCACATAATGGATCGAATTCTCTGCAGAGTCCAGTGCCAGAGTTTCAAGTGCTTGGCATCTCACATTTGGTCCCGATTCTCTGAAGTGGTCAGCATCCAGCAGCTTCTATTGTGACAGTAAGTGAAAGATGTTTTGCAAAAGGGCTTAGCTACCAAGCTGCTGAATTCTTCTGAAAAATCTGGTCCAGGATGGTATTGAAGGCAGTTTAATCTGGTTTGATTGAACCAGCTGTTGAATCAGAGTGGATTCCTTGAACTTCTTACTGTGACATACCTCCTCTGTAAAATGCTACCCCATCCCCAACAACCAGGTAGTTGGTGCATCCTGCTTCCAACTGGTACCATTTTATTATCTCAAAAATACTTCTTTTTCTTCCATCCAATCTCCTCAGGCTCAGCCCCAGTCCCTATGCTTATATACAGAAAGGTTTCTTTCCATGGTTCAAGACTGAACCCAGTAATATTGAGAGAACAATATGTCTCTCTTTTGGTCTTTTACTAACAGATATGCTGAAAAATGAGCACTGGTTCAAACTGTGAGAGTTGGACTGTACTAGAAGCATTAGTCCTCACACACACTCCATATTGAGGTTTACATGCAGTAAATGTGTGGTGTGGAAAGGCTGTGGGAAGCTCTGGGATGACAAACAAGAACTTCACAGGTACTGAGGGAAGCTTTTTGATATCTTGCACAAACAGTCTGATGGAGAGGCCTCAGTTTCCAGTGTCAGCTGGGCTATTTAGTCCTCATCACACTTGAAAACTAGGCTGTTTTGGTGCCACAATATGGAAGTAGACTCCGACTTTCAGAGGCATAAGAAATCGAAAGGAATTACACAACACTAACAGCATTAGCTGTAGAAGACTTATTTTATCCAACTTCATAAACTTTTGCCTCACCTTCCCTACACTCCAAATTACCAATTTAAAGGTAACTCAGGTAATTTAAAGGTAATGGTATTTACACTCCTATACCAATTTAAAGGTGTAAAATAAGTTAAGCAACTGCCATAACTGCTAGCCACACTGCTTTTTTCCTTAGTCATGAAGTAGGAAGTTGGAGGATAAGCTCCCATTTTTGACTCACTTCCCAAGCCTATCCAGGTTCCCCTGCATTGCATCCTATCTCTCAAGCAATGGTACAACTCAGCTTGGTGTCATCTGCAAACTTGCTAAGGGTGCAGTCCATCCCTTTGCAATTGATGAAGTTAATAAACACCACTGGCTCCCAGTATTCCCCTGAGGGACACTGCTTGTCACTGATCTCCATCCAGAAGATTCTACTGCTCTGTGGATGTGACTGTCCAACCATCTTCCTTATGCACCATATCATCCATCCATCAAATGTGTTTCTCTCCAGTTTGGAGAGAAGGATGCTCCGGGGGACAATGTCAAAGGCATTACAGAAGTCCAGATAAATGACATCTACAGCTCTTCTCTTGTTCCACTGGTGCGTTCACACCACCACAGAGGGGCTGGTCTGTGTTTCCCACAGCACTCTGAGGAGTTCACAGGTGTGCTGAGAAAGGCATGTGCAAAAGGCTCCTTCTGAAGTGGGACTGTCAAGAGGTCACATAGGACAGCTGGAGCCCTATGAATGTCACATAGCACGTGACACAGTCCAGGATCTAGAACGTTCCTTAACTAGTCTCCCCTGAGGACTTCAGAGTGAAAAAGCTGCCCAGTCTTCATGGTACATCACCACCGCACATCCCAGAGTGCCCTCCAAGGCACTCACTTTCCTCCCAGAAAGCACATGGTAAATCACTAGAATATCCTGACTGCTTTTTGTGCCTTTTAAAAAAAAATATTTTTGTGACATTTCTAGAAGAGTTAATCTTGAACATGCTATGAAGAACTTCAGTAGATGTCCCTGCAGACATATTGCCAGCTTAATCTTTAGAGAACTACTATCCAAATGTCGGTAGTTCAGGACAGCACAGTATATTGTTCATGTTTCTCCTATATTTTTGGGTTTCGAAGATATGTTTTCCTTTAAAGTAATTCTTAAAATTTCAAGCAAGAATAAAACATGCCGGTTTTAAATATCTAAATCCATATGGTTTTTGCATTGCAATCATTCCTTAGTGCACTAGCTGCATGGTGATAATGCATAATGAAGCAGTTTGTGATGGGAGGTCCCTACTGGCACTCACACAGTTGTGAAGAGGTTCTGGCTGTTGGTAGGCTCAGCAAGGACTGGTGCACTTTTAGTACAACCTGCCTCCAGTTATTGTGAACCTGCATGTAAAGGTTGCCTCCTGCCCACACAGCAACTACTGAAAGCACCCAGACAGTAGTCTCACTTCAAGAAACACTCCTAGGTAAGCAGTGTTAACTCAGAAGTCCAAGCTGCCTCTGCAAAAATGCCCAGCTACTATCATTAGTGGGTTTGAGTCTTCCCTCCTGAACAGTGCAGTCTCTATTCTAACCCCCACACAGTGATGGTCTTGCTCTTATTTCTCATTTGTGAAATGAGCAACACAAGATTAATGACTGCAGCACAGCCTCACTCAATACCTACAGCAACAGCAGCTGTTACCTCATACAAAACCATATTTTTCTCAGAGGTACTCATTCTACCCGCACCAGCAGTAGAGATAAGGATGTTTACAGTTTCCTAAATTTCTTATCTTTATCTCTGGACTCATTCTTTGTGAATGTATAAGGCACCACTGCTAGGCACGAAACAGAGAGGAAAAAAAAACCCTCCACAAAGCTTAAAGATGCACTACAGCCAGATTTAAAAGAAACAGCAAGGGGGTATGGCAACAGGCCATCTCTTCCAAAACAAGCCCTGACTCCTGTCCAGACATATGCTTCCCAAAGGGTGAAACTGCCAAGCAGGTATCGATAACAGAGGAATTATTTTTAAATGCTTATTTTTATATAAAATATTAACATCTGCCACCGAAGAGAACCTGACTGCTAACAGCAGCTTTAATGCACCGTCCATGCAGAAATAACTATTCACCAACACCACAGAGATCCAACAGGACAAAAAATAGCTTGACTCATCCAGACAGTAATTCAAAGCAGCAAAATATATCCAATCCTACCCAAAACCCCATCATGCATTTTCCACGTGGAAAGTAGACGGCTCCCACAGAGAATATCTTGTTGTCCTAAGCACTTCTGAAGTTGCACTAGAAAAATCTCTCTCCCAACAAGTCACACAATATTAATGGACACATTGCTACTTATCACACATGTACATAATTTTTCACAGCTTTGTACACTTGCATTGTTGCTAGTGATACAATTTAGTTAGTACTTGACCAGAGGAATGGTTGAGCAGCCTCTCCACATGCAATGATCCCAGCAAAGGGCTGGGGGTATCCAGTATCCAGAATCACTCATTAAAAAGCCTGTGTTGTACCAGGTGTCCTACACCCTGTTAAACATTTAGCTGGTTTATAGCAACAGCTTGAGCACAAACTGATTTGGGTAAGGCTTGTTCTCTTGATGGAGTCCTAGAAGTGCCTATCTTGTTCAGATTTTGCTGAAGATGTAAACCTGCTCCAGTATAATTGGTCTCATTTTATGATCTTGGCAGGCTGCATCCGGCTGATTATGAATGTGTGCACGTAACTATGACTGTCCTCCATCACACAGCATCCAGAAGAGACGAGAACAAGTCACCCACTCTTCATTGGCCCAATTTTTCTAGCAGCTAATGGACTCTCTGTTAAGTGGAAAGGAAGGACTGCACATTTCTGAACCAAGAGGATTTCTCACATCATAAACAAGAAGAATGAATGTCATTTTAGCAGAGGATAAAGTTCCCTTTTATTTTAACTTAGAAATGGGTGACACAGCTAGGACAACATAAAGTTTGATTTCCTCTAGAGCCTTGAGGTGGCCTTAGCAGAGAATTAGATGTAATAGACATATTAAAATAACTAGATCCCATTTAAAAACATCAAAGAAACAGAAACACCACAGGCCACATTTTTAAAAACTGGCTGCCTGAACAGTGAAAGGAAAACTGTGTAAGCACCACCTCATATACCAAATATGCACTGATGTGTGCGAAAAAGGATACTCACATACCCCACCACCATTTCTCCTCAGGCTGTTGTCCATTCCCTTACAAAAACTCGGCCTTGTACAGACAGAAAATAATCAAAGCCATTTGTAAGAACATTTGGGTTATCTAATTTTGAAAACATACCCCTAAACGATACACTCTGCCTGATGAGAAGTGGTATGCTCTACCAACATGCAGAGCTGTTGCCAATATTAGTATTCGGGCTGGTTCAAATTTCCGTACAAAGCTTGATTCTAAGTACATTCATTCTTGAGCACTCAAATGGAAACACTGACTTTCGGAGGGCAGATTTTCAGTACTCTTGTTTTCAAATGAGCCCTGCAGGATGTCTCCTGCTCGACCTCTCAGAGTCAGTTGGCAATTTTAGAAAGGTAAGCTCAACCAAATACTTTAGCATGTTCCGTTTTACAATGCTTCCTGGGAGGAGTAGTGTCATGGTGTAGTTTCCAGGTGTTGCAGAGAATGGGAAAAAAACAGTTTGACAACATCAGACTCTAAGCTATGCTGTTAAACTTCAATAGGAAGCGAGAAAAGCAAAAATTATTAACTTTAGTGTATCTTGCCACCATCTTCAGGTGCCTCAGCATGAGCATTAGCATTCTCTAGGGAGCCTGAGGTGAGCTGGCTGATGCCTTTCAGCCCAGTCACTCCAGCCCACAGCTCTTGCAAGGCCCCTGGGGAGCTACTGCCTGCCCTGGGCTTGCATCAAGGGAAAATGGATCAGGAGGATGGGTGTGAAGCCGGCTGAGCAGCCCAGAGGCTCCGGCCCAAGATTTTGCCAGTCAGTTTTATTACAAACATTTGTGGGCCCCAATGAGAAACACTTCAAAACACTAAAGCTCACACTGCAGGCAACAACTGCAGAACACATGGCTTATTTATTTATTTATTGTTATTTATTGACTGAAAATGAATTTGTTTCTACATGTTTTAAATGGACCTGGGGCTGGAAGCATGGAGTGGGGAGAGTGTGTAGTGTAAAAAACTATTACTTGCCCCATGCAGTGGAAGGAGCTATTTTTCCATCAGGGAAAGAAAGAAACATCCTGAACTGTTGCACTGCAAAGCCACAGCAGCAGCTCCTGCAGGCTGGGTCCATCACAAGCTGACCCTTTTTAAAAATCAGGAGCCAGGTTTAGTACTCAAAAAGCGAGGAGCAAGTAGCACAGATATGTTGTTCAAGCTTCCCTGCACACGTCTGCCTGCACATCTACACCATGACCTGCAATAACCTTGTTCTGCCAGGCCCTGGAAGGAGACTTCTTTAATTTTCTCATAATTTGATTTCTTGCACAGATTTTTCTATAGCCTGCCTCACCAAACCACAGTCAGGGTCTCTAATAATGGAGCAGCCTTTACATCTCTCCGTGGTGTCTGCCAGATTGAGCAGTGGTATTATTCCATTTATTTCTGTTTTTCAGATGCAGAGATGCTCTGCCCCAGGGCCAGCCCAGGAGCCTGGGAAAAACTGGGGAGAGGTGGGCTCTGGGTGAAGGCAGGGGTGCAGGGGAGAGGACCACAGCCCTGTGTCCAAGTCCAGGAAAGTTGACTGGGAGCTGCCATTGCCACAACTTCGTAAAAGCCACGTGCAAGCTAGCACGTCCCAAACCCTGACATGTACAGGCAGCTCCCTTGATTGGTCCATTTATAAACACTGTGGACTTGAAAGGTCTGAAAGGTCAGTGCTCTGTAGAGGGAATATCTGGCAACTTCAGCTTTCAGCTGCCATGACACCTGTGTGAATAACGATCTCCCAAAAGTACTAAACAACTGCAAAATTCTGAGGTTCTCATACACATTTACAAATTTCTCTTTGAATTATTGCAATTTCTAAATGCAGCAGTATCATCTATGAATATTCAGAAGAAAAGCTAACAAATTTAAGAAATAACCAAACTATTGGGGGTGTGTATGTGCCTCTGAAACCTAAGGCTCCAACCCTGATGTAAACCAGACTGTTTCTTTCCTTCCCCCCATCTGCCTCAGAGAACTGGAAGGGAAAAGGCTCCATCAGTCTTGGAGTCTGTAAACCTTTCCCCTCCCTAATATCCGAGACAAGACTTAAAGAAGAACCAGTCTGGAACAGGACATGAAAAACCTTCTGAAAAATGACTAGAGGCCTAATGCTGTCACTGTCCCATGTTTATTTTTCTTTCTTTGATGTCTGATGTCAAAGAAAAAATAATGTCATCTGCTGGAAATTCAAACATGTTTGCATTTTGAGGTAATTAGAATTAATGTCGGAGGGCAAAACTAACACTGGGTCACTCTAGTCTTTCCCATGTGAGGAAAACATTCCGTAATGACTTACATTTAATCTGGGAGCTGGCAGACAGTCAGGAGCAGTATGGATTCAGGCAACAGGGTAATATTTCAAAAGAATTTTCCTAAAAAAACAAAAAGTAAATTAAAGTAAAGTAAAGTAAAATAAAATGAAATGAAATAAAATAAAATAAAATAAAATAAAATAAAATAAAATAAAATAAAATAAAATAAAATAAAATAAATATTGATATGTGCACTAATTTATAAATTATGGCAGTCTAACTGTGTTGCTCCAATTCCAGAAGGGTGTAACTCTGTTGAAAATCAATGGCTGACAAGGGTGTAAATCAGTAATGGCAGCCCTGGTTCAGGACCACCACTGCTTCCTAAGTACTCAGCACCCACAATTGCTGCCAGATTTTCTAAAGAGCTCAAGCCCCCATTCACATTCAAACAAGGGCCAGATTTTTGTAAGTGCTTAGCACACAGTTTCTCCCCATTGTGGCACTAAGGGCAACATGCAGAGCACTTTTGGAAAATTGATCATACATGTTTGTTTTGGATCAGACCTTGCCCCCCTTGTATATGTCAAGTAGAATCTTACTCAGTGAGGAACCCTACTAAGCAGTACCTCTCTGTGTGAGTAGTGCTGCAAAGGGACTCTCTCTCAAAAGGAAATTGCAAGACATGTTGCTCAATGCCACGCTGGATGAGTATCAGAGACTGTGGTTATTATCAATCTATGAAAACTTGGCCTGAATATAATCAAACTGAACTGAACAGCTACGGGTTAAACCTTGGCTCATGAGAAACAATTTGATCCTCATAGGGCAAAAAGAAAAAAAAGGTTATTTCTGGACTGAGGACTTTCAGTTGAATTACTCAGCTGTCTTCAGGGGTTAAAAATAGAAAAGCAACCTTTTCCAGTTCAAAGAAAATAAATGGCTGCACTTATCTGTGTGGGTAATTAAAACCAGCTGAGCTCCAAGAGCTGAAATCCTCCACACAACTAGTCCTTACTGAGGAGTAGCTTCCTAGCAGCATTTGACATATTAGAAAAAATTACATTAATAAAGATAGCTCTGGATTAAGAATAATGCAGATTGTGCCAACATTCAAAGGCAGGTTATCGGTGACAGAAATATGGAACAGATTAAAACATTCAAACACCAAAAGAGAAAAGCTTTTCTTTTCACATGAGTTGATTATGACATCAGCTGAGTTAAAAGCAGAACAAATGCTCTATTTTCCCTTCTGCAACTTTGCAGAAGTGCATACCCTGGCCCTTGGCATTGCACAGCAGTTGTGGCAACTCAAATGAGTGCAAGGATGGCTAATGCACACACGTGGTGTGTCTTGTGCTGCAGTTCCACCTCATCACTTCCCCAAGATTCATGGGAACATCAACAGTTATTTTCCCCTTTTCAAGCACTGCAAATGAGTTTCTCTTTGTCTGCTTTTCCTAACAGGTTATGTGGTCCAACAGATAAATATGACAGAAACGATGCAGGGCCATTTCTGCTGGCTGGCCCGATTCTCACTCAGCGAGCTTGCACAAAATAACTGTGTGTGAAAAGAAGAGACAGAGTGATAAAGGAGCTGCTTTCATGGTGCATCTTGCTCAGCTGTCTGTGCTTACATCATGACTCTCCTCTAACTCCCCGTGTGTGCAGCTGAAGCCCTGGTCTTACACAAGCGTAGCTCAGTGGGGTTATCCTTGTTCGGTATCGTGGCACGGACAGTTGTAGAGGAGGTTGGTGGGTATCCCATGCTGTCAGCCTGTGGGATCCCTTTCCAGGCCCTCCACCATGCTGCTGCAGCACATTTTTCTGTTGACTTCTACTTGACAGCCAGATAGCAATTGCAAAGGCAACAGATCAGCTGGAACAATCGGCAATGTCTTCCTGCACAGAGAACATTTTAAAAGCCAATTTTTCTTCATGTTTCATCAAAGCAGCCTATAGGAAAATGAAATCCCAAACTTTGATTATAATCCAGATCATCAGTCTTTTTAAGCCTGCAAAGTGGAAAGTAGATACCTCTTATATTTACAACATATTTTCTTTATTTAGCTGTGGCCAAAAAAAGTAAAGCAATAGCATACTGTCCCGTTCAAATTTACATTGGCCCATACAAACAACTCCAAAGACAATTTCCCTAATCTGCAACTGCCTCCCAGGCCTGGCCTGGTCTTAACCAGGCTGTTTTCCATGTTGACAAGACAAAAGCATCTCTAACAACTGTAGAAGCCTATAAGCCTATTCCTGTGAATGTCAAGGCCATACAAATTCCTGGGCCCTGAGTGCTGCCGACACATCAGATGTTCTCCAGCCACAGCCAAGCAGGAGGCTAGAAGAGGAGGAAGAGGGCCGTGGAATTAATTTCTTGCTGTTTTCTTCAGCCCTGACCTCTGTTGCTTCCCATCTTCCCTACCCTGTTAACCTTCCCTCATTTTCCTCCTGTCCTTCCAAATGCAGGATTGCAATTAATGCAGCTATTTGCATATACATGCTAAACCAAGCTGGAAGCTCTTCTTTTAGAAGACCATTTGACCCTTGTCTCCAGCCACCTATTTTCAGGAAAGGCTGATGAGTAGTGATGCAAAATGAATTGTCAGGAAGTAAGTTCTGGCAGAGAGAAAGGGCAGCATAGCTCCAAATCTCTAGTTCTTTTTTATCTCCAAAAAATATTTCCCTCTGTGTGCTTCTTTTCCAAGAACAGCACTACTATCACAGCCTGCCTTCTGCTCAATGCTCTCTCCCTATCTTGTTACCTCCTCATGTTCTTCACTGCTTCTCTCCTTTGTTTTCTCTCTTTCAGTCCTTGTGCTTTTGCTTCCTCCAGCCCCATTTAATTTAGAGCAGCCGAGGCTTGCGCAGCATGGGTACGGTGAGATTAACCAGGTTTGGAAAGTTCGCCTTTGCTGTGCACACATGCTCTGTTTTCTTCCCTCCACTCCCAATGTAGAAAAATATGTCCAAAACTGCTGTGAAGTTGCTCAGTGAAGAGCTGGCACAAAGCTTCCCAGCCAGAGCAGTGCCATGCCTTTGTCTTGCACAGAAACCCACACACAGCTTACAACAAACAGAATGCCAACTGTTAATAAGAATAAAAAATGCCTCCCCACACAACATGCTAGCACTTTAGTTAAAAAAAAAAGAAAGAAATTAAAAAAGATATCACACAAATCACCAGTCTTTCATTGCTTAATGTAGATGTATTGTACCCAAAACTCATTTCACTTCATTTGGTGTGAAGCTGTAGTAAGTCCATTAAAGCTGAAGGAGTTGCATCTGCCTAGAACTGGTGCAAGCCAGATGACAATCCGATCCGTCGCATCTATTGCTATAATATCGTCACCTTCCATATGGAGCTGCAACTACTCCGTATGCTGAACTGAATGCTGCCTAAAATCTGTTCATCCCAAAAGCTGCATCCATCTTAGGCTGTCTTACAAGAGAAGCATTTCTCTGCATCCCACAAAGACATGGATACTGTCATAAGGCTTCTGAAGAGTTACAGTGTGATAACAGAGGATTCACCACCCATCTCCATCTACTTCTGACGCACAGACCAGACTCACTGGAAAAGACTAGAGCTGAGTTTCCTCAGTAGAGTTATGTGGCCTTGGTCCTTTACAAGCTGTGCACTGCAAATATGGTCCTTCACTTTGGCTAACTCACTTCTCACTTTCTCAAGGATGCATGTGAAGCTTAACCCTTTGAAGTAAAAGGTTTCCAGCTTCTTCCTCTCATCTATTACAAAGAGTCAGTGTGGGGACATTTAACCCTGGAAAACAACAGCTATATCTAATTACTTGGAATTTTACCTGTGCCAGAATCCAACCTATTTTTTCATACTTCACTTCCTTTGGATAAGTACTCTGTTGTCCCATTCCTTTACAGAACACAAGTTTCTTCCAAGTCCTCCAATCTGAAAGTCTTCAACCCTGATCATAAGCTTACATCCCTGAAAGGAGAGTGTTTGGAACAGGAATTTTTTACTGACCAACATGCAAATTTATTTATTTTCCCAATAAGATTGTCATACCCGACCTTCAGTTTAAATGTCTGATCTAATGAGCAGAGGGATTTGCTGCTGTTTTTCCTGCACTTTTTGCCTCACTGAAAGGTCCTCCTATGTATTGTAATCAAGTTCCCCACTTTTAAAATATCAAATCTAAATTGCCAGTGATCAATACCATCCAGAGGAGCACGAACACTCACTGTCTATATTAACTCCTGCTTTTTCCTTAGGGGTAAACTGAACCTCCCCCAAACTATGCATCAAAATGAATGGCTTTAAATAGCAGTCATCTGTGGTATTAATCAAGTTTCTTCTAAAAACCATCCCAGATGTGCCACTCAACCAGCTTATACTGGTTTCTGTAAGAACACCCACTGTTATTATTGTACCAACAGATTTTGCAACTTCCTTAATTTCTTTTAACGCATGAAGGTCTCAAGCTGAGATCTTTTGCAGCAATGAGGGTGTGCTAACAGCAGAGGGTTGCATAAATCTGTGCAGCCTTTCCAGCAGACCATGAAGGCTGTAGGTACAGTGTGGACGAGGGCAGGGTTACTCGAAATAGCTTGCAAGCCCTGCAATGTAGCTGACCATTTTCTTTAGCCTTGTAGCTACTGCAAAGCAGGACATTTAAACTTGGCCTTACATAGCTGCATAGGCACGAGAACACAGATGGTATGAGCCCAACTTCATATGCCCAAGTCCTTTTATCCATAGTTAAAGGGACAGGGAGTGTGTCAGGAAACCTGTTAGAAAAGGTGAGCGGAGGGGCAGGGATCCACAGCCACTCTGCACCAAAGCAGTGAGGAAAAATGGTGTTTAGCAGAAGATGAGGATCCCGTAACAGAGCTCTCCATCTGGGATGCTTGGGACATTCTGAGAACTTTTCTTTCCACCACCCTCAGGCAGTGGGAAATGACTAACTCTTGTGTGAGTGGAGAGGAGAAGAGCTGGGCAGTGTCGGTTTCAGTGGGCGGGTCGGTGGCTCCTGCTGCCAGGTATGTCTGTCCTGGCGATTCTTTGGCCATGTGCTGTGTACGTACGGTCTGAGGAGCACTATGGCAGTGCTCCCCTCTGTTGCAAGCCCCACAGCTGTCTTCTGCATTCTTTGATCAGAGCAATCCCCAAAGTGCTCTCTGTAAGATGATGCTCTCTGGATGAAAAAGTTCATTGATATATTATCCATCATATGTTCTTGATCTGATCTTTTTTTGGCTTGGTCACACTTTAAAATTTGACATTAAAATTGAAATGGTAAAAGGTCCTGTGAAATGACACCCTAGATAGCTGAAAGTCTTTGTACTGCTGGTGTTTTTCAGTCATATCCCTAATACAAATATCAAACAGCTCTATGGCATTGTAGAAATCCAATAAGAGTTTTTCATGCAATGGAAACATTTTGGAAAGACTTACATTTTATTTGGGAACTGGCTATCTGTTACAACTAGAAATTCAAGTCAAAGCAATGGAGTAATATTTCAAAAATGATGAGAGCAAAACAAATAATCACATGAATGGTATTATTTTGCAAAGCATGTGATCCTCAGTAATTTGTGGTTTTTGGTCTCTGGTGCTAAAACTGTTCTGTGTCTTTAATCAAGCTAATTATGCAAAACTCTCTGAAGGTCACAAAAGGTTCAGGCAGAGGCTTTTTGATGCTGAAATGCAGACCAAACAGCCATAGTACATTGTTCTGATTAGAAATGAAGCGCTGCTTTCTTCAGACTATGACTGTGTTTGAAATTCCACTTTGAAATACCGGCATTTATACCTTACATACCCTCAGATTGCTTTGCATAGTGCAAAAAATCAAATTACCCTCTCCCTCCCTTTAATGTGGATATGGAAACGAGCTTTCTCTTTCCATCACCGTGCTCTCTAAAAACATTACATTATACTTACAACATTTATTTATTTTTGGCAGCCAGCCAGAGGGAAAAAAAAAAATAATCCTCTTTCAAAAATACCCCTCCCTGTGAATTGGATTATGTTGTAATCCGTTCTGGATCTACCCCAGGCCTGCTTGCCTTCTGGGATAAAATGACAAGGTTTTGGATGGTCTGCAGGCTGGGTGTAGGGAGTGGACCACCAGGAGACTATGATACAGCCCAGGTTTCCCTCCCACCCCTTAATTTTATGGTCACAAGGAAAAAACCTGCGCACAGAGTGGGCTTTGTCCATCTGTGAAACGCGCGCTCACCTGGGTCCTGCTGCTCATGAGGTCATGGCACGGGGCGCTGCGGGCTGGTCTGCGATGCTGGCAGTGGTGACACCAGCCCTGCCTGTCATAGCTGGCCTGGGGGGGCACGGAGTGATGTGGGGGCATTTCTACCCCACCAGCACCGCTCAGGGCTGCCAGCCAGGGTGCAAGCTATTGGTGCCATGCCTCGCTGCAATGGTGCAGCGCCCAGGACTCCTGCAAAGCTTTCCTGAGGCCGCTTTCCCTGCAGGACCACCGCTTGTGCTGTTTGGTTGCCATTTCACTTTGCTCTTTCCCTGCAAACTGCTCTTTCCCTGCCAGTCTCCTTTATTTTCTTCTTCCTGAGTGGTCTCTGTGGCCACTCCATCTGACTTTGCGGTGAGCAGGGGATCGCTGGTGTTCTGGAAACCTGATCGCCACATCTCTGGCTGCAGTGGAGGGACCAGAGCTCTCTTCCACTTAAATTGAGGGCAGCTTGATGACAAACTGAAGGGACTTCAGAGCGGGGGAAAAAATGAGCCAGGGCTTAGATGTGGGTTGAAGGAAAATGAACGGAATGGGCCTTGCACATATCTTGGCTGAATGATATCTAATTGGGCTATGATAATTCCCCATAAGTCTTAGGAGGATATAAACACTTAAGAGGCAAAGGGATTGATTAGGACCAGAGAAGGGAGTATAAGTGGAATTAATGAGATGAAATGGAGAGCAGGAAGATTTATGCTTTAGAGTAACATTTCCTATTATTGAGATCTACTACAGTGTGGGGTAGGATTCCAAGGAGAAGCTATGAAAACCCTGTTGCTTAAGTTATTTCAGAGGAGACTGGACAAAACACTCAAGAGCACTGTAGGGAGCAATTCCACAGTGACAGGGAATGGAAAAGAGGATCTAATAGTACCTCTTTCCATTTTAATTTATATCATGACCTTATACTACAGAGCTTTTTTTTGACCTGCCAACCAATCATCCATAAAAAAAAACTGCTAGAAGTCCTTCTGGCATTCCACAACAGTCCCATTTTTCCCTACTTCCCAAGTCCTGTCTATTGCACATATACACTACAGACCTGATGATTTACAGAAGAAACGTCATCCTCCAGTCATCCCATTTTGCTGAGTTACTGCAGGGTCTCTGAACAGTGGTTATCTTGTGTGCTGTATGAGCTAAAACATGGCAGCACAGCACAGTCAGATGATTCAGTATTAGTTTCCTGGCTTTGAAAAACTGAAAAGTCAAATCTTCAGAATCAATTTAAAACCATTTCTATTTTCCTATTACCTTTTCTTCACATGCTCAGGCAACTGTGTAGAACAACATTTGGAAAATCTTTGCAAATGGAGTCTTACTAGGAGAAAGGCAGTACCAGGCACTATTCAGTAAAAAGAGGAGATGGGGGGAAGTTCTCTGTACTGCAAAATGTAGAATAAGAGAAAAGAAGTCCTCACTGAGGACACTTCTGTACTGTTGACTTTGCAATGCATGCCATTCTATATTGGGTTCTATATTTTTTTTATCGCTTTACATCATATGTAAATGTCACACCTAAGCGACACACTCATTTCAATAAGGGAGGGCAATAAATATTCCCTGAATGTTAAAGCTAATAATTTGAGTTGTGAAGGGACAGCACAGATTGCCTGGAGAGGTAGAGGGTAGCAGTTTGAGTCAGTTGCTAGAAGTAATGTAGACAAAACCCATCTTTGCTTTAGATGAGGAGAGATTAGATGATTAGATGACTGCTCAAGCTTCAGCCATATTTTCTTTCTTTTTTTTTTTTTTTTTTTTACAGTATTTTCCATCAGCCTCTCTACAAAGTTTCCAGGCATCTATCTGCCAAAATACGTGCAGATGTATATAGGTCAGCTAAAACAAACATCGGTAGACTCTAAGGTCAAAAAAGATTGTTGAGTTTATCTTTTCCAGTGTTTCTGAACATTTTCCAAACCATGATCTCATATGACTGCAGTGCAGGATAACAGGCCCTTTCCCCTCTTGACTGTCGAGAAAGGGCAGCTGAGCTGAGGATGGGAGTGAAGGCTGTGGTTCAGCTGCTGGCCAGGACCATTCACACAGCTCCCAGGGCAGACAGGAGCACAGCAGCGTGGCTGGGGTGTGCAGGCTGAGAAGTGCACAGACAGGACACCAGGCATGCACAAAGAGGGACCCAAGGTCTGCTGCCTGCCACATACCCTATGATTGCTGGTAGAAGGTGGCTGATTTTCACAGACTTGTATGAATGTACACTAAAACTGTTCAGAGACTCATGCTAGCACATACCACAGCTAATGTTGACTTCATTAAAGCTCTCTGGTCAATAAAAGCAATTCTGTGTTGTCTAGTGGTTGGACTGGAAGACAGGAAAGGATTTGATTCAGTTCTAGCTGTGCTACTGACTCATGGTTTACCCTTCAAGTAAGTCATTTGACCTTTTCATAGTTCAGTCAATCTGGCTGAAAAATTGTGCAGGAAGAGGGAAAATGGACTGTTCTTACTGAAAACCACAGACAGAATCTGAGATGAGTTTTCTTAGGGAAAAAAAAGTAAGACACAATATCAGAATGAGAGTCAGGATCAGAACTTCCCTGGCCTTTTCCACTCAGGACGTCTGGTAGTATCATCATTATCACAGCAGAAAATAATTTACTTCAAGTATTATTTCTAGCTCAGAAACCAAAAGGAAATATTCAGTGCCTGTGCCAGGTACACTCAGCTCCTGAATAGATTGAAGAACTATCTGAATGGATTTAATAACGTTTGACTTCTCTACATGGATCACATTAAAAGAGTATAAATAACCTGAGCAAAAACTGGAACAGAGATGGATTTATATTACTAATATTTTTAAAATTTTTTTCTGATGGGAAAATGGAAAAAAGTAGGGACTTAAAAATACCTTTTTTTTTTTCTTGTGTTATGCTTTCTGTCAGATTTTGTACTATAGAGACCTAAAGAACGTTTTTTGGCAAAATACCAAGCTAAATACGAAGTGGTGTAAGTTCCTAATAATGGAAAGAAAGTTGTGGTGGGAAAGTGTCTAGAGCAGATTTTGTAGACAGAAGGTCCCCGAATTGGCTGCAGAAACAATTCCTTTTTCAGAATGTCTTCCTCATTTTGAATATATAAATAGCTCTAATTAAAAGCCCCAACCTTTTTCTTTTAGTATGAGTAGGAAGTGGAATTGTAAAAGATTGATTTTGGCCAGTATTGCTATGAAGTGGTGAAAACAATAATGACCTGTAAGGGAAACTGAAATTCAATGGAGGCTGAATTTGTGGTTCTGGGTATCTTGAAAATACCTCTGCTTTTGTGAGAAACCTCTACTAGACCTATGAAATCAGAGTCCTTCTGGATTTCAGGAACATTTGAACTAGAGTGAAAGGCCCTGACTGACAAACAACTCATGCTGAGAATAGCACTCCAAATATACAGCACCACGATGCACTTCTGTGCATGGGGTCTTAGGGGGATAATTGAATCAAAACCCACAAGTGCTCCATAATGAGGGAATCATGTGAAAAATGCCAAAGGTGACTGGGGCCTGGTGACCGGATTCAGGCACTGTGAATTTTCAGTGGAAACTGAGTCTGCTTCAAGTTTGATATCAGGTGAAATATTGATACCTGATGGTAGAAATATCAGTAGAAGTGTGACGTTAGTGTTGCAGCTTCCACATTGCTGACTTGTCAGTCATTAAGCAAGTGGCCTAAAGGAGACCTGCCTTATGAAGAAATGGTTGTATATTTTCCAATCCAAACTTTTTATGGAGGTCTTCTGAACTTCTTTTCAGAAATCTCAGGAAGTATCTTGCTCTTTCTTGTCTAGATACAAGGATTATCAGACCTTTTACGTTAATCAGACCCAGTAACTATGACAGCATTACACAATAGGCGTCATTAGTGGGGAGAAGCTGGAACGCAGGGATGGATTTCATCCGTCAGAATTTTTATTGTTGTAAAATGCGATACAGATAGGAATATTTTTATGAGTCCCAGGGATACCACTTCTCCACCAGTATCATGAAAAGAAAAGAAGACTCTCAATTTTATTTTCAATTAGGTGGTAAAACATGACCAAGAAGCTCTTTGTGGGCTCCTGTGTATTAACCACCATCACTGAACTGCTATGTTAAAAGACACAGAGGACATAACGGACAATAGAGGTCTGGCAAGATTTCAGAGTAAACAAATCTGAACTGAAACCTTAGACTTCTTTGAACTCAGACCTGACCTTCTCCTAAGCTGCATTTACATCAAGAAATTATTCTCTTGGCTTATACACAGAAGGTCAAAGCTGTACTTCTAGCCATGGAACACTGTGAACTCTGATGCTCTGAAATAGTGACACACATCTGTATCACCTGGGAAGTTAAAATATTTTCTTGTAGAGTTTGGTAGTTGTCAGCATAGTAGGCATGTCTCATCTGTTAGAGCTCTGAATAGTTTCAGAAGTTTTGCTTTCAATCTGTGCAGTCACTCAATTTTTAAAATTCCCCTTTGTTATTTCTTGTGTGTAGGAGACAATAATTTCCCAAATGGCTATTTTTTTCTCAGATGATGCAATCTGGAGGGGAATATTGTCTCTTTCTCACATGCTTTTACTTCGTTAATAAATAATTTCATACATTCAGATCATAATGATATAGTAACTTCAAGGAAATAACAATTTGCTCATGAAGTACAAGTGAAACATGACCACAGTACAGGAAAAACATTCCTGAAGTAACCCCAAGATTTCTTATTTCTTTCAAGCTCACTTTTACAGCAATATTGCATAAATTACCTTACATTGCAACAAACAAAAGCAACAGAGCCAAGTCCAAAGGATAGATGCAACAAACAACTTTTTTCCATGTGTTGAGCTGGTCCAATGCAAGCCAGCTGCATGCTAGAAGCAATGGATACATGGCAATTACATGTGACTAAGTATGCTCTGAATTCTTCAGGCCAAAACAGCTTTAGAATTTAGACATTTTCTTTTTTCTTCCTTCTTTCTATTCAGGCAGACAAGAGTTTAATAAACAGTTGAAACTGAGGCAAAATAAGTTTATACCATTGTCCCAATCTTAGTAAAAACTCCTCTGCTTCACCTCAAATTTCACTGTCCTGGGCTACAAGTTACTACTCAGATTTCTGTATAACCAGAGATTGGCATTTTGTCATGAATTGCATCAACAAAAAAGTACCCAGCGTTTAACATCGTGTCTCTTCTCTGCTTCTAAAAATTAAAGCATCTACCATCCCACCATTCTCGGTCTTTCCTCAAACTGGAGATACATTCCCAAAATATATCACCTTAGCCAAAAACAACCAGATTAAATCCTGATATTGGACAGAAGTAATTTTCTACATGACCTTGCGTGCAAGGCATGGCCTGAATAGAGAGGGGAGATTCCTAATTTTCTACACAACCCTGTAACTATACTTGGAAGGCCCCAAGAAATTAGACTGGGAAGTTGGGTTGCTTCTAGTCACAATAAAACTACAGTGGTATTTTTAGTGCCTTGTTTATTTCTCCAAAATCCCCTTAAAGAATAAACACCAGAAAACACTACTGGACCTCCACAGGTAAACAGAGAAGAGAGAATTTCTAGTAAGGTTTAAGCAAATTTTCCTGAAACAGCTGTTCAGCTGGCACATCCAGCTGGCAGAATGATACAGCATAAGCTGTTGGTACTGATGTTGGTTAGTCTCACTTATGAATAATCTCAGATCGGTGCCAGTAAAAGATTTATCACACCATGCTATGTCTTTTCCCCCTTCCAATCTGACCAAACAGTGAAATCAAATCTAATCACTAAATAACTTTAACCTTGGTAGGGTTTCTCCCACATTATTTTGTGGTTCCTCATTTCCCACAACTCCATCACTGCATAAAACTTCCCTTTTTACAGACGGTCCACTGTTTACATGATAAACATACTCCCTGCATTACCCTTCTGGACTTGAGTAGCTCAAGCGTGAGAGCTTCAGTGCGTCCCACTTCCTTACCAGCCCCTTGAAAGCTCCTTGATGACAGTGCTTGGTGACCACAACAGGCAGTGAGTACTAATATTGCAGTACAGAGAATTTCCCCCCACCAATGAAGCACAGCACTCAGTTTCTCCAGCTGGTCTTCTCATTCCTGGAAACCTGCTGGAAAAAGCCACCGTGGAAGTAAATGACTATCTTGGCACAGAGGTATCACCCACATCTCAAAAGAACTGACAAAAGAGGATGAGTCTCTTGCCTTGAGACTGACATTGCTGCGATAGAAAAATGCTTTAAAGTGTGTGTGTGTTATCTGGAATCTCACCAAAGGGAAGAATATTCCTCTGAGGGTTTAACTGGGACAATTCACTCCCTTCGAGCTGCTGGCATGGAGGGTGTGCCTGCAAAAAAAGGCTTCATGCCAATGCTCACCCTTGCCCTGCAGTCTCTGATTTCCTGTGCCATTCTGGACACACAAGATGATGGTTTGCCTCTGATAGGCACAACCCTTCTCTGTGTGGGAGCCAAAGCACAGCAAGGTACCAAATCTACTAATTTTTTCTACTTATTTTCTACTAATTTTTTCTACAGGGATATCAGCCAACGTCAACAGAGGGTGGACATTTCTGTTTCTTTTTATTTTCTTCTTAATCAGGTAAAACATTTCAGGCAATAGTGTCAGAAATCAGACTTCAACATTTACCTGCTGTAAGATACAACACTTAGGCGATTTTGTTAGCTGTGGAAAAATACACTCCACCAAATTGGTTTTTCATTGATGACTTGCTAAAGATAAGTGTTACTGAGGTATGTGTGAGCACCAGGAATGGCTCTATCCCATCAGTCCTGCCTATCCAATAAACCCCACCAAATCATAGGTCTTTAGTAACGCCCTTCCAAATTTACTTCTGGGAATCAACTGACAAGAGCCAAGAGGAAAACATCAAAATGTACCAGCAACTTTGATTATACTTGTCATTTTACTCCAGTACAGGATTTGCTGTCTACAAAATCAGGGGGTTTATACTGTATACACAATTTACCAAGTTAATTTTTATGTTCCTCCCAATTAATTAACTAAATAGTAAGAGCCAGGACCCAGTCTCAGATCCAGGGACACCATCTGTCACAACCTGGCTCAGTCCCATTGTGTAAGGTCACCAGTCTGCTGTGAGTGGGCTCAATCCATGGGGTCCCACCTGCTTCAAACCCAGACATTTCTGAGGCAAATGCCCTCCTCTTGCATTCCCTGGGGCCTCAGAGCTCGTACAACTCCTCTCCAGGGAGGTGAAACCCTGCAGGACAGCCAGCCCCACCCCATGCTGCCCCAGGCTCATGCACACTTCTCGGAAACTGATCTGGGGCTTCAGGGGAGCATTTCCACACTTCCAGTTTAACCTCCCCACCAGGACAACATGATGTGAAAGCAGGGATCAAAGTTAAAGTACAGGAATGTCTGAACCACAGACATGGTACTCTCAAAAGGATTTAAAAATCATAGACTTCTGAAAAAGGGCAAAGTGTTGGCTTAGCTGCCCTTTCTTGTGAGCGCAAGGGCTGGGATGAGCCATCCTTGTTTTCCATACACTCTCACACAAGGCTTACCCGTGTTCAGCTGCTGTTGGCTGCAGTGTCCCTACCGGGAGCCCTTGGCCTTTTTGTCTCCACTCTTCTGTTTTAAAAAAGAAAAAGTCCCTTGCAAAGGCCAGTGCCTAGAATATGATCAGCATACTCAGCCCCAGTTTCCCATCATGATGGTTTCTTACAGCTGCTGCCAAGAAAGGCCACCAAGTACACTTCTGGGGCAGAGGCAGCCCAGCAAGCTGCTACCATGATGTCTAGATGTGCGTCCAGCAAGACACAAAACAAAGTCATTCAGCCTGGCCCAAATGCACAGTGCTGTAGGAGAAGGATGGCTGTGAGGCACTGCCAGGAGGAGCAGCGTCATAGAGTAGGGGGTCACTGAATGTAAGGATCCCTCTTCCAAGCTGCACAACAATGTGCTCACACACATTTAACCCAGGGATTAAAGATTGGCAGGGCAGAGCCCCAGCAATACAAAACTGAAAGGAAGGTCTCACTTTGATTTGTCTATATTTAAAGTTCAGTCACGGGCTACAAATACTACAAGGGAGTGCCTACAGATAAACGTATTTTCTGGATTGCACTCAGGGTGCTTATTATTTTGTAAGATCAGTGTGCGGATCTTCATGCTGATTTTGACATCATCTGAATTTTTGTATTTATTTCTGAAACCAGTTAACTGCCTGGAAGTGTTGTAGGCAAAAAACAATGAAATTATCAAGAGACTTGAAAGAATGTTCTGTGATGACAAATTAAAAACAAGTGTCTCACCTACCTAGAGAAAAATAAATTCTTTAGAGAAAAGCAACTGCCTACCTTTTAAGATGTGCTCAATTGAAACACACATCTGAAATGCACAAATTACATAAATGAGAATGATGGACATTATGAATACTGCAGAACTATATTTTAATGAGTTTTTTACTATATCAAGAAAAATGCACAACCTTTATGTGTAATCACATAAACAGTAATTTACTATATCAAGAAAAATGCACAACCTTTATGTGTAATCACATAAACAGTAATTATGGATGTACATATATGTGTACTGGCACACATGCATCTGCGTATTTTCAGTAACAGATTTGAAAAGTGAGAATACTAAATATGAAAAGGGACATTTGAGATGGATCAAGGAATAGTTGAGAAAAACCTTCCTCAAAGTCAAGAAAAAACCTTCCTCAAAGTTAAGAAAAACCCCCTACTTTAAATGTGTGTTAAATTGACAGATTTCACAGAATATTCTGAGTTGGAATTGACAAGGTTCATTGAGTCCAACTCTTAAAGTGAGTGCCAAGTATGGGGATTGAACCCATGACCTTGGTGTTAATGTGAAATTAAAGATGGAAGATACAAATATACCTAGAGAAGCTGTATATTGTTCTGTCTGCCTTTTAATGAAAGCAAATAAAGGTATAAAATAGATTAAAAGTAATTAGGGACTTTAGGTGCTTCCACTTTGGAATGCCAAGTTTTACTCACTGTAACAGTACCTAGAATGCTGAAAGTGACTCTCTTAGCATTAAAAATAGGCCCTTTTCAGTGTCTCAAGTTCAGCA
Organism: Melospiza georgiana; assembly: GCF_028018845.1. Classification (NCBI taxonomy): domain Eukaryota; kingdom Metazoa; phylum Chordata; class Aves; order Passeriformes; family Passerellidae; genus Melospiza; species Melospiza georgiana. The sequence goes on from NC_080430.1 coordinate 53,556,009, forward strand.
CCCCAAGGACATAGTTGGAAAAGTTAGACAAAAGCCCAGATGTGTGAATTATCTAATTTCCATTGATGTAAATGACAGTAGAGTGCCTAAAGAAGGAATGATGTGCCTCTTTGCTGCTACAACCTAGTGTTTTAATGGATTCAACAGAGACTTCAAACTTGTGCCAAAGAGCTTACAGAAATTTTCAATCAAAATCTCCAACAGCCAATGAATAAATAAAAGCCTCTACTGTCATTCAGCATGACACTTATTTTTACATCACCATAACACTTTTACACTTTCCAAAGGTGGCTTAAGCTATACAACATTTCTCTCATCAGCTATTTAGGGAAGAGCTGTGTGTGCAGTGTCATGTTTTAATTTAGGCAAGGTTTGGGAGTATGCTGACAGTCACAGGACGGTGGGGGAAAGAGCTAAAGAGAAAGCGTCCACGTGGATCATTGCTTGATTTGCTTTCAAGGCCAGAATGAACTTGGATGAAAACATAGACTGTTCCTCAGCAGCCCACCATGGATTTGTATATATGACTTGTTAGGAATTTTCTCCACTGCTGTCAGACCAGAGGGCACTTGGACCTCTTCTTTCTATACTCAAGAATACCAATTTATTGCATTGCCTTCAAAGATGTAAGGAAAAAAATCCCATGGATTTTGAACACTGAAATGAAGCAGAAACCTATTGCTGCTGGCTGCAATGCAAGTACATAGGGATGGCCCAAACGAAGCACAAGCCATACTTATTTTTCCTTTGTGATCTTACAATTTGAAAAACCTGGACAGTCTTGCAGGTCATTAGTTTGGCAATCTCTCTGTTTCAACAACAGAAGCAGAGGGAGATGTGACTCATTTCCCAACCACAACTACCTCTGACAGTTGAAGACAAATTACTGACCAATTTCTGGGCCAGCAAGACACTTGTCTATAAACTCTGACATGTCAGGCTTGTGGAGAAAAGATGAAACCACCTCAGTCCTTGCACCACTCATACTCTTTTCCCTCAAGATTTTCCATCATAAAGTAAGGTGGAACAAATATCCAATTTTAAATTTATCAGCAATCAATAATTTTCTAGCAACTAGGAGGAAAATGGGAAAACCTTTATGTATACAAACAGCCATTGCATTTGAATTTCCTCTTCTTTTTTTTTTTCAAGGCAGAAGCATGTTTCTTATTTATTAGAAAACATCCTGTTCAGAGTTAAGATTTTCTGTGGTTAGTTGCTGTTCATTATTATCTGTTCTCAAACCAGTCAGGATGGGAATCGTTTCTGATGGGCAACCAACAGGGAAAATAAAACAAATGAGGAGAGAAGAAGTATGGGGAATCCTTGCATGGTGTGGTTGATGCTATGATCTGTAGTTGAAATGGGATAGGATATGGAAGGTCTACCAGCACTTTTGAGAAAGTTAGCTAAATAGCAGGACGACTGCTGGGCAAACACATCCATGTGTCTTTTTCTGGACTGTTACTCATTACTGCACAGTTTAAAATGTGTGCATCATGAAATAATCTGGGTAACCTTATGGTCCAGCTGTTATGGATGATGCGCCTTGTGCCTTTCCTTGATTCAATCATACAGATTTTTAATCATACATACATCATAACAGCAATTATTTTACTCCTCCTTTGGAAAGTATTTCTACATATGCATTTCAAGTGATCTTCAACACTTAGTTTAGCAAAATGCTCTTAATCCAACATCTAAAGTTTGTTTCTTAAAATTTGCAAAAATCTTCTTGTAAATACTATCGAGAAATCTTTCCTAAGTTAGTGGAACCAACAGGATATGCAGAATAAACATGTTTCTGCTTCAGTAATGGTCACTTTTTGGTCCTCAGCATATGTAGAGCCTCTTCAGCTTGGCAAGGCTCACTGTGCATTGTACAGCATTATGGATGAAGAATGCTGAAGGAGTTACATTGCATTGCCTTTTGGTTTTTGTACATATAAATCAACTCTAGATCATGAAACATAACCTGTAATAACAATCACAAATATTTAATAAATTTCTAACTAGTTTTAAAACCTGTTCAAATACTTTGTACCACCCACAAAAACATTTGTAATAAATTGCAAAGCAATAAAAATCACATAACACATAATTACTGGCAATATTGTATATTCCACTTTTTTTTTTTTTAGGAGAAGGAGCTGGGTAAAGAGAGGAAGAGGCTGGGTTTAAGGAAAAAAGGAAACTTTTCAATTGTATTTCCTGAGGTAATCACAATATGAATTTTTAAATAATAAATTTCAGGCAGTGCTAAATACAGACAAGGGCTTTTTCAAACAGCTCACCAGATCTGCTTCTGAATGAGTCATTACTGATCAGTTGTATTCTCTTAAAAGGGGATTTACAGTAAAAGAACCAAAACTTATTTCCATTGAAGTTAGTGGCAAACTCCCACTGACTTCAACAGAGGATTGACCTGGCAGACTTTCTAGATCCAGGGATGGAAACATTAGGAAAAGTGGTAGGGTTTTTTCCTAAAAGATCTGCAAGGATTCTTTCAATTCTATTTCCACAGCTTTCAGCATATTTTATCATTCTCCTAGTTTGCATACAGGAATGAGGCATAAATGTGTAAATGGCTTAAATACATGCAAACACTAAATGCATGATTACATTTGCTCTAATGAAAATTCCTGCTTTCTTATCTATTGTTTGTGGTGAATTTATAGGAGTTTTGTGTTAGTTTGTTTTAAAAGTTTATTTGCCACAGCAAAGCTATTCTGTTGTGATTCAAAAACAGAAGAGGAAGCAAGGAATAGACCAGCAAGAGAATACAACACCTGCTTTCAGGTGAAAATATCAGCTTTTGGGCTTAAAACAAGGACAGATCCGATCGGAATGTAATGTTTGCAAAGCACCAGAAGTGACTTAGAAGCATGAATCTTTGTTGGGTTTTCTTTGGGGTTTTTGTGATGAAAATCCAGCAAGCCTAATTCCCACTGAAAGTTACAGGAATTTAGGAACTTGTACATCTCTTGGAAAAACACTCAAAGTCTTCTGAATACATTAATGTGAACATTTATACATTTGAAGTAAATTACCTATTCATTAAAAAAAAACAAAACAAACAGCTACAAACTTTACTTATGATTCTGGCTAATTCCTTGTCAAAATCAGATTTATTCTTTAATAAATTCCCTGATTATTATCAGTTACCAAACCTACTACAAAGTACTAATTTCTTTTCAAGGCTCTCAATTAATCTGATAAAAGGTAAAATATAGGGGTCATGCCAAACACTGTATTTATGCACGCTCTGTTAGAGATGGTGCCTTTGGAACTGGATACAGTGGAATGGGAGCTGCAAGACAGCCTCAGTGCTTCTGGAAATGTTCTCACCGTCTCTAACCTGGGTTCTGTTCTGCCCAGGGTTTTCTGGGATTTAAGCAAACCAGAGTAAATCATGCTTAATTTTGTAAGTATATATAAGGTGCTTTATGTATCCATATATATAGATAGGTATTAAAAAAATGATCACAAAAAGTTACCTACACACCCACCCACCCCCACACCCATATCCACAAATTTAAGATGTTTCTAAAGTATTGTCTTGCAAGGTCTTTTTGCTAGGCTGGTAGGTCTCTTACACATGGGATCTGAGAAGGAGCTGCTGGTACTGTGAGGAGAGGGCCAAAATGATTTGCAGGCCCAGTCCTGAACATGCCTCTTGGCTCTGACTTCACAAATGGCATTCAGCCCTTAGGGTGTGGTGACATTACTGAGTAGAAGGGGAAAAGGCACAAAGTAAGACCAGGTGCTGAACCTTGCCAAGAATGTCCTTGTCCCTGGCAGATATCCGAGTGTCTCTGTGGCTCTCCGAAAGACTTCCACTTGCTTTGGAGAATAAACTGACAGCTCATTTGAAGGGAAGCAAATTCTCTTTACTCCCTAAAAAAAGGGTTAAAAAGAACTCACAATGTGGAACTTTGCAGTTTCCTATTTCCTTCTTCTTCCCAACTTGGGTATTTTTGTCTTTAAACTAATGCTTTGAAAAATGCAGTAAAAAAAAATAAAAGTAAAGCATACAATTAGAAAAACATTTATTTCAATACTGTTGAAATGCTTTTCCTGTCTCTAATTTAAAGTCCTGCAGGTGAAATATGCAAGAAAAACAATTTGGGGCATTTCCACAGGCAGTCACAAGATCAAGTAAGACAAATTGTGGATGAAGGGAGGAACTGCTTGTGCCAACTGCAGCAGCTGAGTTTGAAAGTTACATTCTTCCACCAAGTACTCTTCCCATTGTTAACATGTGTATCAAGGCATTCGGGGATGATATGCATGCACTGCACACAGACAGTCACGGGATTAAGCAGAGCCACTCACATCATAAATTAGCCTCAGTGTTAATCACACAAACCTGGCATGCAAAGAAATTATAAGTATTGGCCTCAGCATAAGGGTTACATTCATCTCCTAACAATAAAAATTATATGCATACATGGGACATTACTTATAGATCATTCTGGGATTACCAATGAGCAAGCAGTGGGTTGACAGTGTGGTGAAACAAAGAAAAAACCCTCTGCTGAATGGTATTAATAAAAACATGGAACCAAATTTTTAACAGACTGAGACAGAGGAAGCAAACTGCAATTTAGTGTACACTTGAGATGCAAGATTAATGCTCCCAGAGCACAAACATTGAGTCCAAATGTCTAAGCTAGTGAAGGCATATTTAGACACCTAAACCAAAATGGCCGGATCTGCTGTGTCACTGAGCACCTGTTCTTCCCAGTGAAATCTGTGGGTTTAATGATATAGCTCTAGTAGCACAGCTTTGAAATTTGTGGATATGAAATGGAATAAAAAACGGGGAGAGCAAAACCTGCGTCAGCAGATGCACTAGTGTTTGCCATAATAGTGTCCTGCAGATGTTACAGAGACAAAAGCAATTTTCCAGGATAGATGATATATTCAATATACATACAATTAAAGTAATGGGAAACAAAATGAGAAATGGGGTCATGCTCATCTGCTCTTTTGAAGATGTTTTTTCCATAGAAAGAAGCAGCTGAGTGCAACTGTCGTTTAGTTACATCAAAACAACATAACATATGTGAGCGAGGGAATCCTGGCACATTAGTTGGCAGGGTAGCTGGTAATGTGCTGTGTGCTGGACACTGTTGCCTGCCTTTCTCTCCACCTCCCACCTTCCCCCCCACCGTACTTTTCACTTCTTGACAGGAAAAGTGAACTCAAGAGAAGGCTTCGAACACAAATAAGAATGGTTCCCTGGAAGGTAGAGAGGTGGAAGGTGCACAACAGATTTTACACCACTGGGTATGGGAAGATGAGCAAGTCACTGCAGAGTAAGCCAGTATGTTGCACTGACAGCACACAAGCTGCTCTGTAGTAAAAATCCTTATGCACCCTGCAGGACACTGCAATAAATGCAAAATGCTTCACCTCTCAAAGGACTCGGATACCTAAACACACTCTATCTTCAGGGGTCCAACCTACACCGAAATCCATGGGAATCTGGCACATGAGTGCTTTTGTAAACATTACTAGCTGTCCACCTGCAACTTTCTGTACGTGAATTCCTTTGAAAAACCTGACCTTGGAGCACAGGAAGGTAATGAACCATTTTCATACTTGTTTCATTTGATGCATGTAGCGCATGTAGGCCATTACGAGAACTATTAACTCGCTCACCACCGCGGGAGTTTCTGGTCCTTATGGCCTCTGCTGCTGGGGGAAAAGCAGGCAGCTCCTGGGGCAGGTGAAAAGGATCAGCATCCTATTGCATTTGGCAATATGGCTCTTCTACATCCACCTGCATCAAGTCTTTCTGCCAAACTACGAGCCCTATTTTTCTCCTGGTTCAGTTACATCTCCCAGAGCACAGGTGGACGGCTAATAGAGTAGACTGGAATTTCCTCAAGTTCAGCCCTGAAATCAATATGCTCCAGTTGTACCTAAAGGGGCCAGATTTTCCAAGCTGAGCAACTCTGGCTGAGGTCAGGGGACTGCAAGTCTGTCCAACAGAAAGTTTGGGATGTGAATCTCTGAGAGAGATTCATGGGTTCAACCCTCCTCCTTTTGCAGTAGGACCACTGGTATGGGAACTGGGGATCCCTGATTCTCTATGGAATCTGTCAGCTCTTTGCTGTTTCCTCTTGCTTTTTTTCCTATACAACATCACTGGTGCTTGCCTTTAAACCCTCTCTTTTGAGCAGTGGGGAATACCTGGTGAAACTACGGACACAGCAGCACAGGTGGGATGACTGGCTCACACAGTTTTCAGGCAGCATCTAAGGGAAGTCTCCTGAACAAAATTACAAACTTTTGGGTCTTTGCTGAGGAATGACAAATCAGGAGAGCAGTTGGCACAGGAGGATTCAGAAGTCTGAAATCAGTGTATTTCCTACTGCAAATAGAGTTTTCCATGACATTGTGTCTCACCCAGCTCTGACACTGCCCTTTCAGATTAACACCCTGTGCCATGTAATATTAATATAATAAAAATAGTGAAAGTTGCATCAATTAAAGGCTTCATAGGTATTAAAACAGCTAACACTTATCATTTCCAGTCTGATACAGAACCGCAGGACATTGAAAGATGTGACCTTAAAATTTATTCATTACTTTATATTTTTGGAGCATTATTAAATTTGTATTGGCTCTTATGCATTTAAACTCCATTATTTACGGGTCCAGTTTAAACCTTTAGATTAAACATGTAGAAACAACAAAAAATGGATGTTGAGAAGGTAATAAGCCCACTAAAATAATCAGCTTTGCACTGAGGATCTTTTAATTTCTCTTTTAAAAATATGAACTACGTTTCTACTGTACTACATGTACCAAAAAAGATGATACAAAGAAGTATATGATAGATTATTTAAGCCTGAACCTTACTGCTAAATGCACCTGTGGTCACAAAATGCTTCATTTAATTTGATGGTTCCAGAAGCCTAAGTACAAGGAGATAGTATCTGGTTAAGGGCATTTTAGCCTTTCTAGTTACCAGAGGAATTTTCTCTCTAAGCATTTTGGCACAGATAAGGAAAAAACACTCCTGCCTCCCATCTCTTAAGCCTGCACTTTAGCCACACATCCACTCCCTCCCTATCTATGTGAAAGCTGGAAGACCACAGTGTCTGGCAAAATATTTAATGATAATAATACTAAAACATTTCCCACTGACTGAGGGAACTACAGAAGTAACATATAGTGTGTGTAGGCCTCTGTCCAGGAATAATAAACTATAGGTTTCAGTCTGATGGTGAAAAAGAGCTCAGATAGCAGTGAAACAAATACATTTATCCTTGTAAGACTGAAAGATAGCTGTGCTGGGCCAAATATTAAGTGATAATTACTAAGGATAAGCAAACCCTGTGGAGCCAGAGGTTTTGTAAGCAGCTCAGGCTTTTAATGTGTTTTGGAGTTAGAGTTTTATAAAATCCTAGGCTTAGGGAAAAAAATGTGGAGAGGGTTGGAAAACTCATAACTTTCCTTTTAATGTTCCTACTCCACTGCTTCTGTTGGAATAACAGTAATGGTCACGTAGGTCCAACAAGGAGAGTAAAATACTGGTGTTCACCCCCAGCCTCGAAATCCTGGGCACCTTGCAGGACACTGAGGCTGGTACACTGCATCTTGAACACCCGAGCAGATTGGTAGAAGAGCTCTTCCCTCAACTGAAAGTGGAGAATAACCAGAAAATCCCAAGCCTCTCAGTTTTTTTGCATCCATTATGATAGCTGGTGATTCTTTCTCAAGGTCTCTCTCACCTTCTGCAAGTGGCTTATTACCTAGGAGTCTTTTTATTCTTCTAGAAAAAAAAAAAGAAATGACAAGGAAATGAAACAAAAATCTGTATGTCATGTCTTCTGAAAGGATCTGTCCTGAATCATGTCTTCGCCACTCAAGAGGTTTGCAATGATGTACCACAAACCTGCATAAAATTATGATGCCACCTATAAGCACATCAGAAAAACAATCTCTGAGCCCTTGCTTGGCTTTCTGAGCCCCGCACAGAAAAAGGAAAAAACAAGAGCAGAAGTGCAGAAGTTGTGCTGGCAGCAGCAGCAGCAGCTGGGAGCAGGAGTTGCTGCTGTATGGAGATATCCAGCTGTCTGAGCAGACAGCTCCACCATGCCAGCTGCTTTGCCCTCATCCACTGTTACCCAGCTTCACCTCTCCTCCTTTGAGGCCACACTGCAAACCTCACTGCTCTTACTGCAGCTTCATTGCACAGTGGCAAGACCTTAACTGAGGGGGGAAATGGTCAGTAGAGCTATTACAAAAATGCACATTTTTAAGAGGTAATTTGGACAGCTGCAAAAAATAAGTCATGTAAATCGTCACATGGGGAGATACACAGGCCTTTATCCTTCCAAAATCTCTTGTCTTCATTTGCTGTGGAAAAAAAAGCAGCCTAGTTCTGCAAGTGGATGCCTTTTTATTTGTCTGCTCAGAGAGAAACAAATGAAAGAAACCCAGGCTGGCTGCGCTACATGGGTGACTTTGCCACCTAGTCTTAAATTCAGCCACAGCAAAGGCACAAAGGCAAGGTGTTAGAAAACAGCAAAACTCAAGGTATATGTATCACCATAAACAAATGCAGATTGGCTTTGCTCTGAAGCAACCAAGTCCCTATTTTTGAAGGAGACTGCTTTCTCAAAGAGCCTAACAAGAACGTCTCATACTATTGGCATGGCATTTGCTCAGAGCTGCAGCTGAGTATTTTGGCATCTGTACTTCTTTCAGCTGTAAACATCCTCCCTTACACTGCATGCAGTTTATATTCCTGGGCAGCACTGGCCACAGTGGCAGCAGCACAGCAGCCAGGACTTGGGCATAATACTTTTACTCCACTTCCCATATTTTCACTGGCCTTGCTGTGCTCCACTACCCAAAAATGAAATTACTAGCAGTTAGTGACTCCTGAAAACAAACCTCTCAAAGCAGATGAATGTAGCAACTTTCTTGTTATGGAGAGGACAAGCTGCCATTACTTCTTCCCTTCAGAAATGAAGAAACACGAAGACTATGCTTTATGTCCACAGAAGAATTGGTTCTGAGAGAATGAGAAGAATGGGAGAGCTTTGCAGAAGTTGTAGGGTGCAATTGTAAGAAGTGGGATCCACTGATAATATGGCATTTTATCCCTCTTCATAACTCAGCCAGAGAGAAGAGTGTTTGGCCACTGCTAGGAATTCATACATTGTTAATTCAGGACTTCCTTCTCTTCACAGCAGCCCAAATTGGCATTTTGCCTCCTTTAAAGGGAAAACAAATCTAATCCTTTTGGAGTTCTGTTCCTCATTTCAAGAGTGTGTGAGTGGGTTTGAAATGAAACAAAATATGTCCACCTCTTCTTAGTAATGCCACATTACTGGAGCTGATTGAAGGAAGGAGTGATTGGAGGGCACATTACATGAACTCTGCACAGACTGCAGGAAACAAACTTCTCTCTGTAAAAAAATGCAGCTCAGAGACCAGTGAATTGAGCATAGTCCCCTGAAACACCAGGCCAAGTACCTCTCTATAGTATTGCTGCTTTCTAAGGAACTAAAAGAGGCATTTATCAGAGAGTTGGAGTCTGACAGTCTGAATTTTACTTGAATTTTACTTGAATTTTTACAAATTTGGTGTAGTGGTGTTTGAATCAATGATCTCATGTCAGCAGAAATGAAATGCTAGTCAGAACTAGATTCTAGAAGTACACCCTCCACCACTCTTTTTTGTTTCCTTTTCTCCTTGCACTTCCCCACTGTCATGGGCTGAATCAGAGAACTCAGTTAAATGCTATCTTGTCACTGAAAAAAATAGCTGAAAATGGCTTCTGCTGAGCTGGATTAGCCATGGGAAAATAGCCATGGAAACTAAAGAGCAGTCAGGGAATTTGGAAGCAAAATTCTCCGATCTGAGGTCTTAACATAATCTGAAAAGGGTGCAAATCATACCAATAATTGTGTAAATTGCTTGAATCTTCCTTTAGTGATGCAGCAACGGAGTGTGAGCTAGAGAAGAAAGTCTGGAGGAGGCACCAGTCTGTTTGTATTATGTAGTCATAGCTGGAGTTGACTTGCAGCATCTGTGAACATGCTTCTCCTAATAAAGAGCTTCTCTAATACAAGAATAATGAAATCTTGCCGTTTTATTAGCTAGGATAGAAGTGATGGGAGGGGTGATGCTCACACTGGAGAAAGGTGCATGTTTTAGAAGAGAACAAGGCGGCACTTCTGAAGAGACGCAATATGACTCACTCCACAGGAAAGTTGGACTTCTAGACAAATAGAGTTGCATAATCGTTAAAGCAGTACAAAGGAAAAATGGATCCAGCATACTGAAACAACTGTAAGGATTAATAAGGCAAAGATTTTTCTCTTTCTCATATCCCATGCTTTGGCTTGGAAATAGAGGAATAATAATTGTCATGATTTAAGCAGAAGGGTACTGTGGATAGATGTTGGGTTTGGGATAAAGGCTGGGAAAGTATTTTACCTGGAAATAAGAAGAGTGTATGTGAGTTACACAATGGAGAGTTCTGGTATCCACATGTAACTCTGGAGATAAAAAAGATTCTTTAATCAGAAACAGCCTCACTGGTGAGACATGTGATTTCAGTTTGCAGGAGAAAATATCAAGAGAATCATCTTCAACCCTGGGGAAATGCATGCACATGTCAATAGCACAGGAGCTGTCCAAGGGAAAAATCAGAGCAGTGACAGCCACTAGTGTGCAGAACAAGCAGATAGATCCAAGATAAAGAAGCCAATGACTCAGGACATAGCCAGACTGAAAATCATGGCTCAGCATACATACAGTGGGAAGAATATGAAAGGCAAAATTAACATTCTCAGCCACTGAATACAAGTGTAGGGTGTAGCAAATCTTTCCCAGCATGCAGACAGCTGAGAAGGAAGAACAGTTTTCAGCAGATGAAGAGAGTGTAAGGGCACTGGAAGTGGTGGGATTTAAGGAAAGATCAGGAAAACTAGCATTAAGGTTGGTGACAGCATTAGGATTTGTAAGAGGGCTCATTTTCACCGCCAGATCCTGCAAGACTCACAGAGCTTGTGCAAAGCTTGGGAGATAATGGGTTGAAAAGCTACAGTACAGCTTCAGGAGAGTGTTGGAGATGTGAAAAGTAGAGATGCAAAAGACTCTCACTATTGCTACATCCATCAAGACTTGCAGGAACAGAACAAGGAAGGGTGAAAGATGAAGATTATTTCTGAGGCCCTTTAGTTTTGGCCACAACTACAGTATCAGCTTAAACTTCAAAATGGAAGTGTCTGAGAAGCTGTGCTCAATCCTTTATTTCATGTCTTCCATTGAAAAGTGAATTCTAGTTAGTATCCCAGGTTCAAGGGACATATTAAACTCGGGATTAGGATCTGGGACTGGCCAATTTGATTTGTTCCTTGACTGTGAGCTCAGCTTGGTAAGGAAATTGATTTGATACGACGAGTGAAAGAAAGCAGCTTGCAACTATGGCTGGATCTTTGGCTGTTTCAGATCAGTGATCACAGTTGACAAAGATGCGTAGAGCTTGGACTTAGGAACATGAATTGTCCTTAGAAGATCAAACCAATATTCCTCATGGCTCTGTGAATGGTCATAGGGAGATGCCTACAGAATAACACAGAGTAAGTCTAATAACATTCAGCCATTAATTTCATTTTCATGGTCTCACCTCATCTTGAGCACATGTAAACAGTATCCACAGGTCATCCAGCAAAGGATTACGTGCCTTAGTTATCCAGTGTGAAAAGAACCAACTCCCTTGGCATTCTGAAACATGCCTCTTTCTGATTTCACTCGATTACTCTAGGTTTGTGTTGAATGAAACAGTGAACAAATGATCATTATAGACCCTTTCCATTCTGCCAAAGATTTTATAAATCCTTATCATACCGTCCCTATACTTTCTCTTTCCCAGAACAAAAATGCCTAACTTATGACTGGGCCTTGTATGGCTCAGTTCTTTTACATTTTTACTCATAAGCCAATACTCAGTATCAAATTGGGTAAGAGATCTTCAGCTTTCAAAAAAGAAAGGAAGAGTTAGGTTGAGTCTGCTTTAGAATAAGAGCATAATGTGTCATTGTTGCAGCCTCTAGGCACCCCTCATGCCACCCTGAGACCCAAGGTACAGAGACAAAGAAAGCCCTTGGCCATGACAACATCTACTCTTGTGAACTTTGCAGACCTAAGTCTCGAAGCCAGACCTCCAGGGAGCTCCCAATGCGTTGCCACACTTCCTGCTACCACGGGACAGGGGAAATAGAGGTGTGTTTGGGCATCTTATAGCAAAGGACATAACAACAATAAAATGGTGTAATCTGGACAAGGAATTAGTTTGTTACTGCCTGAAAAAATGATCTCCCATGACAACAGATGGAACTAGGACTAGGAAGGAAGAATATCTTTACTCCCTACTGTATGCTCAAGGAACAGCTGCAGCAGCCACTCACATGTTTCTCCCTATAAAATCAGCCCTGGCAGGAATTTCTACTTAGCCAGACATGTGCCTATGGGTTGCTTTAGTACACTTTATTTCCTTCTCCTGGCTGCTCTCCTGCTGCTTTGCCCAAGCACTTGTGGGGATGCCTAGGGACAACATGACACAGAGTAGCAGCCTAGCCAGTGTGTTTCTGGAAAGAGTTGGGATTAGGAGGCAAGGATCTGCTTTCCTTCTTGAATCTTGGATTTTCAAAAGAACAGATGAAGGACACAGCGTAAAATGTGAGTTTGCCCCGTAAAATACAATACACTTGCATTGTAAAGTGTCTTGGATTACTGCCTTCAGGCTAGGGTTTGGGTAAGCTCAAGGGTTGCAATTTAGTACAAGGAAAACCAGAATGAAACACAAGCCTCAGTCTTGCAGGTGCTGGTAAAGAAAGATAAGGAAAGCAGTTGTTACTGTGGAGAAAGGATGCGTGACTTTTTTCTGCCTAGCCTCTGACTGAGCTCAGCGTGAATAGTCTAGTTAGGAACACTCTTAAAGAAAAGAAAACCAATAGAACTAGTTCTTAATATAAACCCTTGGATTTTCAAGTAACTTCTTTTGAGTTAGAAGCATCTCTTTCAGGTGCTTAGGATTTGTTGGACAAGAAAAGAAGAAATATAAATTGACGTTAATTTCTCAGTTTTGCAAGTCTTGCTGTGATAAAGATGGAGTGATGTAGTTAGCAGGAAGAATTAGTTCACAATGAACTAATTTTTTCTCTATATAGTTTGTGATTTCTGTTTCAGGACATATGGTTAGGTATATTGATAGAATTTCTTTCAGAAAAGAAGGGAAAATATTACTCTAGAAACTTGCAAGTTTTGCCAGAGTCATGTGTTCATTTGACAGAAATTGTGTAAATTTTCTTTCAGCAAGGAGGCAAACCTTTTCAAGGTTGAAGCTGAGGAAAAAAAGCATCTAAATAGTTTTATGCTCCTGCCCTGAAAATCATAACAAGTAAGCTAAAGGACACAACTAGAAGGAAAAAAATATGTAATGAAAAAATATGTAATGAGTAATTCCAGCACTTCAAGAACCTGTCTTTTGGAGCAGAAGTAAGGTGGGGAAGAAGTCTAGAATTTCAGGGACTTTATTCTGGCAAGTAGCCAACAGGACCAACATGAGGTAAGCAGCCTCCAGGTCAAATAGTTTATGATTAATTTTATGGTTCACATGAGTTGCAGATTGTTTGTTTTAATCTAGTCCCATCTGATGAGGCATAAAAAAATTGTCATAACTTCTTTCTTCCTGCTAACTTGATGCAACATCTTACTGTCTTAGTGGCTGTAAGATTCATGAACAAATCTAGCATCACAGTTTTCACTGCCTAAACCCCACCCTAAAGGAGAGGTCTGAAGGCCATGGTAAGGATCACACTCACCACAGAATCACAGAATCACAGGGTAACGTTGGAAGGAACCACAGTGGGTCATCTAGTCTAAACTTCCTGCTCAAGTAGGGTCATCGTCCTAGAGCACATTGCAACGAGTTGTGTCCAGATGGTTCTTGAATACCTCCAGTGAGGAGGACTCCACAACCTCTCTGGGCAATCTGTTCCCATGCATGGTCACTGCACAGTAAATAAAGTTCTCCCTCATGTTCAGGTGGAATTTCCTGGGCATAAGCTTCTACCCATTGCCTCTTGTCCTATTGCTTGGCACTACCAAGAGGACCCTGAATCCATCCTCTTGACACCCCCACTTCAGGTACTGATAGACATTGACAAGGTTCCCTCTCAGTCATCTTGAGACTAAACAGGCACAGCTCCCTCAGCCTTTCCTTGTAAGACAGATGCTCCAGTCCCTAATATTCTTACCCCTCTGCTGCATTCACTCCATGTCATTCTTTTGCTGAGGAGCCCAGCACTGGACACAGCACTCCAGATGTGGCCTCAGCTGGGCTGAGCAGAGGGTCAGGATCACCTCCACCGACCTGCTGGCAATGCTCTTCCTAATGCACCCCAGGAGAGCATTGGCTGCCTTGGCCACAGGGGCTCACTGCAGGCTCATGGACAGCTTGTTGTCCACCAGGACCCACAGGTCCTTCTCCACAGAGCTGCTTTCCAGTGGTTTGGCTCCTGTAGTAGGGCAGGAGATTATTCTTCCCCAGGTGCAGGACCCTGCACTGTCCTTTGCTGAACTTCATTAGGTTTCCCTGCCATCTCTCCAGCCTGTCCAGGTCTTGATCAGTGTCAGAACAGCTCTCTGTCGTATCAGCCACTTGTCCCAGTTTTGGGTCACCATTGAATCTGCTGAGGAGGCATCTGCTCCCTCATCCAATTCATTGATGAACAAGTTAAACAATAATGGACAAAATGGGAGTCAGTACCAAAGAGGATACAGAGGATGGCAAAATATTTTTTAAGGAATCCCAATATATAAAATGTCTATTTTTCTGTGGAGCTGTTCCCAGCATAGTATGTGTGATTCAATTAAAAGCAGGCTTCCTGTGGCTGAGAACAGGCTGCACCTGCAGTGTCGTCCATGCTCACCCAAGGCCAGCACTGTGGCAGACCAAGAAGTGCCCATTCCTCTGCTACTAGCTGAAGTCAGCTGATTATCTTGATCAGAGTGTCACTGATACACAAATTCATTTTTGCAAGGACTCCCTGGAGCTCTGTGATCCCCCTCAGGAAAGAAAGGCTCAAAACATCCCAAACCCATAGGCTTTTCCTCCAAAGAAGTCAACACTGCATGTACCTTTCCCTGATTGTCTCAGTTCCCAGCTTCCAAGGTGCAAGGTCTCAGCTAAGCCAAAGTGTGCTTTGATGGCAGTTCCTTCCTTGGTTGCTATTTTTCAAACTGGAAGGGATACAAAGAGTGATAACGAGAACTGGAACAAAGCTGAAAAGCTTTCACTGCCTCCTCAGTGCCAGAACTCTGCCTGCAAGCCTTCCAGCACTCGAGGGTCTAACCTCCCCTCTATGGAGACTGGTATTTATCTTCATGTTTTATGAGGAGGAAAAAAATGAATATTATGGAACTTACTTTTTTCATTTGTTTGGTATTGAACCTGACAGGTAGCAAAGCACTCTGTTAATTCTGGGCAAGTAGAATTTTCCTGTAAAGCCTAGCCACAAATCTTCTCACTTTCTGCAGTTACTTGTAAACCTAAACTGAATTCTAGCATTCAGAAGAACTTATATTCAAACCCAAATGAGGTGTCTGTTCCCCTTGCCAGCATAGGGAAACTGCTGAGTTAGATTAAGTATTAAGAGCAGCACGGATGGAGTATTTTAGATTGCTATTATCTACTAGGCCGTATTGCAGGATGGAAGATTTGCCATGCTCAAAGATCAAATATCAGAGAAAGTACCAGAATAGTCTTTACTTGGCCTCTATACTAACATCGAGACAAAAGTAGCATTGGGAATAAGGAAAGTTTCCAAGCAGAAGACACTATGAGAGAATATTTTTATTATTATTTTGCAAGTCCTCCAGATAAAAGATGGTGGAACCTTAGTGAGACGTATGTATTTCAGTATTCTCAATCACTTGGAAATAGTGCAGATTAGGCCTAGGGTTTTGAAGACAAACTGTTCTTCTGTACACTGCAAGGCTGAAAAAGATTGTTTCTATGTGGGTACTAGAATAAGGACAATGTCAACATTAGACATTTCAGATTAAAATTTTCAGGCCAATACTTGCAGATCTAAAGAATAAGGCAGCATCAGCCCCAGCTGCCTCTAAATATTTTCTCTGTTTCCAGTCCTGAATGATTCTTGCTCCAGACTTCATTGAAAGGAAATTATTTGGCTGTAAAGCTAATTCATAAGTTCCCCATTTTCTACACCCAGATCTACTACTAACTGCAACCTGACAATTTATCACAGCCACTAAGCTGTGACTAAGCATTCCTGCCAGCTAGTTTCAGTTGCACTTCTAACCTTAATAAGATCAGAAATTATCCTTACTCATTCAGACTTGCTACCCATGGGCTAGCAGGGAAATTTACAGCAGGTAACTGTAAGTCATTATTTTTTACTTTCTGATGTCATCTACATCGAGTCTAACCAATAATATCTCGTAATTTCTTCCACAGATTAAAGAAACCTTGTTAATTCAGGACAAGATATTGGGGTTTTGGCTACATTAAGAGTTGGGGTTCAGATTACTTTTGGGGCAGCAAGGACTAGAGAGGTAGTTTTATTATTGGATACTGCATGACCTATAGGACTAGCAGCTAGACTAACAGAGACAAATGGCTTGTGATTAATTCTCTTGCTTTTAGGGGTCTCTGGACTATTAACTCTAATTTTAAGGTTAGGGTTCAGAAGATCTGGGTCATCAGAGCTAGATTTATTGCTGGATTCTGCAAAGCCCAGAGGGCTAGAATGATGGCTTGAACAAGAATGAGCAAATGATTTGTGGTTTGGGGCAGTTAGGCATGAGTAGGCCATGGGAATAATGTAGCAAACGGTTCGCACAGATGCCAATTTTGGTCTCAGCAAAGTTTTGGACTGGTAGCAAGCAAATGATAAGTTAAAGTGTATTTTACATTTATTTAACCTATCACCAAAAAAGGTTTCTATGAATGTATTAGATTACAAAACTTATTAGGCTTACTTCCAGTTTGTTGGAAATATAACACTGTTAAGTAAGTAATATAAGACAATTAACTTACCAGTTCCCATATATTATTCAGTGCAAATTACCAAGAAGAAAGCCATATAAACAAGAGCATTTTTGAATGCAAAGCCTGGTGTCACCAACAGGCCAACTAAGAGCAGGTCAGCACAAATCATGCAACTAAATCAGATATTTTTTCTCAGTTTGAAACAAGAATAAGAATAATTACCTTGTTCAATATTCTCCAGCATAGAAAGCCACATTTCAGGAAGACACAAAACCTGCTGAAGCCAGAAGTTACTTTCCCTGTGCAGCTCAAAATCTGCATGATTTTGATAAACCATGATAAAGTCACCAACAGTAGTTGGTTCTACAGTTTCAACAGCCAAAACCCATTTGACATCAACCATTTACAGTGCAAAATGAATCAGTGCTCTAGAATCAAGAAAAAACCTTGAAAGGGAGATGTAAGGGTGCTACACGGTTTAATCCTGAGAAGATTTTCACTATGCCAGTAAGGCAGGGGGTTACTAGCAAAATTGCTTTGGGCTAAAGGGCTCAGTGTCCTTGTTGTCAGTGTTGGCTTGAGCTGCTGAGCATATTGCCCTGTCACTTGGCTATTTGCCATTGCATTTGACATTTATCTTTAGTCTCAATTTTATTGTCACAAATGTAGCTACCCAAGTTTTCTGACAAGAACTAAACCTGTTTCTAACTAGAGAGACTGAGGAACATCAAGCCTGTTGTTCACCACAATTTTGTTGCAGTAGCCAAAGGTAACAAAAACTGGATATTCAGTGAATTACACGATAACAGTCACAGCAAATTCCCAAGGAAGTACCAAGAGTTTAATGTACCTGAATGCAGACAAGAGGAAGACAGACACCTTCTGATCTCTGAGAGATACTGGTCAGACCTGAGAGAGAAAAAAGCCATGTCTAGACCAGGAGATGAAAGAGGAAATCCACTGATTGCATGCATGCCCTTTGATTTTATGGCTCTTGCTTCCTCTAAGCTCTGCCTTAGACAATCACTATACAAAGATATCAGGTCCCAAATGGACCTATAAAAAGAGCAGGAATATCCTGAAGTGCCTTAGGCTGTAGGGCAGAAAAGGCAGCACCTTTGAAATGAGGGTATCTCACCTGCATGGCTACAGGACAATTTCACGGCAAGAGGAAATTTAAAATTTTCTCTCCGTTTTTCCTGAAATTTTTCTTCCTTCCCAAAAGCCTTCTATCCTTCTCTGACAGGCAATTGAAGTTAGGGCATTCAGTCTGACTCAGTGGTGACATGGGGATAAGAAACTGACAGGACCAAAGGTTATGGGCAGGCTGAAGGTCTCTCTTGTGTGTGCATACTGACAATGAAATGGGAGTGGCAGAAACTACTATAGGAGGAACAGGGACAATGTTACGTACCCTGAAGAAGTTTGCAAAGCTGCCAGCCAAGAGCATTGATCTGAGTACTGGACAGAGCCACATTAAAGGCTCAAAACCAAAACACCATCTGAATGAGCTCTGTGGAATTGAAGGATGCTATGAATTCACCTTTCATTTCTAGCTGGATATGAAATCCAAGTACAAATTGCCAGAGGGGGAACTACTGTCCACTATGCCTAAACAATTAGTAAATCTGGTAAACATACAGAGCAGGATACCAAGGCTGACAGAAGCTGTGGACTGGCTTCCATCTAAGGAATGAGTATATACAGTAAGACCCTTCAGTCTAGGAGACATTATGACAGATGTCTGTAAAATCACAAGTGGCATAAGCATGGTAAACAGGAAAAAACTACACACTCCTTCTGGTATACAAGCCAGAGGGCATCAAATGAAAAGCAGGAAGCCTTTTCCAAACAATTAAAAAGGTAGCTTTTAACTTGCTTAACTCACAGTAAAGCCAGTTAACCCCTTGCCACAGGATGTTGGGGGATACCACAAGTTAACTTTCATTTAAAAATTTGTGAACAAATTCACAGAAGAAAAATCCATCTGAGCTATTAAAAACAAAGGCCACATCTCTGGCTCAGGAATTACCCAAGCCACAAATTCCTGGAGCCTAAAGAGTATTTTGAGGAAGTCTCACGACATTCCCCTCTTCCCACAGCCTTCTTCAGACATCTGGCCTTGACCATCCTCAGAAATGAAATACTGAGTTAGGGATACCTTCAAGCTCAACCAGCCCATTTTTTGTGGGCAAAATGCAAGCGGTAGAGAAACAAGAACATTGCTGAGGCATAAAAGCAGAAAGTTCATGTGTTACAACAAATGGAACCAAGCCCGGTATTTGGAAATGCAGAGCTTTAGCCATCACTGGAAGTAAGATATGCCAGTACATGCAAACAACCATGAAAACACCACCAAACAATAAAGGGAGGTCAGATAGGATGGAAGCAGGTTGTTCACTAGAAGCAATAATTCAACCACATAGTGGGAGTTTCATTTCAAAACCAATATATTTGAACATCTGTGAGACTTATGATGCTGTAACGGGCTGGCAAGACAAGATTCCTTGTCTCTTCTGTGACTTAGTGCTTGTAATGTCTGGCCTCAGAAAATCAGCAAGTACTGGCACAAAGAACATGGCAACAACAAACGTATTTAAAAGGGAACATGTAGCAACCTGCATGGAGCTCAGAGGGAGGAATCCAGGCTGCTGCTGGATTCTCAGAGGGAGAGAAAGCAGCAGGAAAGCCAGTACGCACTGGAGGGATGCTAGCTACAGCTGTGGTACAGTCTTTATGCTCATCTCTGTTCTGACAGAAGCTTTTCAGTGGCCTTCTGATGCTCAAAAAGCTCATCCCAGTTCCTAGGCTAATACCTACACATGTACTTTTTATCAGTGAATTCTTTTGCCTTTGAAATCCAGCATTGTCTGCTCTCATTTCTCACTGTCCCCAGACCTTCAAACCAGCTCCACCTCTTCACATATATTTATAGAAATTAACAATTTCCTGACTCAGTCTTTGTTTTCTACCAGAAAAAGCAGGCAAAGCTGTTTTTATTTTCTCCCATAAGACAGACAAAACTTCTAGTTTAAATTCATTGTTCTTTACCATGCAGGGCCAGAACTGTTCACGGTGTACCCCTTCTTGATTCTCACCCGTGACTTGCAAAATAGCTTTAATTCTCCCCCATCTTTACTGAAGTTATCTCTGACATAGTTTAAGGGTTTAATTTGCTTCCTCCTGGGCTCCTTCAAATGACATGAACATTTTTTGTCACCATGTAAAACAAATCCCCAAGCCTTTTTCTTCCTTGTGCATAGGGAAATTGATGAGTTCTCAGCCTAGAGCAGAAATTTCTGGCTTTACCTCTTTATGGGCATGATCCCACAAACAGTGCAGTCCTGACTGTCATACAATTCTTTCCATAAAATATTTGGATCCCTCCTTTTTTTGACAGTGCTTTCCATCAGGTTAAGAGCAGATTTTCTTAGCATACAATTAATTCTGAGCCAGCACCACTAATGAAAACATTCAAATAACTAAGGACCAAAATCATCTTTGCAAATATTTATGTGTGTTCTCTTGCCAGCAGTCCTTCACCTAAGAGTACGAGTCATTCCTGTATACATCTTTACCACCTTCTTAAACCTTGTCTGTTTCTTCTTAATCCATACATAATGTAAGAGAAAATTTCACTGAAATACACAAAATATCAAACACAGATATAAAGTTATCCTGGCATGATACACCCTGGATGCAATTTCGTTCTTTCCCCCAAGATTTCTAATCATCCATGTCTTTAAAACATAGGCTAAAATGCTGCATATTGAAGAGGTTAGCCAAGAAGGCATGTAAATTCTCCAAATCACATTTCCTTTTTTCAGTAGCACTAATTTTTTTTACAAGAAATATTAAATGTATTTTTATAGTAGTGTATAATTTACTCCTGTTGGTTACCTTGTCTTTTTATAGGTTATTAAATTACTTTGCATATGACCTGTAATTTCATGTTCCAGCATTCAGAAAGAGAGATCATCCACTTTCCTCACTTGATTGTAGTGAGGATTTGGAATTTTGCTTCTTGTCATTTTGGTTTCTCCAGGTCCTCCTCCCTGCCTGTCAACCTGCACACCATCACTCATATTTGAAAATGGAGGTATTAAGTCACTTTTTTTTTGTTATACTGTGAGAATCAAATCCCTGCCATATCCTTAGTTTATAGAGCATTCCAACTTCATCTCTTGTTCTTTTTTATTTCTATAGCCAAAGAACTTCTTGCTGCTTGCTTTAATTTTCTTTTCAAGGTTCAACTCACTCTGATTCCTGGCAGTTCTCACTTTCTCTGAATACTTTCTGACATCGAAAACATGGCTTTCTTTGCTGGTCGATTATTTTTTCCATCCCTTGTAAGCTCCCTGCTTAGTCTTAATATTCCTTTAGAAATGGTTATTCATTCAGTTGGAGCTGGGGCCCTCTAGGTAAGACTTTTCCACCCACTTTGTTGGGATCCAAATTACAGAAAGTTTTTTACTTTTGACTTGAGAAATTCCAAACTTCCCCCACATTTAAATCCCTGTATTTTTCATGCCAGTTGACTTCACTATCCAGTTCACTTAAAATTTGTCATATGGATATTTCCGAGTATATAATGTTACATAATCCTTTATGTGTTAAAAATACAAGTACCACTAACTTCAGTTGCAGCTGTGAATGCTCAGCACTTTTGCAAACCAGACCCTAGAGTCTCCTGTCAGGACCCCAGAAATGAGGAAAACACAATTAGTGACCACCTGTGGAAAAGTGTGATGCCTGGCAAAGCACAGGGATTGAATGGTAACGGGAAAGGGAGAGAATCCAACTTTGTGAGCCAGTATTCAATTAGTGCAGCCGTATGACTTGTTCTTTTCCTTCCTACAGCCACCTTACATCACTGTACATCTCACAGGTTTTTGTGAAGAAATGAAGAAAGAGTACTAAAGACATTATCTTGCCCCAGTACTCATTCCTGATTCACACCCAAACTGGTCAGTGTGTAAATGGCCTGTGGAGAAAAATACCCAACATGACAAGTAAAACATCCCCAGCATGCCTGCAATTAAAGATGGTATCAGAGAGCAAATTTATGGGAATGGGCAGGGAAACAAAATCATGATTGCAAAGTTCAGAGTGCTTTGGAAATTAAAAAAATTCCAGATGCTTAAATTAAACTTTAATAGTGCTATCAATTTTTCTTTGCTTATTTTTATGTTTTTTGAAAGCAAAGTGAAAAAACAGAAATTCCATCATGAAACCACTTGTAAGCACTGCATTGTCAACTGTATGAATTTTCCACACAGGTCTAGGCAATTTAATTTAATGGAGTAGTTTATAGCAATAGGTTGTTGACCTCTTTATTGGCAACACTGAAGTGGGATGACACACACTCTGCTAGCATTTAAACAGACTTTTGCTGACCGCAGAGAAACTGGGAGCGAACCTAAATATCACATGTACTGTTCCATGTTCCTCAGCTATTTGTCTATGCCATGTCAGCATTACCCCTCCTGTCTCACCTTCTCTGACACAGCTTTGCTTTCATTAATCTCTTCCCTCAGGGATCCAAATCTCTGCCTCAGGATCCAAATTTCATCTTTCTCATGAAACCTTTCCACTCGCTGCTCTCAGCACATCTCTTTCCTTGCCTAACAAGTCTGAGCTCTCTAGGTGATTGTGCATAGTCCCTTTTCTTCTCCCAGTCCTAGTCTTACTGTCTAGAAACCCTCAACTTCCATTTTAAATTGTAGGTTTACAATTCAAATTCACCTATTCATTTTTGCTGCTCTATGGCAACTGCCTCATACCACCCACCCTTCTTTGTTGTCGTGTCTCCCTTTCCCGTGTTCCAGCACATGGGATGTACACAGTCTTTGTACTTACCTTGTTATTAACTGTTTGCCCTCAAACCTTTAGCCAGACAGCTAGCTCTGGTTTTCTCTGCTTCACGATCTAGACTCCTCTTTAGCACTCTGCTCCCTCCCTCTCTTCCTTCTCCTGTCCTGGTATATTCTAATTCTGTTTTCATTTTCCAGGCAGCACTAGTTTCATCCATTTTCTCATCCACTATCACTGCCGTTCTTTCTCCTGTTGGTTCTTGTAGTCTCCTCATCATTCTTGCACCTGAAGCATTTTTCCTTTCCCCACACAGTTTGATATTTTTTTCTTAATCTCAAGAAGACCTTGTGGCAGCGATTATGACAGATCAATTTACATGTCCAAGATCAAAACATTAATTTTAATCAATTTTAGACCTTTTTCTTTTATGCTTGGTGTATGTCCCAATCTCCAGATAATGTTGTGAAGCTTAGTGTCAGATAAATGTGTGTGAAATTCTCTACTTCCTTTTAAAATGTATCTCCCCCTTCTTTTCCCCCTGTTCATTGAGATGGAAATAGCTCAGCCTCTAAGCCGCACAGGGTTTTTTTTTTTTTTTTACTTCTCTTATGTGAATACAGTGAAATAAACAGAACATCAAGCATGGAAAGTTGTACATCTAAATATAGAGAGAAACTAAGATATTGCAAGAGAAAGGTAGAAAAATACTTAAATGGACAATTTACAAACTCACATCACTCTTTGAAGAGACTGGTGCTCCAGGGATACACCTGATACACCTGACCTGACAGACGGCTGTTTTATTTGATAACTCCACATTTCAAATCAAATAGGTCATCTCATACCAGTTTCTAACACTTTTTAAGAAATGTTTTATTTTTACATGGGGTGCCTAGCAAGTGCTGTCACACTAGCTAGGGTGAGATGTGATAGATTGCAGCATTAGTCAGTCTCATTCATAGCTGCTATCCAGAATTAGCTTCAACAGCAACACAACCTATACTTGATTTAGTGCCTCTCCCAGACACAGGGTTTCCCTTTATGTACAATCTGCCTATTTTGGCATCTCTTTTAGTATGAGTTGGTATGACGATCCCCAGCTTTGAAGCTATCATGCATAGAGAAGAAACAAAAAACACAAACCATAAAAAACCAATACTGGTTTAAGTGTGAGGTAACAAACCCACTCTCCGTAGGCTCTGCATACTGTGAAAGGACACTACTCCAGCAGAATGCTGCTTCTGCAGAGCCCTGCAATGTCCTAATGAAGACAATCTGCCAGAGATCAAAGATTAGCCATGTCTGAGACCTTGGCAAGTCAATTCAATCAAAAAAATTCAAAGGCATGTTGGGTGGGTAATTTTGGAGCAGACTATTACTATCACTAATGTAAGCCACACGGCAATATTTCAATTCCAATGCTTTCATCTGATGATAAAACAGTTTTTCAGGAATATAACACCAGGAAAGACAAAAACCCAAAAGCTAAATGTCTCAGTCATGATTATACACCCCTGTACACTGAATGTTGTAGTGGTGGGAGTTGTCAGGGAGTTAAAACTGAGGGTGAAGGGGGGCTTTCTTTTCTAATTACCTTATTTAGGAGTTAAAATTGTAATTCTGTTCTGAATGTATAACTAACTGAGTAACTTAAAACCTTGAGTTCTGCATACCTTTGGACAAAGACCAAGAATCCTGAACACTATATACATGCAACTCTGATTAGCTAGTTCCAAGCCTGCCCTGAGAATGAAGCAGTTTTCATAATAATGTGAAATGGCCCTTTCAGTGCTGTGTTCCAACACAGGTTAGCCACCTGAGAGATAAAGAGTGCCAGACTGCACTACAAATTTTATTCAGAAGCAGTGGCTATGTGGGGACTTGGTTTGTCTGGTTGGCTTTGCCAAAGACCTGGGAAATGCATCACGAGGAGCCATCTTCAGCCTGGTTCTCAAACATGCCTCCAACTGTTAGAAGTGAAGTTAATCAAAATAGGCCTAAAGTCTGTTTGCAAGGTTTGTGAACCTTAGCAAACCATTTTCTCAATAGACCATCCTGGTCTGAATTTTGAGTTCATAATGAAAGCTGAAACCAAGACAGTGCTTGGTGGTTTGGGATTT
This sequence comes from Melospiza georgiana, assembly GCF_028018845.1. Lineage (NCBI taxonomy): Eukaryota > Metazoa > Chordata > Aves > Passeriformes > Passerellidae > Melospiza > Melospiza georgiana. Next base: position 53,580,996 of record NC_080430.1, read on the forward strand.
GACAGAGAGTATTTCACATGGTCCTAGTTATTGGACAAGGAAATACAGTATGGCTATGTCTACAAAAGAGAACGAAATCCCTGAAAATCACATTGGTAAAATAGCAACAGTATTAGAAAAAGTTTAATGTGAAATGACAGTCTAAGTATTTTTGTGGTGTTTTTGCAAAAAGCCTGCACTTAGGAAGGATTTGGCACCATTTCAACTGCACTGTCCTTTATTTGTCTAGCCCACAGCTTTCATCACAACTACCTGAAGATCTATCTTTTGCATGAATGGGAAGATCTTCCAAGAATCCAGGAAGAACTGTGAAAGAACAGTCAATACTCTTGAGAAAGATACATAAAACTCTGATAGGTCTTTTAAAGCTTCAGGAAGGAAGTGAGCCTTTGGTACAACAGCCCTTATGCTTCTCTTGCAGCCAGCTCCATGCAAAGTTGGTGAATACTGCTCAGAAACTGAAATACAGTTCTTGTGCACAAATAGTAACAGACAGGAAAACAGTTCCTCAATTTTTATATCTGACATGAAATAGAACTCCTAAACAAATAATTGGTCATTTTTTCAGAGTTTGTAATAAAGCTGGTACCTGGCACAACAGTGGAGATCCTCCTGTGAAAGGGGGCTGTGGGTATAGTGGACACTTGTCCAGCTGCTGCTTTCTATAGTTTTTGACAAGAGACAATAAGCCCAATGGACATCATTAGCTTCAATTAGCTTGGATTCAGGGTATTAATTCTGATAGAAGGGAAAAGGTGCATTTTATTCTCTAATATCTGTTCTGATATCTGTTTTGTTCTGACTACAACTTCATAAGGTACATTTATTTGAAGTGGAGTCTCCTTCTCCTCCACCAATAGTTCAGAAAGCATACTAAAATTATACTGATTAAAGGGCTGACAAAAACAATCTGGTCACAGCCAACAAGTGAAGAACACTGACTACGAGCCAGATTGGCTGGTGTTAATTAGCTTTTTTTTCTGTGGGATTCACTGAGGTTAGGGACAACCAGGTGATGATTTGCCTCTAGAACCCAGTGCTGATGCCTGCAAATGGAGTCGGATGTGTAACTCTCCCAAACAAGAATGGCATTTAACTGTGTAAGTGTTTATGTCTTAAGATGAAATAGGCCCCATTAAAAAAATCCAACTTCTATTTTGTGCTTGTGTCATAAAACTTAAAAGAAGTGCAAATTTTAGCTGGGAGGGAACTTTTATGACCCAGTTATAAATCTGTGCAAGGAGCAGTTTGCAATTGAAACACTGACAAACTCAAGCAGAATAGTGCAAGCGGGTGCACCAGTAACATCCCCTCCAAGTTCTACTCCAGTGCAGTCAGTGTGTCCCATGCCAGCATTTAGAGTCCACAATAAATAACAGTACAAAGAGAGAAAACAGTATTTTCTGAATTACTGATTGTCTTCACAAAATAACCACAGAAACAGGGTAATTTTGTCGCTAGAATGTTACTAGCAGTTCATATGTTCTAAGAAGACTGTCAAAGCAACATGCTCCTTCTGGTGTATGTAAACAGGAGAAGAGGAGTATGAAATTGGTTACAACAGTACTGCTGTGACAAAGAGAAAGCATTCTGTGTTGCGCTTAGAGACAATTGGCTTTTAGATTCTTCTTTGTCTATTTCATAAGACCATCCCATCATTTTTGACCCCTCTTTGTTTGTTTCATTTTTATGTAAATTATATTTCTGGGTTTTAGTTTTACTTTTTAAATTTTTTTTTAATTATAGACTTGAAGCTTAATGAATCTAACAAATAAAAAAATCTCAACGTTAACATCTTTATCATGTCAAGGTGCCTTGATCAATGAATCAGTCATTTTCTTACAGTTTGTCTCCTGTGTCCTTTCCTGGCCAAACTTCTCTTAACAAAGAATGAACAAATTTCTGTTTTACAATCCCACTGATGGAATTAATGACTGTGCTTATTAATTTGGATTATTGGAATTTCCCGTTTCTCTGTTTCATAGTAGTACTCCACCTCTGCTTGTCAATCATAACTACTGACTCTATCACATTCTGCTTTTTTAAATGAACTAAAATGTTTGCCTTGGCCCTGTGCCAAGAATGGGGTCATTCACAAACTTGTAATAACATATCCTTAGCTGATGTTTCTTAGTAACATGTGTAAATAGGAAAAAACAGTTGCACTGCAGGGGTTTAGCTTGGCCACATGTGACTACAGTCAAAGAACATGGGAAGAAAATCAGTGGTCTTTCCATGATAGCTGTCGAGTTCAACAGCAAGCACACAGAACAGACATGGCAGTGCAGACTCAGTCCAAGTTAACCACTTTCTCCACTCAGCAGCGTGTCCCTTCTCTGCTAGGAACCAGATGTGCAGCATCTGTCTGGAGCTGAGGTGAGAAGCTGAGCCTTAGAGACCAGTCTAGCAAAAACACAAAGTCTCCCAGAATATTCCTTGGGATATCTTCTATTTACCTCCAGCAACACTGAGCTTTTTTTACAATTACAAACATATCTTGGGATTAATGACATTACAAGCGGTTTCTTGGTATCGCCCTCTGGGTAAAAGCAGAATGTTAGTGTCACTATGAGAGATGGACTAAAGCTGTGAAGCTTGGGCCAGGGTTTGGTTCTTGGATTTCAAACATTTTCAGTTTGAGATCAAGGGTTTTTCTCTGACCACTGCAGAAACAGGCTGCCTTTCAGCTTGGCTTAGACTTTGATACTCCTAGCAACTAAAGTTCAGGAACTCATGAACTGAGAGTATTCAGATCACAGAACAAATTTGCCCCATATTCTGTTGCAGAGTAAAATGGAAAAATGGGACGTTTGATATGGAAATAAAACGTAAAAAAGCAAATGCATTAAACATGTGAAATTAGCTTAAAACTATTTTTCCCTCCAGAAGCCCAATAATTTCCATTATTCAGATTTTTTACTGATTGTTTCAGAATAAGTTGCATTAACACTGCATTCTGCAGTGCAAACAGCTGCAGGAAAAAAATTGTTATTGAGGCAAGGAGAAAAAAAATACTGTTAGAGCAAAATATTTCAACTATGAGGTACTCCATATACATTGCTGGTACAGCAATTGCCCAAATCCACGCTGGGCATGCAAAATCTTTCCTGCTGTTGACTTGGTTCTTTTAGGATCAGCTGTGGTGCCTCAACCTCATAGAACTACCCACCCTCCTATGTGAAACCTGTAACCAGGGAGAGCTGCAGGCCACATACCATAGCTTCCCCCTTCAAGGACAGGGTGCCTAAGCAGAGGTATAAATACAACATTTTGGAACCACTGTCGTTAGTCTGAGAAATTTGGTAATGTAAAGATAACAGGTTTCCAAAGGAAGAAGAAAACCTTAACTGTAAGATAAAGAAGTTTAAAAAGAGTCTTATCTGAGGTTATTTCCCCCTGCCCTCCCAGTGTGATGAACTCTCCATTTGCAACAGCAAAGAAAATGTCTCTCCCTTGTTGCTCTGCATAGGAATAACACAATCCTGATCTGCCCATAAGATTTAAACAGAAGGACACTGTATAGTTTTCTTCGTTATAGATTTGTCTTTGTCTCTAAGTGACTTGAGAGACTTTGTGTAAAAATGATCCAGTGCAACAGGGCTGTGTTTTGAAGGCCAAATGAATACATCATGTACTGGGAAGAATCCTTCGTGTGTGGTTTGGTGGTTATGGCAGGAAACTGGCAGACATGGCTCTTGGGAATTGGCATTTGCTGAGATGCTGGTGTGCAGCAAAGTAGATTTAAGGCAGGTGGAAAATGAAATAGCATTCGAAAACTATGTGGCTGGATTATCATTCCTACTGCGCAATAGGACAGGAAAGAACAGCCTTTAAACTGGTCCAGGATGAAGTACTGAACACTTTGTTTTTCTCATAAGCCCAGTAGAACTTTCATGTAGCTTGTACAGAAGCAGGTGTCTGCTCTATTTTCCACATACTATAGAGTTTCTCATACAGGAAACTGAAAAGTAGGTCCAGATCTTGGCCCGGGCTGTGGCTGCAAAACTGGTTTAGCAGCATATCCAAATATTTCCCTATCATCGATCTACCAATGGGAGTCTGATGGACATCCATTTCAAGTCAAGCTAGGGTATGCATAAGGCAAATCTCATTTTCATGTGGGGTTAGTCTAAGGAGAACTGATCTACAACCACCATTGCCAAAGAACATAAAAAGCTCTAAAATTTTTAGCATTCTTTCTCTACTCATCTCTTACTATTTTATATCTCAGATCCAAACTTTCTTTTACTAGATTATGGACTCTGTATTAGTTTTAATAAAGTCAAGATAGTACATGGCACTGCACTGTTACAATGTAAGAGACAGTGGGAGTAATTACCAAAACCTCACTGGGTTAAAAGCAGTAATGAGAGCTGGACTTACCTGTGTTTCCCATATTCAGTGGATGCCTCTGAAGATGATGTATGGTGTAAACACTGCAAATATAGGTACCATGATACTAGAATGGAATTTGTATGCAATTAAACCAGTGACAAGAAGTTACAAGAAGTAAGTTAATAGGCATGTCCAGCATAAGCTGCAGATTTCCAGAAGCTAGACAGAATACATTTAAGCTGAGTGCTTATCCTTTAAATAAATATCATGTACTTTCATACAGCACTCCTGACTTTTTTGACAGGGCAGATATTTTACTCCAGCAAGACTGGGGCTATCAATCTAGTCAAAGTTCACTATAGTTGGAAGAAACTCGAGCAGGAAACCAGGACTTTATGTGACAGTTTATATACCTTTCCTCACACAGAATGCTCCTCCCATGTACATAATGACATTTCTCCATGTGGTGGCACTTCTCCTGGTACATACACAGCACTTTCACACGAGAAAAGAATAAAGACCATGTAAGCAGCAAAGTATTCTTAAGAACTATGTCACATATCCGATGCCTTTTCTTTCCTCTGTCACCATGATCACTGTGGCATGGCTGATTCATGTAACTGCCTTTAAATTTGGAATTCAAACATGATTTTAAGGGAACCCTGTAACTCAATTACAAGGAGATATTCAATGTTTAGATAGCTGTTTGGGACTTGACACAGACATCTTGAAACAGACAGGAATAATCAAGGATCATATGTAGAATATAGAATGAATCAATGATGTTGATTCACTGCTGTGAAAAGCTGATTTAACCTTGACCAGAGATGCTGGAAGGGAGTCTGTGTGAAGTAAGGCAGCAGAGATCAAGGCCAAATCCTCAGCTGGTAAAACTGTCATAGTTGCACTGAGGTAAAGGGTGTCAAATCCCCACTATCAAAGGGACAGTGCATGTTAATTATCAAAAAAAGGTTTTAAAGTATAAAAATGCAGATAGGAAGCTCAAAAAAAAAAATTGGTTTGCAGAGCAGCAAAAGCTTCTATTTATTAAATACAGGTCAAGCATATGGGCAGTAACTTCCCTTTATTTGATCAATTATGCTTTAAAAATCAAATTAAAACCATTCTTAAGAATACATGAAGCAGTTAAAGCCACAAGAATTTCACTTGGTTGGGCAACAGTAAGGCAGTAAATCAGATCTTTTTGTAGGCCTAGCAAATGCAGGGCAAACAATAACTAAGTAGACAATGGCAGCAGAGCTGCACCCTTTGAACTGGACACTGTAACAGATATATACTGTGTTTTGCAAAAGCAGCACAAAAGCATGCTGCAGAGAGCACAGAGAAAGATAAAACAAATAAACAAAAATTTTGTCTCTTTACTTTCAGTCATAAAAAGCCATGAGGAAGTTGAGATACAAGGACAGTACAACTGATTTCAAACAGGTCATTCTGCTACGTGAGGTCAGCAGTACTGCTGCTATCGACTTCAGCTGAATCAGGATTTGGCGCACTGGTTTTAATTTATTACATTACTGAAGTTGTACACTGATATAAACCCACACAGCAAAACGGGAATAATGCTGTTGTTAATCAGGCCTAATGAAACAATGATCCTCTAGGTCAGAAAGACAGCTGTATCTCTGATGTTAGGATAAATACTCGCTCAGCTTTGAAATTAGATAAAGATTCTTGCTGCGGATCATGTACAGTGAGGCTAACCAGCACAACCCTCAGATCTATGTGATATGGAAAAAAATGTCTCACAAAGAGATGCAAATCAATAATTCAAATAACGCATCTGCCAGAAGAAATTCCATTGGCTAAGCACTTCTCTAAAAATTCAGCTTTATAATATGGATGAAGCCCAACACCAAAAATATTTGCAGATTCAGAAACTTCTTCTTACAGTCTGGGCCATAGCGGAGCAATACTGGTGCATATTGCTGAAGAAGAGCAAAGCCACGCTTGCCATCTGCCCCATGTCAACCAGATCATTCATATATTCTGACTGGCCTGCTTCAGACACCTTTAAAAAACTTATTGATGCACTTCCTTCAATAAAGAATTACCTATACTCACAGAAATTATAAGGTATTTAAAATAAAGTCTACTGAGTTAAGTCAGTATTAATTCTCACCTAAGCCCCTCAAAATCAGTATCAGAGATCCCTGAGGAAGAAAGGAATGGATTTATAATGGCTGATGATCTAGCCTGAAAAAAAGTTTTTAGTTTGATCATATTGAAAGACACTGACCGTCTTTCTGTATTATAGAGAAATGTGCTGGTTGAATACACACCAGCATGACTACCCAGGAGTCAAAACCAAGCAGAAAGAGTTGATGTACAATATCAAGGTTTTTTTACTAGTTCAGGCATCTTCTTGCTTCAACATGCTTCTTATGATGCCCATAGCTCATTCCTATGGGATCAGGCTGACTCTAGCCACAACAATCACTGCTGGAGTATCTCCTCCTGCAGTGACAATTGTCCAGTCTGCCATTCCCTGGTCTGTGCTCATTCTGGGAGCATGTCAGTGAGGTCACTCATGCAATCCATGCTGGAAATGCTCTCAAGTCAATGGCTGGCACTCTCTGCCCTGCAGCATCTGCTAGGATGAGGAGAAAAGCTGAAGCAAATACACCACTTTGAGAAAGACTGCAATTCTCACTAACCTTTGTGGGTGACTTCAACCATGGGAAGATACAGAAGGATGTTCTGCAACTCACTAAAGATATTCCTGTAAAAAGTAATTCTGCTACATTAGGGACCCTTATAGGCCAAAAATTCAGCCACCAAGAATTCTCTTAATTTATTTCAAAATATTTTTCTTTGATCAATCTACCTTGTTATTTATGCATCAATCAAAACAACAGTTACTTATTGCAGAAAAGGCAATGATTTACTTATTTCAACATCTCTCAAGAACACTGCAGCCACTTTTTGGACCTTATTGGAATGCGAATACTATGCCTGTATTGATATACAGAATTTACGCTGGTTTCAAGCTTTATTGATGCAACACAATACTTTACTGATATAAATTTATGACTTTCTTGCTGAAAAATGTATTTTACAAACTTTTTTTTGTCCTGAGCTGCAAATACAACACAGATACGGAAAACAATTCAACTTTAGAAGTCCTGTGCTTAGCAAGTCAATAAACAGATCTACACTAGCTAAAAATAAAAGACCTTTCTTTTTCATTCCACACAGCACGAAAATCATCACAGAGATGTATTTTTCCCCTTTAGCTTTGCACTAATTAAAATCCACTGTTTTATAAGAGTAAGCAAAGGGCATTTGCCACAATCTTGACATTTGAGAAAGAAAAGAATGAACAAAAACATGTAGTGTCAGAGGGAGAAATATGATGATTTCAGCAGTTTAAGAAAAACACAGTATATTGTAGGTATTGAAAAAAAAGTTAGCAAAGGGCAAGACAAGTTTTGTTATGGCCTGGGATATATGCTTAGATAAATGACATGATAGTTCCAAAGAACACAAATGAAAAAAACCTGATTCAAGTTCATTAAATGACAGACTATGGGAAAAGCAAGAGAGAATTTGACCTAAAAACCTATTTCTTAGAATATGATTCCTACTCTAAAATGCAAAGACAAGCCAAAACTAATAAACAATTATACAGTGTCAATGCTTATGTATAGCGAATCATGATGTGCGAGGCGAAGAATATCAGCAGTTCAAGTTACTAAGTGAACACCCAGCGAGGTGTATCAGTTGCTCAAAACATTCATGGGGCAATGAGATGGCTGAGAAAGGCTGCAGCAAACTCACTCCCTTAAACACAACAGAAGAGATGTGTGACTGGGTCCAGCTGGATCTTTGGAGTGTACCACTGAACAGGACTGGTTTCTTCAGAGTTGATAACATTGAGTGTGTGAATATGGGCATTGCTGCTTAGAAGGTCATAAATATGTAAGTACAATGATGTATTTACAGTTGTGTTAAACAGCAAAGGAAAAAAAAAATCTGTGAGGAATGACAGCTAGAAAACTATCCCCCACCTTGGTGGTCAAAGCCACAATGCCAAGCCAGACTATCCACCTGAGAACAGACCAAATATGTCTCAAGTCAGAAAGAAACTTCATGATGGGGGTGTTAGGCTTTCAGCTACAGACAGTGGGCATGGCTGTCCCAGCTGCCAGTGTGGGGTACTTGTGGCATCCCAGCTAGACAGCAGTGCAAAGCAAGAGGTGAAACTGTCTCACTGCAGTTTGAGAGGATCATATATGATGAGGACAGTAATATACAATTCAGCACATAGGAAGGAGTTCATTCCTGTTTAACCAGAAGAATAATACAACACTGAGTTTGCTGAAACCTAAATTTTCTATTATAAAACAAGTAACAGCAGGTCTAACAAGTATGAGAAGAGCACAATGGACACATTTGCATTCTCCTGCCGAAATCTGTTCCCCCCTCAAACTGAGTCTCAAGAGGTGGTGGCAACTATCAGGAGACTAAGTTTTATTAGCAATGGAGGAAATAGCTCATATAAGTAAATTCCTTTCATGTCTTTACCACTTGGACAGCAATGCTGAGATGTGACCCAGCATTTTCATTTATTTCCAAAAAGCTTTGACTGAAATTCTCTGACGGAATGCTATGGAATAAATTCTGTGTGGAAGTGGAAAAATGCAAGGAGGAATGGGATTATCAGTTGTAATGTACTTATTTTTTGGGATTTTCCAGGTAAAATCTGTTCCTCTTACAAGCATTTTTTTGATGAAAATTCAGTCTCAAGTGTTGCAACACACAACATCTGCGACAGTGAAACAGAAAAAAAGTCATGTGTCAAACATTACACTACTGACTTGAAGTTGTTGCCATCTACTTTCTGTATCTTGGTCTGAGTAAATTAAGTTTAGTGACTCCTGTTCACACAGGACAGAAATCTCCATGGAAAGCACCACTCCAATCCTCTGGCTACACCTAGTAGGGAGGTCAAGTATTTAAAAGCCAACAATATTATCTAAGGCCACCTCCAGATAATCCTCTTCCAAAGCAGGTTAGAGAAACAGCAGAGGGATAATGAGAGAAAATGTACATTAAGCACAATTTCTTTTTGAATACACAGTTGAGGTTGGTTTTGCTTTCTGTTAGCCAAGGACAACAAAAGCCATAGCTGTGTGATAAACATTTTTTTGAGAAAGCTGGACAGAAATGCCCTTTAAAATTAATCTAGGGGGGAATAAAAACTCTTTCACTTAGCAACAGTCCCTTAGTCCCTCGACCCTTCTGAAAGTCTATCCCTCCAAAAGAGGTGCCTCTAGTCCTGTCTGTTCCTTCTGGGCTGTCAGCTGGGAACCGTAGCTCTCAGCTAATTTCCAGTATTTGGGTACTGTTTTGTTATACAGCGGCACCAGCTATTCCCACAGGTCCTTCGAGGGGCCACTGTTATCCTTCTTCTTCCCATGCTGTCAATATAACTGTCCACATTCCCTACAATGGCAACAAAATGACTTCCGAAAGAAGAATGCTTAAGACCCTCCCACCGTATTTTAGACCATAAGTAGAACCTTGTGTCCCAATGGACATTCAAAGAGCTGCTGGGCATGACTTCTTGTGAAATTTCAGGGCACACAGTTCCTTCAGCAATCACATCTGATATGGCTTCAATTCGCATCTGCAGAAGTTTAACACATCTCAGATCTTTTTGACAGCACCAGAATTTTTGCTGATGTTGAGAACATTTTGCTGCTAGTTTATATCCTTTCCCGAGGAAGCACAGAAAGACAAGCCAAAGCTTTAACTCTTCTAAGCTATTATTTTTATTTTCCTTTTGATACACAGTTTAGCCATAGGCATCTTGGTTGCTGGCTGCACTTGAGAGTTCCACAAGCACTTTGGAACACTTCTCTAAGGATGCTTGTTCTGAAACCTCTGTTTGCTGAGAGCTTGCTGAACAAAATATGTTAATCTTCAGCTTCTCCTTACAGTCTTTTCTAGGAACACATGCTAGTCCTACCTTCCGTGGGCTATTAGGGTAGGTGGGGTACTGCCCACAGCACCGCAGGACGTGTTGTGTAGTCTGGTTCTTGAGGGGGTAGGGTGTCTCTGTGACACTCTTCTGTGCTATTATACCATATCTACAGCTCTAAGTGTTGACATGAACTTCATAAAAATAAAAGAGGGATTCACAGGTTGGTACAAGCAAAAACAAATCTGAGGAGCCTATTCCCACACCCTAGGGTGGTATCTGTGCTGTGTGCATGTGCTGTGTGTCTGTGGGGTACCAAGAAAATGCCCTGCTTCTGATCCTGTCTTTTGTGAAGAGGGACAGGACAAGAAACTAGTTGCTAAGATCTGCAACTGAAATACAGAAATGCTCTACAGGGCAAAGGAGTGGTAGGATAAGCTCTACAACAGACAAGCAGACTCAGTCAGCACATTGTTGCAGGCAGATGACGTGCCAGCAGAAGAGAACAGCAGTCCCAAGACAATTGTGGCTGGCCCACAACCTCAGTCTATGTCAACTCTGTGGCCTGTAAGCCAAAGGTTTGCTTTTTTCCCACTCCCTTGCATACCACATGGCATCTCCAGCCATACACAATTACTGACTTCTCCCTGGATCTTTGGGTGAGAGAAGCGAAGTTGAGGGCAGACTACAGATAGCAGCAGACAGTATGTTAAACATTCAGTCTGAGAGCTGAACAGGAGGGGTAAAGGCTTCTCTGATTCTGAAGAGTGTTCCTCGCACATTCAAACCAGCTTTCTTGAACCTCCTGCACACATGACAGCAATCTGTGTCCAAGAAAAGAGCAATCAGCTTTTCTGGCAATCCAGGTACTCTTTCACAGCTACATAGAAGTTGTTCCTTTTTGTGCATGCTCTCAGTCTTTCCTGGTCCCTATGTCAAATGACTGTGGTTGTAGTTCATGTAGTTCTTATTTCACTGGAATTCACTCCTTACAAGAGGCTGAAAAATTCCTTGTGGAACAGTTTGAACAGAGAAAAAAAGTCTCCATTGGATTACAGCTCATTGAATGTAGCAGAAGTTATTTAAATGAATTAAAATTATACTTAAACCCAGACTGTTCTGCAAGATAATTACTTTCACTGCAAGATCATCATTACTCCAGCTAATGTGCTGTTGTAAGTTATGTGTCCTTTAATGATGGTCATGGTGTCCAAACAGTGAGAAACACACCATCAATTATAAAGCTGCTCTTGAACAATCTTCCATATATACCAATACACAACTCACATTAAATTCTTCAGATTAACTGGTCTGGGGCCTCTCTGCAGCAACACAGACTGTTAGAACCAGGTGTTTGGAAAAGATGATAGCTCAAAATGATCCTTCCTTCACAGACACAGAACAAGAACTAAGAGGCAAACCTGTGCCAATGCCTGTCTCCATAGAACATCAGAGAAGCTGTCGACCTAAAAGATGCTTGATAATCCAACATTACTTCTGGACACCAAATAACATGAAAAGGGAAGAATTTTAGTGGGTGGGGAAGTGGGGAGGGAGAGAGTTTGGGAAACTTGACCAGGCCAAGTTTTGAGGGCTCATCAACACGGTACCGGCAGTACAAGATTCCAACCACACGCACCAAGGGCAGGACAAGGGCACCTTCCCTACCCCTTTCCCCGCCCGCCCGGGAGGTTGCCCCGCACGGCCGGCCCGCACCAGGAGAGGGCGCTCGGACACCAACCAAGCGCGGGAGTCGCTCTAATGAGCGCTCGCGGCTAATTAGCGCTGCGGGGCCGCTCCCGCGCGGGGCCGAGCTGCTCGCACCGCCGGCGGCGGGCGGGGGCGCGGGGCAGGCGGGGGTCACAGCCCACAGCCCCGCTGCGCTGCAGCCACCGCTGTCCGCCTGCACAAGCCTCTCCCTTTGCTCTTCTTTTTCACTATGCCTGCCAAATTCTTCCCCAAGGCAGGGGAGCACTGAGGCTATTCTTTACTCTGTGACATCCCTGGGGGCTGTGAAACGCCTCACTGAGTCCACTGCTGCTCTTTTTCCAGCGTGCAGTACCTGCAGGGATGGACACACTGGGAAGCCAGAGCTGCTCCTGCGAGGGTAACAGCATGCTGGCTTCTCTCCTCTTGCTACCCTCTCACATCCCACCTCTCCAGTAGGCCTGGCATGTATACTGAGTGGTGATGAGGCCGCCATGGGGCTTCTGGAATGCAGAACCCACATCCCACCCACTGTCGTGTCAAGCTTTGGCCTCCCAGGATGCTCAGGATGCCAGAAGGATCCCTCTAATGCCTGTATCAGCAATTCATGTTCAGAAGACCCTGCCCCACGAAGTCCTCTGCCCCCATCCCCTAACCCACAATCTGATCCATGTGGTCCCACATACCAGACAGAAATGGTGACATCCTTTGGATCCCAATCTAACCAGGTATAACTCCAAAGCTGGCCTTGCTTTCCACAGGAAGTTGGGCGGTGACCTCCAAAGATCCCTCCCAAATAAAATGGCTCTGTGATTGTCATTGCTGGATAAGTACAGATAAAATATCCTATTCCTATTTGATGCTGCAGAAGCAAAAGTGACAGATGGGTAAGTCAAATTTGATCTTAACATACAAGGCCTAGGAAAGCTTCAGACATTGCAGACTCTGTAAGGTGATTGCCTCAGCACATCACTGCCTCCCTCTCTACACTGTCCTGTTCACATTTCTTTTACAAACTCTGAAAACAGTGTATGGGATGGGTTACATCCTGGATCCACTGTACAACTTAATTGATGGTGGATATCCACCCTGTAGGAAGATATGACGTTCACTGATGGGCCAACTAGAAAAATGTCTGAGTTGTAATTGTCAGGAAGTTTCTTTCAATGCTAGCAGGTCATTGTCACATTTTGTCATTACAGCTACTCACTAGTGAGTCTGCTGGTGCACTCACTCTTTCAAGTTCCACCACCACCAATGCAGAACTGGTTTAATTGAAGTCCCTGAGTCTTAATCATTTTGCTTTTATTGAAGCCTGGTAAGAGAACTTGCCCATAGCTACCAATTTGATTTGATTATATAAGTGGATATGTTTTAAAACAACATTGTCCATGCTCAAACTTATTTTTAAATTATTGTGACTATTGTGAGGGGCCAAATTTAACTCAAAAGTGAGTTAGCATAAAGAAGGTTGATTTTACTTTGTTCCTGCAACTGCTCTGATAACATGGTAAGAAGATAGTGGATGCTTCTGTAAACTTGCACTTGGACTTCCCTGGACAGGCTGTGTGCCACACCTTGGTTTTCCATCTGCAAAACTAACACTTCCCTGCCTGGCAGGGGCAGTGGGACTAAAATCCTGCTAGTATTGCAAGATGCACAAATACTACATCAATGAAGGCCATATAGATGCCAAGAACAGATAGTTATCTACATATTCAGATAACTACAGACTTATTGTGACTTAATTAAGTTTTAACATTTTAAGATAAAAGCTGCTATTTCAAGCTTCTTAGTCTCAAGGAAATCCATAATAAAAACAAACCATCAGCACAGAAGTAATTTGGATTATTCATGCTCAGAAGAAGTGAGATACATCATTTGTCAAGGTCACTTTTGAGAATTTGACAGACTGAGAAGAAAACAAAAAAATCAAGCATATGAAATCCATGACAGAAAAAAGACGTTGGATTAAAACTTCTTTCCCCATTACTTTTTCAAATGCATAGGTAAATCCAGTATCTTATCTCCAGCTGAATATTCTTGCAGGCTGAAACACTGAAAATTAAAATGAGTTTGTACATAAAAAGCCAAATTTTTCTTTTCTAAAATGCCTTAAGGAACAAATCTGGGGCATAGATTTGGTCCAGAACATTTACTCTTTGAGAAAAAATCAGTTAATCTTGAAAGCACTGGAGTGCTTTCCACATAGATTGCTGGAGTGTCAGGAGACAAATGCCTCATGATTTTTTACCCTCTTCTCAGTTCTCAGATTCTGGTCTACTTAAAACTAATAAATTAGATGATTGGCTAACTTCTAACCCCTGGCTAGAGGTTTTCCTCCCAAGTGTTGGCCCACAGGAAATTCTTGTTTTAAAATATGCTGGAGTGACACTAACAGAGCCCTTCAATCAAAAGGAAATTTTGATCCAGCAAAAGTGCAAGACCGGTCCTATTGCCTACTCATTCTCTTGTGTCAAAGTTTTAGAAAGGCAGTTGCTTGTACCGACAGCAATAAGCACTCATCCACAGCCTCTTACAAGGATGGGCCTGAACTACCAGATTCTGGTCTGAATCCAAAGTCTACTCCATGTCCCCCTAATTCTGGATTTAGAGTTTTGTTCAGCCACAGTTCTAATACAAAGAGTCACAGACACAGTCACAGAAACACAGAGATATGCACTTCCCTAAGTGGAACTTTCAAATATATATGGGCTAAATTTGATCCTTATCCCCATAACTAATGACCAAAGGAGCATGAAACTCAGTGTTACACACTTTGTGTAAAATGAGCTCTTCAATACTACCTCGGCCTTGCTAACGAGGGTATATTTTTGTGTGTGCCTGTCTGACATGGGCAAGCTGTACAATCTGTGGAATGAATTACTGGGGCAATTCTGCATGAGTTACTCGCTGCAGAGAAGATCTGGGACCTTTCCTGTAGCAGATCTGTTGTTCTCCCACTTGTGCACTTCAGTGAACCCCTTTGGTGCGAGGCTTCCTCTACTGAGTTGCTTCAATCCTCTGCATCAGGGTGCACGTGTGTGTTACATAAAGCATGGGGGAACATTAGTGTGGAGCCCTTACACAGCAGCAAAAGTGTCATATGTCTGTTTTGCAAGATATAGAGTGCTTCATATGCAAGTTATTAGCAAGATATAGATACAGATAAAGACATAGATACAGATAGATATAGACATGCATGTAGATATATATAGAGATAGATAAGCATCTGTATAGCTCTGGAAAATATTGACACTTTCCTGTGCAGGGGATAATGCATTTTAAATCTACTAACAGCAGAGAAGAGGCAAGACATTGGTTTTAGATGGTGTTTGAGGGATAAAACAGTTGGTGAGTGTTTAGATTGGTAGCTGGAGCAAAGCACTGCTATTCAACTCAAAATGAATAAAATATAGTTGTGAAAACCTTCCAACCAACTATGACAAAATAATTTCTCATACTATTACTTCTTAACCTTGTATTTCACTCTTCATTTCTGTATTTGATTTCAAGTAATATATTTTTCCTTCTTTCTTTCAAAGGAAATGGAGATCAAAGAGCACTGTAAATCCAGAGAATCTCTGTTACAGAGATTGCCAGTCACCTTTTGCTTCTGCTACCCTTTAACTGTAATAAAAATGTGAGAACACAGAACTGGAAAGGACCATCTGGAACCATCTGGGAACAGTTCCTTGCACTGTAGGCTACTATGAATTAGATGTTTAATTACAAACAGTGCATAGAACATCTACTCCACATGTCACAGGCCATGAAACAGTTCCTATGTAACACAATTAGGAAAGATGATGAATAATAATGAGCATCCAGAACTATAATGTGCCATAGAAAGAATACGTTATCAAGCATCATCAGCATCTAACTACTGGGAGCTAATATCATTTTAGGGTAAAACAGTCTTGAGAAGCAAAGCATGAATTTTGCTGCAAGAAGAGAAACACAAAAATATCCCAACATCCACTACACTGACCCAGAGGAATATTTTTTCTTTATTTCAGAACTTTGTAATCCATTTAGCTTGGAGTCTGTGAATCAGATTCACCTCCCACTCCCTTACAGGAGAGGAGTTCGTGATGGATGCATGTGTTATTGGCTGTAATTCATCTCCTTTTCATTTCCCCCATCAATAGTACTACAGTCACCATATTTTAGTCATCAGGAGTGTCTGTAAAAGCTAGAGAACTCCATGCAGTAGAAGTGCAACCCTGGGCCAACTTGCCTGACTTGCACCTGTACTACAAAGATCTAAGGGTGTTGTTGGGAGTGCACTGATCTGCTGCCAGTGGCATTGTTAGGGAAATATAAGAAGTATTTGAGGCTATATTAAAGGTATAGCTTAAAAAGACAGTGCATCAAAAATGTTTCTGTTTTGTGCAATGGGCTGAAAAAAGTTTCTTCTTCATATTAATTCCCAGTAAGTCTTCCTCAGAGAGTGTGAGTTCATCATCTAAAAAGGAAAAGTAATGGTTAATGGATTCTTTAACTGGATAGCTTTTGGGTTTGGGAGAGTACCTTCTAGCATTAAGGCCAGACTGAATCCCAGCAGGTTCAGTTTGCCACAATCATAAAACAGAGCTTAAAACAAGTAGCGAGAAGTTGGGGAAAAAAAAAAAAAAAAAAAAAAAAGTGAGAGAGAGAAAGCAATCTAGAGTTTATTTTTCTCTACCCTCATCCTTATGGACCGATCAAGAAAAATGTGGTCTGTGTAAATGGAAGATATTCCTTAAAAACATTGAGTGGAGCTTACAGTGTCCTAAAGGGGCTATTCATCACCTCAAACAGGAATATGCAATGGGAGGCCTTCACTAAATTAAAAAAAAAAAAAAAAAAAAAAAAAAAAAAAGAGGAAAAGAAAAGAAAAAAGCTCAAAGAAGATCTATCCACATATCTCATCATTTGGTTGTCTCTGATTTCAAGGAGTGAATGGAGAAATGTTAAGCCTTCACTAGATTTTTTAAAAGTGCTCCAAAGCCCAATGTCTCTTTCCCACCCTTAAGTACAGAGAAGATATCCAACAATTTCTGCAAGTACTGTCTTGCATTAAAATTACATTTCAATTACTTTTACATTACATAGGATTTAAATATTATTTTTGTATTCATTTAGAAAAAGTTATTAAAACCCAGACAGAGCAATTCAATACTCCACTGACAGACAGTTTTAAATACCATTGGTATGTACTAGTGTCCATTCTGCCTGAGCTTCAGCAGAGTTTTTGTAATTCAATTTAAGATTCTTTAGGGACTGTAAAGTGAAAAAAAAATAGGTCAAGGTTCAACCTTACGAAACACTAAACATTTTCAAGACAGATTGAGTGGCCTCGGTTTTATCTTAATCCAAATGAAAGCTGATGGTGCTCAGTATCTATCAGAAGTGCTCAGCACTTTCCAGAGTTAGGTTTCCCAAGGATACGGAAAAGCCTTTAGAAAACACTCTAATAATGACCTCAACCATGACCTGAGGGACTATTTCTTGTGAGGCCAGAGATAATTCAGTGTCTGTGTGAGTTCACACTTGAGACTTCCTGACCAGAAATGGTTAAGTTCTACAAATTACAATTTATTGGTCAGGTTTCAAGATACATATTACTGTCTGTTAGGAAGCAAGAGCTATAAATGAATTTTATTTGGAGTTCAACAATGGTATAAAAAAGGATACTCTATCTGAAATGCCACTGTTCTCAGGAGACTTCCTGCTCCGATTAAGAAGGTCTGGAAAAGAAGAACCTATATTGACTCCACGCTATATTATAACTTTTGTATTGACTTGATTACTGATCTGGGATTCATGCAAAGAACAGACACATTTTAGATTTCACTGAAGTTTCACTTTTTGTCTATAGAGCAAAAGGTAAAATTAGGCATACAAGTTGTAGAAATCAACTTAAATTTGTGTAAGTTACCAAGACCATATTGAAGGTGTCTGATCCTTCTACAGTCACAAATCAAACTCAGCATTATGCACTTCACTAACCTGATCCTACATCTGGCCTGATGGTATTCATCTCAGGGTACACAGAGAGCTGGCTGATGTCATCATAAAACCTCTCTCAATGGTCTTTCAGAGGTCTTGGCAATCTGGAGAAGTCTCAGCCAACTGGAAGCTGCAAAGTGCCCCAATTTTCAAGAAGACCAAGAGGGATGATCCTGGTAACTATAGACCTGTTAGTGTCACTTCAGTGCCTGGTAAAGTTATGGAGAAAATTATCCTAGAAGTTATTGAAAAACACTTGAATTAATCGGTCACAGCAAGCATGGCTTCATGGAGAGAAAGTCTTGCTTGTCAAGACTTGCTTGATTCCGTTTTATGACAAGGTTACCCACCTAACTGACCAAGAGAACCTACTTGTAATCTTTTTGGATCTCAGTAAAGCTTTTGATACTGTCTCTCACAGGATCCTTCTGGACAAAATGTCCAGTCCACAGCTGGATAAATACATCATGCATTGCATGAGCAACTGTCTCACAGGTCAGGCGCAAAGGGTTAGAGAGAATGGAGTGACTTCAGACTGGCAACCTGTCACTAGTGGGGTTCCACAAGGCGCCATCCTCCACCCCATGCTCTTCAATATAATAAATTACTTGGACACAGGACTGGAAGGGATATCAAACAAATTTGACAATGACACTAAATTGGAAAGAGCTGTTGACTCCCTCTTAAGCAAAGAGGCCCCACAGAGAGACCTGAACAAATCAATATGAAGTTGAACAAAAGTGCCAAATTCTGCACCTTGGACAGGGCAAACCTGGATGTATGGACACACTAAAGAATGAGATGCTGGAATCTGGGGGTCCTGCTTGGAAGAAAGCTGAAAATGAGTCAACAATGACTTGGCAGCCAGGAGGGACACCTGTGTCCTGGAATGCATCAGGAGTTGGACTCTGTGATCTTCTCCCCTTTTCTGAGCACAAATATCTCAGAAGTGAAGGGTGACAACTTCTACACATCACAACTCTGCTGTGAGAGGTGTGGGAAGAATACCATGCAGGTAGGACTGTGATGGAAAGTTAGATCAGCAGGATGTAACTGTCAAGTGAGAACTGATAAAAGAAGCAAGACTGAGGAAAATAGTTTGTTGCAAGTATTCTTAGGCTGGGAACCATAATGAGTGCAACTGGGCAGAAATTGAGCCTTGCTTGTTCTCCCAAAGGCACTATAGCTTACCCTAGTATTAATAATTTCAGCTTCTGACATACTGGTACATGGTCTGTCAAGAGAAAGAACCACTGTTCCATTAGCCTCCCTCATTCACAGAGATACCTTTCATCTAATGCTGACCCATCCATATCACTTTAACTGGATGCCATAAAGACTGGTGGCACTGCCAGAAGGCAAATTGCTACACTTTTTATAGCTTAGCTTGTATGATTAAATCTCTCAGAATCAGAATACTACAGCATATAATGAACTTGCATCTTGTCAAATGAAAGGGACAGCCAAGTGACAGAAGGCAGTGGCTTAATATGACACTGCATTATAATGCAGTTCTGGAGAATAAAATTCAATTGAAATTATCTGGATGGAAAATGTTCCATCATATACAAGTTTTTTCCAGAAAAAATGTTGACTTGGCTGGGCTGAAGCTTAGTAAAAAAGGGTACAATTTTCCTTTATAGCTTCTCTAGGAAATTAAGACAGTAAAAGTACCTGCAATTTCTGTCCCAGTAGAAGTGTCAGTCATTCCGAAATTGAAAAATGGAATTTGAAAACAATTTTTAAATTACATTCATAATGATAGCATGAACATTTAGAAAAAATAAAAATGGTTGAAGAAATAAAAAATTGTATAAATATTTAATGAATATTTTCTCCAGGTTTGTGGGTTTTTTTCCTTAACTTGGATTTTGATTTTTTATTATTCTGTTGCAGCTGGGGAAAATTTAAAATATTCTAGCAGCTGTTATGCCTTATATTTTTCTGACAGGACCTGAGGACACAGACCCAAACAATACTTTTCTTTTATCAGGGACTTGTATACCATAAAAGACAAAAAGTAATTTGAAAATGCTCCAGATCTAACTGGGAAGACTAGGATACAAGAAGAAAACTAGGATTTGTAGAGAAGCTTTTGTAAAAAAGGAACTATGTATGCATGAACAAGACTGCCTTTAGGAGATAAAGAAGTGTGAAGTTAAATTGAGTCACATAGACTTCATGAATTTCCTGACTCTTTTTGAAGAAAACAGCAAAAGGTCCTTTGTTCAATACAAATAATAAAATAACAAGAATTACTGCTGTGGAGAAAGGGTGGGACAGGACTCAAGACGTGGCTTCAACAATGCTCTGAATGTGTTGCTTCAGTTTTCAACTAAAGATGCAGATGTTGAGCCTAAAGGGCAAGGTTATAGAGTGAATGCAAATGAGATTTTTGTAATGGACACCTCTGAAGCAAAACCAAAACTGAAACAGATAAGCATGCTCAAATCACAAGGTAATTGCCACCCCAATTTTTACTTTTTTAAAAAATTGGCCTGTTAAACAGTAAGCCTGGTAACAATCTGTTAATCAATCTGTCAAACTGTGGGAGCACTGAATTACTGGCAAAGTTTGAATGTGGCTGCCAGAGATAACAGGGGGGAGTGTGATCCAGGCAAAAAAAGGACATTTGAATGATCTCATGAGGACTTTAAAGGAAAGAGTAATTGAGGGCATGCAGCTACATGCAGCTGAGTAATAAAAAGTGAACAGAGTTTCTTCAGAGGTACTGTGTGACAGAACACCCACAAATCTTTCTTTGATTTTGACAAAAAAATTCCTAGAAAAGTAAGACAGTTTGTATTCAAGAAAACATTTGTTTTGATGCCACAATTGAAATTATTAGGAACTTTAAGAGGAATTATACTTTAAAGCTCAGTCATGTCCCAGAACAGAGCATGGAGAACTTTTGATATTTTCAATTCTTCTCCTCTATGGTGAGTAGGACTTCTTTCCCAATGGTTTTGTCTGGAAAAAAATCTGGATATTTTCATTAAAGTCTTCAAGAACTCCAAGATAATATAGTGTCATGATAGTTGAAAATGGGACTTGTGATTAGTTAGGACTAACATGACTTTGAGAAGAAAAACTTTGAAAGACAGCTACAAAGGCCAGAGATGATGGTTGCAATTATATTTATATTACTGGCAATCTAAGCTATCATCAGAAGAGACTTTAAATCCTGAATACAAAGAAGAAATATCCAAGAACAAAGATGCCAATCAGGAGTGATACACATCTTGGAATACATTACAAATGCACGAGAGTTAAAAAACTCTGTCCTGAAATATAAGCTCAACAGGTGGAAGAGTTCTCTACCCATTGCACAGCACCAAACATGCCAGGGCTGATGGCACTGAGTACACAATCACTAAAATGGAAATATGTGAATATGTGACCACAGATGGTGGATCTTACAGACCTATGATGAAAGCGTCAATACTTCTGACAAACTCAGAAGTCCCTTGACCCCTTGTTGACTGGCATGAAGGATGGTGATACAGTCTTCCCCGGGGTCTGTGCACTTTTCTCCCTAAGGTCTCAGGAGCTGTAACAGCCTGGGTCACCCTGTGAGCTCTAAGAAGCATGATGTTCCCACTGTGCAATCTGCCTTGTAGCACAGAAGGAGAGTTTCGAGAGTTTGAAGAGTTTCAAGAAGAGCAGAAACCTCTTTTCAGACAAGAATCTCTGAAGAGAAGATTCCACAAGGGCTCAAAAATAATAAAAGAATGTCAGTCTGAAACTGAAATAAGATGCAAAGCCCTTGAAAAGGATTTGAAAGCCCTTGAGAAGCCCTTGAAAGGGTGATGCAAACACCCTGTGAACTGAGGGCTGTAGACTGGCCTGATGCACCTCAGTGTGAACAAGTCAGCCTCAGTCATCTATTAACTTCGTAAGATAACTAAAGGAAGTTTAGACATCAACAGTGGGCCTCGTCTGCTTGAATGCTACGATGCAATGTTTCTTACTGCTTTGCTCTACTATCACAACCATTAGGAAGATGCAGAGTGCTATCTCCCTAAATTCACCCTGCTGTTTGGTTGGACGGAATGAGATATGATGTCTGTGGTGCATATACAGGACAAAGAAATTGTGCTTAAAAAACTTAAACTGACAGGACAATCCATACAGACGTACTTCAAAAGTCCACCTCCTTTCTGTTGCTTCCTAACAATTGGCTAGTGAAGCAGTTGGATTCACACACAAAAAATCATATTCACCTATAGATTTATATATATATATATATATGTATGCAGATATTCTTACAGATGAACATACAGAGACTGAATCTAGAGAACATAAAATTTCTTATAACTTTTAATGTTGCTGGATAATATGTTATGTTTTGCAGCATGATGCGAATGCACATTCAATTATAATGTGAAAATGCAAATACGGAAGTGAGGTCATATGGAGCAAGTTATCAAGTCTAGGCATACTGAATTTCATGAATAAGCACATGAATTATCTCCGGCCAAATTATAAGCTGGGTAATTGTCTTCTCACTGCCTATATTTTCCTTGAGATTTGAAATGGATACAGAATTCTTTATTTCCTAGAACAAACCTTTTTGGCTGTTAATTTTGTGTTCATGAAAGATGCCAGTTTAGTGGCCTGGAGACCAAAATCCCCTTCATGCACAGAATATGGCATGTTACAAGCAGAAGCAGTGGAGTTCTCTTCATTCTTCCAGTACCACTGTTCAAGCATCGTCAATTGCTTTTTGAGGGTTATAGTATGTGTTACAGAATCACACAGCATCATTTCAAGACAGACTACAGTGAATCAGGCAAAATGGTATGTATGAAAAATACTATGACATTAAATATAGATCAGATATCTTTGAGAAAGATGGATATTTTAAACACTGTGGCAACTTATGGTTGAGCTAAGTGGATTGGAAGATTAAGTATGTTCAGTTGACATGAGGTAAATGGCCTTTATCTATAGTAATATGTATTTCTCCAAATAATCTCATTTTATGGATTTTCTTTAGTACGTGATTTTCCATTTTTCCTAAAACCCTTAGTACCTATTAAAACTCGAGATTCTGCTGAAATATTGAACAGCATGCTATTTCAATTAATATAAATTAGATGCAGAGGAGTGCAAATAATTGGTAAGGGAAGCAAAAAGTATTAATGAAATTCCATGATCAAGAGGTGTTAATTGCAGAAATAAATACTTCTTGTCCCAATTAGCTTATAAATCAGGTATAAAAGGAACACCAGCAATACATCAGTTAAATTCTATTTGGAATTTTTATGCAAGCCATAATGAAAGAAAAAGAGCAAACATGCATTTTAACTACGTCTGTTCTGTTCTGTATTTTTTCTGTAAAAAAATAAAATGGGACATTGCACACATGCTTTATAATGGATTACTTTCAAGTTTAGCAATAACTACAGATATTTTATGCCATAATGTACTCATGTTAACAAAATCCAGGTCAAATGCTTTTTTTCAAACATTTTAAAGGAGCTGACTTCAATCCTCTGTTAGCATTCAAGTGCTGATTTTTAATATTTATAAAATAAAAGAAAATTCAGATTATTAGAAAAAAAGCACTTAGTTTTGAAACACTCTCTCTGGTTCCTAAAGATTCAGTTATGCCAAACAACCTCTCCTAAGTTTAAAACAGGGAAAGAAGATAAGAATTTATTGCACGATGGGAACTGCTTAGAACTGGGCAAATCATTTTAATTTCACCAAACCTTCCAGTGTCTCAGTATTACATTCTGAATGCATTACATGGAATATAATTTTTAATCACTACTGGTAACTGCTAAAGGCAGTGAAAGTTTGGTGTCATAGTAGCAATAGTAATAATATAGATTATTTAGGCAGAATGCCCAATTGGCAATGATCTGTCAAGTGACCTGTCTTAATTGCTGACCAAACTTTGTAAATTCTGCTCAAGTGCAATTACAGGCACCTCAGCACCATGGAGACCAATCAATGCACCTCTCAACAGAGAATACCTGTCATACTCACTTTGCCCCAGGAGAAAAAATTAAGAGGTCACATTAATTAACAAAATGAGCAAAGCTCTTTGTATTGTATTGCAAAAGACTAACAAACTGGTGCTTTTTCTGTTTATCAAACTACCCTTTTTTGTTGGTTTGCTTGTTAGTTTGTTGCAGGGAGAAGGTTGTTGTTTTTTGGGTTTGGGGTATTTTTTTGGAAGGTCTTCAAACGGGAGCACAAAATCATAAAGATAAAAATACTAGAATAATTTAACCAAGGGGACTGTTCATTGGTGAAAAATGTATGAAGCTCAAATGATTAACCTTCCAAAGAGAATGTTGATATGTAATTTTATTATGTTTTCTAAGTCTTTACAGTAAGAGAAGGCATCAGATAGTAAAAATATTTCCAACTAGCAGACAAATATGCTGTCAAACTAAGTCCTGGTGCATTTCCTTCTCTGGTGGGAAAGAATCACCTTGTCTAATGAAATAACTCTTGCTTACTGTCTACATTACCCTTCTCAGCTGCACTTCTCTTGAAGGTATTTTTGGCTTGAAAATGACTGAAATATGGAGGCAAAAGTAAAGGGTAGAATCTTTCTCTTCCTTGGTCTTAGGCAATATGTCAGCAAACATTGACCTCTTAGCAAATAACGAATTATGTACCCTTCAAAAAATAAACACTGAAAAAAATGGCCTCGAAATTTAGTTTATTTCTCTTTTTTATACAGATAGATATACAAGCTGACAAACATTTTATATCATCCAAAACAAAAACGTGCAGAAAATGTATACTGGAACTTACCAATGCTGGAATCACATGAAGAGTAGGAAATAACCTCTATCTAAAACACCTCAATGTATTATACTATGGATGATGATGTTTTACTACAATAAATACCACTAATGTTTTATATGGCAAGTGACTTCATCTTACATGGATCTCCTGGAATGTCCCAACTTCCAGTTAAAGATATTCTCTTTCATCTCTAAATAGATTACACCTTCAGTAGGTGTTTGAAATAGGCAGAGACTTGCAGTCTCATAAAGGGGGAACAGGGGGATGATTGGTCAGACATGGAAAGTGAGAGCTGGTAATTATTTTCATGTGACACACAAGAGATGTTATAGCAAAGCTGACTAAAGCTGAGCCAGTCTTCTTCAACAATGATGTCACTCTGTTCTTGCTTTCTATAAAGTTATGATTAATAAAAGAGGAGGATTATTACAGTAACTTACTCTTAGTGGGCAAGGGGTGACATCAACAGCAGCTGAGCAAACTGACCAAACTTTGTTGTGTGCTGCTGAGGGGTTTTTTCTCTAGCAGTGACTAACAAGGGGCTAACAGTGTCTCACAGCACAAACAGCCCTTGAAATGAAGGACACTTCTGGTGGAACTTCTGAACAGGAGCCACCATTTTAACTCTTATGCTTCATTTTACAGTTGTATGATGTTTCTTTGGCATACAGAAAGTTCTTCCCTTTCTCTGTTAACGCACAAACACTCAGACTCAAAACAGGTCAAAAACTACCTCAGTGGTCTTTCCAACACGAACCTGCATGATCCACATTTTCTGCCTCATCTACTGGTATTGTGATTATGTTTTTTTCATTGCACATTAAAGAATATCTTTAAAAAAGCAGCTTATGCATCTTTGGAGCATGGATTTTACTAGCAAAAACACAAATAAGTTAGACATGTTGGGGAGAATCCTGAGCCTCTGGTTCATCTGTGGGAGAATGCCGTGCTTAATTACATTTTCTTTTTTCAAATTGATAGAGACTTATAACAATCCTGTTTGCTATTTAACCTCTGCAAATTTGCCCTCCCTAAAATTAAACTTGGCCACCTGGAAATGTTTACAAACTGAACTGAAAGGCTTCTTTGAAAAGACTTCCAGTGTAAATTGAATTCTTACCCCTACAGAGTAATAGCACTTTGTGCAGCCCAGGATATAACTACAGGTGCTCTGAGAGAAGATCAGATACTTTGAGCTCTTTCCCTCAAACTAACTTTTTTGTGTGAGGTGTACAGTTTATGCACTGGTAATATAAGGGCTATATGGCATTGCTTTCGACTTCTGTGTCCTACAGGCACTAAGACAACAGTTCCAAGGGGGAGCTGCAGAGGCTGGACATTACATTACCAAAATGTTCCCCAAGCTAGGACAATTCAAATGCCTTTTCTGAACATTATTAACCAAAAGATAGAGAGTGAAAGCTAATCATTTTCTTGTCCAAACAATAATAATGTTGTACTTCTCATTTGCACAAAGACTTCTTGAGAGGGAAACAAAGAGAATTTTCTAAACTGAATCAGTAAATAATGATCCCAGTTGTAGTATCTGAAAACTCATGGAGAAGATGATCTGAGAATTAGTACAGATACTGAAATGGTCAACCAAAAACCAGTTAACTGTATTCTAAACATTTTCTGTCTGAGGCTTTGTGCATCTTGGTGTTTTACATTTGATGATGAGGTAGCAGCATATTGTATCAAGTAGGAAGAAAACTTTAGGAACCACTGTAGGTTCCCATTTTCATCCTGACTGCAGATTTCTTTAGTAGCCCTGAACAGCAAACTCCCACCTCATATCTTCAAAGCTAAAAAAGTGACATACCTTTTTCAAGTCAGAGGACTTATTGATTAATCAGCTGATTTCTTAAAAAAAAATAAAATATATATATTTAAAAAAATATATATATATCAAGGATGCATGCTTTCAGAGATCATTAATTTTTATCCCTTATATTTAGCTTCACTTTTCAGTTAGGACACATTTAAAAGACAAGTTTAGATTCTGTGCAGTTGATACTGATTGCTAGCCGATTACTGAATCTCAGAATATGTTTGGAAACAACTAACTTTTTCTCCTAGGATGACCAGATTTTCAGCACATGCCTAAAAATGTCTTCCATCTGTAACTTTGGAAATTTATGTCCAAATACATCTATATTTGCATGTCCGAATAGCTTATTGTATATAGAGATCACGTGTTGAAAGACCTAACTGTCCCTTAAGCAGTTATTTCATGTCTGTGAGCTGGAGAGCTCAAATTAATCTACTAGGGTGGCTTTTACATAAAAGAATCACCTCCTGACTTTCACCCCTCTTTCTGAGTCAGATATCGTCCTGCAATTCCAGTCTAACAGACTGTTTCTGTTTCCAGATGCTGACATGCAGCAGACCTCCCATAAATGTTAGGACATCCGGCCACACCTGGGCAATTCAGACCAACTTTTCAACTAGACAGCAGAGGCAGTCTTTCCCAGTGATTCAGCTTTGAGACTGTGAGAGAGCAGTCTAATGTATACAGAAGATGTTTTCTTAACTTTTCATCTTAACCAGACCTTGACGTGGTACTTCAGCATCACTGGCTGAGGAAATGTTTCCAATTGCCTGTGATCAAAGTTAACCAATAATCTGATACAGTGTTTTTGCTCTTAAAAGCACTCACCAAAATGACTGTGAGGTGTCTGGATTAAGTTTTTACATATGACACTTTTCTCTGTTCTAGAGCAGCAGTTCAAACCCAACCTATGTCAGTTGTGATTAAACATGGTTATTCACAAGACTTCCTTTTGTCTGTGGTAGATTTCCTTTGAAATTGGTGGCAAGAGATGGGCTTTTCTGAAGGTGACTCAGGGCAGGAGAAGTTAAATTTTGCTCTGAATCACCTTCAGGAACTTTCTTGTTCTCTCCACAGCATAGACAGAAGTGCCTCACTACCACATAAGGACACTTCCTGAGTAGTCCCCCTGGTGGTTTGGTGGTTCATCTAACTCCTTTTCCTCATTCCAGCATTGGCAACAATAGATACTGTTTGGAAAGAGAATGTGAGCCTGACTGCTCTCCTCAAGCCTGTCACTTCAAGATCCCCTGCATCTACAATTGTTGTATTAAGGATGTTAAAGGATATGTCCCTGCCTAGTCCCTCTGGTAGTTTTTAATGGACCTTCTTGAGTCTTCTGAAACTGATACTGACGGCCTCCACAGCCTCCTGTGGCAACAAATCCCAGAAGCTCAGTCTCCATTGTGTAAGCTCTGAATCTGTTTTAAATCTTCTACTAGTTTCAATGCATTCCCCCTAATACTGCAGGATTTAGCGGATAACAGTCCAGCATTCACCTTACCTACCATCTTCATGGTTTTCTAATCCCCAAGCACATGATCTTTCAGCCTTCCCTTGTCCAAGCTGCCTTTCCATTTTTTGATTAGGCAGATGCTCCAAAACCTTAATAGTTTTAGTGTCTCTAACTCTCCTATGTCCTGCTTGAGATGCAGAGGCCAGAACTGCAGACAACGTCCACTTTGTGGATGCTCCATAAATACAGAGGCAACATGGTGCCCTCTGTCTTGCTGTTATACTATTCCTAACAACATCCAATTTTTTGTTGGCTTTTTGAACTGTCACTGCATTTTAAAGTGTGGAGATCTCTAAATGATACAGCCAAGACTCACCTCTCCAGATACCCCTCATGAGTACTTACCTGAATGTCACTTCTACATTGGCTATTTGCTGATTTGTATGAAAGAATTCACTTCTTTCAACTCATCTCCCACTCAAAGCAAGACACTACAGCAGGCAGCTCTGCTGAATGTCTCCAGAACTTGTTAAACCAAGGGCATGAGCAAGTCTCTGTGTACCCAAGAATGTGATTGAAGAAAATTGTCCTGTGGCTGTCCCTGCTCTTCTCTCCTGTGAGCGAGCAGATTAAATTATTGTTCAAAGCTGTCAATTTGACTGTAATCACGTGAGAAAAATTCAGTTTAAGGGGCAAAAAAAGAACCAGAACTAACCCTCTCAAAAAAGAATCTGCTTTATGAGAAACATCTGAACACTTCTTTGTTGTTTTTATACTTCCTAGATGCTTGGTTACTGTCCCTGAATGGGCAGCTTCAAAGGAGCAATTAAAAATGTGTGCATAGACACACAGTTGAGCCCTGTTTGCACACAAAAACTTTATTCTGAGCTACCTTATGTCACCCCTTTTAGAGGAGTCATCATGAGGGCATGACACCAATAAGCAGACAATGAATAAAGAAAATAACTGTTTATAAGTTCATAGTTGGCATACAAAAGTTATTGAAGAGGAACTGATATTCTAGGCAACTGGCCATCACTGCTGCCTATCAACCCTCTGTTCCCCCAACTGTTACTGGGTATTATAAAGCTCATTTTAAAAGCACTTCTCCAAGACCTGTGAGCTTGGCAGGTACTATTTTGTCTTTACTGATAAAGAGGCTTAAGCCTAGCTGCTCGTGAACTTTGCAGTCTGGAAGCAGACACCAGGCAAGGAGGTATTTAACTGTCTACATGTTACATGTCCCACCTGCACTGAACTACAAGTATAAAATTTTAACCATAAAACGTGAAGTCAAATTGGAAAATTTAACAGAATGGAAATTAAATCCAGATTTGAGGATCTCATACCCTCTCCAAAAGTTCAACTTCATGCTACCAAGTTAAATCTCAAGTGCTATGACCCCAGATTTGAGGAAAAATCTGATAAATTCTCAAAACATAGGTAGGTTTACATTGGAACCTGGAATCTCAGGGTAATCACCAATGCTTGTTAAAACAGTGTAGGGGCAAGGGTATGTGCATGGAGAAGGGGAGCGGCTTCATTATGTCAATAAATGATGACTGTTCATTTTGCTCCCCTCACCTCCCCACATGTGAAATGCTCTCAGTAATTTTTTGTGTTTCCCTGAAAATAATAACTGAAGCCTAACCCATCCCTCAGATTTAACCTGTGTCTATCTTGGAAACGAGTCCAAAAATTATTTTAAATAACCCACACAAAAACCAGTGACCATGAGAATCAAAACAGCAGCAAGGGCTTGTTTGCCATTTTTGACCCAGAGATCTCAGAAGAGAAACTGATTTATTCAGCTTTACTGATGGGGACATGAGATATTTGTCCTCAGCAGTTGATGGTAGTGCCATAGTGTCCGGATTTCCTGGGTCCCCATCTAGATCTCTCTTCAGTAAACATTCCTCTTGCAAACACAGTCATAAATCTTTCTAAAATCCACAGGCAATGTTACTTTGGGAAGCAAATCAGTGAATAATCATCTGAAAAGCTTTTATCTAAGGTACAACTTTTCGTGTCTCTTTCCGTCCATCAATGGTTTATACTTGTCCTCAGAGTCAAAGCTTGATTCAACTGACTTCTGCTCCCACAGTCAGCACTAACTTCAGTGACAGCAAGAGCTGATACTAAAAGCTAACAGGAGTCTGTAAGTTAAACAGTTGTGTGTGCTGTGATTTGATTAACTGTAGTAAAAGGAACACAGAACAGAGAGTTCAGGGCTTGTCACAGAAATAAGACCACTTTCCCTTATTCTGAAGTTGGTGCAAAGATATGATGAAATTCCACTGACTGAAGGGCAATTACATAAAAAATTATTTTGATGTATGCTTTGAGCATCAGTCAAAGTTTTCAACAGCATGCAAATTATTTTTAGAGGACTTTAAATAATAGCTTTAATTCACCTATAATTGTTATCACCCTACTTGGAGCCAAATGGTATCTGTCACCTGGTGGTTCTTCCCTTTGGGGTTTAAATAATTGATGTGACTCTAATCGTAATCTCAAAATATCTTTGAAGCCTGCATCACTCAAGATATTTTACACATTACCGAACTGCTTCTCAAGAAAAAAGATTACTTTTGCAGTAATATACTGGAAAGTCACCTGTCAAACAAGCTGCATGAACAACTTTAGTTCGGTGGACTACTCTCTCCAGTTACAATTTAAGTCCATTCTCTCTCTATAAATTCAAGAAAATTCTCTTTGTAAATATGTTTTTCCCAAAAGGAAAAGTTATGAACAAGCTCTGATTATAACATATAGTTGTGTCATATTGCATCACACTAACAACATCTTCTGTATCACCTGGCTTACGTATTCATATGACTTGACTTTTATTTTTAAGTAGGCAACACATATGCTAAAATAACATGGACATGAAATATCTTTGTTAAAGCTCACTGTTCCATGAGCTGGCAAGAAAAAGTACCAATGGGTGACATGTCAGGAGACATAGGTATAGTTTAGAAAGAAAATTAACATACTTGCTTCTATTTGTCAGATTGACTTTATATAAGGTTCTTGTAAAACAGAATTTATACTTATCCTGACCCCTGTAAAAAGTGTCATCGATCAATATCAAAAAGAAAGGCAAGAAAGCTCTTATTTACCCTACCCTCTAGGCCGAGTTCTTATCCTCAGATGAACTTTATTTTTTGACCAGCTCACTAATTATTATTGAAATCACTGACCCTTCTAAACAGCACATAAGCATTTGAGTTAGTAGCAACAGCAAGACTAGCCTTAATTGGTCCACTTACATAAAAGTAGAAACATAAAACTTCTAAATGTAAGTTTCTGTCATATCTTTTCTTCTTATTATAGGAAAATAAGGTACAACAGTGTGAAATTCCAGCTGATTTGCATGGAAATCTGTGCCAGTGTGTTTTCTAGCGGCTGCTCTTCAAAGCAGGGATGGAGATGGATAGATACTGTTGTATGAAATTCAGGATTCCAAAGTAGTCAGTATATCACACAATATCCAGTGGGTGAATAATGAAGTGGCATTGGGCCATTTTTTAAAATGGTTTGTAAGCTAAAATTCACAATTAGGAAAAGAACAAAAAAAAAAAGAGAGACAGGTTGCTGGAGTACCAACCTCTCTCTCTCAGTCCCATTCCTTTAGTTATTTCTGATCCAGGAGAGAACTAAAATATGCCTGTGATCCAGCAAGATAGGCTCAGCATCACTCCAATGTTTTATGTGGTCTCAGTTGGTGGTACCAGAATTTAAATTAGAAATCCCAACTGAACAATAATTATCTGGACTCTGAAGCTGACAGAAAAAAAAAAAAAATAGAAAAAAAGAAACAAACCAAACCCAGCTACAGTCTTTCCCAAGAGCAATTGCCCTTTCTGGCAGGAAGGGGTAAAAATAGAGGCAGCTCATTAATATGGCTTGGCAGTGCTTAATGGCAGCTGGTCTGAAGAGTTAGATCAGTGGGTCTTTCCAGCAGTACTCCCGGACCACTGCCAGCAGGTGTTGCTGTGTTCAACAAAATGAAAAGGAGAGCGGGGGGGGGGGGGAGGGGGATGGGGAGAAAAATATTTATAAAGAGAGAAATAGGTGTGAAAAAAAATTAGTCACCGAGTAAAGCTTTCATTAGGCCTTTGGTAAAGCTATACACAAACTCCCCGAGGCAATAAGGAGCATGCTCTGAAATGAATAATGCTTTTCACTTCTCCTAAACTCCTTTCAGAACTTATCCTGCGCTATAAATCACATACATGCTTGCCGTGCTTCACTCGGTAGCCTTCTCGTTTTGTCACGGACCACACACTTTCTCCCCGGGAATCCTGTGCCCCGCCGCCGCCGCAGCAGCGGGACAAGGCCGGGCCCGGCCGGGCGCTGCCCCAGAGGCAATGACGGCCTGAGGCGGGCCCGCTCCGCTCTGGCTCCGGGGAGAGCACAGCTCCCTGCTCCCGGGGCAGATTTGCTGCTCTCCGTAAAACCAACGCAGTGCAAGGGCTCTTGCTGAGAATATGTCTGCTGCCAAATTGCAACAGGCGCTGCGCTACCAGTACGCAACACATTTCAAAGAGTTTTAGGATGTCAGTTAAAACCAAACGCAGCCTGGCCCTGAGAAAAACAGGATTGCAAGGTGGAAAAGGCGTTTGGCAAAACTTGGGTTTAGGATCCTCACGAAAAATAGAGTCCTGCGACTAACTGGGTATATACATGCTCATTATCTGTTTCTTGAAGCAAGTGTCTCACTGTCCCTGAAGAAAAAAAGGGGGGGGGAGGGGTGGGGAAGGGAGGAATACCGAAAAAGAAAAAAAGAAAAAATAAATTAAAAAAATAAAAAAGAAGTGCTGTTCTTTGTAACAACTGGAACCACCAAACTCAGATTGCAGAAAAGCTACTGCAACCTGTTTCACTTATTATATGCATATTAAAAATGGGAAACAAAGCAACCTATTTGGTCATATGTTTCCCATTAACTTCTGATTTTTTTTCTCATTCGACCAAAGCTGTTGTGTGAATACAGCGCACACACCAGTTGGGATCAACACTCCTATAAGGACACCCTGGTATCACTGTAAATTGAAAGCTTGAAATCTTTCTTTGATCCAGATCAGCCATATTCCAAGATAGATTAAAGTTACATTACCAACAGGACATAAAAATATAATTATAAGTACGATTCAGGCCAAAAAAAAAATCTGAGGGATGGGGATTTTCTGGTAATCAGTGGGTGTTATGAATGAGTAAAGACTGCATGATCATGCCATTTGTCATAAATGGTACCACATAAAGCCAGTTATTATATGTGTTTAAGAAAGGAGATGGATTTTGGATTTACTTTTGACCTTCTGTGTATTACTTCTGTATTGCCTAATTGGCATAGTTATTTCTGATTTTCATTAATGTAAATTGAAATGAAAATTGCCTTTTATTTTATTCCACAAGTGTTAATACCACACTTGCAAAAAATGTGAACTGTCGTTCATTGTAATTTATTTTTAGATGTCTAAACAGTTTTTAATAGTGTGATGCAATCTGCACGTCAAGGAGCCAGGAGAATTGGACAGGAGCAATATGATTCATTTTTTAAAGAGCTTTAAAGGGATCCCTAATTTAAACAGAAGGACACATTTATTCAGAGATTGAATTTTTTTAAAAAAATCATCCAAAGCCAAAGGATGCTTACTCAAATGCATTTTCCTGAATTTGAAAAAAATCCAAATTTGCAGAAAGATTATCTGGTATATCCTCAAGTATGTAAGAAGAAGAAAACAATTTGCAAAGTAGTAATTAAGCATCTGGCAAATACTGTATTTGACTAGAACAGTGTTATCTACATCTAATAATATCTATATCTAGCTATGCAATACAACAAGTTGGAGTGTATCTTCCTGACTCATAATGTTTGCTTTGTCTGATTTTAAGTTCTAGTCTTTAAATGGATACAGAAATCACCACAAGTTGATCCACGATATTTTGTCATGCTAGAGAATTAGGAGTTTCCATTAGATAATTAATTACAAGAAGTATGTCTCATACAGGAAAAACAGTCAATTGCTGATGTAACAGGATTAACCAATCCAGCACAGTGATCCGGCCCACTTTTGACAGACGTTACATGTGATGTGTACACACGAGAAGTACAGTATAAAGCTTCGCATTATAAGTACCACAAAGAGGAACTTCAGCAGTTCTTAAAGCACAATACAGCAGTCTCCTTCTGAGAGTCAGGACTAGAGAGGTAAAACTTTCAATCAGCTTTTTTCCTTTCAAACTGAAACTTTTAATTCCTGTGCATGCTGTTGCATACTGTTAGGGTTACATTGAATGAATGCATATGCAGAACTTTGCAGCTCAGGTAATTTGTAGAAAGAATCTGAGCCACCATTTCTGTATGTATTCAAACACATTTCTGTATGCATTTTTTTACATATATGTATATACATGTAAGTACAAATAAACCATGTATCAGCGGTATTGGAAGCTCTCTTTTAGAGAAGAGTGGGTTTTAGAAAGTTATGCTTTAACGTTAAATCTGTCATCATCATGGCATGCAAGTAAAATATGCTATACCTGTATGTAATGGAGATTGTATGCGATAACTGTACCTGTAGTATATGGCAAGCAACATATACCCCACAGCAAGAAGCCAGACATACTTATCTGCATTTTATTTTGATTTATGCTGCTCCCTTACTTTTCATCAGACACTGTTAGGATAGGTGCTATATTAGAACTATATATAACTCCTTTAATTATGTCATCTGTTAGTACATCTAATCATGAATGCATATTTTCATCTGAAATTATTTTTTCATCCAATTAAACTTTTAGTTCTATTTCAAGCTGACTTTCAGACTTCGTATAATTACAACAGACTTTGGGCTGTTCACAAGATCCAAGAAAATTCAATGTGTTATAGTGAGGTTTGTGTTACAAAGATGTGTTTATAAGAATGGCTGCAGGGTTTATAATGCTGACAGACCTGTAAGTGTAACAGTATATAACAGTATAGTAACTGAGGTCAGTAAAACAGATGAGGGGGTACTGTGGATGCCTTATAACAGTAAAAGACTTATAAAAGATCTTAATTGAAAAGGACTAGCAATATATAACATTTGTAAGACTTTGGCTGATTGTTCGATTACTTCTGTATGTTTCATTTACTCTACCTATAATTCCTTGCCTGTCTCTTAACCCATGTGCCTGTAGTCATCTCATGGAAATTAGAGACCTTTCAATGCTTATATTTATAAATTACTCCTTTCCACTGTGAAATGCAATGGTTGACAGTAATATACTGCAAGTGGAATATTTGCTGGGTAGGAGGTAAGCTCATCTGAGAAGACAAAGGTGTGGTAGAGAGAGAATGAAAGGAATGAAAAGAAAGAGGGTAAACACTAAAAAAGAAGCTGCTCTAAGAAAATTGGTACAAGATAATGCCTGAAAGGGAAGAATCTCAAAATTTATACAGTTATAGCTGTCATTTTTTCATAATCAAATGTAAGCGAGTTTGCAAACTTCAACTTTGCTGGATAAGGAACAGAACGGAGAGGATACAGAATGTAAAGGCAACCTGAAGCCATGGCAGTGGCACAGGGAATGCCTTCTCACTGCACAGCAAAGCCCTCCCTGGCATAAACTGACAAGGGGCTACCAACACTGGTTGAAACTTCTTGTGCTTTAGATTTAATTTAATTTCCAAGGTCCTATTCTAATATTATGATTGCTCTCTGTGATTTAAATGAATGAAGTAATAAGTGCCTTCTAATAACAATGGGCCAAATGTAGAAGATCTTACTCAGCCTTCACTCAGACAGAATTATTATTGGCATCGGTGAGGGCTTTGCCTGAGTCAGAAGCAAGTATGATTTGGCCAGATGACATGTAAGACTTCACATTCAAAGCATTTTTCAGGCATTGCTTGATTAACCCCAAACCTAATTTATCTACCCAAGAGCTCCCAGGCACAGACTAGCATAGAAGTAGGGCTATTATATGGCACTACCATGTCATGTCACATGTATGTACCAACTCCTGCTTAGGCTTTCAGTGCTTGACTGCATATTGCAGCTGAGCAGTGTATCATGTATTATAGAGCCCTCCAAACAACAGTGCTATTTTGTGCCTGTCAGATCTTTTGCCAGTGTTGATAACCCCCTGCATTTAGAAGTGAGCAGAAAAGATTTTTTTGCTTCTACTCCAGGCAGAATAATATTTTGAACAGGCAGGGGCTCTGTTCAAAATATTCAGAGCCCCTGCCCTCATTCCCATCTCATTCACAAGCTATTTAACATCTCCTGCTATCCCTAACAATACCAGGCAGGACCAAGAGCAAGGTGCTCGTTAAAGATTTCACTCTTTTCATTCATTCATGTTTCCTCTGTTTAGTTAAACTGGTGATTCTGTTGAAGGAATAAAACAAACAAAACAAAACAAAAAGAAAGGAAAAAAAGGGGGGGGCATGACAGCTGGGGGGGGAGGGGTCAAACAGAGAGGAAAAAAAAAAGGAAAAAAAAAGAGAGTAAATTTACAGGAATGAGAAGATCTTTTAGAAAGGGGGGAGGGAAGGAACCACGAGTAGTGATATTTGAAGAGAGGTGTGTGTTAGGGGAGCAATGAGCATAAGGAAGCCAGCCTGCCTGTTCCTCCCCCTTCCTAATCATAGCCTTTACTCACAGACAAAACTCCCTCCCTCTCTCATTCACTCACTCACTTTAGGCCAATCCGTCCTCTCTCTCTCTCTCCCTCTCTCTGTGTCTCTCTCCTACTCTGAGACAGAGTCAGAACTCTTCTCCCTGACAGCCACAAACATCTACAGCACTTATTGCATTCAGAGAGGGAACCTGCAAACAAAACTTCACAGAAAACTTTTGGTTCTTGTTCCAGAGAATTTGCTGAAGAGAAGGAAAAACAAACAAACAAACAAGCAAACTAAACCAGCCCCCAAAAAAACTGTTCGTGAAGGGGGAGGAAAAGCAGGGCCTTTTAAAAAGGGAATCACAACAACTTTTGCTGCCAGGATGCCTTTGCTTTGGAAGAGAGGATTTCTGTTGGTGCTTTGCTGGATTATAGTGAGGAGTTCCCCAACCCCAGGATCCGAGGGGCACAGTTCAGTCACTGACTGTCCATCATGTGCCCTTGCCACGCTCTCAAAGGATGTGCCCAGCTCACAGCCTGAGATGGTGGAAGCAGTAAAGAAGCACATACTGAACATGTTGCACTTGAGGGACAGACCTAATATCACTCAGCCAGTGCCCAAGGCAGCACTTTTAAATGCCATCAAAAAACTCCACGTGGGAAAGGTGGGAGAGGATGGTTATGTGGAAATAGAGGATGACGTTGGAAGAAGAGCCGAAATGAATGAAGTTGTGGAGCAAACCTCAGAAATCATCACTTTTGCAGAATCAGGTGAGTGCTTGAAAAAAAACAAACTGTAAAATATCCTTTGTCCCCAAACTGAAAAATATCCTTTCTGCCAAAACTGCAATTAACTTATTTTCTTCTCCTCAGCAATAATGTTTTCTACAAGGTTGTAGGATGAGACTGGGGGGAAGGGAGAAGGAGGAATGGGATGGGGGGGTAGGACTCTGAAGGAATTTGATTTTTCTGACTTAGTCTTGGCTACAGATTACACTTGCTAAGCACAGTCATTCACACAGGGAGGAAGCTCTCTAACCAATCTTGAACATAAAGTCAGGCTGCAGCAGGGTCCTCCAAACTCTGCCTGTAAATACAGAGTGCTTGCAGTAAAGGGCTGGATTGCAGATTTGATGGTAAAAGAAAAAAGGCTGTAGCCTTTTGGGGAGTTTATGAAGACAGAAAGTGAACTGCAAACTACTTCAGAGACAGCCCTTTCATGTAAAAATTATAGTGGAAGTTACAAAATCAGATGAAGCAGCTTAAAGTTTTAGAAGTGAGATGGCTTTTTTGTGGGTTTTTGCCCTCCTTTTTTTTGTCTTTTTTTTTTCTTTAATTTAACACAGCATCTTCGGCAATAAAGAGTTTCAGGGACTGTCAGATGACTTCAATAGAACTGGACAAGTTGCTGTAGCTGATCCAATTTGTAATGCAGACTTCTGCATACTGGAAAAAAGATTCTGCTCCTAAAACACTCCTGCCAAAAATGCAACCTTGGTAGGGTGTATTTTGAACTCTTTCACAGTTCTTTTTCCCCTAACTCTTAGGCAGTAAGAGCTCAGAATATATGTGTTTAGTAAGTAAAGTCTTAGGTCTCACATAAATTGCCCATAGGAAACAGCTCTAAAGTTGTACTTTGCTGTCTTGTTCCTACATGAATAGGACCAGAACCCATTTTAATTCAACGTATGTGTATCTGCACATAAATCTGTTAGTGTATGTGGGTATGCTAATGCATGCATCAATAGCAGTTACTTGCAATAAGTCTATCATCTAACTAACAGCAACTTTTTATGATGCTGTCTAGCCAAAGCATTTTTCCTGTTGCCAAGACGGTTTTAAAAGAATGTCATTGTTTTGTTTGGTACAGCATATGGTAGGCAAAGTATGCAAAGGAACTCCAAGCATTTTTGTTTAAAAGTTTGCTGCAGCAGTATAAACAATTAAGACAACACTCAGAGTTTCCAGTCCTGAAAACCTGTTGACTCAGATGTTCTGATTGCAGGGAAGCCATGCACAAGAAGTGTGCATGCTTTTAAGTGCAGACATTCCTGCTGGCTGTCTGATTTCCAACTGTACAAGGGGCCCTTGCCTTTGGAGTCCTTGTCAATATACATATTATCAGTTCTTTCAGCATGAGAGCTCAGGCTTTTCAGTTTTTCCATCCCCTCCACTTCAGAAAGCAGAGAGTAGGTGTCAGTGCAAGAGGTCATTAGAAGCAAGGGTAGCTCAACATTAGTTTAGAAATGAATTTATAAAAGCAAGGAAACCTCTAAGCTGTCTGCGAGTCAGATTCCCCACCTGGTTTTCAGCAGCTCGCTCTGAGCACAGTGGAACACATATGGCATGAACAGTGGTTTCTCTTCACTGTGTGCGTCGCAATCATTTGTAAACACATTATTGTCTCTCCTGAGCTCTGACACAAAGGAATTTGGAATTTGATATATGCCTACTCTGTACAATACCCTCCAACGGCGGCTCCCGAAGCCATTGGCTCTGGCAGTCACGTGAGCAGCAGAAACCATGCCATTGCCCACACACTGGCCAATCATCCTGCCACCCATCCCCGCCACCAGCCACCAACACTGTCACTCTGCTTGATTTACATAGCGTTGTGCTACTGCTGCTGACAAACTACTTGAAGAGGACTTAACGCTATGGAGTTGCAGGACAGGGGCATCCACTGTGTTCTCATGCCTTCTCCTCCCTGCCACAGTTCTATTCCTTCATACTAAGATGATCCTGGAAGCCTAGGCAGGAGGGCTGCTCTGTCCATTTTTTCCATACCTGCTGCCTTTCCATACCTCTTTGATTTGGGACAAGGGAGGGACTATGAGCTACCTAAGAACTGAGCTCTGGTTTGGGCTTATAATGGAAATGATAAATCCACTCTGTGGAGTAACTTCAGATTACTGAAGCATATTCATGTACATCCATTCATCTGGTAAATTGCTAATATAGAGGATCTACCACATTTTACAGGTGCCAGTGCTGCAGCCACTTAAGTAAGCCCTTCTTGAGATCCTGTCCTCTTGTGCACTGGAAGTTATTCCTATCAAATATTGAACCAGTATCTTTTTACTGTAAAGGAAAGGGAGGCAAAAAACAAAGGCAAGTGACATGTCATATAGGAAGTATGAGTTAAAAAGACAGAAATTGAATATAGCCACAGCCGCCACTTTTCGTACTGTGGGAACTGGGAATAGCATGAAGAAATTTAAACACCAAGCAGGAGAACAAACATGTTCCACTCACAGCCAGGTTAATGTGTTTGCTGCTTTTAACATCAAACTCACTCTGCCTCAATAGAGGGCAATAAGAAATCAATGAAAATGAATGAAAACATCTCATATTGTGTCAAAAAAGTGTCTACAAAAAGCAAAATAAGACTTTAGGCTTCTTGTTTCTTCGTGTATGGCTTGACATAAACAAAGCCTTTAGGGAAATGTCTTTCAGATGCCAGATTAACTACTTGCCTTTATAAAAATGTAGTATTTCCATCTTTCATCAGCCATATTCTCAAACATGCAAAGAAGTGGGGTGAATGAGCAAGCGGCACCCTGTGCATGCAGTTCTGTCTTGAGACTGCTTTTTTCTAAAATAAACCAAAATGCAAACAAGAGCAGACTTCAGACAATTAGAGGGCAAATAAATGTAGTAAACTTGTCTGAAGAACAGGTGTAGTTATGTCCAGGAAATCAGCAAAATAGTTGGCAGGTACTTTTTACAGCTAACACATCCAGACAGATCTCTGCAAAACTAATGACTGTGAGTATTGGGCAAAAGTTACAAATGCACCCTACTGTCCTTTGGCACTCTTACAAGTAAAACATGAAAATTACTTTCTACTTGCATATCAAACTGAGATTACTAACGTTGATTAGTTCTGCTGTAAGGGAAGCTGTGCCAGAGTTCTGTGTGTTACTTCAAAGTCTTAAAAATAGTTTTTTGAGGAGAGTGGTCATAAAATTTTGTGACAAGCGAATCCAACAGGTTCAACAATAGAGATACTCAATACTTCTAAATGTGATTGGCTACTAACTCGTTCATTATTTTAAGTAGACAGCTTATTAGGCAGTTCTGGGACTCTGCCAACTGAATTTGATCCTGGCAACTAAACTACCAATGAAATGGGTTGCTAACATCAGCCCCCGAGAAGGTGACAGGAATTATCAGATGGAAATACAGAAAGCTAAAGATTTATCTTCAGGAGAGATTCCAGGGGAAAAAAACAGGAGTCTGCCAGCTATTTAGACCACTTCCACTGTTTTGTACCACTTCATACAGAATTCCAGGTGAACTGACTTGATCATGTGATGCCTACCTTCATGTGCAGAGGGATACATGTATTCACCTACCCTATACAACCAAGCTGGCAGTTCAGGATGGAAAAAAACCCCAAAGGATGTGTCGCTTATGTATTTTGAATAATTTCGTCAATTTTCATTTGAAAAGAACTGTATTTAAGGGTACAAGTACTCATGCTGAATAAAGAACGGCCACGAGAGGGCACACTCCAAAGGCTTTTTGCTCCACACGAGGCAACATTCCCGCACACTTATTTTACCTAATTGGATTCTGAATCCCAGAGATATTTATGCTTATCTGTAGCTGCTCTGAGTGGGGATCGTTTCTTCTAGTTTATTTAAAAGGCAAGGATTCACTGGAGTGAAAAGCTGCAAGGAAAATAATGCAGGAAGGAAATAGGTAGAGGAGTAAAAGATGGATGCTAGAAGTGCTGGAAATCTAGACAGATCAGAAATTATAAATATTATTTTTTACAAGATACTGAGAAATGTGACCATGAATCATCCTATGAGATGATTTCCTCACATCATTTTTTTAATGCAGTCTCCTCAGCTTTTAGAAAACAAGCCTATTTTCCCTTGTTGTTTTTTCTTCCCTCCTGCCCCCCTCCCCCCTGGCAAACCAAATCAAAGATTTCAGGTTTAGCAAATGAAGGCAAACTGCTTCCAGAAGAGAAAAGCCATTCTGTATTGATCTGTTTCTCTGTATCAAAAATGTGAGAATTAAGAGTGGATGGTTGGTTTAAAGAACAACCTGAGAAAGCACAGATGAATCTAGGAAGGTGGGAACCAGTTTAGAAAAACATACCTGAGAAAAAGAAAGTACTGTATGTGTCCATCTCTGTGTAGCCAGGCCCACAGTTTTGTGTCCTAGTAGGGAGTATCTGAATATGTATTTGCCTGTGTGTGTATGAGCACATGTATGTCCTTACATGCAGGTATCCCAGGGCAAACATGCTCCTATACCTCTGCCTGCACCCATAGCATTCCTGCAGACGAGGATGTGCATTCATGTGTTTCCTCTGCGCAGGATATATCTGCCTTGCATACATGTAAGTGATTCATGCTCAGGAATTCTTATATCTATATCTATATATAGAGATATGCCTATGAGAAGGCAATCTCATTTAATGCAACATAGCTTTGCAACGTTAATATAGGATTGAAGCTTAGTTTACTGGAAGCAAC
Organism: Melospiza georgiana; assembly: GCF_028018845.1. Taxonomy (NCBI): domain Eukaryota; kingdom Metazoa; phylum Chordata; class Aves; order Passeriformes; family Passerellidae; genus Melospiza; species Melospiza georgiana. The sequence goes on from NC_080430.1 coordinate 53,623,145, forward strand.
TGGAAATTCTGTTATTCATTTCAGTGGGCCTGGGATTTGGGCCTTAGTGCTCAGAAATTAAATATTTTAATGAAAACAAACAGGCAGCCTCTGATCCACCTAATTTTAGAATTTACAGCAAATTATTACAAGTATGCACAAAAAAAATTGCTCTCTCAAAAAAAAAAAAAAAAAAAAGAAGAAAAAAGATGAAGCCTTGGGATTGTTTTTACCTTGGAATATTTTACTGGTGCAAATATTCCTAAACTTTGCTTGAGCTATTTTAGACGTAAACGAAAAAATCAAATAAAAGAAAAAAAAACAAACTTCAACCAAACAAACACCTTTTTTGTTTCTAAATATTTGAAGCCATGTGGGGGAAGGGCTTTCAATTTGGAAAGAACTCAAAGCTGTGGATGTAAAGTGCTTCCTAACAAAATAGCAGAGGAGAGTCAAGGTTCACCAGAACTGAATTATTTCACATTCTGAATGACCTTGTCAGTGCCTCTTTGGGTTAACTTTTCAAGAAAAGGTATTTAAATAAAGTCGCTGCTGCTGCTGCTTTTTTTTTCCCCCATGAGCACTCAGGGAATAGTTCCTTTTTCCTGATTTTCTTTTTTGATTTATTTTTCTCTTACAACAAAATCTTCCTTTTCTGACAGCTAATGGTAAGTAAGCATGAAGATAAGGTATTAATTGTGCCATAATTTCCCCTCTCACTGTAAGAGGCAAGAGTAAGGGAGCAGGAATGAAAGTATGTGACCTGGATGAGTGGTCACATATGCTGGATAATGAATAATCAGAATAAATTGTTTGCCAGTGATCCATAGGCTGAAATGCATTCACAGAAATGGCCACTGTCTAACTGTGGCAATAGGAGATTTGTAATCATCAGTCTGCCTAGGGGATAATTACAAGACGATAACACTAAATTCTCTGAATAAATTCTACACTGCAAAGAATTCATCTAACTCCAGTGGTCACTCATTAGTAAACATTTTGAGCAATTATCTCTCAATAACCATGCTCTGCTCTTCACTCTCTTTAGAGGAACCTTTCTAGTAACCTATTTTTTTTCTGTCTCCTGGGGAACGGAAATGAGAAGTGAAGGGAAGGATGCTTTTGAATGTAATTACAGATTGGCACGCAGTACAAATTCCCCTAAATCTAAACATAGGCAGTAGTAAAGTTAGCAACTAAAAAAGGAAAAAAAAGCTTGCTTTGTATGGAAAAACAGTTCACTTACAGTATAATGTAAAAACGTTTCAAAATTAAGCACCAGTGAAGCATAGATATTTAAAGCGACAGCACCTTCTTACACACTGAGCATTTATCAAAGGAAAATAAATTCCGTGTATTAAGAGAAATTAAGAATAAGCCACATTATAATGTTACAAAGAATAATGGCTTTCATTATGAAAGAAAAAGCCTTAATAATTTAAGAGCATAAAGGTAAAAAAAAATTAAATATTTTTGCATTTTACTCCAAAGAAGATACTCTCAATTGTATAGCTTCGACCCCACCTAGTATCTGTGTATAGCTTGAAATAGCAGGGCTTGATCTTGAATCCTGCTGCAAATTGCAAATAACAGCACTTCAATGGCATAGTTAAAGCCAGCCATACAGAGGGAAGGATCCTTAGCCTCAGAGGAAGAGCACCCTGGACCTGCAGATCCCTGCTGGAGCACAGCATCAGCTACCTGATGCAGGGCTGCCCCTCCAGTCCCCCTGGGCCTGGCCCTCAAGGGCTCTGCCAGTCTCTCCACGGGCTACTGTGCCATGCCCGTCACCCGCGTGCTGCTCGGGAGCAGGTGCTGCCTGCAGAGTGCGAGCCCTGGGCAGCCCTTCCAGAGGCGGAGAGGAGAGTACCTGTGCAGGCTCCCCTCTGCTTGCATGTTCAGGTTTCTCTCCTAAAAAGGTGCGTGAGCACTGCTGAAGAGAAAAACAGATCTGAGAAAACTCCCGTGCTATATATACTGCTACACTTTCTTTCCATTCAGTAACTCCTTCCATTAAACCTTTTACCATATATGCACTACTTAGAGCTTGTATTTTTAACCACTTCTCACATCATTTGCTGGTGTCACTTGCCCTGCTAGACTGCTCCTTTGGCATCACAGCCCTCCTTCTGGAAGGGACTTTGCTCAGCAGTAAAGCAGAGAGGTGGCCTCTCCAATGTTTTGGGAAAGGGAAATGAGGAAAAGCAATCAAAAGGAGCCCAAAAGTAATCCCTTGTCTCCTTTTTCAGCTGCCTTCTGCTATGATAACAATCCAGGCTGTTGACACTGCTGTTTATATGAGCATGGAAGTGATGAAGGCATTATCACTGTTGGGCTGTGGGTCTTTCCTCAGCAGTCAGGCAGGAGGAGCAGGATGATTACAAATGGAAAAAGACCCTTGCAAATCACTCATGGCAAATGTAACAGCAGGAAAAAAGGCTAAACCAAATGTAATTATGGAAGTGATACCATCCCCAAATTTCAGGAGTCTCCCTTTTACCTTCATCTTGGTGAACTGAAGCTTTAATCCTGACCGTTAATTCAGACCTATAAAGAAAGACTGCTAAATCCCTAAGAAATATCTTGAGAAATTTAACTATAGATTTTTATTTTTATTTTTATTTTTATTTTTTGTCTCAGAACACTTGAAGAATTTATTTTATTGTAGCACTGAACCTTTTGGAAACAGAGATCCTGTTATAAAGTGACTGTGTAACCATAATAAGTCAGATCCTAGGGTCTCAATTTGGTTTTAGAACAGGCCAAACTCTGATTTCAAAATGAGCTTGTCTGAGAACAGTGACCTCTTAAAAACTGCAGGATTCATACCATTTGTGCTGTGTGATCGTAACAAACTAGTTGTGAATGTGGAGAGAATTCAGAAAAGCTTCGTTTTTTCCTAATGTGAAAGCATGCTTTTTATCCTCAACCTTGCACTATTCCCAGTCTCCTTCTAAAAAGACCTATGAAAGGGAAAGTGTTTTTTAATTGCTATAAAACCTTTTATTAGCTATGCAGGTTTCAGGATTTTGTTTCATTCAGAAATATTAGGTTCAGATAAGCTCCCTGCATCTTTTCCTTTAGATTCTTAACCCACCATTTGTTTCTGAAAATGTAGCTAACGACATCGAGAGACGCTGTTATTGTAGCTAACAACCTACAAGGAGCCTGTTATCCCTGTAGAAGGACATGTCTTAGGCTACCTTGTTCAAGCTCACTTCCCTTAAGTAAAGAAAAAGCAAGTACTCATGTACTTTCACCATACTGTTCAAATATTTTTAGTAATGAGGAAGAATTCTACTTTGACACATGGAGGAGCATTTGAAAAGCTATTTAAGAGGGTTTTTGAGGTCCTGTTCCTTTCATGTAATATTTGTCAAAAAGACTGCTTGCATCACTACACTTCTGGCCAGTGCAAAAGGTAAAGTGAATATTTGCTGTTGCAGATACGTCACTTCGTAACTATTTTCAACTCCCACTAGGATGGAAATAGCAGAATGTGAAATACCATGCACTAGCACTTAACAGTGCTAGGTTATTCTGTAATTCAGGGCTGCCTGGATTTTTAGATTAGATAGGTCACACAGCTTCTTCCACTGTTGAGCCAGGTCGGCACACCCTACCCGCTTTCTCCAGAGCAGACGACCAGACCAGATTTTTTGTCCATTTCCAACACAGATGAGCTTCTCATGCACCCAGCACAGTTGATCTGCCATGCAGAGGACCCCCAGTAAAGCCAAAACTGCTGTCTATGCGCAGCTTGGTTTCTCAAGAATGCAGAATAAGTATAGCAACTCCCAGCAATCCATGCTTATTCCAGACAGAAGTCTGTGAGCTCTGGGGAAAGAGAGCAGCTGGGAAGAAGGTCTTCTGCAGCTTGATCTAAACCACATTTTATTTTACCAAGGTTTGCTTGGGTAGAGGCAGCAAGCAGAATGGGTTGAATAGAGTCTTGGTTGGCAGCAACCAGCAACCCAACCTTGGCACATCACCTGCCTTCAGGTTCCCTTTAAGTCCAGGCCCCCTCAGAAAGGATTTATCAGGACTGGAAGGGATAACCTAAAGTTAGAAGCTGGCTTTAGAAGGGAGAGTCAGGGGGAATAAAGCCAGAATCTGGCTGGTTCTCACAGCCCTTAGAAGTATCCATTATCTGAGAGAAAACTCCATAACACCCTATGTACAAGGCAACCAGCCTTTTGGACTTCCGTTGGACTGGAGGGATGTCACTGTACAACTCCTCACGCTCTGAAACTGAGTCAAGAGTGACATTGGTGTCTGTCACCTGACCTCTGTTCAAACACAGCTGGCAGCTTTGATATAGTTTGATTACCAGAATGGAAAAGAACCCAGTATTAGCCATTCAGTCATTATTGAATGAATCAATTAAAAAATAATAGAAAAAGAGTACTTTCATCATGCCTCACAGTACTGGTCAGCTTGTTCTATCTTTTTTATGAGCTACTTCCTTAAAAGAAGAAATTAATGTAACTCACTCTGAAGACTGGCATCAGCTTCTCTCAGTCTGTGAGAAGCAGTTAACACAAACCATGTGTTTCCATATCTCAGTGACAGTTAAAGGCTACAATTTCACACTCTCACTTAGTGGGAAAACAAAAACAAAACACTGTGCCCTTTGGACACTGTAATTCAGAAATGTCTCTGTCTTTGACCTGGGAATGCCACGAGGGAAAGCTGAATGTGTCAGTGCTAGTACTTCACAGAGAAGAAAAGCAACAGGTAGCTCAAGGGGCAGCACGGCCTGCCTACAAACTTCAGAAATCAGCAACTCTTCAATTTGCAAGTGAACACAAGGTAGATGTCTCTTGGGATTTTGCTCTAGTCCTGTCTCACCTGAGAATGGGAGAATAGGGAAATGGTCAGGGAGCCCATAGTGGTGAATTCAGTTGCAGTGGGAAGCGAGGAGAAGACCCTTGCTACAAAGAGGGCAACTTTTCCTGTTATGTGTCCTGCTACTTCTGTTTTAATCACCACTTTCTGGTCTTAGGCTGCAAAGTTACAGTTCACTGACAAGAAGAATTGCTGCACAGAAAATTCGGTAAACAACTATGGGTAGCTCAAGAATAATATTAATGACAAATTGATAATTATGAATACAGTTTCTTTCTCACTAAGGCCAGATATCTGTATATTGCAAATCTCTGACCCCAGTCCATCCTGGCCTCCCTGCTGAGAAGGAACAAAAGACATCATTAGGGCTTTTTTTTTTGTTAAGAAAATAGAAAAGTACCTCTCTTGAAAAATTATATCACCACCATCCCCCAGCTAATTCATTCTCTCTTAACTTCTTCATGCTCTAGTGATCAAATCATTAAACAGCCCTCATTATTCATTCCAACTTCTGCCAGGGATATGAGCTCTGTATCTGAGAAACACCTCCTCACCATCACAATCATCATAATGACATCTTAGCAAGTTGATACAATTATGCCAGAGAACCATCCCATAATTATACAGTTCTTTAGCTCATTTCTTAGTGTATTCACCATTACTATAATCACAGCAAGTACAGTGCCTTAAATTAGGAACAGGATTTACAGCTAACAGGATGAAAAGTCTGCCTGCTGTAATTCTTCAATTCTTTACAATATAAATCTGAAAACTTTTTAAAGTGGATGTTCATATTTTAGGCATGTGTTTGTTTTCGAAACAATAGATGTTTACAAACTCATTTTAAGATGCAAATGAAGGATGTATTGTTATGGAGGGAGAGTGTAAAACTCTTCCCCACATAATTTTCAAAGTATTGCTAAAGAACTGGTAGCACTGGACCTTATTTCCTAACCAGATATCAGGTGTAGATTTTTTTGCATATGGTACATATGGACTGCCATCATAAAGCATTTTTGCCTTTCAGCTCACAGTGATCACAAAGACAGCTGAAGCAAACCTTGGCAGCCACTGATGCTTATTTGCCATGAGATCCATTAATCCTTTACATTGTTACTATGAAAAATGGTCTGGTTAAAATATGCTGGAAAACAGGCAAATGTATTTTCACAAAATATAAACTGAGGAGGGGGTGAAGGAAGGTTAGAACAGAAAATCCATAAAAATTAAAGAACCAAATAGAAAACCTAGGGCACTTCACGCCTGTGGAAAAAGTAACAGAAGTCTCTTTAACAAAATCAAGCAGACATACTAACAAGCTCTTCCTGTCTATTTCCATTTACCAAATCAGGCACAGCCAAGAAAATGTTGCACTTTGAGATTTCCAAGGAAGGCAGTGAATTATCGGTGGTGGAGCATGCTGAAGTGTGGCTCTTCCTGAAGGTCTCCAAGGCCAACCGGAGCAGGACAAAAGTCACCATCCGCCTGTTCCAACAGCAGCGACAGCCAAAAGGCAATTCTGAAGGAGCAGAAGACACAGAGGATGGGGGGCTGAAAGGTGAAAAGAGTGAGACTTTGATTTCAGAAAAGGCAGTGGACACTCGTAAGAGTACTTGGCACATCTTCCCTGTCTCCAGCAGTGTCCAGAGACTCCTGGACCAAGGCAAGAACTCTTTGGATGTGCGGATTGCCTGTGACCTTTGTCAAGAGACTGGAGCCAACCTGGTGCTACTGGGCAAGAAGAAGAAAAAGGAAGATGATGGGGAAGGGAAAGAAAAGGAAGCTGGAGAATTCACAGGAGAAGAGGAGAAGGAGCAATCACATCGGCCCTTCTTGATGATGCTTGCCCGGCACTCAGAGGATCGCCAGCACAGGCGGCGAAGACGAGGCCTGGAGTGTGATGGCAAAGTCAACATCTGCTGCAAGAAGCAGTTCTTTGTCAGCTTCAAGGACATAGGGTGGAGTGACTGGATCATTGCTCCTACAGGTTATCATGCCAACTACTGCGAAGGAGAGTGTCCCAGCCATATAGCAGGCACATCTGGCTCATCATTATCTTTCCACTCCACTGTCATCAACCACTACCGCATGCGGGGCCATAGCCCCTTTGCCAACCTCAAATCATGCTGTGTGCCCACCAAGCTCCGGCCTATGTCCATGCTCTACTATGACGATGGCCAGAACATCATTAAGAAAGACATACAGAATATGATTGTGGAGGAGTGTGGCTGTTCGTAGATGCTAGTGTGCACAAGACCCTTCTTGTTAAGTAGAAAATGTATCAAAAGCCCAAGAAGAGGAAAGACCTGACATGGTATAATATTTTTTGAGTGAAACAATCATCAGAAATATAAGCAAAAATAAAAGAGAGCAAGAAAAGGGAGAGAAAGAAGAAGAAAAAAAAAAGACTTATGGAAGATCAGAAAAGACTTCAGCTACAAAAAAGGAAGAAAATGTCATGAAGATGGGCTTGAACAAGATAGGTCAAAATGGTGGTATGGATTGGGGATTTCCCCTTCCTTTCAGTATGCTCCTTATCTTGTTACATAGTATACTAAACATTAGTTACTACTAGGGGAAGGAAGTTTTGTTCCCTCCCTTAGTTACCCATCAGGTCAAGCCATGGTAGCAGCTCATCTAACCTGCAGAAATTTGGACAAAGTCCAAAAGGTCAATGAAAAGCCATGTGTATGATCACTGCAGTCACTGGCGCTTTCCCCCCACATTTACAGAGCAACTGAGTAGGTGTATAGTGTTTGTGTTTGTATATATATGGCTATGTATTTACATACATGTCTCTATACATACAGACACAATACACATACTTAACATTGATCAAGGGTCAATAGTGTGCAGGGTGTGTACACCTTCATCTTCTGCACTACATTTACAAAAAAAAAAAAAAAGAAGAAAAAAGGAAAAAAGAAAAATGAAGAAAAAAACGGAACAAAAAAATTAATGAAAGAATAAAAGTTACATTCTGTAAAGGTGCTTACAATGTTAGAACTATGCAACCTAGATGGTTTGAAACTGTTTACCTGCAAGAGAAAGAAAAAAAAAAAAAAAACAGAGAGACTTTTTTTTAAAATGGAAGTAACTTGTTTAAAAAAAAAAATCTTTGGTGAGAGATACTTGAAAGGAACATGTTTGTCCAGTTGCTGGAGTCAAACATTTCTATATTTTGTAAAAAAAATTTTTAATCGTTTACTATTTGCACTACAATGGTGTCTGACCTGTCTAATCCTTATTTAACAAATATTTGCAAGGGAGGGTGGTTGGGTGTGGGAGGGGTTGAGAGCTGCACTTATTGTGAGCTATACAAGAACTGCTACAGCACACAAAATAGCTATTTTTATTATTATAATAATTATTATTATTTTGTACCTTAAAATGAATAGACACATACACCAAAGACATTTGTGCAAGCCTCTATAAAGTCTGTTTGTGGTTGGTACCATTCACCTGTAATGAGTTAGGGTTTGAATTAAGTCAGTGGGTTGATTACATTCAGGCTAGAATATCTGTTAACCAGTTAAATTCAAATAGTGCCCTCAACAAAAAATCACCTTTTGAAGTAAGCCCAGAAAATCCCTGGGATTTGGATCCAAAGTGCTTGGATCTGAGGTCCATCTGAGCATAATCATACTGTTTTGTATGTACAACACTAAACTCGGCCCTTATGCACAGCAAATGTGCACTGTAGGGAAACAACTTTGTCCAAGGGATATACATACATATGTATATATTCCTGTATGTATATATGTATGTATACACAAGGTATAAGCACTTCTGGCTTCATTTTACTGTTCTTAAAACAATGAATGTTTGTGTGCAAAGCACAGTATGTTAAAAGATTTTTTGTTTCTTACTGCCAAGTGGGAGGCTACATGTTCAAAATGGTATTTGTGCAAGAGAAACCTGAAGTGCTGGTATACACTTTAAAAGTGTTGATGTAAAATTACAAGCAGCCTTGGGCCCTGTCCACCATTGCTCCTGCAAATATACAGAAAATGGCAATTGTGGTTGGATTTCTGTTTGAAATACAGTCTTTGCTGAAATGCTGGCTTTCTCAACCACCACCCTCTAGCATGACAACTCTTAATGGGTTTGCGTGTTACCTGTAAGACCTAATTTTCAGTGTCAACACCTAACCTGAAGGGTCCAACCCGTAGGGCATAGGTAGATAGTTGTTGTTTTTTAAAAAAATTTTCGCTGTCATATTTAAAAGAATGTTAAACTTACATTTGTCTTTGGGTAGGGGGAGATGATAAGAGGGAATGGGAGAAACCTTTAGGCCCTGTTTACACTGAGTTTGATAACCCTGAGCCTGAAGCTTCAGACTCTCCTAGGTTTGCTGAACCAAGTCCCTGTTAGTTGCCTTCTGAAGGGGACAGGCTTCTAAATGCCTCTCCTGGAAAGAAGTACTAACAAAGCTCCCCATCTTGCTGAGAGCACAGTCTGTTTAAAAAAAAAAAAAAAAAGAAAAAGAAAAAAAAAGAAAAAAGATAGCACAATATAACCCAGTCACACTGGCTAGGGATAGTGTGTTAGCACCTTCATGGCAAGAACCATGTTTAAACAGTGTAATCAGGGCCTTCATTTTTTGTCAGCCAAAACTGTTTGTGTGTGCATGTGTGCGCGTGTGTTCTCTGCGTGTGCAGATGTGTGTGCGCATGGGCGCATGTCTGTATTTGTATGTATCTATAGAGATAAAAATGAAAAGGGAAAAAAAAAGAAAAAAAAGAAAGAAAGAAAAAAAATAGCCCTTTCCTCTGTTGAATAAGTATCAACATACATGCATATAGCTAAGTTTTCTATCTAATTTATTCCACAATATTTAGATTGCATAGTACAGCTAATGGGTTATACATTTATGTACTTTTTATACAACACAGTTTTTTTACAGACTTGTTTGCAATTTGCAAAGAAAAAAGTTGAAAAAATATAATTGGTTAAACACTAAATTTGTCACTGAAGTGTTCTGTAAAATATCAAGGCTTTCTGATTTAAATTATTTACAGAAGTTTGTTGGGTTTTTTGTGTTTTCTTCCTGGGGAAAATGAGGGATACCAAATGCTAGTAGGAAAATTTTCAGGAACAAAAAAAGGATGGACAACTAATTTATCTTTATAAATTTAACAAAGTTCTTGGCCCTGCTTATTTGAAGCATGTGGCAGAATTTCTGTCAATTTTTCTAGAAGCAGAGCCAGCCTTTGGAGCAGCAGGAACAGGGACACAGTCTGTGAGAGTTGTTGAGGATACCATTTAGTTCACTGGTCTTTGTACTTGGCCTTAAAATTGGGTGCCCCAGAACTCTTATTTATATCATCAGATGTCCCAGAATGGTTACTTGTGTCAACAGGCCCTTTGATGTCAACTGGCCTCCTTACAAGATCAGTAAAACTACTTACGTGAGTAAAGCTGTGCCAGGGTGAATGACAGGTTCCTTCTGCTGTGGGCACTGTCAAGGGAGAGAAAGGATTCTGAGTGAATGGCACCACAGCCAATGCTGTTTAATCCAATTATTTGAATGAGGCTGTTTGCATCATGGTGGATCTGAACACAGTGGTAAGGGAAACAGGTCAGATGGCTCACATTGATAAAATTTATTCTCAACAGTGATTACTTAGAGAGCATTGGAGACCAGAAATCCCCAAACCTTCCCCTAGATGACAATGGCAAAACTCCCATTGGCTGCTAGCAAAGTTGGTTTAGAAAAAGTCATGGTTTTTCTGGCTAAAGGAGAAAGACCCTTTAAAAAATAATTCTCATCCTGAATTTGATAGCAGATGTAATGTGATGAATAGGGACTGGCCTGAAAAACGTGAAACTAGCCTGAGACAACTTCCAAGTGAGGAAAGAATATAGGATTTCAGATATTGTGAGCATGTTTCATGACAGCTATACCAAAAACAGAAAAAAGTTTTCAAATCAAGAAGTAAGTGTTCCAAGCCCTATTTTTTTTTAGCTTGCATTTGTATGTGTATACTGGTCACAAATTTAAAAGATTTCTCCCTCCAATCTCTAGCATCAGTCATGGGGTTTTGATTTGTGGTCAGAGTTATTTAAAGTAGGGGGAAATGAAAAACTGTATGATAAAGTAAAATAAGAAATTTGGATGTTAATCAAGACTGAATGATTCCAGCAAAATAGCCCATCCCTGATAATTTGATTTAATTAAATCTGCATTTACTTAAAATAGCATTAGAAATTGTTACCATATTTAAGCAGTTGTTCTAGGGCATGCAGCCTTAAAAATTACTTCTCCTTTCAGGTATGACTGTACCAAAAAAAGGAAAGAAAGGCTCTTAACTACTAACACATTCCTTTCCATATAACCTACTTACTGTTTATATTGAGAATACATTTTCAGTATATATTTAATCACAGAAATGTATTTGTTTAGTGCCTCCATAATCTTACTGCTTGAGAGCTGACCACATTTGGTTGTCTTTTCATATCTCCATGTCAGATGCTCTGGTTACAAAGCCTAAGAAACTGGCATAAGTGCATGCTAAGATGTTTCTTTGGGAGGGCTGAATGTATTTGTATCCTTTAGATTTAGCAAAAGGAAATGCTTACAGATGCTTGTAATTATTATGCACTCATGGTCTAGTGCCCAAAACTGTAAAATTGAATGAAATGGGAGTTTTGTCATTGATTTCAATAGAAACACTCTCCTACCAAATCACTACAGAGTAGGGTTGCATTATATATACCTCCTTTTTTTTGTACTTAGTTGAGAAATAAGCTGTCAAATTCATTTAACAGTGACACCACAAGACCATGTAGAGGCTAGCAGCAATATCTCTTAGACAGAGAACTTCAGGCATCTGTAAAGTTTATGTGCAAAATTAAAAATTGATGGACTATAGTTACTCATGTGGAATTGTGCCTTACTCTGTAAGCAATGCCATTGATTTTCAGAGGGTCTCCTTTCCTAGAAAGTTACCAGTCAGCATCAATAAATTGAGAAAAATCTATTTCTGAAGTATAGGTAGATACAATGGAAATTACTAAGTTCTTTAAGTTAAACCTCATGTCAATAGTGTACATCAGTATAAGAAACAGATGCTAATCCCTTTTCTTATACTGAAAAAAGCTTTACTCCCCCGTATGCTCTCATTGCATTACATGTGGAGTAAAAGGTTTTCAGCATGAGTAAATAAAATCATAATTTGATCTTCTGTGAACAACTAGAAACAAGGTTTTCATGGGCCGAAACAAGCAGCACTTCTGGGTTTTATAGCTATTTATTTTTTGAGATATAATGAATCTGTTAATTCTCAATGGGTTTCTTTGTATTTAAATACTTTCAAAAACAACACATTGACAATGGGTTGAAGATACATATATACACACATATATTCTATATGCATGTATATATATATCTTCATAATAATATGCATATATAAATATAATACAATTTAATATGACATAACATATAATATTATGTTATATTATATTGCATTATATATATATATACATATTATATATATGTCTACAGTATATATATATACACACAGCTATATATATGTATATACATATATATAAATTATGAAAGCCAAGATATTATGAAGCCTATTTTGTTTTTATCATTTTGTGTTTTGTTGTTGATATTATTATTATTATTGTTATTATTATTATTTTGCATACTACATGCAGTGCTTTAACCAATGTCTGTTTGGCTAATGTAATTAAAGTTGTTAATTTATATGAGTACATTTCAACTATGTCAATGGTTTCTTAATATTTATTGTGTAGAAGGACTGGTATTTTTTTTATTTACATTATGTTTAAAGAGGTAACAGTTTGATATGTTCTCATTTGTTTATATTAGAAGTTATTTATTTTCACAGCATTCCGTCTGGTATTTTGATATTTGGAAGGCATGCTACCTATACTTTGTACAGTTAGTGGGCAGTATTCAGCAGCTCCCAGTAGATTTTTAGGCCCTATATTAAGTAAAAGACTTATTTGGGCTTTTTATTTTAGATTTTTTCCTATTGGTTTGCCAGGACCACTCAGTGCACTTATTGCCAGACACTCTGCCTGCGTGACCAATTTATTCCTACTGTATTTACCCAGGACAGAGGACCAAAACCACCTCTGGTGTAAGTCCAGTGACTTCAGTGAAGTTATACCAGAGATGTATTTGGCTCACAGAGAAAATGCTTGTGCAAATCAATGCAAAGAAAAGGCAGAAAGAAAGAGTCTTTGCATTTGGAACGGGATTTCAACATGTTAAAAATGTTTGGATCAGCTGTTACTTTATTTTACTTTGTTCTTTTTGTTATTTTGCTCTTTCTTATACAACAGCAGCAACAACACAAGTGAAATAAATAAAGGGAGTTTCACCAAGCCTTGTGTAATTGTTCCTTAATATGCATTCCTTGCTCTTGCTGGGAAATTCATGGAACTTGGGAAATAATGCCTCTTTGGATTGAACGGTATTTATCTTTCTCTTCAATGTGAATATGTTAAATGGACATTTGAATTCATGGCCCAACAAGTAATGGAATTTTAGGTTCTTCACTTCTCCTTGTGAAACACATGGAGTACAAAAGCTAAAGGCAACTGCAACTTCCCATTGCCTGTAGACTGTTAGGTCTTCAGCTACCATCACCACAATTCCCTTTAAATAATCCAGAACTAGATGCTTACACAGATAAAAGGGGAATTTTCATTACTGAGGAAAAAAAATAAAAATAAAAAATTTGAAAGCTGTCAGTTCACATGGGTTAGTTTATAAATTGATAGGTAGTCAGATGAAATGATCAGAGGCTTGATTACAAGCATCTGATTACTGCTCTGAGTGAGAAATTATCTGAGTACCCTCATATTTGAAAGCAGGGTGAATTTATGAAGGGTTTGCACCAGTCATTGCATTCCTATGGTGATAAATGGGCTCTTGCTACATTCCACACATTGTCAGTGGGGTGACAATTCTGAAGTTGATATTTAGGCAGAGTTTTTGCATAGTGCTCAAGCATGGGCCATCACAGCTATCAACAGGCCTTTAAATAATTAAGCACTGAAAACTGTTCTACAAAGCTTGGAGAACTGAATTGGTTTCCTCTTACTGAAAATATATTTTTAAAAAAGCAATACAATCAGTGGTAGAGAAAGCATTTGTTTCAGAAACTACTAAGACATGTTTGAATATATGCTTTCTTCCCTTCATTATGATCTCTATGATACAGTTGGACTCAGTGATCGTAAAGGTCTTTCCAGCCTAGATTATTCTATGATTATTATTGCCAGAAAAGACAAATCCAACTGGATTTGGAAGTTGCTCTAAGAGAATAAAACTATAAGAGCTACTTGATTCCAACTGCTGGTGTATTAACCTGGTACAACTGAAGCTTACAATTCAGGTGTAAAACAGAAAGTTATTATTTCTATTTCATGACACAGAATACAGTACTAGATAGTGCAATCCAGATGTTTTCCATTTTCTCCAGCTATTTTATTTCCTTTTTACTTTAAGAGTGCTGTTGAGAACTGTTTCTATTGTACAAGCTTGTTGAAATGCTCCATTTGAAAAGAACAGCGGAGAACTAAGAACTGCCTTTTTCATGAGTAGAACAATGTGCTAATACTAAAATACAACCCTATCCTAAACAAATTAGACCAAGTTAATAATATACAAATGCAGATAACAACAAATTATTCTGGTAAACAGATATGTGGATAGTTTCTACTCAGTGTGGATGTCTTACCTTAGAGAGCATCTTCACACTGCTGCTTGGGCTATTGAATCACTGGGTTAGTTTCAGTGCATATAACAAAAGTTTCCATGCTTGTCAGTGGGCTAACAGAATCAAAGTTTTGATAGTTCATGGCTAGATAGATATGGCTGCCCTCAGTGATTAATTTCTTACTTAAGTTTGTCTGTCTCCTAGAAATACAAACACAGACTGATTTGAAGTACTGCGTAGGGGTCAGGGTGACTGTCCTCCCTTATACTGCTGATAGAAGTATAGCACAGTGATCAAATCTGTGGCTTGCAAATACCTGCTGCACAACTTCTATGACCTCTGAGTGCTTCATGGTTTCAAAAGAGCTGTCTCACACAATGTCACCATATCATCTCATCTCTCCTGTCTACTATTGTTTCTCATCAGCTCTGCTAAAATTGCATTCACTGGGAAAATAGTGCAGAAAGTCACTGTCTGCTAGAGGATCCCAAACACTCTCTGCAGGACAAAGTGAGGTTTCCTTTTCCCCTCCAATGGCCAGTGACTCTGAGCACCAAAATGAAAGAGTTGGGAGAAAGGTCCACATGACAAGACAGTTCTATGTATCTTCATCTTATGAGGACTGTGAGAGGGAATGGGTTTATTTTGTCTTTTAACAGTGGACACAGGGAAAAATTCATTGCCTTCTTGTGAGACTCCGCCTACAGTACAGTGTTCAGCTCTGGGGGCTTCAGCTGGAGTAAGTCCAGTGGATGGCCACAAAGATGATCACAAGGATAGAGCACCTCTCCTACAAAGACAGGCTGAGAAAGATGGAGATTTTAAACCTGGAGAAAAGAAAGCTCCTGCAAGACCTTAGAGCAGCTTTCCAGTACATAAAGGGGAGCTACAAGAGAGCCAGAAAGGACTTTTTACAAGAGCCTGTACAGACAAGACAAGGAGGAATGGCTTCAAACTAAACAGGATAGATTTAGATCAAATGACAGAAATAAATTCTTCACTGTAAGGGTGGTGAGACACTGGCACAGGATTCCCAGAAAAGCTGTGGATGCCCCATCCCTGGAAGTGTTCAAGGCAAGGTTGGATGGGGCTCTGAGCAACCTGGTCTACTGAAAGGTGTTCCTGCTCAAGGCAGGGTACTAGATGATATTCAAACCCAGGCCATTCTACAATTCTATAAATTATTTAATATATCTGACTCATACAGTTTCCATTACATGACAAAATTACTGTTTCTGAGAAGATAAAAATGTATATCAACAGATATGGTTTCCAGAATGTCATATAACAGCAGACAAAACCAACATAGCAGCTTTATTCAAATAAAAAGATTCAGAGGAAAGTTGGCAAGAGATACCAGTAGAGATCCCTAGAGGGGCTCTTGAGCAGACTGCTCCTCCACAACTTAGACACACAGAAGAATGCCTCTTATGGCTGAATTAGGATGCAGTTGGCTTGATCTTAATGAAGGCAGATGGGTGTTACAGACCTGGGTGGCTTAACTGAAAGTAAAATGAAGTCCTGTTTTCCTAGAAAGATTACTGAGTATAAAAGAGCAGATAGTAAGGTGATAGAAAGCACGTGAACTCTACTGAACTACATATGAGAGTGATCAAAATTGAATACTTTTGGAAAATAAGATAATTGAAGATAACTGAAATCAGGCTAGAGGTAAAAAAATAATCCTGTTACAGAATGCAATTATGCAATTTCACAGGGTCTTACTACTGAAGGAGCCCATTTAAAAGTCTGAATCTTAGTTCTCAGCTGAGCTGTGTGTCTTCTTTACTGACTTCATGCCAGTCCCAGAAATGGCACAATTCAGGAAGGACACACAGCACCACTTTCAGACATCAGACACTCATCGCTTTTCCCACCAAGAGAGTATACAGAGGCCAGAAATCTACCTGAGTCTGGACAGACAGATTGGTTAACAAGTGACATATCACACGATTACCTCTTGCTTTTTTTTTAATTTCTAGCAGATGACACAACCCTCAGAAGCAATTGAGGCCCTTCTCAGCAATGGCCAACTACCTTAGTGTGAATCAGTTTCAAGTTTGGCATGCTTTCAGATGCATACCTTTTCATGCAAATCCTACTCCTTTCTCACGCTTTCAGTGGGCAGTCTGGTCATTTGTACACAGCTGTTGTGGCGAAATTGTCTCCAGGTTTGGGCTTCAGGCTTTGCTCCTCCATTCCTATTTCCATAGCCTAAGAAAGTACCCTCAGGCGTAGGAGCTTCATGTTCCCCCCTCATGTCTGGACAGGAAGAAGAGAGATCAGATAAATAAATTAATTATGTCAACAAATAAGAGACATTCTCTACGAATAGAAACTCCAAGTCCAAACAGGAGCAGCCCAGTATTGCACCTACCAGGTACTGAGAGGGTCTGTAGCATCTAAGGAAAAGTAGAGGGACTGCAGAGAGAGAAAATGCAGCAACACAGGAGTGTTTTCAATTACTCCCATACAGTAACAATTACATCAAGTCATGATGCAGAGATTGATATTTTTGCTGCCACAAATGGTTTCTTCAGGGAGCATCTAGACAAGAAGAACAGCATAACCCAACTCAATAATCTATTATCATAATATTGTTCTGAAATAGGAAGAAGATAAGTTGCACTTGTCCATCTTTCCACCTTCCTCTGCTACAGCAGAAGAAAACTCCTCAAAATCTTATGGAAACTTCAAGAGGGTAAAAGAGATGGCTCAATATTTCAAAGCAGCTTGCAGACTATTTAGGTATACTGCAGTAGAGTCATAGTGCTGAAAAATAGCCCAAAATTCAATACGATGGAGCAGTAGAAAAAGTATTTGAGGAAAAACTGAAAAGAATAGAAATGTCAGTAAATAATTCTAAAAACATACTAGATAAACTTGGAAAAGAATGTGAACAGCCTGCAATATCCATAATATCTAAGAATGAGCTAAAAGATGAAATAAGATTAATGACAATAAGGGTCAATGTGTGCTTGCTATATGGAAAACCTGTTTCATTTCTATGAAGGAATCAACAAGTTCGTGGAAATACCTCCACTCACTGATACAGCCAGCTTGGATTTTCCAGGAAGAATTTACAAAATATCCCACTAACTCTTCCTAGAGAAACCAATCCATCATGGAATAAAGAGGACAGCGCACAAGTAATAGTTTGAATTAAAAGAGATGAAGGAAAAGGGGAAATGTCATTAGTGTCTGGCTTTGCATTAGGGACTGTGTTGTGAGCATGAAAATCTGAAAAACAGAATGAAAAAAAGGCTGGTGGCATGGAGTTATTGAATAACTTCACAAAATAATGAAAGAGCAGCTGAATATCAGAAATCATAGAATTATGGAAAAGTTCATGTTGGAAGGGACCTTAAAAAATCATCTATTTTCTATCCCCCTGCCATAGGAAAGAATGCCATTCACTAGACCTGGTTACTCAAAGCCCCATCCAACTTGGCCTTGAACACTTCCACAGAACTGAGGTGCATGCATAGAAATGAACTGTCCCTCGGGAAAAGGAGTTGAGCATTCTAATGACCAGTGTGAACTAAAGGGGCATCACCAGCAAGCTGAACATTTTATTTGACTGTTGGAACACCTGGAAAATGCAGACATAATTTTGAGTATTGAAAGAGAATGGCAGACTTTAGAGTAAAACAGAAATTCTCATTTGTAGGTGTCAGAGACTGAAAATAATAATTTGTCTCTAGACATCTTGGGATCCTTGGAGTGTGTGGAAGGGAGTGGGTCAGGCTTTGCTCTGGTGAGGTATTGCCCAGTCCCCCATACGCCCTGGCCCCACAGTGTCTGTCTGTCATGCACCCTGGAGACCGTCCCAGTTTTGCCTAACCCAGACCCTGAGTGCTGAGAGACCATAAATGCCACCTGGGAAGAAGGCCCAGGATGAGTCAAGGTAGTAAGAAGCCAGACCACGAGGCAAGCTTGTTGTTCCTTAACCCTACCTTCATCTTGGAATTTTCTATCCATCACATAGCTGGAACCCAAGAGTTGGTGGCTACATGTCTGTCTTTTTATGTCTTTCCTGTCTTTCTTGTTTTTTCCCTTTCTTCTTATTGAAGTCACTTTTCACAGAATGTAACATCAAATGGCTTTAAAGGTTTTTGTGTTGAATGGGCTGTGATAAGTGTTTTATGTTGTACTAAATAATTTGCCAAAATTCCTTGATTTTCCATAGTTTGCCAGTAAACTTAGTGTGATTTTTACCTCTTGAGAATATCTGGTCAGTATTTCTCCTTTGTGTTTACCCAGAGCAAAAGAACCTAGGTTTAACCCTTGGATTTAAGTGACTGGGGTGTAGAAGTAGGTCAAGACAGCAATTAGGCCTCCCTTTTGCTCTCTCTAACATAGTCAAACATGCAACTTTTTAGAGGGACAGAGAGAGAGGGAAGAAAAATAAGACATAAATTTAGTTCATCATGTTTCTGACTTGAAAAGCTAATTGCTCATTCTCGGTTGGGCACATCACTTTTACCTCAGTAAAATACCATACTTTCTCTGGTAGAATAACATGATGAATCAGGTTATGAGAAAAAACATTGATCCCCTGTGGACAGAGAGAATTCCCTCTACGTAACAAGGCAATGTCTCTACATTCAGACAGTTTCTGGTTGGCTTCTGATGCAGCTAACTACTTGGTGGCTTTTGGTTGTGGGGTTTTTTGGGGGGTTTTTTTGGTCTTGTTTTGTTTATTTGCTTGTTTTGTTTTCGTTTGTTTGGGTTTCTTGGTTTTGTTTGGTTTGGTTTTGTTTTGTTGGTTGTTGCTGTGTTTGTTGTTGTTGGTTTTGGTTGGTTGGTTGTGTTTCAGTTTTGTTTTTGTTTTTAAATATATATTTTTAATGTCCCTTCCTGTTAAACCACAAAACTGTATTATCCTCATTTTTGAGCAGCTACAGCCTGTGATTGTTGTCTCGGATCTTTCTTCAAAGGCCAGTCATACTTCCTCCAAGCTCAAGTTCTCCAAGCTGTTCCAAGGAATCCCTGTGGAAACAGACCCATGGGCATATGGGCCTATGAATGGCCAGGTTTGCCTTGCTGCATTCATGTAACAGCAGCAGAGATCATGCTGTTTACATTCTTGTTCCAGGCCTACGCTTTCTAAGAAGAAAAGTGAGGGGGAAAGTAAGGCAAACTAAAATAAAGATGGGGCTAAAACCAAAACTAGTCTTCACAGCATTTTCACATAAATAAAATTGTTTGACAAGATTATTTTTTTAATAAAAAAAAGGAGGGAACAAGGACTGAAAAGGAGAAGTGGTTGTAACTTCAAAGATAGGAACCCACCAGTGGGTAATAAATATTTATAAAGTAAGACATGCATCAGCCTGCCACATAGGCTTTCTACAAAATGATATATGGATGAGTAAAGTGTGATAAAGAAATGCAGAGTAAAGTAACACAGACCCTAAATTTAGACATGTGTAGATTTTTCCAAATGTTGCATTTTCAAGTATATTTTTAAAAAGGCAAGGAGTGAGGGGAAAGATGATGTTTTCATTTTGGTTTGTTTTTTTTTTTTGTTTTGGGGTGGGGTTTTTTGGTTTTTTTTTTTCTTTCGAACTAAACACAATTCTTTCATGTCTTCATTTTTTTCTTTGTTTCTTCAATTTTTTAAAATTTCCCTCAACTTCCAGCCTTTGTTCCTTTGTGTCATAATGCGTTGTAATCTTCAACATGAAGTTGTACTTTTAATACTAAATCAGTTTATACATTTTATAAAAGAAAATGAAAGACAGACCTTAGACTGCAAGGAGATGTGGAAGCTTGTTTGGTCCATAATGGGCAACATCCATAATTTTCAGTTAACCCCTTTCTCTGCCAACTCCTGTCTGTACACCCTTAGCAGCACATTAGCTGACAAAGCAGCTGAACACACTAGCACTTCTTCCAAACTGAAAGGTACTGTTTTAATTTTCTTAGAGTCCCTTCTGAGATCAAATTAAGGCTCTCCTGATACATTTGGCAGAATGGTGGCCGGATCTCTGTGCTGAAAGTTCTATGTGTCAAACCTGGCATCCAAAAAATGACCTTGAATAGATCCTTACTTATTTCTCATAGAAAAAGGATGGTTTACTGTTATTAATAATCGTGATTCCTGCCATTCAAACATGAAGTCTGAGCTGCTTTTTTTTTTCTGAAGTGTATGTTTACCTTGCATAAGATGATCCTTTAGACCTGTAACATGCTTAAGCAATGCAAAAGGTCTGGCAGTATTACCAGGGGCATGATTTGAAGAAGACGGGGTGGTGCAAGCAAACAGAGGCTTTAAAATGTAAAACGGCCTTCAGTGGTTGCAGAATATGAAGACGGTGTGTCAATAACTCAAATCATAACACCCTCTGCATTCTGGGATAAGTATTAGGAAAGTATTAGGAAAGAAAACTTTTTAACTTATAAAATGAGCACTTCTGCAACAGAAACAGCTGTCAGACAAATATAGAACCCTGAAATGTCATTTTTATGGTCTTTTTTTTTTTTTTTTCCCAAAGTAATACTACAATTTAAAGTACAGCAGAACAAAATTACAGTTTTAAAGAGAAAAAGAACAGATTTGATTTTAAAGACCAGGTATAGGAGAAGTGAGTCAGACCTGATCTTAGCGACACCAGAAGAGATTTGGAGTTACTGCATTCCAGTTACTTCTGATGTAGTCCAGTATGACCGAAATTGGGATCCAACAAACTCTGGAATAAACAAGGGCAGAAATATCCTTCATTATGGAACACTTGAACACAGTCAAAGAAAAAAAAATATAAAAAAGGTACCTAAAGTAAAAAATTACATAAAGCAAAAAGGTACATAAGCATAATACACAGCTCCTGGAAAAGCTGATATTGGACCCAAGCTCAGGTACTTTCAGCCAATGTGAAAAAAGGCACAGCAACTCAGTTCTGAATGAATATCTGTTGAATATCTCTTGAATAAATATCCTAATCTGGAATAACTGCAAGGATGTTCAGGGTGTTCTTGAAAAAAACTCTGGGGGGGAAGGAGCATGTAAAGCTACTTACAATGCTGATCCTGGCAGTGCTTGTATGTACTTTATCGAGCAAGAGAGTGAATAGGCAGGAAGTCAGAGAAGTATTCTAAGATACAGCAAGCAGAACAAGACAGATTTTTTTAAGGTCTGCTCTGGAAGTAAAGCTGCCTATAAACTTATTTACTTGTTTAGATATGACCCTCTTCCTTGTCTTGCAAACTAGGTGCCTATGGTGGGCTATCAGGGGAAGTCTTTACTAAGGTAGCTGTTGAAAAGTAAAGGACTTCTTGCTTTACTGATTCATGCAAAGGGGGAAGGACACAAAACCAAAGCATAGGTTATCACTGAAAGGTAGAAAACATACTCTTAGGTAGAAACATACTGTTTAGAAGCATTTTTCAACAGCATACTTGACCAAGCTGAAATATAATATATAAATCATAAAAACAATGATTCAATAAAATAGTGATATAGAATAACAAGTTCACCTAATCATAATCCTTTAAGATTAGGAGTATTTGGAAAAACTTGTTTTGGAATGCTTTTGTGTGATTTGGCATATAAAGAACAAATGGTAGAGACTGCAGCCACAAACAAAGCCCTTTGCTTTGATCCATGTGTGCTGCCATTCCAAAAATGAAAAGCAAGGAAGTAGAGCCCACTTTAACGTGCCTGCATTGCTTTAGTTTCCAGTATCACACGCCCTTTTATAATTAGGCAAAAGATTGGGCAGGAATTGCTTCTTTCTTATTGCTGTAGTGGGCAGGAATTGCTTCTTTCTGTTGGAGTTTTAATTACTGCTACACTTCATGAGAGGGTAAGTTCTTCAGCTTTCCAATAATCATATACTGCTTGTACCTTGTATCTCTAAATATGTTTCAATCACTCCCCATAAAAATACAGATCATCCTTTGTCATCAGATTTTGTAAGAACTGTTCCTGGTAGTCATATTAACATTTTTCCTTACTGGAACTTCAAGAAATGGCTAGTCTAATAGGAATAGAATTATGATAGGGATGCCTGGTATTTGCAGTTCTACATTCACTATATTCTGCTCATCTCAGCTATATGACTTGTTATTCATTTTTTGACCTAAATTATTATGCAATCTTACTTCATGCTATTTAAAAATTACCTCATGTCACCTTGAATACCACAAAGTAATGACAGCTGAAGTAATTTCTATGGTTTGTACTTAGTTTTTGGAATCTATTCAGGTAACAGGCCATATCAATGTAAGGGTGTTATTATCTGACAAATTGCTGTGTGCTTGGATAAAGTCTTAAGTCTGAACACCTAATTTGGACTTCTGAAACAATCACAATTTTCAAGGGATAAGTAGTGACTGAACAACACAATAAATACAAAAATATTATTTCAGTATTGTTTAACATAGGGATTTATGATTTTTAAAACAGAAATGTAAAGATATTATTTCATATCCTCTAATAGAGAGATTGCAGAGAAACTGGTGAAAAAATGTATGTTTAATAGTATGGTACTGTAATTACACAATAGAATTTATCATGGAGGTTGTGAAAACAGTTATGGTCAAGAGACACAATTAAGAGGTGTCTCAACAGCAGAGATAGTGGGATGAATCCTGCTGTCCTTGCCAAGTCTTTTTCCTAAGAATTCCTATCGAGCTAGGCACACCTTTCTCTGAGCCCCTGCTTCAGTGGGACTAAGCTGTTTTGTCATGTTTAGCAGCTACAGGTTTCCTACACATGGTTCTCAGGGCAAAGACAAAGCCAGTCATGGGTACAGAGGCAGCATGAGTTCGTTGGCATATTGCTGCAGCAAGCTAGTCAATTCTAGTGATGGCAGTGCAGGGCATGCTCCCTTCCTCTGGAATAAATCAGTGCTGGAAAAAAAAAGTAAAGATATCACAGATCTACGATTGGTATTTTAAACCCCAAGTTGCTTGTGGAGGCAGAAGTCAACACCAATGGGCCAACAGAGATTGGGCTCTTCTGAACACACAAGAGGGTTTCCTTGGCGCTGGATGGAAAGTCTGGGAAGGGCAGAGAAGTCACATATGCAGCTGAACCCTTAGGAAACTGGCCATCAGTATGTTAGAGGACAAGATTGATGCCCTTGGAGAACAGCTGTGTGAGGACCTTGATGTGATTCAAATCACGATTGAAAAGTTCAGTGTGGCAGCAGTGACCTACTAGGTCTGTGTGGAGTTGGGTACAGAAATGCTCTGTAGTTACATAAGCCTGTATAGAGCAATAATAAAGCACTGCTGGCATTTGCAAAACCAGAACCTAGTCCTGGAGCCACACAAACTTTGATGGCTAAATTTCAGTGGCTGTCCAGAAAGTCCATATAGAGGCCAGTGTGAAGTTTCTAGACACATTGAGTTGCAAAGGGCAACAGCTCAACAGGGCTTCACAAAATAGAGTCCTCCTGGTTGTTTCATTTTGCCATGGATATGACCAAAACTTCAAAGCATAAAATATTCTGTGTTAGAATAACCTCTATCCTGGTTAACCAGCGACTAGAAAGTAATTTGGGACATCTAAAACATAGGAACTAGGAATTCCATAGCCCTTTCCTAAAATGACTGGAATTTTCTCCAAGGCAAGGTCTCTAGCAAATAGACAAAATGTGGCCATTTTGCCACAGGTCTCACTTGCTTCAACTTACTCAGAACTTATTGAATCCAGAATATAACAGCAAAGGTTCTGAGAGATCTCCATCCAAATTATTTATGACATGACTACACAAAATCAGGTGAAAGCTTCTGTCATATTTATCTTTTTGAAAAAAGTCAAAGAGAAGTTCCAGTTTCTTCCATCCATACTACCTTTTGTTATTATTTTGTAGCTCCACACAAGCAAAGTTTCACTGCATCTGGTAAATGTCTGTAGGGGCAGGATGACTCAGTAACTTAAGTATGTAGCATGATTTCCCCTATTTCTGCATTACAGCAACACCCCAGTTTGTAACTCAGAGCAAGTCACAGTCTCTCTTTCAGAGGGTATTTAATGTGAGGTTCTCACTGCTTGCTTAGAAAGATTCCGTGGCACTTTTCACAAAAGTAGGGCTATTAACCTCTTTGACCTAACCATATTCCACTATGTATTAAGCACCATGGGAGAACTAGTTGAGTACTGACTGAGAAGGAAGACCTCCACCCACTGAACCAAAACCACCACACTAAGCAGCAGCATGAATAGATTCGTACATGGACATATGTGTGTTTTTATTATAAGTACACACAGATATGTTGAACAGTAACCAAGGAATAATGTGATAGCTATAATTCACAGTGTCTTGGATTAATCTGTTACATCGTTCAGTGGCAAAACCGACAAGATGCTACACGATCATGTTTAGTCACATTAGGTGTGTTGTAAACCAAAGACAGAATTTTCTCTGATGAAGTTTCAGCATCCAGGGAAAAATCCCTAATCTATGACTGTAGCCTTAAACTGGTTGATTTACACCAGTAGAAAAATGCAGCAAAGAGGCCCACCATTATTCTCTCATCCCACTGTTTCCTCTCTACATTATGGCTGCTAAGAACAACTTTCCTGCTTGATATGTTTTTCTTTCTGCCAGCTGCCACCTTAAATTAGCCTTTCTTATGTCATCTGGTAGTAAGGATCTTTGGGTTCATGTCAGGAGATGCATTTAACATACTTCTGATACTCCAGCCTAAGCAGCTGTGACATGTGGGCAGCACTGAACATCCACAACCATCACCACCAATTACCCCCTTTATTAATCTGACCTTGCAGTGGATACCCAGAGAGAATTTCACTGTCAGCCTAACATTTCACAGCTTCCTACGTTTCATGAATATATATGTGCTATGTTTCACATTTCACTTGTTTGCTGCCCTCCCAGACACCAGCTTCTTAATATTAGCTGCTTTGGTACTATGACATAAATCACTTTTTTATGGCTGCTGCACCATTTTTCTGCTAACAGCTGCCATATTGCATTAGGCTATATTATACAGGATGAAGAATGACAGAGAGGTGGAGCATGATGTGTGCAGCCTAAAAAGTTTATTACACTGTTCAGCTGATAGGCCTATTCATCTTTCAACACTGAGAGTACAGTAAGTCCTACTAACCCAAACTAACAGCAGACCAGGAAAATGTTAAGAATGTAGATTATATACAAAACGGTAAACTCTGATACTGTCTATTCAGCTTGGATAATCTACTTCTTGATAATGGAGCCGATAAATTTTAGGCATCTGTTACCCTTAGGGTGCTTCTATGGAAAGGCATTTATAAATCTATTCCCAAGCACAGCAAAAAAAATGTATTGAACAATGAAACTGTTTAGCTTGTGGTTACATTTATACAGCTCAAACACACTCAGGACTTGTCTACACTGCAGGCTGTGGGGTGACAGAGATACCACATCTCAGCTGATATAGCTTATATCTTCCTACTGCAAAATGAACATTCCCTGGACTCACATTTTGGGAGAACGAAAGTACCAACCTAGAACAATGCAGGAGGACTCTAGGGTGTCAGAATTGCTGCTCCCTCTGGCCTGAGAAGTCAAGACTCATTCCTGTGTTTTGAAGAGGTCATCCACAGTCTGAAGCATCCCATGTCATGTTCATCATTTCAGTGCAGCTGGGCTTCTTTGACACCACCACATATTTTTAAGATGGGCTGTAAAACCTGGCAATCGTGAAAACCTGTTTGAAAGCTCTGACCTCAAACCCATCAGGAGTTCTTGCAGCTATTTTTATTGATTTCTGAAAATGAAGTTTGCGAGTGGAATTCTTCCAACAGAAGAAACAGTCACTTCTATAAGAGAAAAAACAATTAAAATATATAAATTTGGAGTTATAGTATAGATTATTTAGGTTATAATAGTACAGACTGTAGAGGATTTCATAGGTGGAACAAAGTTTTAAGAAGCTCTTAAAAGAAATACTGTTCTTCCTTTCCCATGCAAAGCCCCCTGCAGCTTCTGCAGTTATTGGGAGTTCCTTAAATCATAGCATTGAGACTCTGTATTAAGGAATACACAATTCAAATCTTTACAATACTAACTTTTTCCTAATTATCTTTACAGCAACATTCATAGTGTGGGGAGTACAGTAAATTGTGTGGTAATGTTAATTATGTGCAAATGGCAATTGTAAAGGTTTTAATAGTGACCTCTGCAACTAGAAACCCTATTGATCATTTCTATGAGTATAATCACATAATGCTAGCTTAAACATCAAAATCCTAGCCTGGCTTGTACTGAAGTCTACGTAAAACCTGGGCTGGATTCCTAAAGAAAAAGTCTTGTTTGGGTGTTTCTCAAAAAAATGTGAAACATTTCCCCCTTTCCCTCAATATGCTGAAATATTAAAAGTTCAACCATGATTTTGAATTATTTTATAGAAATATGAAGAAGTCTGATTGAATCACAAATTCATACAAAGCAATCCATGCTGATTTGAATCTTAAGCATTTGCAAAACAATGACTGGAAAAAGATTTTGGCAGGTGTCAGGTGAGGGTCTGTAGTGATGTAGAGTCCCCAGGTAGGTGCAAAGGAGATTTGAGTAACCCTACAGTGTCGGAATTGCTGATCTCTCTTGCCTGAGAAGTCAAGCCTCATACCATATTGGTAACAGGCAGGTCTTGTATTTTCTATCAGGATATCAGCACTATTGCATGATGCCCTCATTTCTTGTGTGTTCTGACACCTATATACAATAGTCTTTTGCTAGTTGAAAGGGATCTGTTTTTTGTTTGGTGGTAGGATTTTTGCTGTGTGGTTTTTTGTGTTTTGTTTTGTTTGGGTTTTTTAGGGAGTTTTTTTCTGGTTAACTGGTAGGCTGGTTTGGGGTTTTTTTAAATAGTCGGTAGACTTGGGAAGCTGGTGAGATCTCTTTGAAAATCCACAATGTACAAAGCACAGATTTTGTGCTTTTCATCTGTTACCCAGCTGCCCAGATAGCCAAGATTTTCTTAAAAATAATGAAAATTTTTTTTGAGCCACTAACCATTTGTACACAGAGCTGGATAAGCAAGGCTCAATACCGTGTTACAACACTTAGGTAACATCTCAAAGGGACTTTCTTCTGGCACATGGGAATTAATGTCCCCCAAAATGTAGATTTTTTGCTAAGACTCAAAAGCACCATTCTGCTTGGACACCATTTTGTCTGGTCAGCTTTGCTGGCTGCAGTAAACAGCAAATGAGAGCACATTTTTTGTTCTCTTTATCTTTAAAATTAAGTTCATGTGAGCTTCACTGTGTACCAGCATATATGCCCAGCAAACATGCAGTTAGAGTTTGCCGCTATATAGAGGCGTTATCACTCACTCCCTCAGTGCAACCATTTTGCTTTGAAGGTGTTGATCTCTGAACCTTATGAAGTGTTTTTAGTGTTAATGGTCTCTGTTGAGTTCTGTATAGCTTTGAGATAGCCCAGTTTATGCATCTGTTTATTTGAACTCAGATTAGCTAATGCAGTTGTTTATTTTTCCTTAACTAGAGTACTAATAAGAGTTTTAATCATCAATCCCTAAGAAATATTTTTTTTCCAGCATAAAAACTTGGAAAAAGTTCTTCACTTTCAGTGAGAAGAGTGAGATGATTTTATCCACATTTGGGTCTTATTGTTTTAAAAGGGGAAGAGAAGTTACAAAATCTTGAGACCATTACATATGTGCAAAATTATCTATTTCTTTGATTTTTTTTAACCTAGTGAAATGCATGGATTTATTTAAATTTTGTTTGGATAAAACTTTCTCTTGACACTATAGTCTATGTATTTTAATTTGGTTTAGTGCCTGGATGCTTTGTATACAGCCAAAGCCAAAAAGTACATTCTCCAGTTATACCTAAGAAGATGAATAGTTAACCACTTATTAACCTTTCCAGTTCTACATGAGAAAGCATCATTGGTCTCAAAAACATTGCTCTAATTTCCATACAAGGAGCAATCTTTATTACAGCAGAATACTTTTCGGTCAAAGGAAACATTTTGAAATATCAAGTGTAATCCTACTGATGTTTTCAAACAGAAACTTTCCAGTTCTCATTTTGCATTAAGGGTTTCTTTTGAAATTTACCTATATTTATCTTTAATCAATGTTAAAAAGCCTACTTGAAATGTCTTCTGACCTGAAATGACATTTCTTTCAAATTTGTGTGTTGCTGTTTGGCAGTAAAGCGGACAAATTTTAATTCTGGGTAGACCAAAAGAATTTTTTATTGTTGATTTTTTTTTTTGGTTTTTGTTTGGCTAGCATAAAATACAAATAAATAAATCCTTTATACAACTTTAGTCTTCAGATATAACTTGATCAGCAAAATTGTCCTTTTATTTTTACACACGTAAACAACAAGTAATCGTATTTGTTTTCACAGGGTTACTTCATACTTATGCAAGAGAAAAAGGAGCAAGATTTCCTGTCAAAATAGCAAAAAAAAAAAAAAAAAAAAAAAAAAAAAGGTTAAAAAAAGGGAAGGAAAAGAAAAACAAACCAGTGAAATAGAGCCGCATCTCTCCTGTGTGTTGCTCGACTCCAGCTGAAACAAAGCTGACTTGAGACTCTGCAGAAGCATAGTTTGGAAGCGAGAAAAATAAATTGAATCCTGCAGCAGTAGAGCAACTCCCCCAGACACCGCACTGGGAGAAATCAGGGGAGTTTCAAGGGGCTGTGGGTGGAAAAGAGGATTACGAAGAGCCAGCGGGACTTGGCTGACCTTTGCTAACTTCCTGACCCCCACTCTCCCCCCCTGGGAGCTGGGCTCTGGTCGTGGGAACAACACCTGCCTTCCCCAGCCCCATCTCCACAGGGGCTGCTGCCGCCCCACGGGGCCTGGGGCCAGGAGCGACCACAGCAAGGGGAAAGCCTCCTGTGCTTCATCAGCCCTGTTTCGGGGCCACAGGGAGGGGGTAGCAGCGGCATGAAAACCTTCTGAGGGATGGTGAGCAATGCGGTTCATTGCTGAAGATTTTTCTACACCCCACCGAGGAAACCGCCCAGCCCCACCTCCCTGGGTAAGATCTCAGCTGATGGGGTCCCATGGAGCCAAGCCAGAAAGACAGCTCACAAACAGAAGCCACTATCAACTTGAACTGTGGCCTGTGCTCCAAGGTGTTTTGGGGTGGACAGCAGAAGTTAACCACGTCTAATTCAGTCATCTATGCCTATACCATCAGTATTTCTCTTACACTCAATGTTTAAAGCATCAGCTACAGAAATAGGCAGGATCTGAACAGCATACACAAATGAATATTGAATACATTTTCTGTATCACACTGTATCTCTCATCATAGTGTAGAGGACTACAGCAACTTACACACATATTTCAATACATGTGTTCTATAGACTAAAAAATGTATCTACACTTGGGGCAACACCTGCACTTCTGTTGATTTCTATGCAGGCAGATTTTCATCGACAGTGTTACTTGTGCACTCTTGAGCATGTGTTTGAGTCTGTACACATTTATCTAATGTGCACATTGGCTATCCTTAAATTCCTTTTCAGAGGAAGATAATTTACCCTATGGTAGTGATAAATCACATACCACTTAACATGTTAACACAGTGGTCATAAACGACCCAGTATCCATACAAAACACAGGCTAGTGACATCACCACTGGCAAATATTTTGGCCCTGCAAGGTTGATTGCAGGCCCAGAGCAAAAGATGAGGGGATTTCTGTTGAAGCACACTTTTCCTCTTTCTAAGCTGTCATTCCCCTTTTTTTGCCCTTCCAGTTTCTTCCTTTCTTTTCTCCAGCTTTAGCTCACCTTTTCCTTCCTCTGAATAATACAACCATTACATATTTTTCTAAGTCTATCATGCTGAATCAAATAAACAAATCCATCTCGTGACATTACCATAGTGCTTTTTATATCTCTCTTGTGTAATATTGTTCTCATTTCTATGACTTACACAGAAAGAATAATTATATTTATTGGTTTGAGGTTTTTTTCAACAGGAAACGACAAGACTATTTGACATCTTAGATAGTAAAGACTTGTAAATGTCCAGATACAGGAGAATTAAAAATAGTATAGAAGTGTTGTGTTACACATACCCGCATAAATTTTGTATATGGCAGTATGAGGACTAGATTCATAAACTCCTCAGTTCTCAGGAGCTGTGGGTACTACAGGTGGAGCAGATAAGGGGAGGAAGCTTGCTCCCTTCTCGCTTATGCCAGTGGCCATCTGGATAAATTAGAGAGGAGATAACAGACTTCCAATGTGGACATGAAGAAACTCCTCTAACCTTACATAGAACTTTATAATTTGCTGTTTTATTACTATGTGCTATAGCTATAGCTCTTTTCTTATAAAACATAGAATGCAATAATGCAAATAAGATACAGTCTGAAACATAGAGTTATTCAATATTGAATTCCATACTATGTACTAGAACTTGAAGTGGAAAATTATTAATGCAGAGAAAAACTGGACAGGTTGATGTCTGCAGATAAATACAGGTTTTGAGATAAACAGTGAAGCAACTCAATGTCTGAAAAATCAGCAATGGGAGGGAAAGGTCTGTCTGTCACTATATCAGATCTTGGTGGTTACTGCAATCCCTATTGGGTAAATAAGATGTGGATCTGTCTAGAACTATGCGAGAAGCAGGAGGAGGAGACCTCCATTCTGATTGTGATCTTGCATCTTGAGACCTGTCCATTTCAAGATTCTTTTACTTGATACATTTCTCTTCATGCCCACTGCCCCCTCCTCATCCTCGGAAGGGCAGAAGGTGTCAGAGGTAAGTGCTGTTTGGGGTCCTGCCTGGTTGCTGGGCCCCTGCTGCATGAGGCATACCTCACACAGGCTGTGGTCGTAGGTGTGACCTGGGAATGGTGCTTCCAGTGTAGAACAGGAGATCTGGACAAAAGTGAGTCGGGGAGTTCCCAAAGTGAGCTGCTCTAGGTGGTAGTTAGGCTAATGCCATAAAAAAGAAAGCTCTTTTTATGAGCCTTTAGTGAGAAATAAAACCGAGTAAGTTGCCGAGATTGTTTGCAAGAAGGCAACCCCAATAAGGTCTTATATCTCAATTCCAGAAACAACATGGAAACCTGCTGTTTTATTGCAATGTGTTTTTAGAAACTTTGGGATGCTTCAGGTGGCTACAAGTAATGCTGGAGCTTTAAGCAACAAATGCTTGGATGAGCTCAAACATTCCGGGTTTTCCTGTGCTTAATATGTTGCATTGCTATCTTGATATGTAATGTCACAGATGGTAATATTAGTCATGAAAGAACAAAGAAGCCAAGTCCACAGACAAATTAAGGTGGTGGAAAGGCAGAGAGAAAGAAAGAAAAGGGAGGGAGCAGTCAATGCCTACAACAAACAAATTTTGTTTTAAAGATTCTTCATACATATTGAACACCTTGTCAAGATCTGTGTTGGCAAGAGTAGCCATAGAAGGCTGTAAATCATCAACCTGGCTTTTATCCACTGCAAAAAGTAAAGTAGTTTGTTGAAAAGGAATACTCTTGGAAATGAATAGATGAACTTAATTTAACAATGGGCAGCTGACCCACAAATGCAAACTAGTGGTGGTGTTTTCTTTTTTTTTTCTTTTTTCCAATTTTATTATTTTCTTATTCTTTTTTCTTTTCTCTTAACTACACAGCCCTTTTCCAACAAGAAGATTTAGAATGTTTGCCTGTTTTCTTATTGCACCTTTCAAATGTTTTTTAACCATTTGTATACAGACCACGTTACCTATCATGAGGGAAACACTCATAAATCAAATGGAAGTATGAAAAGAAATAATGATGCAGTGATTGAAGGCACAAGTTAATAGACAAGTTATAAAGCCCATGAAACTACATTTACTATATGGAATTATGGAGGAACTGTTCCAACTCAGCACACAACATGCTCACTAGGGCTTCTGCTTCCTAAGGTAAATCTTTCTATGAACAGAGTAAGTGGAGCCCATGTTAAATGAGGTAGCAGACCCCTACGAAAGAAACAAACCTCTTGAGCAGTTTCAAAAGTTTAATTTGCAGTACTATTGAAATAAATTCAAGTGTAGAACTGTACCAGTGATATTGTCCTTTTTTATCTCTGAGTCATCTAAATGTTCAGGAAGACATTGAGAAAGGTAAGAATTGGTCCAAAGCACTTTGAACTCATACAACTGTGAAATTTTGTGAAAGAGAAGCCAGATATTTCACCTGTAGTAAATGCAAACATTTTGCCTGGAATTTCAGCTTAAAAACAGATTTCCCATTTTGCTTTTACACTTGTTTGACTTCACAGAGTTTGGAGTGTATATCACAAGAATCCACAAGAGTTTGATAGTTGAAATCTTAAGGATGCACAGAAAAGGGTGGCTCACAGGTGTGAGTAAGGCAATACAGAAGAACAAATCTATTTTTAGGCTGAGATGTAGGGAAAATTTCCAATGCTAATTTTATTGTGGAATAGAGTCCTCAAATGACAGGGTAGGTGCCTATTAGCCTGAGATGGAAAGTTCTGTATATTGGAGTACACTTCCACTGGCAAGGAAATGCATCTTTTAATAGGTCTTTTCCATTTCTATGAGACTATAACTTGGGGTTATTCCAAAATGTAAAGTAAAAGGAAAAATATAGTGAACTTCAGCATCCCTTTCATAAAGCACTTGACCTATCTTGGCATATAGAAGCATATATATTGAAGCTATTTTGTTTTAAATATTTTACTATTTGGAAGGAGATTTGAGCATTCTCCAGAGACTGGAAAAATATAGTGAATGCAGAAATAATGGCAAGTGTTACCTTCTCCCTTTAATGCTATTTATTTTCTAATCCAGATTTGACAGTCTTGCTACCCTGCTTAGATTTCCTTGAAAAAGAAACAGCCAAGTAAGTTGCATTGCACATGAAGATTTTGCAATCTTCCTCAAATTCATCACATGTCACTTTCATTCTCTGTATCCTATGCTTTTACATAGCCATAAAGCAGAAAGTCAGATTTTCATTTATTACTTTGTTTAACGCTATATGTAAGGTGTAAGACAGAAACCTATAGTCACTCCTCAGCTACTGCACTAACTTGAAAATACACAGATGTTTGGCCCATTCAAAGCTTTCTATTTAATTGAAAGTCCAGTGTATGGCCAAACTTTTTCAGACTCAATACTTTCATTAACATTTAGCAGAGACATATTTTACAGAAATAAACTCAAAGGGTTTACATGGTTACAGTGATTGTTTCTGAGTGATTTTTGGGCAACATAAATGTAGTCTCAGCCTCCCTGAAAAACAAGAATTCAGGACAATTAATCTTTGTTCAGCTGCAAATGTATTGCAATCAGGTAATACAACCTAAAAATCCATTCCATGGGGTGTTTTTTCAACCTTCTAGATGCATAGGCAC
The DNA here is from genome assembly GCF_028018845.1 of Melospiza georgiana. Lineage (NCBI taxonomy): Eukaryota > Metazoa > Chordata > Aves > Passeriformes > Passerellidae > Melospiza > Melospiza georgiana. The sequence continues at coordinate 53,657,001 of NC_080430.1, forward strand.
AAAATTTGACTGTTCAAGGCATTAACACCAGAGGATCCCCTGTCCCCCAGCATTCTCTCTAATTGATATAACTGCACAGTTGGGCTAACTCCAATATATTTTCCCAGACCACCAATCTTGTTAAATATAATTCAGTACTAGGAGGAAACAGCATGAAGGACTTCTTCTGCTCCAGGAAAAACTTTAATCCTTGGACATCAATGTTCATTTCTATTTAGGATTATACTTCTTTCCAATGAAAAGTTAGACTTTAGAATCTTATTTTTCAGAAGAACAAAATACTTAAATGTACATGGATAAACATCCTTATTCTCCTTCACATTAAGATGTACAGTTTGTAACACCTGGATTCACACACACATCTAAAGATGTGGAAGGGTGGAAAAGAGTTTTTATGTATGGATATCCAAGCAATACAGATTTATGAAAATTTCTCAGGGGAAAAAAGAAGAAAAAAATTGATGACAAGAAATAAAAACTTAAAAAAAAAAAAAAAAGATGGTTTCGACTATCATGTGGTGTCATAAGCATTTAATGTGTTGATGGCTAGCTAACTGCTTAGCACAGGTAGAGGGACATTGTGTAGTACCATGGATCCCAAACCCCATAACACTGTAAAACACAGTAGTTGGATGTTTCAGTAAGTTCAAGAAATAGTCCTTCTGTATATTAAGAGTGAATACTGTCACAGGTCTGAAGATTAGGTGCTAGAATTAACAGTACATGGCAGGGTCCTGTTAGAGAAAGTGTTCTTATGGCACATGAAATATAGCTGTCCACTGTAAGGGTTACTGTAGGTGGTAATGAAGGTTATTGTTGTCTTTTTGATATTTCAGGATTTGATACATGTGAGCAATATCCTACAGATATCATCTTTAATGTTCCAAATTGTAGATAATTTCCTTGTTTTGAAAGAGATTTGAGCCTTCTGTTTAGGCATTTGTGCTTGTTTGTGGAGAATTCATTCCACTGGTTAGACTATATTAGTTAAACAATGGCCTTAAAAGTATGCATAAAATAAAACAAAACAAAGCCCTCAAACTCCACAATGTTATTTACTACTTTACTTTTCCTTTTTTTTTTTTCCTGTTGGGATCTACAGAGAAATATTACTTTATTTACTTATTGTTTTGAGTCTACCTGGTCCCAGCGGGAATATTGGTCCTTTTCTCTTCTTTGGAACACCTAAGATTAAAGATCTGTTTTATTTATCTGACATGACAGTCATAACCTCAGAGACAGCATGGCATAAACAGCATCACCTCTCAATTTCTTTGCTATTTCAGCATCGCCTTGAGGAACAATGGAAAACATGGGACTGTGAACACACATTGACCAAGGAGCCTTCTGAACTCTATATCATTTATCAACTCACCTGTGAGGTCACAAGATACAGACAGGTTGCATGATTTTCCTTGTTGACTATTCTGACAGCCAAAGAGGTCAGTTGCCAGTCCACAAGTCTATGCAAGAAAGGCACCTCTGCATGCAATTCTTCTGTATATGTCTTAGTGTTTTCCTTTTCTCTCAGCAGACAGTACACACAGAGATAGGACACATTCTCCACCAGAAGCAGGACAGTTTCTCTTGAAGATAAAGATGATTGTTCTTGTCTGACTTAGGTAGGAACAATGCCAGATGTTTTGAGCACCATGATGGGACTCTTGAGGTCTGCGGAAGGGGCAGTGCCCAAAGATCTTAATAAATTTTGTCCTGAGCAGTCATTGCCTTACGACTTCCCGCTCCTTTGGATACCAAAAACAGTTTGGTAAAAAGGCTCCCTTTTGACCATTTTTCTTCCTAGTGTCTGGACTTTTGTCCTTCTTCACATCACAGACAGATGAAGTGGACACAGAAAGAGGGAGATAAGCTATTCCAAGTAGATATGGCAGCATTTTTGCATCCATAGCAGGCTGCAGTTAACACTTTGAGAAGAACATTCAGTAGGTACTAGGCACATAAAATATGTTAATTGAATCCTTTAGGTGCATCAGGAAAACCCTGCTGTTCTTCCCCATAGAGAACAAGGAACTACAGACTTCTAAGTTGTGTTGGGAAAATTTCAAGTCTTTGGCTGTTTGATTATTTTTACTCAACAGCCTAAGAAGCTTGAATATTATTTACTCTTTTCTCCAGCATGGACAGCTGAGATTTCTCTCACTAAGAGAAGGAATTGCTTTGGAAGAATTGGAATGCTGTCTGTCTAGAGGAATCATCACATGAGGTTTTGTTGTTTCAATATTGATCACACTTGCTCTAGTCCACAAAGGTGCTAAACCTGCAATATTGTTGATTGCATCGTTAGATTCTTCATCCTCTTTTCTCTCTGCACTCTATTCTCTCACTAAATTGAACAAGAGAGGAAAACTAAGCTAAGAAAATGCTCTAGAAAAATATTCAGGATAGATTTTTGGCAAAGAAACCTATTGCATGCTCCACATTGCTGATTATTAACTAATGAGCCTAGCTTGGATTTAAGCAGAAGAATAAAATAGATGACCCTCTGAGGTCCCTTCCAACCTATATTAGTCCTAGTTCCATGTGATACAAAGCCCCCTGTACTTCACAGAAGTATGGTGGGCCTGTGTTTCTCCTGGAGATGTCAGGCTGTGAAATGATTCAGCAAGGGACATGAAAGGTTACAAGAGGTAGCAGGTCCAAGGCCCTTTGCAACACCTTCTGGCTTTTTCCACCTCCAAGCCCCCTGGACCCCTGGAGAAAAAGATGTGGCGAGATATAGTTAAAGGCACGGCAGTTGAAAAAGGCCCTAAATGATGTCAGAGATGTCACAAGAACACAGACTTGGATAGCTTTGTGTGGCAATTCATCCATGCATTTGGGCACAGCCTGCTGCACTTTTGCCTTGCCACATGACCTTTTTCAAGAGAGGGGCAGGCTGACCTGCAGCTGTGGCTTCCACAACTCTTCATGTCCTAAGGGGAGATGAGGGCCAAGGAAAACCCACCTGGTTGAGATTGTCAGTTGAGGGAACACTGTTGACAGATCAGGGCCAACCTCCATGCTGAGACTCTCCACAGAAGAGGAAGCAAAAGGCACACATGGTTCATGTGATTTTGGCTTTTCTTGGCCTAACTTGATCCCTGAAGTCTGCAGGAAAGCAGAGCTGAGGAGGCAAAGTGTTCCAAAAGTAAATGCCGCCTGGGGACTTGGCTGGGAGTTAGACAGACATGCTGCAGAGCCAAAGTGTAAATCTAAAATTTTGAAATAAAGTTTGGAATTTTCCTCAGAAAAGCTTGGCCACCAGGAGGTCTGGCTGTAATGCCAATGCCAGAAGAGGCAGAAAAAACTGGACTGAACTTCAACAAGCAAGATATTCCCTGATTGCCAGTGATTGACAAGCCTGGCTTCAGTCCCACTCCTTGAACACACAACTACTAAAAATACAGGAGTTCAGTGGGTGGTAAGTCTGCTTTTCACTCAGGAACCCCTTAGGAGTCAGTTAGGAGCAGCACATGGGTCTCAGTAGCAGCAGAGGCTTATATAGTTGAGAAAACAAAGTTGAAAACAAACAGCTGCATAATGTATTGCAGTAAGGCTTTCACAGCAGAGATAGTGGGTCATAAACAAGTCCCCCAGTAACTGGATATTATCCAACAAGGCACAAGGCCTAAAAAGAACTATTTGTTTTTTTACTCTTCATGAGATGAAATGCACACTGCAGGAAAATCCCGTGCAAATCAACATAGCGTCATGGAAACAACGAGACCATCAATAAAAGTAATAAATGGAAAGGGTTATAATAATATATACTTAGCACTTTACATTTTCAAAGTGCTGACAGGACATTAATCCTCAAAATACCCTTGTGAGGGCAAAAGCTGCTTTAACATTTTGAGGTGGGCTTGCAAAATGATTTTTGGTCTCAAATTGATCTGACCTGACTTCTGTTCACTAGGATCATACTACTCACAACTAAATTGGAGTATAGTATATTTACACCAGATAACATGATGCTTCATTGTTTCTCCTGCTCTGAATATGAGAAGCAGAGCTCAGTCAGTGTTTTCTAGAACACATGTAAATGCCAGCAGTGTAAAACTGCTTTCTAAGCTCAATTCTTCCTCTCTGCTTGGGTCTAGTGTTTACTATCACTGGAGAATTTTATTACATTCCGTTACTCGGTTAACCTTTTTCTCCATTTAAATAACTATGCAAAACATAGTTGCCAGAAATTCATATACCAAAACATGCAGATTAGCCATTTCCAATGAACTGAGAGAACTGCCTCCAAGACGGCCAGAAAGGAAAACAAGAGAGCATAAGTTGTATTTTATAACTTCAAAGGACTGCTTTTATCTTCCACAGATTATTTGTTCAACTGCAGTTTTGAATTAGCTCTGCCTCTCCTTAAGCTCAGGTCAGGGACAGGGGATGGGGAGTGCAGTCAGTTGTTCTGTTTATTGCGCATTTTTCCTCCTATTTCCAGTTGTTTTCATTGGGGCATTGATAATTTTGCTATCTCTATTACTGTTCATGATCTCAATAAGTCAAAATGTCATAAATGCTGTATACTCCTGTGTAGCTGTGCAAGATGGGTTTCATTAAAATCATATGAAATTAAGTAGATGGCTATAAATAAAGGATCTGTGTCAAAAGTAAAAAAGCTGGGAAAAAGAAATGACAAAAGGAAAAAAAAGCCCAAATTTAAGTATTCAAGAGAAATTATAGAAATGATTGATCAAAACCAAAACTAGGAGAGATGAGTTGGTGGCTGCAAAAAGATGAAAGAGGATGAAAGAATAGAGATTTAGAGATTACACAGAGAACGTACTTCCTAAATATATGGAAAAACAAGGAATCCAGTGCATATGATATTCAGCCCAGCTGTATGATACTTTATGTTCCAACCATGTAACCTCAAAACTGAATGAGGAACTACTTCAGAAGCAGGTTTTTAGATATTGAGAATGATAGCATGCATTTGTCAAAACTCTACTGTGTAAAATAACAGAGCGTGAATGCTCACAAGCAGTAATAGGTAATGAAAAAGATTTTAAAAAAACCAACATCCATAGCAGCACCACATGAGATTTCCTGATAAAGGAAAGACTTTCTACTTTTTCAGCATTTCTTGGAATGTTCTTCTGGGAAAACATGTCTGAACGAAGCAATGCTTTTCTTTAGAATCATAGACATACATTCCATAAAACTGACACTGACAAACCATGAGAAGGATGCATAAACAATATATTGGTAGCAAGAATTGTGGAATGAATATGTGCTATTGAACTGTGGCACAGTGGATTGTGGAGGCTTATGGGAGGTGCATGCATGGGCACCTAGGAAAGGGATGGAGATTGTAGTTAAGTTCTGCCAGATCTTGCTAAGCCGGAGATTCCTAAAAGCATCTGTGACATTCTGCAGAAGATTTCTAGCAGACATCTGGGTTGGGTCCCTATATACCTCTTGACTAAAGAGATAAAATCAGAGCTGAGAATTTACTACAAAATACACAAAATCTTTTTAAGTCCTCAAAATGACTGAATCGCCTCTTAAAGGGTAGTGATAGTGAGAGGTTAAAGAAAGGTATTTGAAATGACCAACCACTTCACATCAGGTATTGGGAAATCATCTCAGTGAGCACAATCCAGCAAGCTAAATGTCCTGTCCGTGGCCCAAAATTTCCTTTCTATCATCAATTAGATGAAAAGCAATGACAATTCTGTCTGTACACAGAGTGTAGTAAAAGATTTCAGTGACCCAAGCAGATCTCAGATAATAACTACAGCTCTAATTTCTCCAAACTATGAGTTCAGAAGTTTAAGCTGATACAGACAGTGTGTTTTGCCATTGTAAGCTCTCTTTTCTGCTTATCTTTATATTTTATGCTATGCTTATTACAGTGGTATTCCTCCTAGGCTACTCTTCCCACAAAACACTCTTGCCAAATTCCTAATGATCCATCCTGTGTCTTGATGTAAAAATCTTCATGCAAGAAATGATAAACACTAGTGCAATTAGCTGGACCACCTGCCCCATTCCACCTACTTGCCTGATGGTACAGGAGATATCACCACATCAACAACAACTAACAAATCTGAATCAAGACCCAGACCAATAAGATGCCCTTCCACAAATTTCAAATTATGTTTACCTTTGGGTACTGAATATGACAAACTTCCTTCTTTCACCCTATTACTTTCTCCCAGAAAGTATTTAAAACTAGAATATAGAAAATCTTCCCTTAAAACTATCCCAGAAAGATGAAATTTAAAAAAACACACCAAAACACACAAATTACAGAAAATCATGTGGTCTTCAACCAGACTGACATAGGGGAAATGCAGACATTCCTTTGCAAAAAATGACTTCTATTTTGTGGCAAAACTGAATATATAACTCATGCTTTCTACCATGCAAACCTTAATCACTATACATAATGCTTATGCATATTTGAGGGTTTATGTTATCTGGGGGATAGAAAAATATAACCAACAAAAACCAGACATTCCTTGCTTCAAGATGGAAGTACCTATTACTGCTTTAAGAGAGAACAATTAAAGATCTCCTTCCTTGAAACTATTCCCGCACAGCTACACCAACTTGTTTGCAAAAAAAAGTGGAATTGAACAGAAAAATATAGGCAAGTAAGACAAGTACAGAGTCTCCTACTTACCACTTATGGTAAAAATATGGTTATTACTGCACTTTGTATTCTTACCCAGTTATTGCTAGAATCAGTGAAAAGACTTCCACAGCTTTAAGGTATATAAATCTGAGTCAGGAAAATATTTTAAAGTACAGAGCTTTAAGAATTTGCATACTTTCACTGATTTTAGTGAGAATCTATGACAAGAATTAGGCTTCCACATAAGAATCCTGCTAACCAGGAGCCATTGTGAATTACTCTTTCATAAAAGAATGTAAATAATACCCATATTAGGCTGATTACTGTAAAATTCTGTGGCTATTCTATTGTGGGCTAGCTAATGCAAACCTACTTACTGTATTTTCAATACTGTCTGGAGAATCTATATCTATAATGCTATTTAGATTTATGCAAGAAGTACTTAAGAGGATTATAATTATATTATTTAACACAGCACTGTAAATACTGGATCCAGAGACATGTTATCTTTACGTCTCTGTTACCATGGCACTGAAATCATGGAGCAAATTAAAAAGCTCTTGTGACAAACCTTTAGGAAAAACCTACCTCAAGTGCAATATTTACTCTTAACACTTTAGAAAAAAGTATGAGCAGAGTACTTAGCGCTGTTGAAACTGAAAATTTTGTTCAGCAACCAAATCCAAGGGTTTTTATCATTAAAATATAGTGGAAAACAATACTTTCACACATGTAAAAGTATTTATTCATCTTTCATTTCCTAACCATAGGAGAGAATTACACGAAATGTATACTTAAATTGTCTAATTTTTGCAAAATCTTCTTATATTATTAGTTGCTAAAACACAGTAATTGAAAAATTTGTGTATATGGTGCTACTTTGTGTAGACACAATATAAATCTCTGGAAAAGCAATTCCAAATTCATTCACCAGGAAGCTTTCATTGAGGCATCTTGATTTCTTGTTTCCACTCAATTAAAGTTGCTCTCTTAATATCAAATTAGGACCACTTCTCTAATAATCACTAGAACATGACTGCACTCACATTGAGGCCCAGGAAGTTGGGCTGCAGAAGGGAGGAAAACTGTGCTCAGTGTTGGATCACATGTTTTTCCCTTTGGACCCAATATCTTGCAGATATAAATGGAAGACAAGTCTAATTTTCATTAAATCATAGAAATAAAAAAAATGTTTGAATTATTAGAATTATTTGGGTTGGATGGGACATGAAAAATCACCTTGTTCCAAACTCACTCTCATGGGCAGAGATTCCTTTCCTTGACCAGGTTGCTCAAAGCCCCATCCAACTTGGCCTTAAACACTTCCAAGATGGGTCATCCACAACTTCTCTGGGCAACCTCTTCCAGATTCTCACCAATCTCACAATGAAAAAAATGTCTTCCTTATATACATCCTAAATCTACCCTCTTTACCCTCTTTCAGTTTAAAACCATTGCCTTTTGTCCCATCACTACAGGCTTTGGTAAAAATTTTTTTAAAAGCCCCCTTCAAATATTGAAAATACCCCAGTAAGGCCTCCCCAGAGCTTTCTATTCTCCAGGCTGAACAACCCCAGCTCTCTCAGCCTGTCTCAGCCTGTCCTCTCAGCAGGAGAGGTCCCTTGGATCATCCTCATGGCCTCCTCTGGACTCTCTCTAAAAGGTCCATATCTTTCTTTTGCTGGGTACCCTAGACCTGGATGCAGCACTTCAAGTGGGATCTTGGGAGAGTAAAGGTCCCAAACACCAGCATGCAGACATTGTATTTATGAGTCTGACAAAGATGTCATTCACTGTGCAACTATTAACCAGATCTCAGAAAAAAAAGTACTTCTTTAATCTTAGTTGTTAAGTGGCGAGTGCTCCATTTCCCTTAAGTTAGCTGTTTTTTGCATAATTTATGCTGAATAAAGTATACTACAATTTATGATGGATTGTTTCATAAAAAAGAGGGGAAATGCAGGAGGGATGTGCTCACCCCTCTGACCAGTTCACATCTGATGAGAAAGCCTGACAACCTTCACTTACCAATATCAACAGTGCTATAGCTATAGCTTACCAATATTCGTTTCCAAATGTCTATCCTGAATGCAATCACCAGGCAAGCTGTGCCAAGAGATTTTACTCCTTTATAAATATGAATGACTGAAAGGAAACTGTCAACAATAACAAAAAATTCCATGCACTTTCTACAAACTGGGATACTTTTGCAGATGACGTAAATCTTTTGTTCTACAGTGGATTGCAATTATCTAAACAAAAGGATTACAACTGCCAACTGACTTTTGGTAGTAATACTGAAAACTGACAGAAGTTTCACTAAGAGATTTGCCAGTTGGCACAATAAAGTAGGGAAACCCCTCCAACAGGCCACACATGATAGAACTCCTCCCTCCCAAAAACACAGAAGCTGCAGCGCTTATATGGGTCATTCTGCTTTTCTCTTCTTTACATTGAGGCAGCATCTACAGCTTATTTCAGATCCTCAAAACCCTGCTCTTGTTAATAGTGCTACAAATGCAGAACAAATATGCTTCTGTGAGTGGGCATCAAGAGGATTACTTGGAAGAGAGGACAAACCGAAAACAGCTTGTTTTCTTGATTCATGTCTCATAACTTAAACTCAGGGCAAAACACCCCATCCATTCCCCATGTGCATCCTGCGAGATGGCTCCCACTATGATGCAGCATCATAGCCAGCCCTGGGAAACTCATGTGAAATACTTGGAGCTACATCAGCAGAGAAAAGGGCGGCATGGGTCTGCTTAATTTCAGAAAATGGCAGTGTTGGAATTACAATGTGGTGACAGGACTCATCAGAAGAATTTATTTCCATGCTATGGGCCTATGGCCTAATGAATTGGAAAATATTTGCCTATGTTTTCTGGTTATGCTCTAAATTCAACTAGCACCTTTTATTAAAAATGGCAATTTTATGAACTGAAACACATGACATGCTATTGCCTCATTGATAATGTAAATTTCTTTGTAGTTCTATGTATAATAACATTTTTTTCTTGGTATATGTGGGGCTGTAAGTTCTCCACATGTCCAACTCTTATGTCCTGAATAGTTTATTAAGTGCACTACCTGTTTCTATGTAGCTCAACAAGTATATTGTATAATGCTAGCAGGATTATAGTGCTAAAATGGAATACTAAAATAGCGATTGCATTCTTACCTATTTACAGTGCCTTAAAAAAGAAAGAGTCTTTTGCCTATTCCTTTAAGTTCCAGCTGATCAGGTAGGGACTTGTTCCAGTTTTCAAGAAGAGCAAGAAGGATGACCCTGGAAATTATAAGGCCTGTTGGTGCCTCTGCAGTCATCCATAAAAATATGGAGAATATTATCCTGAGAGGGAAAATACATGAAGGACAATGAAGTCATTGGTCACAGCCAGCATGGCTCCATGTGGAGAAAGCCCTACTTGACAAACTTAATTTCTTTTATGACAAGGTAACCCTGATCAAGGAAAGCCAGTTCGTGTAATCTTTTTGGATTTCAGTAACACTTTCCATACTGTCTCTCACAGGATCCTTCTGGACAAAATTTCCAGCTCACAGCTGGATAAACACATCATGGGATGGGAGAGCGACTGGCTCACAGGTTGGGCATAAAGGGTTACAGTGAATGGGGTGACATCAGACTGGTGACCTGTCACTAGTGGGGTTCTCTCCATCCTTGGCCCTGTGATCAACATCTTCATAAGCACTAAGACACACTAAACAAGTTTTTCAATTACAACAAATTGGGAGAAAACGTTGAATTCCTCAAAGGTATGGATTTTCTTCAGAAAAATCTGGACAAATTACAGGGCTGGGCAACCACCAACCATGTGAACAAAAAGACAAATGCCAAATTCTGCACCTGGGATGGGGCAACCCTGGATGTATGGACAGACTGGGGAACAAGACACTGGAGAGCAGCATCACGGAAAGGGACCTGAGGGTTCTGGTCAATGGCAAGTGGAATGTGAGCCAGCAGTGCCCTGGCAGCCAGGAGGGCCAAGCGTGTCCTGGGTACATCAGGCACAGCATCACCAGCCAGGCAAGGGAGGGGATTGTCCTGCTCTGCTCTGCACTGGGGAGGCCTCACCTTGGGTGCTGGGAGCAGTTCTGGGCACCACAGTATAAGAAGGATATTGAGCTGTTAGAGAGTGTTGAAAGGAGGGCTATGAAGATGTGAAGGGCCTTGAGTGGAAGACATATGAGGAGAGTCTGAAGTCACTTGGTCTGTTCAGCCTGGAGAAGAGAATGAGGGGACACCTCATTGGAGTCTACAACTATCTCATGAGCGGCAGAGACTGATTTCTACTGTATGGTGCTCAGTGATAGGACACCAAGGTCACATTATGAACCTCTGTCAAGGGAGGTTTATGTTGGATATTAGGAAAAGACACTCACCTGGAGAGTGTCTGGGTACTGGAACAGGCTCCCCAGGGAAGCAGTCACAGCCCAAAGTCTGACAGATTTCAGGAAGTGTTTAGACAACAATCTGAGGCACATGGTGTGACTCTTGGGGTGTCCTGTGCAGGGCCAGGAGTTGTACTTTGATGATCCTGTGGATTCCTTCCAACTCAGGATATTCTATGATTTTATTATTAGCAAGTAATTTCATTCAGCAAGGTCTTTCATTCTTGGGTGTCTTAGAGAAGACTACTTGGGGATCTTCAAGACTCTTTAACAGAGGGTAACAAAAATTTGCCTGTTCATGGTCCCCGCTTCTGACTTCATGCCACTAAGAAGAAAGAAGCATGAACTGTGGAAAGCTGCCCCTAAAGAGTTTATTGGATCATCTGCTGGAGATCTTCCAAAGAGTAATGCTACCCTGCAGTGTAAAGAAATGGTTTGATAACACTCCCTCTTAGCTTGGAGAGACGAGGGCAGCAAGAAGAGTTTTAATTTATACTTCAGAGACTCACAGTTGTGTTCTTCTAATGAAGTGGTCTGACTCTGTTCGCTTTTCTTGCTAAAAAAATATAAAAATTGATAACAATGGTAACATGTTAATAACATTATTATCAGTGGCTCAGGGATGGCATACATATTCTGTGCCTGAGATTTGCCTAGAGCTATATTAGTCTCAATAGTCAAGTAATAAAATCCAGCCAATTACATTCTAGAGTGGGCTAAAGGAAAAGTGAAACCAGCAGCATTACAAGTCATGAAAGATTTATTTTCTAAATTCCTATTTCCTTAAATAGATTCAATGGAAATTCTTGCAAGAGTCTATTTACATCAAGTGATAACAGGGTGAATTGTTGTTCTCACAGAGAACAAAATGATCCCGTAAATCTCCAAGTATCTGTGCTAATTTTGAAGTAGTTGCCAAAACCTCTGCAGCTTCCTGAACAAACTGTTATAACTTACGGTATGCATGTCTAGTGCTCATGCAGCTTAACCTGGACATTCCACAGCACAGGAATGAAAAAGCTCTGATCACAAATACTCATGGCATTTTTCAGTGTTTGCTGCATACTGCAGGTATGACAGTAAGAAACACACCATGCACAGAGGTCTCTCATCACGGGAGTTTGTTTCCCTCATGAGCTGCCTTTCTCCTCCCCTGTGAATTGAATTTTTTTTTGACCACTTCACATTTTTTGTTTCCTCTTCCCTCCTCTGCCCACAACAGTTCCTAAGATCATTGTAGAGAAAAAGTTTTCATTTTCCTCCACGCACTATGTGCTGATATGTAGACCCACTCATCTGTCACTTAATGGTGTTTAAATTGGTGATGTTATACCAGTGTAAAGGTGGTGTGAAAGGGCAATTTGGCTCCATCTAGTCTTCATCTGTTCAAGCTCATACTAGCACACTGAGTTCCAAATAATTAGGAGCTTCTCTCCAGCTGGTGTTTTGGTAGAAAAGGTGGTTGAGCAACCAGTCTGGATTTTCCAGATCTGAAAGAGTCTGAAGATGCCTTGAACATTACATACACTTTCCTAATATGTTTTCAGTGTCAGCTATAGCACAGCAGTGGGTGGAATGACAAATAAGTATTCTTTGGGAATGAATTGCCACTGTCAGGGTTCAGAGGAGTTCATAGCATTAAATTTATATTTATTTACTAGGGCTTTTTACTTTTTACCAGGATTTCTCTCCTGTCCAATCCATTCAGCTATACTCAGAGAAGAATTGTTTTGTTGCCAGACCTCTTTTGGACTATACCTTCTACAAAGTTTTCACACTGATGAAGGAACAGAGGAACTTTAAATAATAGTTTGCACATTCAGGTTTCACTTCTGGTCTCGTTAGTGATCTGCTGTGCCACCTTTCAATGTGAGTTTTTGGAGACAGTGTAAAGCACAAGGTTATTGGAGTGTGTGTATAGCGTAACTTAGCGTTACTAATTAGAGTAATTTATTTTTAAACTAAGCGATATAATTCTCTTTTATAGGTTGTGAAGCAACAAATGGATAATATGTCAAACATGTTCACCTCTCAACTTCTCCTTAATGGTATATTTTAAAAGTGAGAATGGAATATGAGGGTTTAAACCATTCAATGGAAAACTTAGCATGCCATTACAGAGGCCTCTGGATATATTATAACTCTATTTCCATTGGAGTTCCTTCCAAAAATTCAGGTGGTTTCTGTTAATAGCTAGAGCATACTGAAGATTTATAACTTAATCATCTAAAGGACTATTTTAAAGAATGACATTAATAAGTATTACCAGCTTCCTGCTCAGACTAAAAAGAAGTTATTCTTTAATACAATGAACTCCAGAGTTTGATTTTTTTCCTGTCTTCTGCCTCCTCTTGTCTTCATTTCCTTGGGTTTCACACATGTACATTAACAATTAGTTATGACTCAGACCAAGGTGGTTAACACTGTACTATTAATAAAACCTTTCTGGGGAATTATAAACTAATTTTGCATTCATAGGTAGCAATATTTATCCATGCATTATTCATCAGGAGATGATGAGCTGGATAGGGAAGATTGTATTAGTGTGGATAAATTAAGAACAGACGAATACCTCACCTTAAAAATCAAACTGCGCATAGATTCCTTATCCCTTTCCTCTCCTCACTTCTTTAGTTATTTATATAATTCTTGTCATTCTCTCTCTGCATTTCCAAGTTTCATTCAATTATGGGAGGAAAACTGAAACAAGAACTATTACCATTAAAATCACAATAACAAGAGAATTGAAAACAGTAGATATTTTAATAGCTTAATTAAAACAACTCCCAAAAATTTTATTTGCCCTTCCATCATTTATCTGGAGGGAAAATTGACTGTAGTTCATTGCATGCTATTCAGATATAAAGAAATATCAAGAAACTCTATCCACAAATACATTAGAATAATTCAGTGGAGCTAAACTAAATTATTGTCCATAACTGGGGCTCACATAGCCCCCAGAAGTACCATAGAATCACAAAACAACATTAAACACCAGCTTCAGAACAGCATAGATTAGAGGTGGAAGAATTTATTTAGACATGTTGTCTCACCTACAATAATAAAAAAATATGTATTAATTTAAATGATGCTCAAGTCTTATCCCCAGATTGCCACTAGCTGTATTAGAGCATAGCCTCAACAGGGATTTATAATCTTCTTACCAACAAAATATGCACACACAGACCCCAAATATTCAAAATCTTGACAAGCTGAATTAACCTACTAAACAATGTTTAAAAATCCATCAAATAGCCATTAATATACTGTGCATTTAATTTTAAATGAAAAGGCATTAGGTCTGATGAAAAAAGTGGCAATATTTTTCATCGACAGTAAAATTTCATCAGGAAAATGGACTGTGTTTTCAATAAACATTTCAGCACAGTTGAAACTCTCTGATTTAAATATTTGAAATATTGGAGAGGCTTTGCAATTTATATTATGGATTTCACAAGGGGACCAGGAAACATCTGAATGAAAATTTTTCAGTTTTCGAAACATGTCTAACTGCCACCCTATAAAGAGAAGTTTGCTCACTTTCTGAGTTATATATAACTAAAAACTTTCCTTTACATACTATTGCTAGGGTGGGGGTACATCTGGAGGAGGAGGAAGATGAGAACAGGACATTAAGAAGAAATTCTGACATCACAAATTACTGCAAAAGAAAAAGGAGGTACTGCCCATTTTCAGTCCTTGTTTATTTCCCTTTCCTTCTCATAACTAACTCAGTTCAAAAGACAGTGCTTTCCTGCATGACATCCACTTCAGATTTCTTCAGCACATTGTGCAACTTTGCATGATACCTTATTTTTTTACATATAATTTTTAGTGACAAGGTAAAAAAGCAATCCTGCATTTAAACCATGATGTATTTGAAACTGATTGTTTTTCAGAACTACTTATTGGAAAATTTATAATTTTATTATTTTTAAGCTATACATATGTATGGTTACATATACACACACTAGCACGTACACACCCCTGTCTGTGGTTAGGAACAACTGCAAAGGACAGATGGACTTGGGAGGGTTTCATAAGTACTGCAAAAGGTCTCATGTACTCATTTGTTTACACCAAGTGTTTAAAAACACATAAATCAGCCACTTCAGGGAAAGCACAGCAAAAAAAAAATGGAGGTGCAAGTAAAAAACATTGTAGAGAAAGCTAATGCTTCTGCAGTAACTTACAATAAATGTGAAGAATATAATCTGCTGTACCTCTTGCTGCTCTTTATACCATGTTATCCTCCTTACAGCAGTGACTTTATAGGCATCTCAGAAAGAAAGAGATAGAGTAACAGGAGTATGAAACTGGTTTGCAGTCCTAAAAGGCCACAGCCAAAGTGTTCCTGTGCTCCTTTGAGGCTTACATAAAGCCTGTGATTCAACACAAGAGAAGAAGTTCCTAAAACAGCCTTGGCCCACTGTAGCACACAAGGCTTGACAAGAACGGAATCCTATCGAGTAAAGGACAGACCTAAGCTGAAGAGTGGGATTACACACACTGAGTGAGAAGCAGCATCTGAAAGCAATAAATCCCTTGAGGGGATGTATAAAGAAACTTTGAAGAGACAGCCTTTTTCCCCCTCCCCAGAAACCTTTCTAGCATTGCACTGTGTAGGAGGAGACACATGTAATTCTCAGAGAGGCTGGAGGGCTTAAAATTCAATGAGCAGCTCTCATTTATTATACTTTTCAAGAACAAAGTTTACTGATCAGTTCTCAAAGCTTTTCCTTCCACTTAGCTCTTGGCAGCCAGAACCTTGGCCCCTGATTACCCAGTAAATCCTTGGCAGTAACTGACTATCCTTGAAGAAAGCAGTGGCAGCACAAGGACAGGTCTATCTACCTGTTCTGGGCAAACACAACTATCTCTTCCTTCAGAAAACAGTACAGTTACCCAGATCCCATATCCTTCTCTCCTCTTTTCTTCCCTCTCCAGATGATTTCTCTTCTATATTCCTCCTAGTTGCTGAGGCTGCAAGTCAGCTAATGGAGCTGTAGCATCAGCATCCTTGGCATTGTACAAAGCAGAAATACTTAACATGCCTATCTGTATTTGAAGATACTGCACTTCCAGGCCATACTTGGATTTCTGTGGCAGGGTGCTGCACACTCCAGAAAGTAGTTGTTCCATGTGAGACCCTCAGAGAACTTTGTGGCAATCCACATATGAAAATGCACATCCTGCTTTTAGCTTGAAGCAGCAGGGTTTATCTAACCATCAAATTTACAAAGCCATTTTTATATATTTGGTGAAACATTTATGTGGTCAGTCAAATGTGTAAGTCCATGAAGTAGTGTAGGAAAGGATCTAATTATCCCAGTTAGTGGCTAGATCCATTCTTCTCCCTTTCTGTGGGGAACAGCTTCCACTAAGCTTGAGTTCCCACACTGTGAATAGGAGAGAAGAGGCCTGAAAATTTTACACTTTCGCAGTATACTCACTACTGACATTCCTCAGAGCTTCTGAATTACCGTTTTCATATGAAGGCTTTTTGGGAATAAGCTTTTTTATTTTTATTCATTTCTGGACAGCTCATTTGAAATTGTGCAAAATCATCTTTCCCCAGGCAACAAAAATAAATCAATATGCTCTCCACTCCCAATATTTTTGTATAATTCAACAATCCTCCACACTGCTATTGTGTGTTTTCACCAATATAAAAACACTTTTCAGTAATGATGCCACTGGTAAGGATTATACTTCTTGTAAGTTCCGCAGCAATATGAATCAAGGCATAGCAAAATTAGTGGCATGTTCAGATTCACAGGCTGTGTCAGGAGATATTAGGCTTTAACTAACACTGTGCTTGTAGTTCAGCTGAAGCAATTTTGTGTACTGATGCTAAACATGACCTTAATTTTGCTTAAATAACAAAAGGCAGGCAAAGCTTGCATGCCATGCTGATCTGAATGCAGAAAACCTGACAAAAAGGTTTCATACAACTTCTGTATTTAAACATGGTCTTAATGGCAAGGCTGTTACAATCCCCAGCAACACTGGACAGCCCTGCTCCTCTTCTCTGAATTCAGTCTTTCTTATTTCAGCCCAGGACAGATGTAACAAGAGGGAAGAGCAAAGTTTGTACCGCTGCTGTGTGTGATGAATTTGCATAATGTTACAGTATGCTAGACAAAATTATCCATTATTCATTGCAAAGAAATTATCCAGTCATTCAATATATGCCAACAGTCAGAGCAAAAATATCAGTATCAAAATTTCCTTAATCCAAATCACTATTAACTTCATTATGTTCTGTCACATCTTGAAGAAGCTGCATTAAATTTAATGAGCTGTTTCTATCCCCTAAATAAAGAATTTTAGCAGCAGCATAACTGTAAGACAACACAGAAGACCCTAAGGCAGTTTCTGCAAGCTCTTACAACCTCTACATATTACAATACCATTCATTTGCTACAATTCATTGAGCATTTGTTTATGATATCAGAGCTTTTAAAGGATTCATGCTTGGGTTCCTGTATATGACAAGATTGTATTGCTTAATATTTAAATGGGCAAAATTGCTTTAACAGGAATAGAGATGCAATATCTTATCCTTCACCTACTTATTTGTTCCCTGGTTTTCTAAACATAATGGCTTCATAAATTTGCTAGCCTGATTTGCTAAGAAACCTCAATGGATTGGCCTTTCTTCAGATCTGCATCTGCTGTCAGTGTTCTCCACTGATGCCACTCTTAATTTTCCTCCAAGTTTTTACGCTTTCCTAATTTGTGCTTTCTCTCACTTAGTTTCCTCATAAATCGTTTAGTTTACCTGCAGCTGAGAAGCAGTTCATATATTTAATCACGGCTGCTGAGCCTTCAAAGTAAGACATGGAGAAAATCCCAAATGAGTGCCATGAAGCTGCTGTTTAGAGAGTGATTACATGGTATCTGGTAGGCTTGTTACTCTTATGGAAGTCCCCTGGCAATAGTGACACTTTACTCAAGAGACAGTAAGAAATTAAAAACCTATCTTTCCAAGGACACGCACAGAACACTCCTCATCATGGGTGTCAGCTGCAGTTTTTGTCTCTGACATACACTGAACAGAATTTAGCAACTGATAGGCAAAAGCCAATCTCCACAGACAGAAGGGTATATGTTCAAATCGCACCAATTCATTCTGATAACACTGAAAACACAGGATAGTTAAAAAGTGTGATCCAGTGACATGCGAGCTATAAAAAGGCTCTCTTTCACTCCAATGGAAAGTACCATACCAAGTAGCAGAGGTAGTTTATTACCTATCACAAGTCATTTGAAGATGCACTTAAGGAACCCTACATTTATCTGATTTATAGTGTTTAGTGAGGCAAATGTTGACTAAAAAGTAGTATGGGATGAGATTCAGGTGCTTAAGTACAGCCATTTAGTGCCATTTTAGATACACCTTTCCGTCTGAGACATTTGCAAATACTTAGAGCAGACATCTGAACAGATACTAAATACTAAAACACCCAGAAATTTATCTCAAAATGTGTAAAGTACAGAATAATTGGAGGCAGTGAGAAATGAGAAAAACATTTTAAGATGAATAAACAGGTAGATGCTTAGTTAAGGAGCCTACTCTTGCTTCACTGGCTGAGGGCATTATAGGGCCTAACAGATTAAGAGACTTCTGCTTAGCAGGTTACTAGTTTGAAATCTTTGAAATTACATAATGGGTGCAAAAAACGGGAACTCTGTGCTAAAACTCAAATCATCCTTCGGGTTCATGAGCAAGCACTTAGGCTCATGATAATTCCATTGCTGTCATGAAGAAATAGGTCAGCTAATCACATAAAAAGTCTATTGATCATCATCAGACTCATTAAAGCCTTATTTCCAGATGTCAGAGCATCTAATTTTAAAAAAAAATTATTACGTGTCATAGCCAGCATTACCTATTTCAGTTCACACTTAACAACTAGAGACAGTTAATTCTTCTTTTAATGTGAACAGAGCAAATGCAGGAGAGGCATCAGAAGGATTCACATGGCTATATGTAATAATACCTTGTAGGAATAACAACTATGCTGAAAGCTAGAATTATGACTCCTAGGAATTTTGGAATACAACTTTGGAGCCTGATAAGGAGTGAATGTGGAATGGAGTAACTGGAACATTTCCCAAGGTAACTGGCATCGTGCTGTGGCATAGATGAGGAGGATGGACATTAAATGAAAGCAATTAAAAAGCATTGCATTCAAATGTGCGACTATTATGCCCACACTGCAGGAGACAGCAGGAGGCAGTGAATCATCCAACATTTAAATCAACACCCCCTTAAAACAAAATGTATTCAGCTCAACGTGGGTATCTCCAACAGGCTCCAAAAGTTCCAATGCGTGGCATGGGTTACTCACATCTTGCTCTGCCCATGATGCAGCCACCATTTAGTAAGCAACTTGATTCAGAGGCATAGAGAGTTTCTGATGAATCATAAACGCTCACTGTCTGATTTAAGGGGGTTTTGTCACCACTGTAGATTTTCTAGTGTTAATTTTGTAGAAAATGTAGAAAAGGGCTTTCAGGGACAAAATGATGATTAGGTTGAGGGGTGATGGGGAGGAAAAACAGAGAAAGGGGAAACAAATTCAAGGGTCCTGGAAACAGACAGTGAAAGTGCTGTGGCATCAGCATGTATGTTTTCTACATTTTTGCATTTGTTTTTTAGAAGAAGTGAATATTGAGGAGACATTAATCAAGTCGTTAATAACCTGGCAGAATAAATGTGTCAACAAAACTCCTTTTTAAATAATGTTCTATTAAAACACTTTGAAGGATTTCTATGGAAACAGTAGGCTGTTACAATGGGAAATACCCAGCATAGCTGAAAATGTCAATCTTCCTTTCAGCAGTGGACTGGCCAAAAAAAGAGATTCAATGGAAAATTGCTATCACTTGGAAGCAAAGCCTCAAGTAAGGGAAGTATAGCTCTGCAGGAAAACTTAAAATACAAGACAAAGAAAGTGATTGCCTTGCTGAGTAGCAATAGCATCATGCTAACAATAAAATATTTAATTATACTGCCTTTTATTTTGGAAAGGTGTATTTGGATGTATCAGGATATAGCATCTATGTCGACAGATACAGAATAAGAATATAAGAATGGTACTTGCTGGTAATATTTTTTTTAGGCACTTCTAGGTATCTTCTAGTCAGAAAAAGAGGGATAGCTCACAGATTGCCCATTTAATAGGTTTTTCTTTTAACTGAAGACACTCCACACCACTCATGATCAGTAATACTGCCTCTGCATTATCTATTGCCCACTTATGCCTTCTCTTTGATTGTACCACTTTCAATGTCTTCTATATGCCTTCCCTAGTGCCCAGGGTAGAAGTACTAACAGGTATTTTAAAAGGAAACCCTAAAACCACACTGTATTCTT
Source organism: Melospiza georgiana (assembly GCF_028018845.1). Classification (NCBI taxonomy): domain Eukaryota; kingdom Metazoa; phylum Chordata; class Aves; order Passeriformes; family Passerellidae; genus Melospiza; species Melospiza georgiana. The sequence continues at coordinate 53,677,388 of NC_080430.1, forward strand.
TAATATAGTGTAAACCAAGAAAGAACTGCTTTTGCTCTTTTCAGAAGGCCTTCAGTTATGCACACACCTCTTCCCACACTCTTCCCACACACACAGATCCTATGACTGGAATAATTCTTCCTAAAGTATGAAATATTGTGAAGGCTCACTTTAAATCTCAGACTGTTAATCTCACCAAAATCTTTAAATCTCTAGACCATATGAAAAAGGAAATTATCCCTCTTTCTGTACTCATTTCACAATAGCTGTGAAGAGCATACTGGTCCTTATCACTGACACGCACTCCAGTAACTTGGAATAAAGCAGGTTCCAAAAAGCTCACAGAAATGAAGATTTTCTCCCCTACAATTTACAAAAGGATGCAAGGAAGCGCAGAGACATCATAAGCACAATTTTTATGACTGCCTCTAAAATTCTGGATGGCCACCTCTTGCTGGTTTGGCACAAAAACTGGAGTCAAAGGATTCTCTTGGTGGCAAGCTGCAGTTTGGATAAATGAAGCACTGACTCACTGCTAATATATGGAATAGAAGCTACTGGTTTTGGCTACCATAATGCTGCTGTGTTAGATTGGTATCACTGCCTCCTTTACTCATCAAACGCATGAATTACTGTCAAATGCTAATAGAAATTAATTGTTTTTTCCCTATGTTTCTTATTTCCCAAGAACAAAATGCATTTCACATATGGACGATGAAATCTGAAGGGCAATGACATAACTTGAATGAAACGTTGCCTGTTGCTCCTGATTGTTATTTGTTGACAAGTTCATTTATTTAAGTGTGCCAAAGTAATAACAAGTTGGAATCTAAGATAAGCATTCCAGAACACATTATTGAGGAATGCTGCGGGCAGCATTGTGTTTCATGCCCTGTGTTGCCTGTTGTATCAGTAATGAGTTCATGACTAAATATGTTTTTGGGCATTTGCCAAGCTAATATGATTGTGAAAGACTGAGGACCACAAGAATGATGGCCTGATACCACAGAGCCCAGAAATGCAGAAGGTCTTTGCTAGACCAGTAGAGGATTTCTCAGCAATCATCTGTAAATTATGCAATTACAGCCGATTAGCGTCAAACTCAAGTGGACACAGGGATTGAATCAACACCATACAATCACACTGCACAGAATAACACACCGCTCCACTACATTAAAATAGGACTTCAGCAATAAGGATGACATATCTGCTCCAAAAGTAACTATTTATGAATTACACCTTTTTTTTTCCTTGCAATCTCATCTTTCAATCCCCTAATATGAAGATTTTTAAAAAAACAAACCTTGGAATTTATACCTTACTTTGGCTAAAAGTTCCAATGCTCAGATGTTTATGAGGAGACAGTATATACTGATCCTATAGCATCCAGGAAAAGAAAACCTCACAAGTATAAGCTCCTTCTGAAATTTTTAGGAAGTCTGCCACCAGCTGCAATGGAGACCATTGGTTTAATTTTCAAAACAGCTAGTGTCTTATGCTTGATTTGAAGAGGATGGAAAATTCCTAAGGGATAATACTTTCCAAAAACCCTGCTTCTTTCAGAATGCTTTGTACTGTGTATCCCAAGTATGAACCATCTTTACATAACTAGTCTCTTTTTAAAACTTAGGCTGTTTTCTGATTGCAAATTAGAACACTGAGATTCTTAAGTATAGTCAGAACTGAATCCTAAGATTAGTACAATCAGACAGTAAATAAAAAGTTACTTGCAGGCAGGGAGTTCCTTTTCTAACAAGTTAAGTAACTTTTACCATTGCTAAATCAAAAAATACAGCAAACATGCAGTTTGAGGTATTAAAAAATAATTCACTGCATAAAATACTTCATAACATACAAGTGTAGAAATTCATAAAGACTTCTGCCAAAAAGGAAAGAAGAAAAAAAATCACCATTTTATCATTATGAGAAATGATAGGAGGTTCTGAAAGGTTCATAGAGAAACAAATTTCTGCAGCAAATTGTACACCAGACTTTTGACTTTTTACACATTACTCTTTCAGTCCAGCCATTCACCAGGTGACTAACTGCTCATGGGTACAAGATTCATGCTCACAACTGGCAGTAACTATCTCATGTCCAGAATGCAAAATCATTGACTCTAGCAGAACAGAATCATGAAAACTTGTCTTGGGTGAAAATCTCATCATTATATTGTAGGTTTGAAGGATAAAAACATCTAGAAAATAACAAAAGTAGTAACAATCTGTTGTGAAGACTTCTGTCTGTAGGGAATGAGTTTAAATAATTTTAAACAAAAATAATAGACAGGGTGCAATTACTGACTGGCAGTTTGTCCTAAGATGACATATGCCACCACTCCTGACTTCACAAGGCTAACGGCGCAACATGATTTTGTTTTGTTTTTTCTTGTGATATTACCAGAAAGGGGAGTGTAAATCCCCTTTAGTAACCACTCAGTAAATCCCAGTGGATGTGTTACCTCTTGGATTTTCACTCATTGAGAACCACTGGTATATGATGAAAATGGCTTGCTTACAGATTGATGTTATTTTCCCAAAGCGTTGTCCTGACTTGCTTCCCAAACCTTATACTAGCTGCTTTTAAAATGTCATTTTAGCATGTGTCTCTCATTCATAAAATCAAAAGCATGGTATCTTATAAAAAATGTAATCCTGAAGAAGTGATCTGTTTTGAATTCTACTTTTTTTCTTGTTGACAGAAAAATACATGTCTCTCAGATGGAACTACTGAGTCAACGTATTTGATTGTGTTAATAGCCTTCATATGGGTAAAGGAAAATTAACTAGAAGAAATATATCTGTGCACAAAAACAAAACCAGCAGCTGAATATCTTGGGTGGAAAAAAAAAGGACTCTTTGAAGAACTTAGAACCTATCTCAATTTTAGAGGTACTTCAAAGTCATTCTGGTACAGCTGAACTAATGAAATCTGCATCCTTACATATGTCTCATGAGGAGTTTGTCTCATGAGGAATTTCCTCATGCATTAACCCACTTCCCTCTCATTATTTTGCCAACAACCTAGATAGGGTCTCTTATTCATCAGAGAGAGCATGTCACATATCCAGAGAGGAAGTGGGGTCTGAAAGCCTTGTCAGACAGAGGTCACAACGCCTGCTCTTCTTGCTTCATCCTTACTGCACCTTCAGAGCTCACTACTCAGGTCAACTGATCACCCCCAGAAATCTGCACAGACAGACCCATCTTTGACATGTCTATTTGCCTGCCAAGCCTGGCTGAACGTGACCATGAGTTAAATGACATAATTTGTGGCAGGAAGAGTGAAGGATGAAGAAGAGTAGAAAGCAAAGAGATCCAAAGAGTAACAGGCACAGACATACGAGTTACTTAATTCTTGTCTCCTTACAAGGATAAGGAATCTAAAATAAAAATTCGATATCTAAACCAGTGAGGGGATGTATCAGAAGAGGCTATTATAGATGACCACAGTCTTAAGGCTACCCAGCTGTAGCACAGCAGAGATGAACACATTTAATAAACCTTTTTCTCTCATATAGGAAAAAAAACTAAATGTGACTAAAAGGTCATTTCTTTCTATCCAGTTCAATAAAAAGGTATCCTCTGTAAACCCACAAGCTTTCCATGAATTTGTTTTTACTCAAGAATAAAGGATTTCAATGTTACTTGAGAACGAGACTGGACTTTTTCCGTGTATTACTCAAAACCTGTTTCAGATACAGTCTGAGGTAAGGAATATTAATCAGGGTGTAACTGGCTGATTTTATTTGGTAAAACATTTAATTGGAGGTCAGCATGGAACTGGGGTAGGATCTGAAGTCTCACTACAACTATCCCAAGGCCATTTGCACATACATATGTGAAACTTTGATGACTGCTTTTCTTTGAGAAGTGTCCCTTTCATCAGTCAAAGACACTGTGCAGGAATGAATCAAAGTTCAGTGCATTATTCACCAGAGATGAAATTCTGGACTCTCTTAAAAAATTTCTGACTCTCTTAAAAAATCTGGGTCCAGTTCTCTATTAATCTATCAGGCTCATATCAGTCTTTCCTTAGTAAACATCCTCAGTGGCATGCTTAGGAACCCAATAAAAAAGACTAATTCCAGTCTGTTTGCATGAGCATTGGAGAGCACTGAGTATGGGAATGTTGGAATGAAAAAATTGAGAGTATGAAGTAAGAGTATGAAAGGAGTGGCTATGTAATTTACCAAAATCCAATTTAGCAGATGGTGTCACAAGTAGGAAAAGGAGGGAAGAACATGGAAAAATATTCCCCAGCGGGACTTTCCAGAAGATCTCATGCTGCTAAGAAGAAGAAAATTGCAAAATTCCAGGTCAGTGCAGAATTCATACTGTTTCTGCCAATAGAAATGTGTCCAGGGGCAGGGTATTTACACTTAGGGCAGGTATTGATGCCAGTATTTTCAGCACCAACTTCCTCCTCATTAGAGAGGTAAAAATGTGAAAGCAAAAAAAAGGCCAAACCTAACAAAACTGAAAACTGAAAAGACACCACATTTAAAAGTCTGATTGCTATGAACTGTAAATACTCTTATTAAACTTTCCAAAATTTTTCTTTTGCTTTCTTTACAGTTAATGGCATACAATTTATGCATAGGAGCTACTGGTACTATGGGGGCCATTTATAATTTTACTATAATTTAAATGAAAATAAATAGTCAAACCTTTTAGATTGTAATCCAGGGAGGAAGACACTTTTCTTAATGGCATGCAAGTGGCTTAGCCAACACTGACTGTTATTATAAAACTGGTCCCTTTGTTAGAGATAATAATACTGGGAAAGACCTTGGGAGGTAAACCACACATGTAATTGGTTTTTAAGATTCACTGTGGTGTTGGCTTCTGTGTGATCTTTGTAAAACACAGGGATGCAAGATTCAGTGTTTACAAAGATCACTTCCAGCAGCTTGGACATGACTTTCTCACTGTTATTTCGGTGACGCTTCCTCTAGTCAGGCATTTGCCCTTTGATTCAGTAGTCTTGAAAACGTGTTTGCTGCTCAGCTTCCCCACTTATTTTCTCAAGTGGAACTCAGCATGGTGCAGATGAGGTATTGAAGAGATTGCTTGGTATGTTCAGAACAGGCTGTCAAGTGGTGATGCTTCCATAGCCCTGAGCTGGTTTACCTGTGTGTTGGACACAGGAGAACATGGCAAGAAACACTGCCACTGCCTCAGGGACAGCCCGCAGGGAAACAGGAGAGTTGTTGTGAGTCACTGGAGCCTATTTCATATTAACCACTTCTTTGGCATTAATAGGATGACCCTGCTGATCTCCAAAGAGCACACCCTAGGTTTTGCACCACTTTGGCTGACCTCCCTCACTGCAAGGGTTTTAGAGCTTGGAGATGCCTGGGACAGGAGACACAGAGGGCAATCCAGGCCTTTTGATAATCAACTATTTTCTTGCCAAAAAAATTACTAGGAGATTATGGGGCATCACATATATTTGAAGTAAAAATATTTCACAGCCTGCATATTTACTGGTTCTTTCTATTCAACCTTTATGCAAGTAATTTTGTTTCCTTTTTTCCAAGTGTCCATTAAATGGGCTGTTCCGTTCTCTGCTTTACAGGCCTTCAGTTTTACTTCTCCTGAGTTACTTCCTTCAGGGAGATACTATAACCTTTATCTAATAATGGTTGTTGCAAACTTTATGATTCTTAAGGTATAGATCCTGCAGAAAAAGGAACTGCTTCAAAAATGACAACAGAAGTCAATAGCACAGCTCTTGCTTCCAGACAATGATAGATTTCTCAGACAGCTATCACTAGGATTATATTTTCTGAGCCTCTGGCTGCAGGTGATTACATTTAATTTTTTTTAAAGGGTGAACAGTTCAGTGATTGTAAAAATAAAAGGAGAGGAAGTATGGGGAAAGAGGAAAATTCCACCTCAGGAAAAAAAAATAGGCTCTATTCCATTTTAGAACAGCAAGACTTTCTAGAAGCAGCTAGAAAGTAGAAACCTGGGGTGAAAATAGTCCCCAGCAAGAGGATTTTACTTTATTTTGATTTTGTGTAATTACAATGCTGAAACTCCGATTTTGTGCATTTACAGTAAAATAGGTGTAATTTAGACATTCTCTCAGGAAAATTCCAACTTATGAAAAAGCTCTGTATAAGCACACATGCATTTCTAACTTAGCTTTGTGAAGAATTTGGTAAGGATACATAGTAAAGCAGGCAGAAATTAGACATTACTTATGCATAGATATGAGGCCTTGGGAACATCTCTTTTGTACTCCATGATGGCTTGATTCCAAGTCCCTACATTAATATTTCACTGTCCCTGAGAGGGACAACTTGTTTTGGTGCCATTTGCAATTAAAACTGATTTCTTCAAGGCTTCATTAATGCACACCAAACTTAGAAACAGCAGGGGCTTTAGTAATTTTTAAATATCTGTAAGTAGTTATGCAGAGCTAAAAGTGAAGCCTGTCTGAATCCTAATCTGCATCTCAAAGTTTATCAGCAGGTTTTTACCTTTCTTAAAATTTCTCAGGAAATCTCACAAAAGATCCTTTCTAAGCTTTTTGAAATACAAGTCTGAAAGTTTTTCTGTGTGGGAACATGCTTATGGATTTTACATTAAGGCAAACCAGAAAGCTCTCAACTCTACAGGGATTAATAACCTCAGAAAATAATAGACTGTCATGTGTATATTATTTACATGACATAGTACTTTCCACTGAGACTTCCATCACAGGAAGAAAACAGAACAAGTGCAAGTGAAATATTATAGGAAAGAACACATGGCAGCTGAACAGTAATAATTCCTAAAGTAAGAAAGATGAAAGTTATTAATCAAAATTGTTATTCTCTTCCTCCTTCCCCACTCACTTCAAAATACACAAGTTGATAAATTAGTAGCTTGTCAGCATAGAAAAGAAGCTTTCAAATTTGGTCACCTAATAGGACATAGAAATGGATTCAGAAGAAAGTTTAAAGGGCTTAAGTGAATGTAAGTGTCTCCAATTTACAGCTTCTTTCAGCCTTTCCACATGTGGAAATTCACTTGGAAAGTTCCAGAGATATAATTTTCACCCCCTACACATCACCTCTCATACAGTTCACAGTTTGCAAGAATGTGAGGGACTAAAATGTTACCTGACATCAGTAATTTGCAGACAGACCAACCAGAGCACATCTACTTACCTCTGGGATAGCAGAAACCCATGCCCACTCACCCCACCCCTGTGAGACAGAGCAGCCCAGGAGTATGCAGATGAGAAAAAAGACTTATGAAAAATGAGTTTTCAACCTCAGCTGGGCTGGCCACTTGTAGCAGAGGAAAAGTGTTAGGATTGAATTATTGCAGTGATTTGCTCACTACTGTGTTACAAACTTAAAGCAGTCCAAGAAGGAAAGAGAGGGATAGTCTCTGCTTAGTTTTTCTAGAACAGTAATAACATAAACTATGAAAGCCACCACATAAATTTTGCCTCAAGCTTTTTGTTCACCTAAGTTTTTGTTCTTCTAATGCTAATTTTTCTACTTCAAATCCTACCAGTTTATCATTTGCTTGCTACCACTCATATACAAGCATCAGTCCAGCTCAAGAAATGCTAGTTTCAGGGGTTTCTTGGTTTTTTGGGTTTTTTGTGGTTTTTTTTCCTCTGGAAGATGGACTGACCATATTTGGTTTTGATTACTGGTCTTTGAACTTATTTTATTTAAGTGCGGTCATTTTCTGAATATATCACTCTGTAAATATGTCACGGTAGGGTTTCATGTTTACTGTTTCTCAATGACTTCCAGATCAAATTTATTTGGTTTGAAACCAAAAAGATGGTACGTGCACTGGGTTTTGGGCTGGGGTTTGTTTGCTCTGTTTCTCTTTAGGCATGTGAGGGGGAATGGGAACGGAAGCAAGGTTAACCAGCATTATGCCGTCAGCCATGTCTCTGAAAGTTAGGTTGTCTCATGCACCCTCTCTGTGGCAAAGGATTTTGATGCTGGGATTTCACTGAGGAAACCATTTGTGATGTGCAAGAAAGCATTCCACAGTTTGCTCCCCATAGGCCTGCAGGCACTCCACAGGCAAGGAGACTGAAATGTAGTGACAGACTTACTCTCACAAGTCAAGCATGCATATGAAAGTGGTAATACACATAGGGAATGAATCTGTTGACTAAGAACATGTAATTTTCACAGTCACTTTTTTGACTGTAACCACACTTTAAACTCCAGACAAAGCTCTTTTTTTTCTGCTGTGGCACAGCAGATGTGAAGAATTTAAAACCTTTTAACAGGACCCAATCTACAGCTAAATGACAAAACCCTGACAAAATAATCCTTAAATTTGTATCCTTGGTAATTTTTATGTCCTGTAACAGGATCAACAATCTTGATAAATCAAAATTCTCACACTGGAAAAACCAAAACAACACCGAGTCATGACTCATTGAATGGTAAGCAAGCAGATGTCTCCATGTAGTCTGTTTTGAACATTAAAAGTTTTAGAGATGCAATTTTAAAAATACCTCAGCTTCCCAGCTGTACTTGCCCTCGACAATACAGTGGAGGAAGAGACAACATATGGGGTTTGGTTTCTGGGAAATCTCAGCTGTCTTCCTGCTGATATGCATATTTCTTCAGTTCAGGGTGGAGTCCACCTCCCCTTGAAACTGTCCTGTATTATACCTCGCCTATGAAGTGAGGCACTGGGACATGGGACACCTCAGGAGATGGCTGCATCTCACTAAAATGAATATGCCAAAAAGGGGCTTCTGCGGGAGAAGGAAATTAGCAAATGAGAAAGAAGTCCCTCTATCTGCTAAAAACCAAGAGACTGTTTGGATCACCAGTCATTTTTCTTGACCTAGTAGAATACCACTGGCACTGCAAGCATCATATGTTTGTCTGTCTACAACAGTGATGCTTTTTTAAAGGTAATAGGCCCAGATTCCAATTTTACAATGCACCCTGGAGACATGAAACAAATCAAACTGTCCATATTTTGCAATAGTTTCTTGGCATGGTCCATGTGGTAATTAAAAAATCTTAATGGAAATTGCTGCTACAATTTGCAGGCTTCCTTAATCCAGCTATGCTATCTGCAGCACCTCCAGGCACTTGTCTTGTTCTCATAATACAAAATCAACAATACCATGGCAGGACTTGAGGGGATGTCTGATGATGATGATAACTTAGAAAGGAATGCCAGTATGAAAACTTGCCTGGTGTTTGGCAGGTTTTTTTTTTTTTTTTCTTTTTAGTTTTTCTTTCTTTTTTTGTCTTTTTCCTTTTTTTTTTTTCCCCTCATGTTTTGTTTATTTATCTAAGGATTCTTTTACCAGGAAATATCACATGGACAAATGAAATCTTCTACTGTGAAAGTATCTGGGCCAAGTAGCTCTAAATTATTTTAACATAAAATTAATTAAAACAAAAAAATTTAAACACTATAATTCTAAACATGGCCTTCAGCTACATACATGCCAAGCTACAGCAATTGCAATGCAATAAATCAGTGTGAGATATATACTAATGAAGTAAAAACCTGATCTTTGCCAGGACAAGGGCAAAGCTCTCTTAAATATTTTGAAACTGCAGTCTTGAAATGATCAATTATCAACAGACAGCTGCATGGAAGTTTTTTGGTTTGTTTTGTTTTTAATGAAATTTAGCCCTTCATTACTGTACTTGGAGTTGGTAACTACCATTTGTTTGGTTCTGACTGGAATAACCCAACATGTTACTTTCTAGTTTTCAAATTCTCATCCTGTTCCACTGCCCAATTTTCTCTTCCTCCTAGTACTCACGTCAAACCTTTCAACAGAAGTGCACAATATCCTCCCGAACTAATTCTGTGTATCAGTTTTATGAAGACTGAAAAATCCAAATTATATACTCTCCTGTGAATACAAAATTCCATGTAGCTCTTTTGTTTCTTTAGCCCATTCATATGAGAAATGTCACATCATAATACCCGGACCTGGAGTATTCAACATCTTTTTAAAATGTAGTATCATTCTGGGGAGGTGCTCAAGAATGCAGGGAGGTAGGCTGTGAGGACATGTAGTGGGGGGGAATACAATCCTCTGAGAGTCACCTACATTTGTTTTTCCACCTTACTGCTCTTTTGCACATTAGTGGACCAGTTCTCCACAGTGGTCTTCTGCCCATCAAAGTGCACTGAAGTATAACATAACAAGCCACCCTCCACCTCACACTTTCCTTTCTGGAGGGCTGCAGTTTCCCAGAGATCAAATCTCTTCTGAGAAACATACTCCAGCTGTTGTTTAATACTAATGCTTATCCATCTGGTGGTGTACACTGTCTCTGTCTTTCTACCTCTACAAAATATGAACACAAGCCCAAATTCCCTAAAGAACAACCTGTCTGACAACAGCCTCAGCTCATCTTTCAGACTCAAAGATTTGCCGTGTTTGGCCTCTCTGTCCAGCTCTCTAAGGCAGCACCGCTTCTGCCTGGATCCCTGTTCCCTTCAGCGAGACTGCGGCTGCTCTCTGTCAGCCTTGGAGGATGCTGACAAGCTGGAGCAGGTCCAGGAATCAGTAACTGCTGACCTCCTGCCACTGTAGGTGGGATGGCTGTGAATCCACAAGCATGTCTGGCCCCATGGTGCCAACTTGTTTGTGCCTGGGCTGTCTTTGAAGCCTACAGCCAAGTTACAGAAGAGATCATCTTTTCCCCTATACTGCCCAGGGCTGCCTCAGGTCTACTGCTGTTTCCCTGGGTTACATCACACAGAGTAGGCAAGGGGGCTCACCAGGAAATCCCCAGCCTCTCCAACATGCTTCACCTTACAGCACTGGCTCAGCACAAGCCTAGGATGCTGATCAATGTGGGCCTGTCTTTGCAAGGAGTCTTTACAAGGACAGAAGAATTTGGGGAACTAAAGAGTTTAATTCAATAGCCTTTGCTCAAGACTAATTAATGCTTACTTGTTTTAAAACTCCATTAATATGCATTCCACAAAAATAAATTACTGATATTATTCATGTGCTGTATCTGCTCTATCTTATTTGAAGCAACAGATTAAACATAAAGCAAGTGGCAGGCAATTTAACGTTCCTCAGCAGACAAATACTGTTTATCTTATCATGTAAATTATGAAAACTGACCTAGAGAATTTGGCATGGGAAACTTAACACACAATAGGATAAATAAAGCTTTAGGAGAAAATACCAAGCAGTCTGTCACTAAGACAAAGGGGTGAAGGGTTGGATGACATGCATTTGAACTACCAGTGTCCATATCAAGACTGCCAAACTGAAGATTTCCAATCATTCACTGCTGTCTTCCTCTAATGTTAATTGTTAAAATACAGAAACCTGAAATACTGAAATTTCCTGAAATACTGATTTTTAATTATTCTTTTTTTAATTTTGGCATTTGATATCTTCTTATGTGAATAAAGGCTGTGTGAATTAATTAATCATGTGGATTTTTCAAATCCTCTGATACCACTAGTTTGAATTAAGTGTTACTGGTTTCTAATTGCAATCAGAAGAACATACAAAGAATGGGACAATCAAGACATCACAGAAAGAGAAAAAAATTTATTTAGAATATAATCAGAGTTCAGTTTTTAGTATAAAAAAAGAATATAGGCTAGGAGGAAAGAGTGAGAACAAGTTCTGCGAGAGTAGAATCCAGAGGAGATTTGTATCATCCCCTTGTGACTGAGTCAGCATATGGCCCTTGATTAAATTCCTAAAATAATACTGACAACACTGTACATGTTCCTCATACTGCTACTATGACAAGCAGTCCTGGCATGAACCATGACTATGAGGCCCACCCTCAATCCTAACCCGTCTTAAACAAAGTTACAGTACACCTTGCAGGCACTTGACACATTCTCCACCTTATTTTCAAAATCTGCTGTCTGAACATGTGCCGCCTTACAAAAGGGAATCTCAGCCACGTAGGCAACGCAAAATTTTTCCATTCTGTGGGTGAAGAAAAAATCGGGGCCAAAAAATCTCAAGGCACTGACTACGACACACCAGCAGCTTGGGAAATATGGCTACCCAAGTCCAAGGCCTGGGAGCTCAGTCTCTTGCACAGCCTTATGTCCTTCAATAAAGACAGAGAAACCCATTACAGCTGTAATTTTGCCTTCAAGAGTCTGCTTTCCTCAAACTAGAGCCTACCTTGCTTGAGTGTGAAAAACTCCTGCCACAGAGAGTCTCATTCTAAGAAGTACTGGCAGATTAAAGTGTTTAGTGTTATATTTAGACAACACCATCTCCGACCAAAAAAAACCTCCATGACATTCTGAAATTTTTAAATATAAGAGAATGTCCTATAGCCAAAACCTGAGGACCAGGGGAAAAGGGGAAAAGCATGCCTACCAGGCAGGATCCGTGCTCACGAAATGAGGGTTAACCCTAAGTTTAATAAATACAATTGTATTCCCTGCCATGGCTGTGAGATTCCTACAGAAGGATGTCACTGTCTTGCAGGATTTCTGCAGCAGCCTGGATGCAACAGGCAGTCATGACGAAGCAACCCTTGGTGTGAAGGTGAACCAACAGGTAAAACACACTCTCTGAATAGGTCAGAGCACACTGACCAGCTGAGGTGAGCAAGAAGCTGCCATAATGTTATTGGCTGGTACACCATGTAGAAATTTGAAACTGCAGATGGCCAGCTTTTCTTCCTGCCAGACATTTATTTTGCAATGCAACATATGAAAACAGGCCTTTGCATTGTATATGCCCTATTTTATGTAACTGAGAACACAAAAGCAATTTACTGGCTTTTTTTTTTTTTTTTTTAACAATTTTGGCTAATATCTGCATGTAAACAGAAAACATAATGGTCAATTCACATTACCTTATAGTGCACAGTAGGACAGCAGGTCAGAACAGTGAGGCTTTTCAAAAGAGTGGTTTTACTTGTCTCAAGTTTATCCATTCCAAGCTTCAGAGGTGGGCAAAGGTTTGATGGACTTTTCTCAGGGTTTCATGTTAGTCTTCAATGAAATAAAGGCAGGTTGCTGAGTGGAAAGCTTCTTGTGGTATTCCTATACCTGTATATATATATATTCCCTATAAAATGCAAAATGGGAAATTGAATTGGCCATACTTAACACAGACACAAGCCTCCCTCCACAAGTACACTCTGGGGTTTTGATGTGGTACTGACTTAGAGGAAACCATTGCCATAAGCTGATTTCACAGATTACTAAACAAAGGGGAGATTATCATAATTTCATTTGATGTTGGTAATTAAAGGTTTTGAAAAATAAAATGAAAGACAACGCTCCCTTGCAGCTTGGAGACTACATAAATGTATATGTAGTTTTACAACATATGTACTTAAAATGGCAAGCCTTCATTTCCTAAGCCTTTATTCTATGTATAATTTATGCAGATATACAGTACTGCAGATTTTTTAGTATAGCAAATGGTTAGGCAGAGAACTCTTTAAATGTAATAAAGCAAAAGCAAAAAAATGGACACCATATGCAAAATCCACAGTCTGTGCCGTCTCAACGCTTTGGTCCTGTACTCTTCTCCTGCAATTAACTTTTATCTGAAAGAGACAGCTAGGAGGTAATTAATTTATATAGCAGCTGACACAAACACATCCAATACAGTCCACTGATGGAGTCATATCATAAAAGATTTCCCATGCTTAGGGGCAGGGGTGGTATGTGAAATGAGAAAGTGATGTCTACTTTTTCATAGCTTGTAAATGGTCTAAGTAACCATAATATCCATTTATTTTACTAAAAGGAAAGATTTTTTTTGTTTTGATTTCTTTGCTCTGATCCCACTTGCTACTGCTGTCTTTGAAACTCTACAGATATGGCATTTCTGTTACTGACTGGACATTTTTGAAATAGTACCACTATCAGGTAGATCATTGTTGGCAAAAGGTTTGGCACCAAAGAGACTCAACAAATAAATTTCATCACACTGACCCTGTACTAAACAGCAACTTTATGTGGATAACCTCATGGGAATAGAAGTTGAGAAAGAGCTATTTCAAGTCCTCCAATAACTTAATCTCTGTTCAGTTCATAATGCAAAGCCATTTCTGTTTCCTTTGCTCACAGTACTAAAAGAGTTTTTGGGATACTTTAATCCTAATAAGGTGGGGAGGGCAATGTGGGGGGTAGGGGGTTGCTGGAGGAGATCCCACTCAAATTATGTTCCATTACAAAAATTAAAAAAAGAAAAATAAATAAAAGGCCAAGTTTTTCATCTTGGAAATTCTCAGCCTCGGTTATGTGACTGCAAAAAGTAACTTTTATTTGAAGAACTAACACTCACTTCTTTGTTAAGAAAACTTAAGGCACCACCCACCAGACATGAAGGCTCCTATGTTATCAGCAAACTATTTCCTGGGTATATGTTCACCCTTTCCATGCAGATTGCTTATTTTTTCAACTCAACCTAACTCAACTCAACCCCAACTCAACAAAAAAAAAAAAAAAGGCAAAAAAAAAAAAAAGGCAGTGCAAACAAATTCTGTAACACTGCTGAATGATCTGTGTTTTGCTGCAACAACTACAATATTGATGTAATGGAAATTTCATAGGTGTCCAGTTTTGCAGGAACAAAATTGGAAAAATGCCATGGGGAACCCTATTACAACCTCAAGAGTTCTTTCCAAGGGCTTTGCCCAGTGCTGCTGTCTGCAATCATTTGAGAGCAGTCCCTGAGAAGCAGAGACAACATTCACAGCTGAGCAAAATAACCTGGATGGAAGAATATGAACCCCCATTCCTGTATTAATGGTTAACCTAACCCCTTACCCATAAATGTGACACCACTTATGCTGCAAATTGAACATTGCAAGCTTGAGTTCTGCAGAGGAATAGATTTGAATATTTATGGTCTCTGTGCATCTGCCTCTTTTCCCCGTTTTGAACTTCTATGCTAGTCTGAACTATGTTTTGACAAAGGTGGGAGATGATAGGACTTGAAAGGATACCAGATTCTTATAAATTTCTGGAAATTCAAGGATGGAAGGAGAGCACGACAAGAGTCTGGTCATGTCTGCACAGCAAGGACACCCACAGCAGCTCCCAGAAGTTCTCTCCTTCATGCCCAGAGGATCCTGCAACATCTGATGCCTTGCACCCTACTGTGAAACACTAAATGATGCTAAAGTGATAGGGGGAGGAGAGGGTAATGGATACACAGGGTTCAGCTCCAAGGAGTGTGAAAAGAATACTGGATATACTGTGGGAGAGCCCTTCAGGACTACAGGGTTTTTGCTGTGGACATAGCTTCCTTAGTGTCGCAGTTTACAGTACAAATTGTCTTCATACTGGATTCCCCTTCTCCCCCAAAAAACATTTTTGCAAGAGTGAGAGAGGAATGGTGAGGAAGGAAGATTATGCAACATCCAAAATCAATAGCAGACATCCCATGTGGGAAAGTATTCTTCTCTATAATCCTGAGGGTCACCTCAAGTAACAAACCATGCAGTGATAAGGCAAAAAAAGTTAAATCCAAAGGAACAGAGATAAGTGGAGCTGTAATAATGCCACATGTAGCAGGATGAAGCAGTTTTCACTGCCCAGTGTAAAAATGCTTGTCAGAAGCTTCAGTGCCAGGGATCTTCTCCCCGGCAGCCACAATATCATGGATTGCTGTCTCCACAGCATTGTCTGGCAGCATAACCCAGTGCTTGCAACAAAGTCCCTTCTACCCTCCTGCATGAATCTCACTGATTCTCCAGAAAGCAAGGCAGAAACCAGCATCCACTGACAGCAAGACACTGCAGCCTCTTCTGCATATTCATATTCATCCTGTTGGAGTGGCAGAGCAAAACCTATGCACAGGGGTCGGGCTTCAGGCGTCAAGGAGCTCTGCAGACCTTGATGGGCTCACAGCTACAGGATGGCATGGAGAGCAATATTAATGTGAAAGCCAGGTGGCACACAGCTTTTTCAGTTGTGCTGGTTTGCCTTTGGGAAGGGTAGTATTGAGAAGGATGCAGAAGACCTCTGCCACCTCGACTAAATCTTTCCTGATTTCTGACTTCTTTTAAAGTACTATCCACCTTTTCATGAAGCTGCTCTTGCAAACCAGCTATTCTGGATGTTACTGTATGTCAAGACACAGTACAGTGCATAGGCCATGTTAGTTTCTACAGGACTAGAAGGAGAGATGAAGGACTCTTACAAGAGAGGAAGGTACTTTTGACTATGGCTTTAGTCTATGGATTTCACAGATATAACTAGCAGCAGCTAGTCATGGCTTTGCTATTTCATCAAGCCAGAGCTTTAAACACACCTGTGCATTTCACCAAGTTTTGTCCTTGATAAGGTCAGCTGTCCATGACAAGTGTATGCAGACATTTAACCCAATCCAAAAGCAAAAACACAAAGGGGTTTTGTGACAGAGCAAATGCTTCTCTCTGTAGCTAGCCGTTGCAGATTCACTTGCTTTGTCTATTTAAGCTCATTGCCCTGCTAAGGTCCCTAGCAGCCAATAAACGAGACCAAAATTTAAGATAGCATGCAAATGCAAAGTTAGCTTTACTTGAATACCAAGTGAAAGAGGAGCCCAGGCAGCCTTCCATGGTATGCTAGCAGAACAAAACAAAAACAAAGTTTAAAAGTTTATCTTTTGGAAGTCTTTTGCACCCTCAGCAATGCCTTTGTTTTTTAGGGCCTTTTCAGCTGGTCTTGTCCCACTAGAAAGACCTCTACACAATCAATAAAATACTTTCTCGTAAGACCCTGAGACATGATAAGGCCTCAAACCTCCAGTTTTAAAGAAACAATGACAACAAAAGAGCAAACAGGCAAAAGAACAGATGATTGGGATCAGAATATCAGCTATGAGGCAAAATTACAGTGGTTAACATTTTTTAAATATCAGTGAAAACATTGAATTGCAAGAATGATTTTCATGTTTGTTTTCTAGCACCCCCCTCTCCAAGAGATTTTTTTTCTTTTCATTTTGGCTGCTCAAGACAAGGATTTTCCCCTCAACTGCTTACTGTCTCACTCAGTCTTCAGTAAAATGTCAGCAAACAATTGTCATTTGGTATCTGTAAAAGATAATGCAGGTGGAAAGGGGAATACTGAAATCCAATACCTCCCTGTAAAAACTTACTTTACTATCAACATTAGATAACTTCCTTTTCTCTGCTAGAAACCTGCCCTTGTAAATACACCTACTAGGACAGTGGTAAGGGAATACCTATCCAGCTTGTTTGGGTAAGTTATCAGCAGGTCTTCCCTCTCATAAGACAGAAGTTTTCTGGAAGGTAAATACCTGACCCAACTTTGCAATGGCACCTTAAGAAAGCTTTTCTCTGAATCTCAGGATGAAACAAGTGAGGTTGCAAGACAGCGAGAATGGGTGAAGTGCTGGGCACTAAGAAGAGGCATTAAGGTCAGTACACCATATTCACCCTGAATTAAAAATTTTGAAAAGATAAATCACCTCTACTTAGCTTTCTCAGCACATCACATGATAAAGCATACATTTTGTCTTTTCAGACTGGAGATACATTCTCATCAGAACTGTACTTTAGATCGTAGAATTTTTAGGTGAATGTTACAACATAATTTAAGAGCAAATTAAGCAACCACTCCTACTGATCACAGAGTTCTGAAGAAAAATATGGTGATATATTTTTTTAAATACCTCTTTGGAAGCTTGTTAATGAAAGAAATATCTTCAAAAATATTTTTTTTTTAATTTAAAGTCACATGGAAGCCACAAGAACCATGTACATTAGCAAGGAAATCAGGATTTGG
Source organism: Melospiza georgiana (assembly GCF_028018845.1). NCBI lineage: Eukaryota > Metazoa > Chordata > Aves > Passeriformes > Passerellidae > Melospiza > Melospiza georgiana. Next base: position 53,695,081 of record NC_080430.1, read on the forward strand.
CTCTTAATGACTCCATTGAACTCCATGCTATCAACCTAAACTCTACATGAAATCCAAGTTGGTCACTACAGCAGGGTTGTTACAACAGAAGCTCTTTCACATGTTAGAAACATGACACAAAAATGTCACTACTATTCAACTGCTGATCTTTACATGCTTTGGAAATTTTCAAGGGGAAAAATTTTGTAAAAACCTATTTTCCCCCCTTCTTTTGTTCTTAGCTTTACATTGGATTGGTCTTACTAATTTAAGTACAAAGCTTTGAGTATACATCTTATATATGATAAATAGGTCATACTGCTACAACACCGTCAATCTGGAAACAATGTAGGATCATGAATCCTAACCTTCACATCCAATCCCCAAATCTATGCTCTGAAGTATAAAACAGCTCCAACAATCTTTTCACCTTACACAAACATCTATGTGGGTCAGATTTGAAAGAGCTGGAGTCAGTCTAGCCAAAGCTTGGAAGTAATAAACATGTTTGACAGGACACTTTCAAATGTGCCAAATGGAGCTCTCTTTGTCTGGTTCCACCTGCATGAATGTTCTACCTGGTACCTCTTTTCTACCTCTTGACCAAGCACTGCTGTTGGCTCAGAGAAGTAGTAGTTTTTATCTATGGAGACATTAAAAACTTGACTAGACACAATCCTGGGTGACCAAGGGATCCTGTGTGAGCAGGGCAGTTTGACCAGATGATCTCAAGAGGTCCCTGCTATTCTCAACAGTTCCACCTTACTCTTCTCTTACAGGAGAAAAGGAGGAGAAAACAAGCTAAAAAGCAGTTTCCTGCACCATCATGCTGACTCTATCAGTCTCAGAGATATGGTAAAAATCTTTTGTAGCTACATATTAACAAGTTCTGGCTGCACCTTCTCTCCCAACTGGAAGACTCAGAACTATAATGCACTTGATTTCCTCCCTAAATTTATCATAAGTCGATAATGATTGATTCTCTGGCCCATCTTAATCTTGCACGATTTTTTGTTTTCCACTTTGCTTATCTACTGCATGCATTTTGAGGAAAAAATTTCTGATTAGTTTATGATTTTTCAGACTGGAAGAAGAGATCTTTTTCTGCTCACGTTCTAATTTTGAGATAGTGCAAACATAGTGTAAAGGCTTTGCAGCTGTTTACACATCTTCACAACAAGGACAAAACTAGCACATGGTGGATAGCACTACACCATTGTCATTTGTTCTAGAAATGCATCTTTCAATTAACACAGACCTTTATTTGAGGTTACTGCTACTGCATTACCAGTGGTACCTCATAGTTAGCCTGTCAGGTTTTTGAGCCAACATTTATTTTCTTTGCATGACCTTCCACTTTGCACACTACTTTTTAATTTTTTTTTTTCCTGTAAAACCAGCCATGAAACCTGCAATATTACAATATTGGTATGGCAGATTCTAGCACCTTTAATTCACTAGACTCAGGGCTACATTTTTCTCCCTTTTAGCTTTTTCCCCTTTACCAAAGTTCATCCTAGCAGCTCAAAAAAAAAAAAAAAAAAAAAAAAAAAAAAGAAAGGAAAAAAAAAATCTGGATTCACATTTATTTCAGGTAATTTGGAAAGCTGAAAGACAATGCAATTATGCCCAGAGTATTAGTATGCATGTATTCATGCATTGCTTTTTAGAAGAAATCAGCTACTGCTTCTTTATGAAAGCATAAGAAATTCCCCTGAATTCAAAATGACCCCGCATTAAAAACTAACCAGTCACACAAGCAAAGAAGCCACTTTTCCAGCTGTATTTCTATGGACAGCTTTTTAAGAGATCCCAGAGGCAAAGCAACTGAATAATATGTAAGCAGTCAGAGGCAGATAATGCATATTTGTTGATAAAACAGCATGGCAAGAACAAGAATTTAAAACTTCTTTCAAAAATAGAAAGTGGTTAAAAGCCCCAAGTGAAAGATAAAAAACCCCACTCCAAAACAAAATCTTATTGTTAAAGTTATAGGCAAAACTTAGTAATTCTTGCTTTTCAACAATCTTCTTTATAAGGCATCAGTTCTGATACACACTATCCTCAAGAAATAGATATGTCAAGTATTTGCACTCTTTCCTGAATTTTTTACATACCAAGACAGCTTCTAGTTTTAGACGAAGACTACAATCTCTTTTATGCACTAAGTCTTTTGATACTCATTCATTTGGAACTTGGACAGAACTGCACCCTGTATATTATATTAATGATATCAAATTATCATAAATGTTGTCCAGTACTTACAAATAGTAAAACCAAAATCAAACTACCCCCAACAAACAATAAGAGTTATCCCACATATATTTCAATGCCACAGTACAGATTATGATACAAAATCCACTGCCAGCAATAGAAGCTAATACTGAGAAATATAAGAAACAAGAACTTATGTGTTTTATTAAAAGAACTGGAAAAAATTATATTGTGAGTGGCGCCATAATACATCATTCTTCTTGAGTAACAAAAGTCTTCTTGAGTAAATAAAGTCAGCAAGTAAAAGAAATTTGTTATTTATTCAGTGGATTATTAGCAGGATGCAACCAGGGGTATTTACACTCAGGAATAAGGTTACAGTAGTGAAGAAGTGCAGCAATTGGTTTCAGTCTGATATATGTATTTTTTACCTAATCTGTTTCTGAAGTACCACATAGTGGTAAATACGTCCGGAAAAAAAACCTGTTATGATGTGATTATCTATAACATTGCTCTCAAAATACATTCAGAGACAACTCTCTGAAGCAAACATTCATTGTTTTGTTACTTTTCACAAGTGGAGCACAGCTAGTCACTGCCAGTTAATACTGCTTTTCCTCCTAAGGAATCATATAAACTGACACATAGTAATAATCAGAAATACCTCCTGAGGAAAGGAACAGTGTCAGGAAAGACCTGCTTGGTATTTTTGATGTCTCTTAGTATTGCAGAATTTGCCTTTCTGAGCAACCCAGAGTTCATGTATTTAAAAAAGTACTATGCAGTTTGCTTTCTTTTTTAGAAAAACCCTGTTATTATAAGTATGGCTTAGGAGTCTGGAGAAATTGAGGTAGTGGCAAATTTTTTAAAGCAAGAGATTATAATGGAAAATGAGGAGTAAGTTCAGTGAAGCTGAAACTCTATGGGAGCACACCAGTTCTCATGGGATTTTCTAAGGAAAAACAGCCTTGGAGTCCCAGTGTGAAACTGTGGAGACCAAGGACAGCCAACAGCTCACGGGTGGTTTCTGGAGATGTGAGACCTGACTTCAGAGCTCTTTTCACAGCTCACATACTATGTAAGACTTAAAACTGAGCCATATTATGGACACTCATTCTCACTGCAGGTGCCCCATTTAACATTTAAAAAGATCAAGCCAAGAAAGAGCTCCCATATCTCCCATAACTGCAAGAAGGAGTCTAGGAAAGCCCTGCACTGGAAGAGCCGTCTTGAGGCTGGTGAAGGACAGAACAGAGTTGGCTAATCTGCATGTTTGTGCTACTGAACAAGTACACCCACACCTTCTTTGCAAGATGGAAAACTTTTAAAGATGTTTCCTGCCCTCCCCTGCCTCCATGTAACAGGGACATTTTTTATGACATGAAAATTTTCCCGGAACAGAAAATGTATTTACTGCCCAGCTCTTCATACTGCATTTTCCCTCTCACAGCTTATACAATCTTTGTTGAAAACTATTGCTTGTAAAAACAGTTCCTATTTCTATGACAAGCCTCAATGCAATCCATGGTATGTCCTAAGTAAGGACAGTTTTTGTGAACAATGGCCAGAGGAATGGGGCCCAATGTGGACATTTTGTATGTGCAGCACATTTTGCAAACAAAAATAACAAATTATCATTACCAAAAGTAGATAATTTCTGACAAAGTCAGTAAAATTCACTGTTTACTTCTACTTCACCTTTAAGTAATTTTTGACTTTGTAAAGAACTGCCTTGAATTTCTTTCCAGCTAGTTCTGACCCTCTTTGCCTCAAAAAAAAGAATTTAAATAGCAGCTCCTCATTTCTCACTGCTGTTATTACATCAGAAAATGCATACTCTTGACTCTTTTCATATGGTTCAGCAGACAGAAATACTGAAGAGAACCTCTTTGCAAGGAGCATTCTTGTGTTGACAGGAAAATTGACAATATGACCTAATAGGACTTTTCCATCTTTTATTTCCCTGAGTCTACTACTCCTGTGAGGAAAAATAACTTGTCAGCAAACTTATTGTAGGGGAAAATGTCACAGTAAAAATAGTTACAGAAAATAGCCCAACAATTCCTTGATGTAAGATATGAATGTATTTATTCTTGTTGCTTATTCCTAACTGAGAAAAATATGTTCCCAGATTCTGTACAGTCAGAAATTTCAAGTAGCAGCAGCAATCAAATAAATCTCAAATCAACTCTCAAATACATAGGAAACTGAAGAAGTTCCATCAAAACTTTGGGTTTTTTACCTGCATAGTACAGTTTTTAGTCTTCTAGAAAAAGTGATACATTTTGTAAAAACATGGAATTCAAAGATAAATGGGTACTGTCAATATTTTGCAATTCCCCTATGTACCACCTTTTTTGTGGAAGTGGGGAGATGGATTAAGGTCAGTCTAGTACAGCCTTTACTTCAATTCAGACTAATTCTAAAAGGCAAAATAACCAAACAGTTGTAAATACCTAAAGAGATATCTTTCTTTCAGACAAACATCTAATCAGAAACCTGGAATTACCAACACAGAATTCCCAAGAAAGGGCATTTAAAGCTGGATCTTGCCAGCTTTAGTAGAATAGTAGAACACCTGAGATAGAAAGGACCCACAAGGATCATCAAGGCCAACTCCTAGGCCACGCACAGGCTAACCAGAAAAATCATGCAAAGTGTCTGTGACCATTGTCCAAAATCTCAAAACAAGACAGATTATGTATGATGATCTCTAATCAGGACATATTCTCTAACAGAAAATAAGATTGATTTTCTATAATGCAGCACTTGATATGTGCAGTCTATCTCATCTTGTGAATTCATGAAGTCCTGTTGCATTAGTATTGGTCCGAGAAGCTAATATTCCTCTTGCACCTTTTTTCTGAGTTTTATTTTTTTGGTTGTTTGGTGTTTTTGGTCTAGATGATTTGGTTTTGTTTGGTTGTTTTTTTTTGGTTGTTGTTGTTTGGTTTTTGTTTTTATTTTCATGTTAGTATTTAAAGTCTCAATCTAGACTCTACCCAACTGAATGCATGAAGAAGGCAATGAAATAGAGTATGGTCTACTAATGTGATTAATTATCCATAATGGTTATTGGAGAGCCATATTTCATGACTACAAGATCCTTCCCATGTTTATCCCATTGCTTGGGGATTACCACAGCAGTATATCACTGTTTAAAAAGTCATGAGCAGCTGAAAAAACTCTTACATTAATTACAGGAATCTACAGAATAGTTTCTATATAAAATCTATACAGAAACTGTAGAATATTTCATTGTATACCTGACAGGTGTTGGGTATGATTACAAGTAGCACGTGAAATTGAAGTTGTGTTCACAACAATATATGAACATTTACAGTTAGAATCAACAACATTAACCTGTGAGATGATATGAGATAGAGTCTCAATAACTGCCTTAGTGAAGTTCACATGCATGTTTTTAGCAGTGCAATGTGACCTGTATTCTTTAAGATTCTGAAGTACTCATTATGTGTGGAATATGTTAAACCATCAGCCAGCTCCATAAAAAATCCCCCCCCCCTTTTTTTCCACACATGAATTAATTACTGTAAAAGTATATCTCCTTGAAAAAGTATCTTGAATACTTTAATATTATTTTTGGCATTTCATTTTTGCTTTGAAGTAAATTACAGAGCAAGTCCTCCACATTTTTTCCAGTCTAAATCAGTCATGTCTGTTGCATTTACATGGGATCCAAAACTATCGACTGAGGAAGGGTGAAGGAGAGGCAAAGAAGAGGGTAGTTGATTGTTGGTTTTAAATACATAACCTAAGATTCCAGGAGTTTCCTTCTTCACCTTTTTTTTTTTTTTAACTTAAAGCACCAAAAATATTCTGTCTATCTGGAGATGCAGATACAGGTTGCCTTCAGAAATGAGGGCAATTTCAAATTCCAGCACAGACCAGTCTGTGTCTGTGGGGAGTGGCCACCCCATTCAGAGCTGCAAGTGCACCTATAGGCAACAGGATCCCCACTGCAGGTCTTACTCATGTCTTTGAAATGGTGTCATGTAAAGAGCTAAAGGCTCAGCTAGACAGTACATGTCTGTATGAAGACAAAAATGTCCTTCTCAGGCAACTCGGATGTTTTCTTCACCTGCAGATTCTCTTTAGGATGCAGTGGAAAACATCATTAAGAAGTTGAGTTCTTTAATATGGATTAGGTATACGCAATCTCATGTCCCCAGAGGGTAAAAGGCAAAAAACACCAACTCCACAAACAAACAAAAACCTCTACAACTTGAGATGAGAAAATGGAGAAAACTGGTAATCTTTCTTGTGCAAACCAAAGAAAAAGCTAAACTTTAACACACGGCGTGATAAACCTCACTGTGGAAGAGCTATTTTTTTTCCTTATCTTGCCTTCAATATTAGTCAAATACATAAAACCACATTAAAAAAGGTAAAAATTAATTCATGCACTTAAAGCATTAAGAGATGGAGTCCAGAAATTTATGGGAGCTACTAAAATAAAGTACTTTTCTGCTCAGATTATGTGTAGCAGGACTTTTGTAATTCACAGTACTTCTTGCTTCATCACTTGTGAATTACAAACCTTTATAATTCTGTCAGGATTTAAATAGCAAACTGCTGTCCACAGTTAGTATTCCATATCTGTAAATATTTTTTCTCAGCTTGTCAGAACCTCCTTGATTTTTAAATCAGGCCATGAACATACCTCACTAGGCACAGATGCTAATAGGAAAATCATTAAGAAAAAGTTTTCTCTTACACAGGAAGAGACTTTTTTCTTTTTCTGTATTTCACTGCCATACACTGTCTTCCAGCTATAGCACTATTAGCTTCCAGCTAATAAACCCATCTATGAAAGTCCTACACCTCTGAGCAAGGATTGTAGCACACTGCATTAGGAAAGGGTGTCTGCTCTGCACATAGGGAAGAAAGCTTTCTTGCCACACACATTCACGTATATGTTCCTCTACTAACAGAAAATTTCAGAGAAGAAGTTTGGGATACAATATTTCCCCATATCCATCCACCATTGGTAAACTGATCCATGAATTAGTGATGCCCAAAGTTAAATTCACCTTATTGTTGAGTCCAATTCATATGAGAATAATTTTTTTTTCATGGGGGTCTCTGATGTCATCCAACTATTTCATATGCAGAAAATAAAACAAGTGTCTATTTTGCATCCTGGTAATTTAAAAATGGGACAATCTACAAAAATGTTGTGGCAGGCTGTGCATTCATGCGTTGGGAGTGGCAGGCCAACTCTTTATTTTCGTCTGTATTTTCTTCTTGAAACACTACCTTTTGTCCATAGCCAGTATTGTTTCAGGAGTGATTTTAATATGTTAAAGATGGGCTTGCAACAAATGCTTTCACCACTTTTTAATTATTTCCACTGGATTTCAAAGCAGTCATAATGCAATTTACAAGAAAAGAAGATTTCTATAACTGTTTGAAAAAGCTTTATCTGTTGCATCATGGACATTTGGAACTTTAGCTGTATAAGCTGTATTTTTTACCCTTCCAAGGAATGGAATGATTAGGAAGACAATTAAAAGGTATATCTGAGACAGTCTCACATCATGATGTGTCCAAATTAGAACCAGCCAAAATCCTAAGCAAGAGTATGAAATAACAGAAAGCTCTAAGGTAACACCCAGGTGAAAGTCTGCACTATTTGTGGAATAGTGATTAATGTACTGATACAGGTAATCATTACATAATGCAGGTTAATTAATATCACATCACTGACTCAGGGCAGATGGGTATCAGCTTATCAGAGACCTAGTATACAGCCTTTTCCAAATAAGGAAGAAGATCCAATAAAAGCATGCGACTTAAGACATGCAGCACATCAATGCATTAAAATGTAAAATACTGAAAAATAACTTTGTGAGAACTAAGTCAGCAAGTAAGATGAAAAAGAGCAAAACAGAAGTGGGTTAAAAAAGAGAATCGCGTGAAGGCAGGACATACTTTTATCTCTCGAGGAGAGCTGGATGTCCCTCCATTGCTGAGCTGACTGAGGAGTTTGCAGGGAGCCTTTGGGGCAGGACTATCCCCACCACTGGGAGGGAAGCAGAGGAGAGGATGCCAACCTTCACTACCCTCTAGTTCTATTTCCTGCTCTTGTGGTCCCTTCTGGAGTTTTGGATCCACACACTGCTATATTTTGAAACCAAAGGCCTGTATTAAAACTCAAAATCTAGGTGCAAGGAAATTGCTTTAGAAAAATAAAATTATTAAGAGGCAAGATCTCTTCTCAGCCAATTTGCCTCAGACTGGGAAGACAGCAGATCCATAAATTAGAGTTATAATTTATACTGAACTCATGTAAGGCTGCTTTAGGATATATCAGAGAGAGGATCATTATTCTGACTGCACAGAGCTGACAGACACCAAATTTTCTGATAACATTTGATAATGGCCTAACTGCTGCTATTGACATCAGGGCTGGGAGGAAGGGGAATCAGAGACTTCAATGGGAATAAAGCTGGGACAGTAGCAGACACCCCTGAAAACGGTGATTTAGTATAGATCATCTAAGTTAAACACTACATTGAAACAAAGTTTCACTTGACAAGGTGTCAGCTAAGGAAGATAGATCGAAAGTAAAGCTGGGACACCTAGAGAAGACACAAGGACAGAGGGTAATTAATTTAATTTAGTGAAACATTCAGTCAAATAAGCATAACACTTCCATCTGGCAATACTTTTTTTCGGGTGAGGTTCATAAAACAAAAGAGTGTAGGCTTCCTTTTTATGCAATTTTCTAATTAGCTGAGGACACTTACATACTTAAAAATATTTGCTAAAATGTAAAAATTTACAATCTGCAAATGCAAGATTTTTTTTCAATGAAACAACATATATCTTGAAATTAGGATGATTAGATTTAATGGTTGAAATACTTGATTGCAGAAGCTTTGGTCATGGTATATGGATCAAAACAGATGTATGCTTTGTTATTAAAATGCATGTATACTTTTTAAGTTTTTCATCAACATATTTTAAAATATTTACAATTATTTAGAATATCCCAAAAGCACCTTTTTATTGAATTCAGACATTACACTAAATCTCAAAACTTAAAAGTGAGACCGTCACACATTAAAGAAATTGAAAGTGATTAAAATTGAGAGGGTTGCATAACATCCAGAAAGAGTGCACATGGAAGTATCAAAATCTTCTAGAAACAGTACAGAATTTCTACATTGTTTTCTGTATGTTTTGTATCTAAGAGTTAATAATGGTACTGATAAAAACCAAATAAATTTGTTGTTCAGTACTTCTTCACAGAAATTAGACATTAGCATTTGGCTTGCTCTCTCTCCTCCACTTTTATAGGCCAGTTATGTTCCAGGTTATTACAATAAAATGCATTATATTTGAATAAAACTCCCCATAATAAGAAAATAAATGCATTGGAATAGGATATTGTTCTGCTTTCAAGCCAAAAGGCAAACTTTCATAAATTCTGAATTGTGCCTATGATAGCTTTATTAAACAATAGTATATTTTGTTCTGAGTTATGCTGTATTAAAAGGGTTTCTTAAAATATGTTTTGCCTTCTTTGATGATCGCTTTCTCACAAAGATAATTCAAACCAGCAAGGGCCCACCCAGTCAGAGCAACAAAAGGTCTAGTCCTTGATGAGCACTATTTGTAAGCACTCACTACTAATATTAATTAATTTGATAATTTATCCTCTTTTTCTATTCATCAGTTGTCTCCATGTGGTTTAAATATTCATTCTCTATTCAAAAGTATTCACACTGGATGAATATCATTCCTCTGTGGAGGACCAGCATAAGGCATATGCATCCCTTCAGTCCTCTGAATAGGGTTCAAACAATTCTCAAAACACTATGTTGTTTTTCAGCTCATTAATAAATTTCACCATTTGAATAGATGTAAATTCTTTCTGAACTGCTTGTTGCAAGTGACTCTCTCTATTTCAGTTGCTGATGTGGTGTCTTAGATGTCAGGTCCTTAGGTTCAGATGCTTATTTCTGCACTTAGTGGTGCACGCACAACACTTCCTAAATACCTATCCCTAATGCACTGTGTTTTGAGCTCAGTTTACCAGACAAATGCAGACCAGCAGCCTGTACCTGCCTGCGCTCTCCACATGCCCCATGGACTGATCACACATTCTGTATCTGGGACCTTCAGACACCCTGAGCAAAGGTCAAAAGCCTTTCCATTTCAACAACATTTCTGTTGCAAAACAGATACTGAGAGATATCCAGACAGAGGATATGTTTAAATTTAGACTCATAGTGGCAAGAATCATCATCATCTAGGTTAGAACATAGTGCTAGTAACACCAAGGTTGGGGTTCAATCCTCGTATTGGCCATTCACTTCAGAGTTGTACTTGACGATCCTTGCAGGTCTCTTCCAACTCAGATTAATCTGTGATTCTGCCATCTCACACACATGCAAGAAGCACAACACTCCTACAGAAGAGCACTCCTTAGTGACTGGATTTCTTATGCCCAAATTTACAAACAAGAAAGCAAAAAATTAAGCAGGAAACCATAAGATTGGCTATTTAAAACCTGAACCAAAGGAAATTAGATAAAGTCCCAAATTTGCTCTTTTTCGCAAGTATCCTGCAAATAAAATTTTCTTAGATTTTATGTACAAAGCAATTCCAAAGGGTGAAGTCAATTGCAAATTTTGAGTAATTGTATAAATGCTGAAATATTTTTCTAGCTCCAGTAAAAATGTAGAAATATTTTTCCAGCTCTAGTACTGACCAAGCACTTTCTCATTAAGTTTTTTTTTTTACAGTTCAGTATCAGAATTAAACCAAAGTTGAAGCAAACAGTTTATCCTCTCTAGCAAACAAATTTATCAGCAAGTTACTTTGAGAGTGGAAGATAAGATAAAAAGGGAGCTTTCATTAAGAGCTCAGACAGAACTTCTTAAGTCATCCTCCAAAATCATTATGCAGACTGGCAAAGAATGAAAGGGCTACCTTTGGGAGCAATGAAAAGACATCATTCTTATACAACAAATATGCTACAAAGATAAGCAATAGAAAATGGCGCTGTATATACTTAAAAGTTCAGCTGAGAAAATCCTTTTCTAGGTAAAATTGACACAGGTTAGCCTCATTGCCTATTAATATAAAGTTTTAAAAGTTTTAAAAGTTTTAAAAGACGTGGCTCTGAGAAACTACGTCAGATTAGGAGCTGAAATTTAAACAGATCCAACCTACAGAACAGACAAGGTCATTTCTAATTACCTCTGCCCTTTGCCACTGCAAGCTTCTACAAAGCTGAAAAGACCCTATGGATCAACAAGGGAGCTCAGGAAAGTGGCTTTCACTTACATCTGAGTTATGTATGGGCAGCACAATGACATACAAGTGCTCAGAAAACAAATAGCAGAGTGCTGCATGCTGCATGTCCCCGATGCACATCTGGGCTATGTCCCAACGACATAGAACAGCTACACTGCTTTCTCTGAATGAAGTGTACTCTGTGAGCCAGGCATTATGAGAAATTACCAAGGGAATGATATATCATGTTCTGAAAACACAGCCAGTATGTCCATGCCTAACTTCTACCTGATCCTGCATCCTTTGGGCTTTCGAAAATTCTCCCTGCAGAGAACAGGGGTTTTGTGTGCAAAAAGGGAACACAGTAAGAAAACACAGTAAACATTAGATATATGTTCAAATAGTGGACCCTTGAGAAGTGTCATCTTACCTTTTTTTTGCTGAAGCAATTACCTCAGTTTGTTCAGCAGAAATGCAAAGATTCATATATTTCAGTTGTAATACATTATCCTTACTGTCAACTTAGAAATTCATTCATACTTTGGTTGCTAATTCTGAAAATTAAGGGGTGAGACTTTAGCTCTTCAAAGCAGAGCTCCTAGTACTAACCAGGATTTCACTGTAGGAGTCTATTTTCTCCCTTGGAGCACAAGACTTGTTGATTTATGCCACCTAACAGGAAGAAAAACTTGCACATCCTTTAAAATCCCTATCTTCCCTCAAAAACACAACAAAGAATGGTGTGTGGCATTTCATGAAGCTAATTAAATTAATTGGTGGAATGGAGCAGGCACAACTCCTTAGAAAGTAATGTTTACCCTCCCTGTTTATCCTGAGATTTAGGTTGGCTCCCACTGTCAGCTATCAGTTGATAGTTACAGCAATTGCAATGACAGCATGAATCATAATGCAAAAAACATGTTACATATTGAATGATAGATGAGCCAATTTCAGGCCAGTTTCTACAGGATCATTTTTTGCAATACACTCAACAAATCAGAATATCTCCTGACTTTAATCACACAGCTTGGTTTTGAGATTTTAACTACTGAACTGAGAGAGTCAGTGTCCCTGTTGCCTGTGACATGGAGGAGCTGGAGTCAGATGGCCACCTGTCATTTCAAACAACAAATCCTGTATATTTTCATGTGAGCTCCTTGTCAGGCTCCTTTCCCAGATGCCTTAATGTCAGGTCAGTTCAACAATCAGTTTCTCTAAGGGGCATGAGAAGTTACAGCTTTGCCATACCAACTCTGCACCTTTTGGAACACGGCTATAGTTTCTGCTATGCTCCCCTAAGCTCCACGTCTTCATACTTTCTACCAAGAAAATGAACCCCAATCCCAGCCAAATGAGGCAGGTTCTGTCTAAGGCAGCAAGCTTCATAGAGAAATATTTATATACTTTCTCACTTAAAAATCCATTGTGTTGCTTATGACCTCCATAAAATTCTGTTAGGAGCAAAATAGAACTGGCAGTCTCTGGAGATCCTACAGAAAGTTGTTCCCACTTTCTCAGGCTGCTTACAGGAACGTAAGCACTCTTACATAACATAAGAGAGAGGTAACTTTTTTCCCTATCATATTTTTCTAGGGTATTTATGTCAATTTAATTTTTTTTTTCTCCCCTGAATAAATGAGGGGGGAAAAGGGTATTAAAAAAGTCTGTTTCACTGCACTGTGACAAGTCCCATATAAGGTGTAAAATAATACTTCACCTCACTGTGTTAGAATATGCAAATTTTCTAAGCCATGTCAGTGATGATACAAGATGGTAGCACCACATCTTATTCAATGACTCTTAAATTACACACTTGAGTAGTCACCAGTCATCAGAAGTTTCACTTTCCATAGGTGATTTTGTATTACAGACAAGGGCAGTGAAGAAGCTTAACTTTGACAATTAAAGTATTTACAGCCTTCCTTGCATCCATAGCATTTCAACCAACACCCTATTACAATTTTTAAGACACTGAAAATCCTAATAGTCACTTAAATCTTATTATATAGTAGTACTCTTAACTGTGGCTCCTCCTTTTCCTAGCTCAAGTTATTTTGACTTGTCTCATTCTCAAAACAATTTGAAAAACACTGGAAAAATTAGAAACATAACACAAATTTTAGCCAGTTCCATCTACTACACAGAAGCACTGATAATATATTCTTTCAGGAAGGGTTGCACTACAGCATATATTTTATGTTTTAAAAAGTAACAGCCAAAAAAGGGAAGAGGAGATGTAGGCAATTGGATTGTGCACAGTAACTGTAAAATTACAGCCCTGTTGTTTTGGATCTGGTTACTAATGTGCTCAAAAAGATCTGTGCTTCATCATATTTCATAGGGATGATATACAGTATGTGCTCTATGGGGAGCCTATATGAGTCCTAACATTGCTCAAAAGGACATTAAAATAAATTACTCCACCAGTCAACTCTCTGAAAAATTTGTATTTCTGCCAGCTTGCTTCCAGCCTCTTTGCATCGACGGATTGTGGTGACAGCAATTATGTCATCCTTAAAGTTAAGAAGCTGGCAATCCTTACATCAGCTTTCAGGCTTGCTTTATTGTCCCTCCTACAGTTAGCACTTGTTATTCCCAAAATTACCATATTTGCTAAGAGACTATGATAACCAACACAAGCTCTATGAAAATATAAATTGAGTTTAAGCTGCTCTAAACAATCACAGTATTCATTCTCCAGGATGCTTCATGCAGACTAGCAAGGATAAGAATAGGAATAGGTTGTTTTTCCTTCTGCATGAGCACACTTTAAAAATCTCATTCTGCCCTTAACTGCTTATGTTTTGTACCCACCTCAGCCAAAATACAGGTTGCTCCTTGTAACTAGGGCAATTCAGCTAGAGATCAGTTGTATGAATCTACTGACTTTTAAGCAGTGAAGGGGACAACTAAGAAAATAAGGACAAGTAAGATTTTTTTTTTTTTTTTTTGGGTTTATCAGAACATCCTGTATGAGTGAAGTAAAGACTTGACATTGTTCGAAGCATGGATTTCTTTTTTCTACATTGCCTCTTTGCTGGTAGTCCCAGTTTAGTAATGACCCGTGGGTAACTTTGGAAACTATGTTGTCAGGATTTCCTTTATTTTCCTAATGTCCACAAAACATATTTAAGAAGGCCACTGCTCCACAGTACAGCTGTTGAGAATGGAACAGGAAATAATCTAAAACAATGCCATGATGTTTTTTGAGTGGCAAATTTTACTTCTGGAATTAAATCCAGCATGTTCCACCTTAAAAATTATGCCAAACTCTATCTCTTATTGGCAGAGCTATTGGCAGAAATCTGTCTCTGCTAGGTGGGTGATACATTCATGGACAACAATTTATGATTCTGACACTGCTGTACTTCATGGTTGTCATAGAATGAGTCATGTTATTTTCTATTTTTTTCCCCAAACAGCATTCCAAATCCACTCAAATGCTGAACTCAACACAGCTCTGGTTTTGCAATCTAAGTCCTTCACAAGGAGCAAGTATCTGATTTGGCTTCAGAGAGAACACCAGGAGCATATACAGTCAATTTGGTGACTGTTATCCAAGGCTGACTTAACCAGCCACAAGTGGTTAAGCTCCAGCCAAGGGCTCAGAAACACTGTAAGGTTGCTGTCTCACTGGCAAGGGGCTTACTGCTCTCTCCTCCCACCTAGAAGAAAGGGTAAATCAGGTAAGTTTGCTGCACCAGCCCAAGCTGCCTTACAGATTACGTGAGATGAGTAACAGGCTGCAGACCTTACAGGGTCAGGCCTGAATGGCTCCACAGCTGCATCCTGCTCACAATTGCTACTCCTACTGGTGGGGCTCTGGGCAGGGGGAGGAACACTCAAACTCTGTCTCATGATGTTGAACACACCAGTTAGTTTACTGCTTGGTACTAATAAAAGGTTTCCAAAGAAGACTGACTCCTATGCAAGGGGCATACTTTCCTTGTACCACTTCCAAGAGGGCTCTGTGCTACTCTCACAACTGGCATGGAATGACACTCTCTTTTCACCTTGACAAGATGGCACGCACAGAGGAGCCAGTATTCTTCCAGTCCTCTAAATTGTCTCTGGAGAACAAGACTGCTATATATAAACAGCAAAAATGAGGTATTATTTTAGAAGCAAGTTCTGAGTCTATTTTTTCCTTCATTGAGATGTTTCATACAGTCTTCTAAGTTTAGATAGCATTACTTCTCACTTAGGCTACAGCCCTTGCCAGACTTAAGAGACATTTCACAATAAACTTAAAATAATTACTTTGATTAATCAAATCCTGTGAAGCAAGAAAAACTGGATTAGGGGGACTGATAGTAAAATCTAGCAGCTATGTAATTCAGAGGCTGGGCAAAGTTACTAGCAATGTAGGACTGTCCAGAAAAAAAAGAAAAGAAAAACATCTTGCATGGTACCAACAGTTTTCAGGAGGAAAAATATGTTTTAAACAATAATGTTGCTGTTTAGATAAAATACTGTTTTGGCATTCAGATTTAAAGAAACCTAAATGAAATTATATTTGATTCGATAAGTTAAATTAAAACAAAACTAGAGAAACAAACATGTTTTCATAAACACATTTTCAAAATTTTAAACACTCAGGTTTTTTTTTTCAAAGTAATTTTTCCAAACAAAAAAAGGATAGGAGTTTAGATTTGAATATTTCTAATATTTGGGTAAAGTCAAGACTAGCCCCAATAAATGTTTGTGGTTTTAAGCTCATTTCCATATTTATTTATAGGATTTATTCTCAGTTATTATTTGGGAAGCTTTTATGTCATTCCCCATCTATTCAGTACACTGAAATACTTTCACTAGGATAGCTGTTAACACAGTTTAACACAACAAGAAAACGGAACAGAGCAGATACAGTCTAAATAAAAATGTTAGTAAATCTCATCAAACTACTGTAAGAGTTACATATTTCTACTCTATAATGACTAGTGTTTTATAAGTTAGCTAACATGATTTTTAATTTCTTTCTAACAGTTGGTATATTTTTGATTAGTTTAAAACTTTGTTTTGCCTAAATATTCCATGTCAAAGGACAAATTATTGGATTGCCTTCCATGAGTCTGGAAGTTCTTCCTGCACATTCCATTGGATTTCCTGCTAATGGACTTACAAGGAGCTATGTAGGAAATAGAGAAAGGTAATTCAAGAGATGACTGTCTTGGATTCCAAAAGGCATAGACTTTGAGAATGCTAGGACTTTAAAGGAAAGGGATGTCTTTTTCTTAAAGAAAATGCTGAGCTGTTTTTGATGTTTCCCATCTCAGCAGTGCAAGAACCAAATGAATACATTGGATGAGATCCATTTGGAAAAGTGGCCTTGGATGCTTTGACAACCTCCACATCAACACCCCCACAGGTGTTACAAAATCTAGCTTTTGGATGTCCTGTGAGCTACTGGAGTTCCAAGGCCTGTCTTAGTGCCTTTATTACAACAATTCAGTGCAATGAGTATTGTCATCTGATGAAAGGTATGTGTACACAACTTTTAACCTGCTTAAAGCTTATGGCCTTAAGACAGAAGGAAACTGGAACATTTTCAAAACAGACAGATAAAACTTCAGGAATAAAATGTAATCAGGAGGGAGGACTGAAACAGAACCATTTATAAAGAGGATTGAATAAAATCAGTGAATTGAAGATCTAACCAAATGTAATTAACTCCTAATGAAGGCACACTCTAGGACTAAATGTGTGCTATGACACTAGCCTGAGTGAATATATTTTGTTTTCTTCTAAAAGAGTTTTATTCCCCAAAAGTAAAATAGCACAAAAGAATCACAAATATTCCCTGAAAGAGGATGTGGATGTAAAGGCAGAAATGTGACTTGCACTCCTTGGAGGCAAAAGCCAGCACTCACTACTGTGTCACCTGGACTCCTGACACTCTCCACATTTATACTTAATCAGCATCAGTCCTGATAAATTATTTACCCTGGAGGAATGTAATGGGACGCCAGTTTGTCTGTGCATATGCTCTTATATTCTGCTTGGTGAAACAGGCAGAGCTGGGGGCTGGGGAGAAAGCTCTGATTTCTGTCAGTGGATCCTTTGTACAATCAGTTTGCTTTACTTTATATAGTGCTGGTGTCCCCCTGTGACACAGGCATATTTGGTACACCCTTGACATTACTGTCCTTGAAGTTCAGGGTAGTGGTCATTCTTCAAAGTATGTAGGACACAAGAAACAACAAACATAGTAAGGTTGATAGAGGAATGAAATCTAAGGGGTAAGAGAATACAACTTAGCATTCAGAGCAAAACAATAGCAGCAATATCTCAGAGAGCATAATCTTGCTTAGCCTTACTTTTAAGCACTAGGCTTAAGGCTATAAAAGCCTGTTTTGATAGCAGAAGTGCATACTTTTATACAATGCGTCGGCATTAAACTGCAGCTGCATTTCTATAGTACTAGTTACATGACACAGATTGCTTTGGATGATAAAGACATTAGAGAATTCTGGAATGCCTTTGAGGAGTCTCATTAATTTTTATTAAATTGTTTAGTTATAACTTTAATATTAAATTTAACCTAGGTCTTAAGAGATTTCATTTCTAGACCAATTCCAAGTAAAGAGTTGCATTGTAGTGCACCTGATTTAAATTATTGGATGGAAGATGGGACAGCATAGTAAAATTTAAATTGTTAAAAATTAGTTTTTAAAGATAAATGGAGACAAAACCAAGCACTCAATACAAAGATGTAAGGACAGTCTCCACAGCTAATGCATAGATAAGTGGTAGGTTCTGTGTTTCCATTTTGTCTCTTTGGCTTTCCATATGCTTTACGGAATAAAGAGCTGCAGACATGAATAAAACAGCCCTAGTTCTCCTAATAACACTATAGCCCCAAAAGGGTGAAAAATGTGTTGTGAAAAGATGAAAATGCAAATACTTTTGGTTCATCATGAAGAATAATCTGGAATCAAAGCTATTATGGCCGGAAACCTGATATTTCAAAGGCATTCAGAAATGCAACAGCAGCAGCACTTTTGAGGGAACTTCTAATGCGGGCACATTGAAGGCTGAATTCACTGCTCAAAGAACATCTTTCCCCTATTAAGATACTATTGTCATCCTTGGGATACAAGATTACTCTAGCAAGCCATGTCTCCAGCTTTTAAAATAGATTAAAGAAATTAAACTCTGCTTTTAGTACAAGTTTACTTTCATTCTACTTGAATTGGAGGGTGGGCTGGGGAAGAAGATACTCCCTACCTCCTCCTAACTTTGGATCAACACTCATCCTTTTTCACAATGACTAGGGGAAACTTTTGGTAACCATCTCTAGTTGAAATAAACATATCTCCTTGTGGAGGCTGGGAAAGAGAGAAAAGAATTAGCCCAGCTAGAAGAAAATGAGGGTGATGAGATGAAAAATAGTGATTTTGATCTGGATTCAGTGCAGGATCAGAGATGGGAGGGAAACATGACTCTAAATCACCCATCTGCTCTCCTAATTCTGGTACAGAATGAAACTGTACCCAGTCTGCCCAGACACAACTCCTACACGCCTGGGTGAGAAAAGTGTGGGGCATATAGATGACTCCATTGGAATAATTCCATTTTCACTAGGAGAAAGTCTGCCTTGTTAGGGCAGGTCTTGGTTCCCTGAGCAGCATATTGCAGAGGTTTTGTGTGAACAAAAGGGGTAGTTTTATGATCCCAAATGGGAAGAAGGCAGGTCCATGGCACAATCTCTGTTAGAAACCCTTGATCTGAAGTCTGGGATATTATAAGTTTGCACCAAAATAGAAACACTCAAGTGATAGACGAACAGACAAACCGCAGGCCACCAGATAGGAAAAAATATGATACCCTAATGTGAGGCCCCACAGGCAGGAAAGAAGATCTGGACAATGTTACCAAAAGGGGGGAAAGAGAGAGACAGGCAGAGAAAAGAACCAAAAATATATACGCACAATATTATGACCAAACCAAGAGCGCTGTATGGTCATTTTATGTCTGCACCAAACGTATACTGGTTACCTTAATTGCTTCTTTGATTCTGAGAACTTACTTATGTATCCATTTGTTTGCTTATATAAGATCTGCAATGCCTTGTCAGTCTCGTCCAAACCTAATGGGTTGCTATTGATGGGAGAATAATTCTGTATGCAATAGTTCTGTAGTTATGGCAAGTGTTGCCATAACTAAATGTGTTATTTACTGTTCAACTTGTACTTGCTACTGACTCCTCTCTTACTGTCATTTTAAAAAATGCCATCCCATAATTTTCCTGGTGCCATGATGGAGATTTAGTTTTCTATTATGTTGCAGTAAAACTTGAAGTTGCTGATAGCACAGTGTCATCAATTTCTCCTTTTCAATATTAAATGCCCTGGTTTATGACCACCACGTAACATAAGGTGTTAACTTCATACTTCATTCGATGTTGTATTGGCAGCCTCCCAGAAAAGAGTTTATCTAGGTACTTGTATGGCACTGCGGTATCTGGTGTCTTCCAAAATTCAGCCCTTATAAATATATGTGCTTATCCACAGTCTCTGTGTCTGCAATGGAGTAATACCACCCAAAATAGCCCCTTCCCTCATTCTGAGCTCTTCAAACCTGGCTGCTAAGATATCACTGCTCAAACACTTGGTGATGCCAGCCCAAGCACAGAAGGGCAAACTCCCTGTTTGTTTTTTTTCTCTACAGTGCTTGTAAGCAAACCAAGAAGCTGGGAAGCTGGCTTATGGAAAGGTATGCTAGGAAGTTAAAACAATGCTGAATGAAAGTAAGGTGGTGAAATACCAGGTACTTGTGATGATGAACCCCACCTGTGCTGTCTCTGCTCAGCTAAAGAATTTTAAGGGTGAATACAGCACAGAAAAATGCTAACTAAGAGCACAGACGGTAAGAATATTGACCGAAGATTGTGAAAGTACAAGTCAACACTGGAACCAGCCTTTTCAACATCTGTTCAGCATCAGCAAAGTTATCAACACTGGGGAGTTTGAATACATTCCTTGAGAAGCCTATCTTTACTCAGTAACTTACAATTACAGACAAAGTCAGTGGTGCTGTAACATTCACAAAAGAGAGCAGAGATGGAAATCTTACCTTACCAAGTCAATTAAAATTGACTAGAAGGATCTCCCCTTAGTCACAGCTTCTACCACAGAAGCTTTGCAAAGACCATGCTCATCTTCCCATAAAACAGGAGATGGTTTATACAAAATTTCATTCAGAAAAAAACACTGGAAAAAATATTTTTCAGTCATCATAATTTTTTTACTTATTTCCCAGAGGACTTAAAAAAATTATTTTATCTGGAATTTGGAACCTTGTGGTTAAAATACTTATAACAGGGTTCATAGTTTTTCACACAACAGAGAAAGGCCTAGAAGAATTACATCTGAATTTCACAATGCAAGTAGTGGCAAGCAAGATTGTGTTATATGATCTATGCTACTTTGTTTATGTTACAGCAGAAGAAGACAACCTGCAAGCTTCTGCTGTAGGGAGACTGCCTGACCTCCCCAGACAAGATTCCAGGCCAAAGGTAGCCAACTAAAATATCCTTGTCCCTAGATGTGACAATATCCTGGTAGCTCATTCCAAACATCATCACTTCTTCACACATCAGTTTGCAGCTTTGTACTTTATAAACCTCAAGCCAAATTTGAGGACAGTGAGAGCCTTTTAATACCTTTCGGAAAAACCACGAGTTTGAATAAAAGCAAAGTGCATAGTACATGCCATAGGAAGAACATATACTACTTCCAAAGCATGCATCAGTAAAGATTCCATATAGACAGGGAGTACTATCAAGGCCTGTGAAAATACTAATGGAGAAACAGGAATGTGCATCCAGATGATGCCACTGTCCATTGGCACGCTTACACCAGCTGAATGGACCCAGCCTGGAAGTCTTTCCACAAGACTAAGAGCATCAAAGCTACCACATTAGCCATGCTTCTGTACAGGCACGAGAGAGTTATCATCACTGTTACGAGTGATGAAGTTTAGCAAGCTGACTATCAGAAAAGCCTTGCTCCATGCCAGTCACAATCCACCACAATGCACACAAGGAAATCCACCTACAGCAGGTTCATTTCAGAGTCCTCTGTTAGGGGCAGGATCCATGGGTAGCAAATTAATCTACTAGATGGTGCATGAGGAAAAGTGCATGTAGTCCACTCCTTGTCCAGCTGGCTTGTCCCCCTTATTCACCCATGGCACTATCATTCTCAACTTCTCTATTAATGATCTTCTGGTAGAAACTGAAACTTCACTCAGTGCCTTCACTGCTCTTACAACCTCAAACATCTCTTTTGGAAAAAAAAGACAGAGCTTTGATCTCTGAAAAGGTCATTATACTTTATAGCTTTAAACATGACATGCAACCTAGAAATGAATCTTTGAACAGCTTTTGGTACATGTTACACACAGCTGTCATTTATTATTGTTAATAAAAGTTTATTAGTAATGTTTCACAATCATATTCTTGTAAACAAAAAGGAACAAATCCATGCTGTTTGGCTTGGGTTGTTTTGGTTTGTTTTTCCCATCAAAAAATTGAAATTATTCAAAAAGTTGCATGAATTTTTGAGTTCTATAGTGTAGAATGTATTTTAAAATCATATGAGGTTTTCAGTAGCAGTTAGCAGACGTGTAATGAAGAAGTCTGGAATAACTTTGAATTTCACTATGTGCTACTGACGCAGACTCACACAGGGAACAAAATCTGTAATGGATAAAAAACTTTAATTTCACAAACCTGGCCCCCATCTTCCAAGACATTCCTTAGCAACCAAACAGTAAACAGTAAATTAAAGAGATCTTCACTGATCACCCATTTATTTTTTGCTATTGATTACACCACATTTTTCAAGGTGGAAAGGATGGGGTTTTCTCTTAACTCTCTTTCTTTTGATTAACCTCAGTACAATATCTCTGCAACAGAAGCGCAATTAATCCAAGCTGTTAATATTATAGCATTGTTACAAATTTCTCCATTTGCTGCTAAATCTCAACTTCTGCACAGATTCCCATATTCAATGGGAATCCCAAAAAAAATGGCTATTCTAGGAGGCACTGACCTGCTTGGAATAACTCAGAATGTTATCATAGGATGAGACCCCAACAAATGTTGAAATGTATTCCCAACTGTGTCACAGACACTAACTGGTATCTGAAGCAGACAACTAACTTCTCTGACTTTACGTGACTGCGTAAATATTAAATTGGTGATTAGCTTCAAACAAGGGAAGAATTTTGCCTCCAACCAGTAAGAGGTGGGGTTTCTCTTTTTTAAAATTATCTATAGAATCAAAATCTTTTTTTGATTAATTATTTATCTGACGAACACGTTATTTCCTTCTGCAAGAAGTATGATGAGAAACAAATTCAGTAACTCAAATTCACACAACAAAGGTGTTTGTAACTTTTAAGTGCTGATGATTATTTTCTACTAGTAAAATGTACAAATATATAATGTGTATTGTGTTAGTTACTTGTCCTTAGCACCACGTCAAAATACGCACTTCCATTACAAGTTCTCTCATGTGCAGACTCAACTGCTCAGTCAAATATTCATGAGAACCATGACCTTGCCAAAAAGGGAAAAGAGGCAAACTCAAAGTCTGGCCAAAGAAAATTAATAGAATCTTTAAAAAGGCAGAATTCCTCCCACCCTCCCTTCCATGTTCACACAGTTTAATCTGTTAACTAATGCTGGTAAAGCAAGCAGAAATTTAAAAGCCTCTCCACATTAAGAGATGAGCACAAATCAAAGCTCTCAAAGGGAGTGACCTAAAATTCTCTAATGGTTTGAATTCAAATCTATCTGGCAGCATGAACCCATCTTTGATTTAATGGCTAAATAACAAATATTTGTCTGGGAGAAAATGAATAAGCGGCTTCCCGAACATAGATCAGAATCCCTGTGAGACTTTGGACCACACAGTCTTGTTCCTCCTTAATGGACTCCAGTAATTTGCAAAACTACCTTTTATCTCATAAGCAAAATATAAAGAAGGACACTTCCAAAACACTGAAGAATGATAAGTTTTTGGGTTTTGTTTGCTTTTTCTTTTCTTGCAATATAAATTTTTATTGCAATCATATCCATAAATCAACTATTTAGTTGAGGAAGACAGCATTTTCAAGACACTCTCAATGCACAAAATAATCTTAGAGGGCCTCTTCTCACTCATCTTTTTATCATATCTGAGTTCTTCATTAAAAATTATTCCAGCTACAGGTTAATAGCCTTTCCTCCTCATGTCAAATGTCACTTTATAAGACTGCTTTTTAGTATCCCATAGTTTTAACATCCCATAGTTGGTTTTTAAATATAAATAGGCATATATTGGAGGAATCTGAGTTTAAGGGGACCTGAATCTCTAAGGAATAAAGGTTGACATCCCTTTAACCAAAATCCCATATCCTCTATATTTTTGAGGTATCAATATCTAATATATTCTTCATTAATACCAGTATGATGGACAAAAGGTGTTCTCATTAAATCAGCACAACACACTGATTTCAGTACAGACTACTTGTGATCACTGTTGAAAAAAAATCACTGATGATACAGTAAAGAAATTAGCAGAATTCACACAAAATATGCTAACATTTATCTAGATTGAAACATTTTCTTAGCTTTTTATATTGTCTTGCGGTAATGATCGTTTTGTTTTCTATACAGCATTTTTATTTTCGGTTTTATGTCTTAGTTAGCACTGGATTGCTGGGTGGTTCCTCTCCTGCCCTCCCCCCTGCCTCCTTTATTCCCATACTTAAGATTTTAGTTTTTCCACATTCTGCTTAGTTATTGAGTTTAGCTGATTTACGATTCTGTTTTTGTTGTTTGTTTGTATTATTCTGTTGGGGTGTAAATAGCTGTTGGTTTTCATTTGTTCTTTAAATTTGTTGTTCCCATGGTAACTCTTTAGCGCATTTTTTCCTGAGGTTTGAAGGATGCTTTTGGGCTTTGCTGTGATGGTCTGGTAATCTTCATCAGACTGCAACATGTCTTTACATTTTTCTTCATGTTTGGACTGTCTTGGTTTCTTAACTCTTTGCTATTCACACAGAGTAAGCATTTTCCAAAGTACAACATTTTCTATACTGGCATTTCTGTACCTAAAAGTGAAGGTACGTGAGATATGAAATTCATACAACAAAATCAGACACATGATTTAAATGTAGTCTACACACAGGTCTAAAGCAATCTATTCCTTCTCAGTCTAGACTTTGTAACATTAATAAAATCTCCCATTTGGTGTGTGAAACTACATATAATAGTCCCTGTGTGTGTTGGGCCTAACTTGTTTTTGAATGTCCCAGCCCTTTTACAACACACAAGCAGAAGAGGGACATCCTTAAAAAGAATTTCTCAAGATATTAAAAAAAATTATACAGGTAGCAGTGGTAACTGATTACTTGTACAAAGCTCTCCATGCAGAACAAGGGACTGAATTTCCTGACCACTGCTGCACTCTGCTCCATTTACAGCAATGGGCAGTGAGGTTCTGAGATTGCTCTGGTTTCTTCTAAGAAGTAGGGACATCTGAGGACAACCCCAGACTTCACAGGGATCTAAAACTGGCTCAGAGCTACTCCTGTCCCTACTATTTCTTGTACACATACAGCTGAGTTAAAGCAGGACATCACACTCGCTGTGTAATGGTGACCTGAAACAATACTAAGCCCTCTGTGACAGAGCTCCCATCTGAGTCATGAAAACAGTGTGACTTGTCCATATTTTGAAGCTTTGAAAACAAATTTGCTAGTTTTGTTAAAAGCTCAGAATGCCTAACTATGCAAAAGCTGGAGATACACCGTGCAGAAACTATATCAGGTAGGAAAAAGGCACAGTGCTGACCAATTCTCATTACACGTAACACACCCATGTCCCAGTATGTCTCAGTGCCAGAGAGAGACAATTATTCAGAATGTTATGATAAACACAAAAAATGAAGCTGTGCTGAGCTAAATATGAAAATTGAACTCATTTTTTCTGACTATTGTAATCCCATGCATTTAGAAAACCCAGATTACTTTTCTCTTTTCTTTCTTATGAAATTCAACTTGTTACTGCCATGCTAAAGTTTTCAAGTCACTTGTCTGCCGTGTCCCCATGGCTTCTTTTCTTCTATAATGTTTACCCTTTAAACAGCCTTGTAGAATAAGTAATTCTTGATATGACTATTAAAAACCAAAAAAAGTTATAAATTACTCATATGATATGCTAGCATTCTAAAATAAATCCTGTAAGATTTTTCTGTAGTTGTCCATACAGCCTCTAAAAATAGTACTGATTGAAAGTTTTATATTTTACTTTGTAAGGGCAGCTCTGTCACCATAACTCTTACATCCATTTCTACTAAAGAAAATGTACAAAAGCAAACAATATGAGTTCTCAATGCAGACTTTTGTTTTAAGAATGTGCAAAATTTGAGAGGGCTAAGGGTATTTATGACTGAATGGCAGAAGTTCAGAGCTTTCTGCACTCATGGTAATGAGAGAACATTTGAATTCCTGGGGAAGTATGCAAACCACTTGTTAAAAAGGCCATTATGGAAACATTTAATAATAGGAACAATGATGTGCATCATCTTTTTTTCAAAGTGGCAGGACAGAAGCAGCTTTGAGATTTGATTCAGGCCATGTGCAGACTCAGGCAAACCTCAATCACTTAACACTGTTCATAGTCAGAAGGTAATATTTATAAGCCAAGAAACTACAGGTGGATTTAAGAGATTAAATTAGGGAAGTCTTCAGTCATTGTGTATCTGTATGGAATAAAAAGAAAAGCATCTAGAAATTACTCTCCTAGGGAGTAAGCCCATCTATTTTTTTCAAATTTTTTTGGTGCATGTGGCTTGGTAAATTGAGAATTGATTGCTTTAGATTAGTCCTATTATTTATACCTAATATTTTCTTTGGTAGAAATAGATTATGGTAGCATAATTTGCTTTATAAAAGCTCCTCTTGGATGATGATCTAATTCTGGACACTATTTATTTAGCTCATTTTGGAAGAATACTACCAAATTTAATGGAGAATGATAACCTCATCAAAATTTTTTGTAGTTTGCTTTCTCAAACATCCCACAGTAAGAGCAATTCTGTGTTATGGTCAACAGAGCAAAGAATTGTAATTATGGCCAGTAAATTACATAGGATTTTGTATGAGATAATTCTATTGGGTTTCTATGGTAAAGCACTGATTTTATTCTTACTACTATTCTGTAGGATGTTTCCACAGGGAAAATTTGAGCTAAAGCAGAATCTCTACTATCTTCCTCTTGGCCTCTAGCTACTGAAACCCATAACAATTATAAACTGATAAATCACTTGAATGGTTATGACATCTTCCATTGACTACCAGGGCAGTGGTACATACACACATACTGCTGCCAACATTAAATAACTGTCAACTGAATTACCTAAATGATTTAGGCTCAGCTAAGCTTTTAAGGGCAATTTTTTTTCCCTCTCAAAAAGGGACGATTGCTATACTTCCTATATTCAATCTTGTTACCCTTTTAAATTCCAATTGCTGACTTTTCTGATTTCACAAGGCATTTTGCCCATGCTGATAGAGCAGAATAGTGGAACTGATTCCTGCCATGTAGACCTAGGAGAAGGAAAAGGTATGCCAACTTTGTAAACCCAAATTCCTGCTAATATGCGGACAAGAACAAGTTTCACATGGCACAGGTACACAAGTGTGCTTTATTCCACATATTTTTACATTCTACAAAGTTATAAATAATTTCCAGTCTTTGAATGTACTAATTTTTTGTGTCCTCATTTCAATCCATTAAAAAAAATAAAAAAAATTAAAATATTGACAGTGCTCCAGTAACTGATAGGCAGTCTGAATGGCATAAGTATACTTTTTAACTAGCAGCTTTTGCCCCAAAGAGAAATTATCACGTATGTCAATACAGTTGCAATAACGTTTGTAGAGGCTCACTAAAATATCTGGAGTTTGGTTATAATTTTTCCTCTTTAGGAAGGGTGAAAAGGCAAAATTATGTAGTTTGGGAATGCAGAGATGGTCAGGATGAACAGTTCTTGCTAAACTTGGACTAACTAAGGAGATGATTGTTTGCTTCCTGACAAAGATGGTGTCAGTTCTGTTTGCCAACATGCACTGCAGCTATATGTAACCACTAAAAAAACCACACAGACATTCAAGATCTGCCACTTTTGGAACAGGGACTAGGAAAACTGTATAATCCCAGAGTAAAAAACCGCACAGCAGATGGTCTCTTTTTGCTCATCTCCTGCTCTCTCTCCCCACCAAGTGACGCTGACAGTATCTGCTGAGCAGACTGCCAAGGACAACCACATCACTCCATTTAGGCCACCTTTTTGGCACAGCAGTCTTGTTTTAATTTTGCATTTTCTGTTGTCTTAGTCTAACTGTGCTAAGACCACAAGTTTAACTATATATAGGAACCCTAATACATTTATTACAGCTGTGAAACGACATTGTAGAAAAAAAAAGGAAAGCTGAAACACAGAGTGAAGCAGATGGAGGAAAAAAGAAAATGTTCATACTCCATGAAGAAAGATAAATGAAGCAGAGAATTCATTTTTGGAAGGCATTTTTAATAACATCATTATCACAGAGGTTGGCTCAAGAAGTATAACTTCGTAATAAAAGATTGTAGAATGGACTTTGAAGTATCTGATGTTCCATGCTGATGAGGAAAAGCAAGCCTCCTTTTGACTGCATATTCACTCAATGGCTACATTCAAAGTGGTATCACTGCTCTTTTCTGTACTGCCTGTACATTACAGGCCATGGCTCATTAACAGATGTTATTATCACTAGATGAGTCCAGTTTTGCCTTCCAGTTAGACATGGAAAACCCATTTGACTATATCTCAAGAAGCAAACCAGAAAGAGGCCATCTCTATATGCTGGGGATACCAGCATATCTTATTCTTTAGATGCCAAAATATAAACGTTTGCTTAGGAATACAGTCATGCAGCCAATTATCCTTTGTCTTGATGACAAAGTAAGTCTTAGTTTGATAGCAAAGAGACCTCTCTACCTCAAAATCATGTGAAGTAGTCATTAGAGAACGCATTTTTCTATGTCACACGCACTATAAATATATATTTCTCTCCTGTCCCAATGTTACTTTCATTTATATTTAAGTGTTAAAACTTTATGCAGAATATTTGTCCTACAAATTATGCCCTGACATCCATATGATTTACAGACAGGGAGAGGGATGTTGAGGTATCTAGACAAACCAGGGAGAGAACAGTATTTAAACTCTAAAAGGTTTCTGGATAATCTAAAATATATTCATTTGAATGATTATATTTATATCCCTCATACAATTAGCGCTATATTTTGAAACTGTTGCCCCTTACTGAATTCTGAAATAAACTCTTTTGCTGAAAAATACTAGAACTGTACAATTTTCAGTGACATTTACCAGAAAGAGCTATATTCAACTTCACCTTAAGCGAAGAACACTTAGTACATTTTCATTTATATATAGCAGATTAGCCCCTCTCTCCTCCCCAAATTGCCCATCTTCTCCTGTTCCTGTAACATATCTCTCCCAGTCACAGAGATTCTGCTCTCACAGGAAACAAACTAAAATGCATACCACACAGAAACAGAATAAACAAAAGACAAGTCCACAAGAGAAAGCTGCTAGGACACTGGATGAAATATTTTCCCATGAATCTAAAAAAGATAACAGGCACTTACTTATATGTCTCCTTTCATCCCTGAAAGCCTTAAAGTTAATTCATGGTTTCATAACTACAATAAAATAACCATGCAGAGATTAAAATCAGGGCCTATTTTTATTTGGATATCAACAGTATGAATCCCACCCAGGTCTTTCTAAAAGCAGGCTTGGCTGACACTCCAAAATGCTTCCTCAAGTTCATCTTCGGCCAAATAAGAAGTGGTCTGGAAAGGATTCATCCTTTTAGTGTACACAGAAGATCCTCGTCTTGGATCTATAAACCAAGTCTTTAAATTCCATTGTAATTACTTTGCAGTCATAAATAGAGCACACTATTTGTGGCATCCCAGCTGGTTTTTTAGAAAAGGTGCACATATCTTAAAACAGAACATTCAAGAAAAAATGGGGACAGTGACAGAGACATGGCTGTGATAATATATGAATGCCCAAAAAGAAAACAAGAAAGAAAGGAAAAGAAAGAAGGAAAAAAAAAAAAGAAAGAAAATAAACTTTTTTAAAATTCATTTTTAACAAAAAGTAATGGCCAAAAAGAATCTTCCTTATGGAAGAACATTTTCTCAGAAGCTGGATTCCCACCTTGAAGTTTTGCTTTTTTTGCTTTCAGGTAAGAACGGTTTGGTGAAAATGAAAGTTCTTTTTTAGCAAAGTCCTTTAAATCACTTAACTCTTAAGACATGACGACTTAATAACAGCATTACACAAACAACTGAACTCTTCACTCAGAATTTAACAATCAAACCAAAACACTATTTTCCCCGAGAGACACATTTTTGTAGAGACAGTCATGGAAATTCAAGACCATGGCTAGGGTTAATGCTTGTTAAAGATTTCCCCAAAGATTACAAGTCATTCACAGTGCCTCTGACATCTATAAATGCCTAGCTTACATGGATGTACATGGAATGGCCACAAGTTCCAAAATTAATTCCATAGAGTTTGTCTGCCAGGGGTTTCCTGTGACCCACAGCGTTTGCCGGCTCTTCTGTGGAACAGCAGATGACATGACCATCAGTGAGACAGCCAACACTGCAGATTTCTCTTCATGAACTCACTATAAAGTGGACATTCAATAGGCCTTTTAACATGCCCAAGCATTGCACTAATCTTTAAAGCATTAAAGAAATATTGCATAGAAATTTCATATACCCAGCAGTAAGACATCACTGAAAACCATGGATTATTAGAGCATACAGACATTTTTGGTAATATAATCCAATTCAATACCTAGTCTCCAACACCAGTCTTAAGCACATGTTGAGGAAAGAGTAACTATTAAGTAAGGATACAGACATCACTCCTGCCTGCAGTGGTAATCTCTTAACAAAAAAAAATAAAAATACAACAGCTATCTCTGCACTGCTGCTATGTATCATTTCACTAGTAGACTACAAATGAAGAGTGGTTTTTTAAGAACTGAGTTTCTAGTACAGAAAAATGCTGTCAAACTGGTAGAATTGGTAGAATATGTTCTAGGTAATGGTAAAAAAAGAAATGCAGGAATTGTCTGAATGGATCTTAGAGGTATACAGGATAGCTATATATATTGGCTATAGAAACATCAGCCACACAAGAAGACTGAAAGGACTGGAACTCCAGGAAGAAAAGTAAAACAACAAAGATATGATATGATTTTTAAGCTAAAAAATAGCCCATAAACCAACCAACCAAACACAAAACAAAAAACAACCCCAAACTACTGTAAAGTGCAAGCTAGCAATCTGCTTCCCATATCTGCAGTGACAAGAAGTGACAAGCATAACAGCAGAAGTTTTTTAAACATTAGCAGAAAATACCCAAGAGTAAGTGTAGTGCAGCCCTGTAATAGGTTGCCTGGGGGCCTTAAAGAATATCTGTAAAGCTTTGGAACAGGTTAGACAAACATCTGCCAGGATTAGCTCATGCTGCCTTGGGGCAGGGTGATGAACTAGATGCTCTCTTGTGCTCCCTTTTAACCCTAAAATTCTATCATTATTAGGAAAAAGCCACACAATTCCATGGTAGTAGCCAGAGAGCATCTTAGTTCACTAGGAAACCAAGGACAGTGATTAAAAAAAAAGCATTAGTCTACCACTGAATGAAGATGATAATTTTTTAATAATGCTGAAAAACAAAAGTTTCAACACGTTTATATTCTTTAATCTCAAAGAAAAAATATCTTCTTTTGTTACATTTTCAGCTTTCCAGTTTATGCAAATAAACAAAGTTCCTCAGGGAGAAAGAGAGGGAGAGACTCATCCTCTAAACCTCATTTTCTTGTGAATGGAGGCTGAAAGCTCGGAGATAAAGATTTTTTTTCAAGGTGTGGAATACATATAAGGAGAGGGCCTTGCCACACCTGATGAAACAGTTTTTTCAAGCACAGATCTTCACTGTGCGACTCCTGTGCGGAGATCATGCCATGAACTGTGTGAGATCTGTAACCAGAAGCTCTACAACCCCATTTGTCATGGCCCAAGAAGCAGGTATTTCACTGCAGAAACATCTCTGCATGAGCTAACCAGGAGGGAAACTGTGAATGAATCATCCTGCACCTGGTGTGCATACCAGCCTAAATCAGTGCTGGCTCAGGATTCCCCTGGCTCTCAACTCTACTGAGGTAAGGAAAAAAAGTGATGGAAAGAGGTTTACATCAGATTTGCTATTCTCAGCTAACTATTTTTCCACCTTGTTATACATGTTCATTTTCAGGTCATCATTAAGCAGTATTTGAGTTAGAAAATAACTTGACAAAGTCCTGTGCAATACTAAGACTTAAATTCCCCTTAATTTTTATTTTTTTCTTTTCTGGACTAGTTCCACCCAAGGAAAGCCAAGGGTATAAAAGTGTGGTGACTCACCTGATACATGGGAGAGATGTGATTTAAACTTCCCGTATTCTAGACACTTACTTCTCATGTTGTACCATCCACCTTTCAATTCAAATAGCTGTTTCTCTCAAATCAAAACTTTTAATGACCTCACAGAAAGCAGAAACATTTTCCAGTTTAGCATCCTTTCAAATGTATGCTTCTGTTAAGAGCAGCTTTGAAAAATCAGCATTATTAAGTCATATTCATACCTAAATATTTTTGTCACATTACACAAAATTTCTGGTTTGGTTCACTTTTTATACAGCACAAAAATAACACCTGAGAGGAGATGTGTTTTGAAGTCATTCACAAGTGCTGGAATAGACTGGCAGCCCTGCTGCCTCTCTTCTACACAGTGTCCCTCTAAGAATTCCCTGTCAACTTTCAAAGACATTCCAGGGCAGGTGCTAATGAAAAGCAGCAAAGCCTAATTTTGCTCTTCATCCAGTTCAAGAAGAGCACTTACAATGCGTGAGAGAGACAGAAAACTCACACCAACCCAAAGGAAAGGCAAAGAGTTCAAGAGAAATGCAGAAATGTGGTTTTTAGGTTTTTTACTTTGTCTTCTCTCCAGTTCTCCCTCTCCAAGTTTATTGCTTGTAAAACTGCATTAAGAGAATGCATCTGAGGATTTCAGGTCAATTAGTGTACATTTAGATTAGCTCAGAACTCCTGCAAACCTATCCCAAAGAATAGGATCTCTTCCTATTCTCTTCCTTCTCATTCCCCTCTAGGACAGCACCACTGCCACTCAGGGGAAGTAGAGGAAGTGGTTAAGTCAGGACAAATGCTTGCTGACACCCTGTGCCATTTCAGAATCAGTAGAATAAAACTATGTTGGATAAAAAGCTTATTTTAGGTCTATATAATCAAACAGTTCATATTTATAAATGCTACCTATGCATTAATAACACTACTTAGGGCATAGAGTTGCTTTTAAAATTTGTTTTTATTATAGTTTTCTAAAGTATTTTAAAAGGCTACTATCTATGTGAAAAATACAGCACCAGCAGCTGGGCTTCAGCACTGTATCAGATTTGCTGGAGGAATAAAGATCAATCAACACCTTAGAAAACAAGGGGTAGCCACCTGAAATGCAAGTAGCCTTCACAAAATGTCATCACATTAACCCTCCACCCATTGCTTAGAGCTATGATGTGAACACTAACAGGGGAGGCTCTCATTTTTGTCTCATGTCCCACTCCACTTTAAGAACAAAACAGAAAACACAGCTGGTTATAGCA